>NC_142435.1:18640000-19265000 GCF_059453495.1 Arachis ipaensis
TAATTTGTCTTTATGTGCAGCTTGTATGGAAGCCTGGGGACCACTTTGATATTGAGGATCCACGCTGAACTTAGAAATTCCCAAGTTCAGCGTGGAGGAGGCAGCAACATTTTGCTTGTTTCCCTTTGAGTCCACGCTGAACTTGGCTTTTTCCAAGTTCAGCGTGGGATGTGGTACGTGCTTCCCTGGGAGCTTTCAAGTTCCACGCTGAACTTGGCAGGGGCCAAGTTCAACGTGGAGGAGGCAGAGATTGCTGGAAAAAAAGTATGCACTATTATATATCGTTGGAAAGCTCTAGAAGTTAGCTTTCTAATGCCGCTGAAATCACGTCAATTGGACCTTTGTATCTCAAGTTATTTCAGTTTGAGTGTAGGGAGGTCAGGATTGACAGCATCATTTGCTTTCCTCCTTTTTTGCTACAAAACTCTGTCAAATCCATTCGAATGCTACCTGAAATAAATAGAATTGTGCACAACTCAAAGTAGCATCCATAGTGGCTAAAAGATATTTAAATTTTGATTAAACTTAGAAATTTAAGTACAAATTCACAAAGAAAAGATAGATAAGATGCTCACGCATCACAACACTAAACTTGAATTGTTGCTTGTCCTCAACCAACCAAAATAAGTGCATGATTAAGATGTGAATTTGCATGAGAAGTGGGAGTTCAGTTATGCTCAGGTCTATTCTTAAAGTGGGGTTTATCTCCTGCACTTCTGAACAGTTTTGGCATCTCACTCTCCCTTGAATCAGAGGACTGTCAGTGTTATTCGGAATTAGAATCCGGATTATATTATGAATTTTCTGATCTTTATACTTCAGTTTAATCCTTGAACACAGCAAATTTCCTTTAATTCTCTTTTCTTTGGTGCTTTGCACCTTGAGCCTAGCCGTGACTTTAAATGTTTTGTCTCAAGCTTCACTTGACACAAAAACACCACAAGCACTTAATTAACTGGGGAACTCTCTTTAAGTCTTGATTTTTCTTTCAGTTACTCCCACACAGTGGAGCTCAAAGCCTTGGACATACTCTGCCAAATGTATTTGGTCTCGACTCTAAATATTCTGTCTCAAAGATTACTTGACACAAGAACACCACAATCATATGACTAAGGAAACAACTCTTTGAGCTTTTAATCATGTCTGACCTCCTTAGTCATTGATGCTCAGAGCCTTGGACCTTGCTTTTATTTTTCTTTTGCTTCAAGGATTAAGCTTTCACTAATTTTAGAGAAGTCATAATAGTTCTCTAAATTCTTGTTCCTTATACATCAACATTCTTTGATTCAAATTCAAATATGCACTGTTTATGTCATTCATTCATAATCACAAATAATACCACCACATTTAAGTAAATAAGACTATTCTTTAATATAAACTCAATTTCTCATGCAATACATCACTTCTTTTCTTTTCTTCTTGATTTCAAGCTCAGTGAGTAATACATGAGACACCCTTTCAGAATAAAAATCAAATAGCAAAATAAATAATAAATTAAACTAGAACTTAGAAATTGAAATAACAATTGATCATGCAATAACAAAAAAAACAAAACAGCAGAAAACCGGAACATAACATAGTAAGAATGGAAAGGAATATAGAATGAAAGGAACTCAACCACCTCAGTTATCCTTGTGGCCGTTTCATTCTTCAGGTTGTGCTCCTCCGTGAAGATGATTCACCTCCCTTGGTGCCATTAAAATAAACAGAAAAGTCACAAGCGAAGTGACAACACCAAACTTAAAAGTTTGCTTGTCCTCAAACAAAGAAAATCTAAAAACAGGGAGGGACATAAAAAGTGTACGGAAGATAAAAACAAAAAATTAGTAAATAAAAAAAATAGAAGAATAAAAGGACAAGAGAAGTGAAAATAATTAAAAGATATATATATATATATATATATATTATTTTTTTATTTTTTTGTATTTTTTTGTATTTTTATTTGATTTTTTTATTATTATATATATATAGAAAGGGGGGGGGGGGGACGTATATATATAAGGGGGGAGGGGGGGAAGGGAACGTAGATGTATAAATATATATATATATGTATAGAAGAGGGGGGGGGGGAACGGGTTATATACGTAGATAGATATATAGTAATAAATATATAGTATGGGAGGTGTATATATATATAAATATATATATATATATATATATATATATATATAATATATATATAGGGAAAGGAAGGAAATAGAAACAAAAATTGGGATGGGATTTGATATGAGGCAGGGGTGTGGGGATTGAGTTATTGATATGATCTCTTGTGATTTTAATTGATATGGTTCTGAATTATGGAAGCTGGCGCTTAATTTTGACAATGTGGCGCCCAACTTGGAGTAAAAGAAAAGGCTCCCATGCTGAACTTGCAACTGATCAAGTTCGGCGTCAACTTTTGCTTGGTTTTGATGCGTCCCCTTTGTACGTCGTTCACCACGCTGAATTTGGGATTTTTTAAGTTTAGCGTGGGTCTTGGCTCAATTACACTCTTGTGATGTTGTTTACCACGCTAAACTTGGAAAATCTCAAGTTCAGCATGGATTTGGCAGTGCCTCTCGTCCAGTTTGTACGCATACTTCATGTTGAACTTGGAAAATTCCTAGTTCAGCGTGGAGCTGGCAGAATCAACCTTCTCTAAAATGAGTAAAAATTATTTTAAGTGTCCGGTTTCTGTTCTAAAAATTTCTGCATGATCAAAACACACGTAAAACAAAAGAAAAACAGTAAAAACTCAATAAAAAATTAAACAAATAATAAAACTATTACTACGAAAAATAGATTAAGGATACGAAATCATCGGGCTGCCTCCCGACAAAAGCTTCTTTAACGTCACTAGTTTGATACTTGATTATTGAAGTTTCTTCCTCTTCTTCCAGTTGATTAAAAGAAATGTCTCTAAGGGGGGAGAGGGGAAGATTAGTGCCCCCTGATATAAATTTCTCCTAACAAGCTTTCTTTTATTGTGATTAGCTTGATTCACCTTGCTTGTTGGGGTAGAGGTTGGATTGTTTTTTGCTGACCTTTTCTTTTTCATGGATATTTTCTTCTGTTTCTTGGTCACAATCCCTTTTTCAGTGCTTTCCTTGGTTGCCTTCACTTCTTTGATTTCAAAATCTGGGTGTTGTGTGATAGTTAGAGTGTACCATTCATCAAGAACTTCTTGAATTGGTAGTTCAATAAAGTCACTATCTATGCCAGTCTCTACTTCATTGGAGTGTAGATTCCCATAATTGTCTTCATCCCTTACAACCTCCTTTGTTTCTGCATCTTCCTTCTTTGTTGGCACATCTTTCTCCTTTGTTTTTGCATCTTCCTCTTCTTCCATGTGTGAGGGTGGAAAGTACTTTAATTTATTGGAGTGTAAACTCCTTTGATTGATTTTCTCACTTACTTCTATAGGATCTTGTATTATATCTCTTGGGAAGGAATTTGCTTGCTCCTCTTCCTGTGACTTGATAATCGACTGCACATGTTTCTCTACATTTTTGACACTCGTCTTTATATCATGTAAGAATTCTTTCATGAGAAGCTCAAGATCTGATGGTATTTGAGATGAATAAGGAGATGGTGGCTCTTGATATGAATAAGAAGGAGATGATGGTTCTTGGTATGGATAGGGAGATAGTGGCTCTTGATATGGGTAGAAAGATGATGGTTCTTGATATGGATAGAGAGGTGGTGGTTCTTGGTATGAATATAGAAATGGTGGTTCTTGACAGTTGGGATATGGAGCATTGAAGTTTCTTTGGTTTTGACTTTGCCAACCAAAATTTGGGTAGTTCCCCCATTCACAATAATAAGAATCACTCCCTGGGTGTGAATAGTAACCCATGTGATCTCTCTCCATTATTTTTCTTAGCACAAAACACCAAAAAGAATTAAATGCACCATGTGGTAAACAGGAAAGTAAAGAAGAAAGAACATAATTCTTTTTTTTTTTGAAAATACTAAAGCAAAATTTAAATAAGAAAAATTAAAATAAGACTAACTAGGAAACACCAAACTTAATTTCAGAAATTAAGAAAAATATTAGTGCTATTTAATTTTTTTCCGAAAATACTAAGCAAAAATTAAAAAAATTCAAACTAAAACGCCTAATCTAAGCAATCAAATAACTAAAGTTGTTAATCACTATCAATCCCCGGCAACGGCGCCAAAAATTTGGTGCGGAATTTCTAACCACAAACTAACCGGCAAGTGCACCGGGTCGTACCAAGTAATACCTCAGGTGAGTGAGGGTCGATCCCACGAAGATTGATGGATCAAGCAACAAATATAAAAGGATTATATGTCACGTATCCCGTTAAGTCCAGATAATTAGAAGTTTAGGAGAAATTGTTTTCAAGCTGTTGTTCAAGTAAAGAGCTTTTCTAAGTTATATAAGAACTCAATTAGAACAAGGTCATACTTCCGTTCCACCCAAATTCATAATATAAAGAACGAAAACAATTCTTGAAATAGAAATCAATACATGAATTAAAATAGAAAAATAATAGTATCAATCCATACAATAGATAGAGCTCCTAACCTTAAGATTCTCAAAAACTGTAAATATGGAATGAGGTAGAGGAGAAGAGATGCCCGAAGGGCTGATTCTTTTCCCTTTTATATCTAATCCTAATTAATATAAAATATATTTCCTAAAACTAAAATAATATATTTTTCTATTTTAAAATAAAATACAAATTTAATCAAAATTAATTTGTCTTCATGTGCAGCTTGTATGGAAGCCTGGGGACCACTTTGATATTGAGGATCCACGCTGAACTTGGGAAACTGAACTTGGAAATTCCCAAGTTCAGTGTGGAGGAGGCAGCATCATTTTTCTTGTTTCCCTTTGAGTCCACGCTGAACTTGGCTTTTTCCAAGTTCAGTGTGGGATGTGGTGCGCGCTTCCCTAGGAGCTTTCAAGTTCCACGCTGAACTTGGCAGGGGCCAAGTTCAACGTGGAGGAGGCAGAGGTTGCTGGAGAAGAAGTATGCACTATTATATATCGTTGGAAAGCTCTGAAAGTTAGCTTTCTAATGCCGCTAAAATCACATAAATTAAACCTCTGTAGCTCAAGTTATTCCAGTTTGAGTGCAGGGAGGTCAGGATTGACAGCATCATTCGCTTTCCTCCTTTTCTGCTACAAAACTCCGTCAAATCCATTCGAATGCTACCTGAAATAAATAGAATTATGCACAACTCAAAGTAGCATCCATAGTGGCTAAAAGATATTTAAATTTTGATTAAACTTAGAAATTCAAGTACAAATTCACAAGGAAAAGATAGATAAGATGCTCACGCATCAGAGTTACATAGTCAACTTTAAACAAATGTATACTTCAAATAAAATAACATCCAATTTTAATATCTATTTTTCACTCTGTCCCTCCAAGGAATTCACCCCTCTAGCGATGTATGGTGGTAGATCTTCACCGTGATGTTGAATTAGATATCTCAAAGCACTCTTCATTGTCTGCTTCTTTTTCTTTTCTGCTGTTATTTCATCCTCCTCCGCCTTTCTTTTCAAATTTTTGGCCGCCACCTCTGCCTGTAGTTCAAGAAGAGCCATCTGGGTCTCCTCCATTTGAAATCCATCGCCCGACTAATGCGAATTCGGACCAAAGAATTGACTAAGAGTCGGTCTGAAACCCACGTCATGCACTCTACCCGAGTGCTCTTTTCCTAGAGCTTGAGCAAGCGAATCACTTTGAGACAACAATACTCTAGAAGACTCATCGTGTTGCTCAATCTCCACAATTATTTCCTACAGACATAAATTAGCTAACATAAAAATTGAGAGCTAGAGCATAATTGAATATACTTTTAACACAATTTAAAATTAAAACTAATGGGAAACAACATATAGAATCTCGACATAGTATTCACACCAATTGTCCTAGCTTCTTCATGGATATAGGAGCCATCACTTCATTTGTGCACTAAGTTCCATAATTCTCCTCTACTAACTTTTCTCCCTTGTAGTTCCGACTATGACAATATAGTTTATACCATCACCGTATTCCATCCAATCAAGGAAAATATAGACGAAGAGATAGTTTAAAAATGGTATTCAACAGTAAATTATATCTTCTTCTTTTTGCCTCACCAAGCTTTTCGAACCGCCAATGCGAGTGTATACATGTTTCGATTGATTTAGAGCGTTTTTCCTACACTTCTCCTATTATTATGCCATCAAATGTAAGATGATTAGACACCGATTTTGTCCAACTCAATGCAACATAAATAATATTCTTGTGTGATAAATTAAAAATAGGTTGCATGTGTGTCGGGTTTACTGCGATATCCAAAGAACCATCTCCAATGCTTTTTATTAATTCCCGGCGGGCATTCCTCAAGATGTTGTTCAATTATTTTTCTTGAGTCGTAATACTGATGATACAACCTGTTTCTTGTATTCTTTCAGAACTTCCTTATATTTTTTAAAATTGTACTCCGGATACTTTCTCAACTATCTTCAGAGTAAAAAATTTGCTGCAATGATAAGTTTAAATTATTAGTAATTGTTAAATGAAGCAGGTTTAATTCAACAACACTATAAACTTTTACCTTTATACAATCGTGATAAACCTTGTCTTTGGAACTAATCTTTATCCAACTTTCCTGACAAATAGGAAATTTACCATAGTCAGCACCTAACAAACTGAGAACGCCACTCAATAGACCAGCTTCATCTCCAATATAATTGGTTGCAGTTCACTGTTGAATGTAACACCCTAACTACCAAAGCTCGCACTTCCGGCTGCGCGACTATGATAGTTCGGACATTACGACGACACTTATATTAATTAATACTAAAATATGAGCCTGTTTAAAACTTTAAACCGCAATACCGCTCCCAAAGATACTTTCGTTCGATAACGTACATCCATAAATACCATTCAACTTACAACAACTCAAAAAGAGTACATCCATATATATACATAAATATATATAAATAATATTACAAACATTAACCAATACAATTCCTATCCCTCTTACATAATATATATCAAGATAAAGGCGAGGGTACAATAAACCATAACTAAAACAATACAGAGCATCACAACAACAATTAAATAAGCTCTTCATAACTTCTGCGCCCATATCCTGAAAGGGGAAAAATGTAGGGGGGGTGAGAACATCATCCTCGAAAGGGTTCTCAGTAGAGGGTTTTTGGGAATTACTGTAATAGGATACATGAAGATAAACCGTACCAGTGATTAATAACCTTCTTATGCCTCTTTTCAAAAACACGGTTTTCAATAAAAGTAAAGTCAAAAATCTTTACTGAAAGAGGAACCATTCAATTCTCAAAACTCAAAAGCCTTTCAAAACGGTTTACCTATGCGGAACCAAAATAGCCTTTCATAATTTTATTCCAAACCAGAAACACAAAACCGAAATCAACCATCAGTTCATCTCTTTCAACCACGGCCCTAGGCCCAAACAATCCAACCAACAACCAGTCACCACAAATCCAACAGAGTCCCAGATGCAAACACAGATAGGAAGTTCAAGCACAAACAAACAGTTATTACAAGTAGAACAGTTAGCAATTAATCACATAGGCAAACCAAGTATAATATGCACACCCAACCAATGTCACACAAATGCATATGATGCATGCCTGTCCCTAGTGGCTGATGATATCATCTGTCGGTTATAGAGCCAACCCGACAAGTCCTGGTAGCTAACCATTGGACTGTCCCTCTGTCGTGCATCCCCAACTCGAGTTATACTCATCATAAACTTGATCATAATCATGATCCATATCCATCACCCTCACTGGTGAATATTTACGGGGGCGAGCTCATCCGGGCCTTTCACAGTGCCCGACCACACTTACGACATAGGGTCAACAGAGTATCAAGTCTCGACCCGGAGCACGTGGTGGCTAGCCACTGCTACTACCCAGGGAAACTCGTATCTCAGATAGTGGAAGTGCAACATTCACATTTATCAATGATTAAGCATAAACATGCATTCAATCTCATCCATGGATCAACATCCATCTCAGCCATCCGGCTCACGGTTCAGTCCAGAACCAGCCAATATTCATATCATACACAGCCATTCCGGCTCACGGTTCAATCCAGAACCAACCAATATGTATAATCATACACAGCCATTCCGGCTCACGACAAAACAGCACTTCCACCATTCAACATCATTAAATTCATAAAGTCGGCATTTAAGCCATAAATCATTTTCTCAATTCATTTCACTTTGAAATCAAGTTTCAACTCTTTTCAGCCTTGGCTTTAGAAATCTCATTTCTCAAATCATCTCAGGCTCATAAGCCGAATTTACTCAAAGTGAGTTCCCTTTTTAAAACAAAGCCACTCTTGGCATTCTCTTTCCAAAACTTCCAAAACCATGGCAAGTTAAGGATTTGTTTCACAGTATTCAAAATCATCCATCCAACGATGGGATTTTATAACAAAAGTTTTTCGGCAGAGTCCCAAGTCTTTAGGGGAGAATAACATAACTCATTTTGCCAAGTTCATTTAAATTCATTAAAAACCTTGGCTTCCTGATTTGAGTAATAAAATAGAATCTAAGCCAAACCGAGTCACATAATCATTTACTTCTTTCAAAGGCTTTTCCTTTTACTTAAACAAAAACCAGCTTCAACCCCATGAGGGATTCTAAAGCATTTCAACTGCTCAGAAACTGTTTTAGTCTTGCTAAAATTCAGAACTCAAGGAGTACTTAAACCTTTCCGAAAACACTTTAAAATGAGACTTGTCAATAGACACTCGGGTCCTTTCAAAACCATTGAAACTTCTTTAATTGAAAACCCCAAGTCAAATTCGAAGGCATAAACCTTTTTCACATTCCAACGGCCTTAAGGCATAAGTTTCGTTTAAATAAATTGTTCACAAAGGAAATGTAATACCTTTCTTGAGAAACAAGACTAAATCACAGTTTCCTTTTTAATAACTCATTTCAAAGGCATGAATCATCCTTTTCTTGATAATTCAAATAGAATAGTAGAAGTCTTTAACTCATCATTATTTCAGACAATATTTCAATAAAGACTCGGATTTTATAAAAATTTCGACAGCATCTCCCCTAAAACTCGGACTTTTGCCACCCGGTTCGGGTCCCCACTAAACCGTTTCTCATTTCTTTTCAACAGCTCAAAACCAGAAAGAAATTCAAAGCAAGCTAAATCCAACAGTTGCCTCAGTGGCATATCTCAAGGAAACCATTTCAAAATCAGCTCAATATCAACTGATTTAACTCATTTCCAAAGCTTTAAAGAAACGGCTCACTAACAAATCATTTGTCCAAAACCGAGTCGATTAAAGTAAACCAGGCTGAATTCAAAAGTGCATTCGACTTCTCCAATCATCAAAATAATTAACTCAAATCAAATCAATCCTCAACGGATTAAACTTAGATTTCAAATCTTTAAAGAATCAACTTCAAACATTACAATTCACAAAGCCGCACAATAATTCAGCCAAGCCAACATCCATAATCGTTCGAGTCAATCAAATAATACATAAGGCAGATACAATCACTAATTACACCATATCTCACATCAGTATCCATATGTAATAATTCCAATAATAAACTGTAGTTTTCGGAAAGCGCCCCTACCTCAAAACGCAAAACCATAACCCCAAACGCCTCACAGAGTCCTTTCCGCCTCAACCCGAAATCAGAGACAGCTTCAAAGCACAGCTTTGTTCACTTCCGCAGCAGCAGAAACAACCTTTACTCGCAACATGTGGCCCCGTTAACTTAATCCTAAAGACATTAATATTGCGAAAACCTTAAAACACATCACGGGATATGAACGGGGAAGGTTTCGAGGCAGAGATACTTACGATAACTAAAGAATACTGACTGAACCAAAGGACAGAAGCTTCGGCGGTGGTTCCGACAGCCACAGAACCACCCTTGGTAGCCGGAATCGCCGTGACTCAGCCTGCTCCGTTAGTAGTTCCCAGCACCTACTCTCAGCATCGGTGGTGACTCAGCAGCACAGGGCAAGCTAATAGAGATTCCAGCAACTATCCCCATAAATGGCAGTGGCAATGTCACTTACTATAACTATTTATTAAGCACAACTAGTTTCAGTGACAGATTCAAAGTAAGAATGAATTGGCAGAACTAAGAAGAACCAGAAACAGGACAAGGCTCACCAAATCAGTAGCGGTTCGAACGGTAGCTTCCGACGGCAGTGGCGGCGGCAGCTCAGCAGCATCGCCCTTCCCCTGCGCGCGCACGCACGCTCCCTCTTTCTCGCGTCGGGCTCCTGCGTCGCATCCCTCACGTTCGCAGTTCTGGTTTCGGCGCGGCTCAACCCAGAACCCGAATGGAGCACAGCAGAAGTGACGGCCATGGGTGACAGTGACGCGAACTCCGATGGTGGCAGGAAGTGATGGCGGCTGAGCGCGGTGGCTACCCCCTCACGTCGCGTCTCTCTCTCGCGCGACTGGCGACGACGCGGCTAGGAGTGACGAACAGAGGCAGCGGCACGGCGTGGACGCGGTGGTGATGAAAGCTGGAAGGTGGGGCGAGGCTGGACGGCAACCCAGCAGTGGCGGCTCCGTCTCGCGTGCCTTGGCTCGCGCTTTCTCTTCCGCCCGTGACTATGGTCCACGGCTTCCTCTCCTTCGACGGCAACACGACGGCGAGGCGAGACCCTGCGGCTCCGACGCGCCGCTTCTCTCCTCCTTCCCTCTGTCGCACACTATTCTCTCCTCTCTTCGTTCCTTTCTTTTCTTTCACAGAGGAGTGCTTGTGTTTCTGATAGGGAGTGGCGGCTGCAGCTAGGGTTGGCTTTAGGAAGAAGGGGAAAATGTGGATTCAATTAGGGTTAGGGCTAGTTTAGTAATTTCACATAAAAGTAGGGATATTATAGTAATTAGAAATAAATTCTAATCCGTTAATAATAATGTATAAAAATACTATTTGCTCATCAATTTCATAAATTATTTTCAATAAAATGTCCAAATCCAAAAATTAGAAATAATATACTTAATTTCTCCATTTTCCAAAATAGAAATATCAATATTCTAAAATATTAATTATTTAGTCCAAAATCATATAAAAATCCTTTTTATTTCACAACTACCAACTATATGATTTAAATATAGAAAATAATCCAATAATTGTAAAATTGGATAATACCCATAACTTATCTCAAATTCAATAAATCAAAACTTGCCTTAATTATCTTTAATAAAATAATCTCTGAAATTAAGGCTATAAATAACTGTAGGATTTGAGACTTGATCATAATAAGACTTTTCAAAGATTCTGGGTCTTACATTCTACCCACCTTATAAAAATTTTCGCCCTCGAAAATTGATACAAAATGAAAGAAATTCCATAACAGTTCACCCTTGAACACATTCAAGGAAGAAGCAAAATATCTCAAAATATAATCATATATACGATTTTCAAATACTTTGATTGTCATAAACATATGGATGTAAAGGTAGGAGTGTGATTGCAAAGCAAACGTTACAAGGTAGGCTCAATGCAAAAGATAACATGGGTCAATCATGTGATAGAAGGGCAAGGTATCAAAGGCTATAAAACAGGATGGAGTTAAAATGACGTGCTTAACATCCACACACTAATCTCATATCATCCTCAAAGTCTCAACTTTCCAACTCCATCAAGCACTTTACAATCCCATACTCGATCACAAGCCTGACAACCGCAATCCCGTTCGCAAGGAACAAAACGCCCACAACTCATAACGTTGCACACCTACCGCTTCAACTCCCGTATACACACATCACGTCTTAAAGAACTAACGCATCACGTTACTATGTCTACAAGTCGCACGTGATATCAAAACAATTCTCGAGTCTACTCAGAAGGATACCAGATTTAGAACGGAGAGACAATTGTCAAGGGTAATATTCAAAGATTTGAGAGAATGTATCCAATTCCAAATAAACAAGGACACTCAAGTAATGAAGTTTGCTATACTCAATTCAATTGACAACTTCAAGATAATCCTTGGATCAAGGAAATTCAATAGGATCAATAGGAAGGAGAATCAGCGCATTAGTTTGAAACAATTTCAAGATGAGTCGAAGAAGTAAGAGGTTACAGAAATGAATATCTCAGACCCAAGCCAAGCTCACGGAACTCAAGAGCATAATTACAATACTTTCGAATACATTGTTCTTAAAAGAATCGAAAACTTGTAAAAATATCACTTCGCAGTCTGAAAGGGAAGTTAAACAACAAACATCCTTCAAGAGAGTAACAAAAGCATAAACGTGGCTTTACTTCAATACAATTTCATGTTGAAGTAGATTATGTAGAGTTTCCAAAAACAAAATGCACACAACTTTGGCTAAGAGCTAAAATATTTCCTCAAATATTTTAGAAAGATAATTAGATGCACAACTTAACCAAAAGCAGTTCATAAAAACTCGGAAGTAATCAAATGCTTGTTCATAATCCTCAAAATTTCATATTCAAACAAGCGTGTATAACATTTATAGCAAGTACAAAAGAGGAAGTTAAACTCTGTTTAGAAAAGAAACTCCGAAGTAAAAATTTGCTTACCATTTGGTAAAGGAAATAAGTGGTGCGTTACAAACGAACTGGTTTCCACTAAACAAGGGAGCTTTTCAAAACTTCACTTAAAATAGCACATGCCAACTTTTAAATTAACTTCGTCAAAATTGAACAATGGTTTCAATCTAAATCAAGCAACAAAAAATAAATTCCGTTTAAAACTTCTTACAAGAGAATTCAAAACTTCCTTAAAAAGTTCAGAACAAGACTCCCAAAAGTGTCCTTAAAATCACCATCTCAGAAGAACATTCAAGAAGTTTAAGATGTACTAAAAAGGAGTCAAGCCATACTAGAAAGGATCTTAATCTAAAGTAGTTCAAACAAGAGCCACTAGACATGAAACATCAAACAAGTTTTAAATTGATCCAAAAGAATACAAAAGTCATAGAAAAAGACAACTCAACCATTAGTAATCTCTCAAGGATAAATCTTTGACTAAAAACTCTTGTAAAGACAATGAGAGGATAAACGGTGCATGAAATTGAAACAAATCAAGCTGACTCACATAAGAGTGAGATTCACACAAGAGGAAAAACCAAGATCAATGGCAATATCCACAAGATGTAAAAGATCAGTTAAAAACAAGGTCAAACATGACATTCATGGAGATGGAAGATTTAATAGAGAATTTAGTCCGTTCATAGGAAGAAAGCTATGAGTCCAACACTTTCAAAAGAACAACAATGGCATAAACCATGTAGTATGCTAAATCAAACTCCAATCAAAATGAATTAAGTGAAGTTTACTAAACGAAACTCAACCTAAGTAAAAGCGAAAAATTCTTTCTTTCCGGGATCTTGAAGAATAACCAAATACATAATCAAATGAAGATGTCCATTGGAACTATAGTAAAGTTACTAGAAAGTCAACTTGTATTTTAAGTAGGTGCAGTTCTATAAACCAGTAAAAGTACGGTTGAGGTATTAGGAGTAAATAATTGTTAAACTGTATAAGAAATCTTCAAAGTTCATATATAGATAAGTATGTATCTAATCAACAGCAATTTTTATAAAAATCTCAAAATTAGCTGTAATCATTGTCAAATAAGAGGAAAGCGGAATCAACAAGTTCTCTAAGAATGAGCACGGAACCCGGAGTTAAAAGTCACAGCACATTAAGACAAGTTCAAGACTATATCAAAGAATACTTGAATCAAGAAGAACTCAAACAGAGGAAGAGAGATGCAACAAAGATTTCAAACAAGCATATGCACTTAAGATCATTCAAGAGGGCATATGAATAGAGGAATAGAGTCGAGAAAATCAAACTACTTTTCAAGAGAATTAGCAAACAAGAACTTCAAGCTAGGATACGAAAGAACAGGTCGACTCGAACAGAATTCAAGACACACAATTGAATAGCCTCGAGAAATAGTTTCTAGCATTCCCAAAACCCGCGATTCGCTTCACTCAAAACTCGTATATCATCTATGATAACCCATTAGTGCTTTCATATACAAAATTCACTAGTATTAAGTCGGCCAAACTTAATATCAGGAATTATGCAATGCAAGACTAATAGCGTTAATCAATAGACCGTCATGTGCATAAAGCTCTAATTCTCGTCATTTGACAAGACCTATTCCATGACAAACGCTCAGAGCATGCAATTGAAGCATAGTCAGTCCATTCCTCAGGCTCTGCAAGAAGAACTGCTCTGATACCATAATGTAACACCCTAACTACCAAAGCTCGCACTTCCGGCTGCGCGACTATGATAGTTCGGACATTACGACGACACTTATATTAATTAATACTAAAATATGAGCCTGTTTAAAACTTTAAACCGCAATACCGCTCCCAAAGATACTTTCGTTCGATAACGTACATCCATAAATACCATTCAACTTACAACAACTCAAAAAGAGTACATCCATATATATACATAAATATATATAAATAATATTACAAACATTAACCAATACAATTCCTATCCCTCTTACATAATATATATCAAGATAAAGGCGAGGGTACAATAAACCATAACTAAAACAATACAGAGCATCACAACAACAATTAAATAAGCTCTTCATAACTTCTGCGCCCATATCCTGAAAGGGGAAAAATGTAGGGGGGGTGAGAACATCATCCTCGAAAGGGTTCTCAGTAGAGGGTTTTTGGGAATTACTGTAATAGGATACATGAAGATAAACCGTACCAGTGATTAATAACTTTCTTATGCCTCTTTTCAAAAACACGGTTTTCAATAAAAGTAAAGTCAAAAATCTTTACTGAAAGAGGAACCATTCAATTCTCAAAACTCAAAAGCCTTTCAAAACGGTTTACCTATGCGGAACCAAAATAGCCTTTCATAATTTTATTCCAAACCAGAAACACAAAACCGAAATCAACCATCAGTTCATCTCTTTCCAACCACGGCCCTAGGCCCAAACAATCCAACCAACAACCAGTCACCACAAATCCAACAGAGTCCCAGATGCAAACACAGATAGGAAGTTCAAGCACAAACAAACAGTTATTACAAGTAGAACAGTTAGCAATTAATCACATAGGGAAACCAAGTATAATATGCACACCCAACCAATGTCACACAAATGCATATGATGCATGCCTGTCCCTAGTGGCTGATGATATCATCTGTCGGTTATAGAGCCAACCCGACAAGTCCTGGTAGCTAACCATTGGACTGTCCCTCTGTCGTGCATCCCCAACTCGAGTTATACTCATCATAAACTTGATCATAATCATGATCCATATCCATCACCCTCACTGGTGAATATTTACGGGGACGAGCTCATCCGGGCCTTTCACAGTGCCCGGCCACACTTATGACATAGGGTCAACAGAGTATCAAGTCTCGACCCGGAGCACGTGGTGGCTAGCCACTGCTACTACCCAGGGAAACTCGTATCTCAGATAGTGGAAGTGCAACATTCACATTTATCAATGATTAAGCATAAACATGCATTCAATCTCATCCATGGATCAACATCCATCTCAGCCATCCGGCTCACGGTTCAGTCCAGAACCAGCCAATATTCATATCATACACAGCCATTCCGGCTCACGGTTCAATCCAGAACCAACCAATATGTATAATCATACACAGCCATTCCGGCTCACGACAAAACAGCACTTCCACCATTCAACATCATTAAATTCATAAAGTCGGCATTTAAGCCATAAATCATTTTCTCAATTCATTTCACTTTGAAATCGAGTTTCAACTCTTTTCAGCCTTGGCTTTAGAAATCTCATTTCTCAAATCATCTCAGGCTCATAAGCCGAATTTACTCAAAGTGAGTTCCCTTTTTAAAACAAAGCCACTCTTGGCATTCTCTTTCCAAAACTTCCAAAACCATGGCAAGTTAAGGATTTGTTTCATAGTATTCAAAATCATCCATCCAACGATGGGATTTTATAACAAAAGTTTTTCGGCAGAGTCCCAAGTCTTTAGGGGAGAATAACATAACTCATTTTGCCAAGTTCATTTAAATTCATTAAAAACCTTGGCTTCCTGATTTGAGTAATAAAATAGAATCTAAGCCAAACCGAGTCACATAATCATTTACTTCTTTCAAAGGCTTTTCCTTTTACTTAAACAAAAACCAGCTTCAACCCCATGAGGGATTCTAAAGCATTTCAACTGCTCAGAAACTGTTTTAGTCTTGCTAAACTTCAGAACTCGAGGAGTACTTAAACCTTTCCGAAAACACTTTAAAATGAGACTTGTCAATAGACACTCGGGTCCTTTCAAAACCATTGAAACTTCTTTAATTGAAAACCCCAAGTCAAATTCGAAGGCATAAACCTTTTTCACATTCCAACGGCCTTAAGGCATAAGTTTCGTTTAAATAAATTGTTCACAAAGGAAATGTAATACCTTTCTTGAGAAACAAGACTAAATCACAGTTTCCTTTTTAATAACTCATTTCAAAGGCATGAATCATCCTTTTCTTGATAATTCAAATAGAATAGTAGAAGTCTTTAACTCATCATTATTTCAGACAATATTTCAATAAAGACTCGGATTTTATAAAAATTTCGACAGCATCTCCCCTAAAACTCGGACTTTTGCCACCCGGTTCGGGTCCCCACTAAACCGTTTCTCATTTCTTTTCAACAGCTCAAAACCAGAAAGAAATTCAAAGCAAGCTAAATCCAACAGTTGCCTCAGTGGCATATCTCAAGGAAACCATTTCAAAATCAGCTCAATATCAACTGATTTAACTCATTTCCAAAGCTTTAAAGAAACGGCTCACTAACAAATCATTTGTCCAAAACCGAGTCGATTAAAGTAAACCAGGCTGAATTCAAAAGTGCATTCGACTTCTCCAATCATCAAAATAATTAACTCAAATCAAATCAATCCTCAACGGATTAAACTTAGATTTCAAATCTTTAAAGAATCAACTTCAAACATTACAATTCACAAAGCCGCACAACAATTCAGCCAAGCCAACATCCATAATCGTTCGAGTCAATCAAATAATACATAAGGCAGATACAATCACTAATTACACCATATCTCACATCAGTATCCATATGTAATAATTCCAATAATAAACTGTAGTTTTCGGAAAGCGCCCCTACCTCAAAACGCAAAACCATAACCCCAAACGCCTCACAGAGTCCTTTCTGCCTCAACCCAAAATCAGAGACAGCTTCAAAGCACAGCTTTGTTCACTTCAGCAGCAGCAGAAACAACCTTTACTCGCAACATGTGGCCCCGTTAACTTAATCCTAAAGACATTAATATTGCGAAAACCTTAAAACACATCACGGGATATGAACGGGGAAGGTTTCGAGGCAGAGATACTTACGGTAACTAAAGAATACTGACTGAACCAAAGGACAGAAGCTTCGGCGGTGGTTCCGACAGCCACAGAACCACCCTTGGCAGCCGGAATCGCCGTGACTCAGCCTGCTCCGTTAGTAGTTCCCAGCACCTACTCTCAGCATCGGTGGTGACTCAGCAGCACAGGGCAAGCTAACAGAGATTCCAGCAACTATCCCCATAAATGGCAGTGGCGATGTCACTTACTATAACTATTTATTAAGCACAACTAGTTTCAGTGACAGATTCAAAGTAAGAATGAATTGGCAGAACTAAGAAGAACCAGAAACAGGACAAGGCTCACCAAATCAGTAGCGGTTCGAACGGTAGCTTCCGACGGCAGTGGCGGCGGCAGCTCAGCAGCGTCGCCCTTCCCCTGCGCGCGCACGCACGCTCCCTTTTTCTCGCGTCGGGCTCCTGCGTCGCATCCCTCACGTTCGCAGTTCTGGTTTCGGCGCGGCTCAACCCAGAACCCGAATGGAGCACAGCAGAAGTGACGGCCATGGGTGACAGTGACGCGAACTCCGATGGTGGCAGGAAGTGATGGCAGCTGAGCGCAGTGGCTACCCCCTCACGGCGCGTCTCTCTCTCGCCGACTGGCGACGGCGCGGCTAGGAGTGACGAACAGAGGCGGCGGCACGGCGTGGACGCGGTGGTGATGAAAGCTGGAAGGTGGGGCAAGGCTGGACGGCAACCCAGCAGTGGCGGCTCCGTCTCGCGTGCCTTGGCTCGCGCTTTCTCTTCCGCCCGTGACTATGGTCCACGGCTTCCTCTCCTTCGACGGCAACACGACGGCGAGGCGAGACCCTGCGGCTCCGACGCGCCGCTTCTCTCCTCCTTCCCCCTGTCGCACACTATTCTCTCCTCTCTTCGTTCCTTTCTTTTCTTTCACAGAGGAGTGCTTGTGTTTCTGATAGGGAGTGGCGGCTGCAGCTAGGGTTGGCTTTAGGAAGAAGGGGAAAATGTGGATTCAATTAGGGTTAGGGCTAGTTTAGTAATTTCACATAAAAGTAGGGATATTATAGTAATTAGAAATAAATTCTAATCCGTTAATAATAATGTATAAAAATACTATTTGCTTATCAATTTCATAAATTATTTTCAATAAAATGTCCAAATCCAAAAATTAGAAATAATATACTTAATTTCTCCATTTTCCAAAATAGAAATATCAATATTCTAAAATATTAATTATTTAGTCCAAAATCATATAAAAATCCTTTTTATTTCACAACTACCAACTATATGATTTAAATATAGAAAATAATCCAATAATTGTAAAATTGGATAATACCCATAACTTATCTCAAATTCAATAAATCAAAACTTGTCTTAATTATCTTTAATAAAATAATCTCTGAAATTAAGGCTATAAATAACTGTAGGATTTGAGACTTGATCATAATAAGACTTTTCAAAGATTCTGGGTTTTACATTGAACTTGAGCATGATCTTTCTACCATTAGGCCGCTCTATATCCTATCTCACACTTAAACGAGCTTGCTTGATTGTGCCATCGGAATCTATAAAGAATAGAATAACCTTATATATGTAACCATTGTGGCCAAGATGTAGGAAAAATAAAAAATAGAGTCTAAATTAATAAAATATTATTGCATCTTAGACTAATGTAGTGAATACTATATGTTGGTAGATAATGTAATATTTTATATTTGATCTTATTAATATTAATGTGACATTTGAGAAGGAAAAAAGAATTTCAAATATGCATTTAGAAAAAAGGAAAAACAACTATCTCTACCTACGAATATTCAAAACACTAACAAAATTATTCACGAAAAAATGAAACTAATGTTATATCGTCCATGAAAGATAGAGTTTATTTGACAAAAATATCAAAATCCTAAATTTTGATGGATTTCATTAAAAAAATTCAAAATCACTATATTGCCTTCATCTACTTCACTACGATATTCGTGACACGCTCTTCACTCTCCAAAAATCAACTTCACTATCTCTATCATCCGCATCATTGTCTTCGTCAACTTCACCAAATTTCTCATATAAATAATCGAAGAAAACTTGCTTCCTCCGTAAGATCATCATCACTTTCGATTGTTTGTTCTTCTTCCCTCAACTGGGAATGTAGGGTTTTCTAAAATTTGAGGGTGGGATTTGGGATGAAATCCGAGATAAGAAAATCGAAGCTGTGTTAATTTTTTAAAAATATTATTGTAATTTGTTTTTATCAATCCATGACCATCAAATTGGTCGACTTAGAAAGAACAGTCGGGATAGCAATTAGATATTACTTTTTCTAGGATGATAACTTCCCTCCCGAAACTGAAAAAAAAAATCTTTTTCTTGTGAGATTCATCTAATACAATGCCTAGGTATTCAAGGATGAGGTCAACATTGAACCAATCCTCCAAGAATTCCCCAGTCACAAAGTTTAAGTTTGGGAGGAACGGTCTTTGATTTCAAACTACATATATTGGAACCCCGGTGCTTGAGGCCTCTTTGGAAGCCGTGTTCAATAAGACATACGATTCTGAATTGCAGGGTGTATCCATCATGTATAATGTTAACTATATATTAATGAAGATAATGATATTGCTGATAGAGATGGTGAAGTGGATCGTTGAGGAGAGATGAGAGTGTGATGAAGACAGTAGTAGGAATGATAAAGATAGTATAGGATGGAATTTTGAGTTATTTTTTAACGAAGTCAACCACAATTTAGGATTTAGGTATTTTTGTCAAACGAAACTTGTCTTTTATGAGTACAACATTAGTTTTCTTTTAATAGTTTTGTCAAGAGTTTATAAACAGGTAAAAACTCACATGTATTTGTCTTCATATGGAGGTGATATATAGTTGAGAACTATTAGATGACAATTTTAGTCAAACATATTAGATCATCTAACTGTTCTCAACTATCCAACTTCACATAAAGATAACTACACGTGAATTTTTACCTTATAAATATTCTTGGATAGAAATGATTGTATTTTCCAAAAAAAAAAAAAGCAAAAGTCACTATTATGAATTATGACAATACAGAGAATAGCCTAATGTCACAGTTGAAAGCCGTGACCACAAAATAGGACTAAGGTTACCATTAAAAATAATGACAATAAAGTAATAAGCTAAGTTTACCATTAAAAAACCACAATAATAAAAGGGCTAAGGTTACAGTTAAAAAGACCATTGTAACACCCTCACTATCAGAAGTCACGCTTCCGGCTGCGCTACTCTGATAACAAGAAGTATTACGACTACTTTACATACTAAATATTAAAATAGGAGCCTGTGACTCAACACTGTATCGCTGATTTCTTAGAAAACCGACAATAAACACTTTATCTTAAGAAAAATATAAACAGGCATAGATTCATATACAAGACTCATTACATAATAATTCATAATATAATATACATATAAAACATACAATTCCTATCCCTCTTACAAACTTGTACTAACAAAGACGAGGGAAGAAAATAATCTAATTAATACAACATCTTATAAAAACAAACGTAGTATATCTCTTCTTAATGCTTCTTCATCCGGTACCTGAAAAGGGTAAAACTGTAGGGAGGTGAGAACCTAACCACACGGTCTCACCACGAAGTTTCAAAGTTGTCATAAGAAGATATTTAATAAGAAAACTGTTTTCAAGCTCAGTGATTATCATTGCCTTATGAATCTTTTAAACCAATAGGAAATCGTTCAAAACTCTTTCAAAGAAACAATGTTTAATCTTTCAGAAATCTAAAATCTTTCCTTTCTTATAAGAAAAATCTCAATCAGAAACCAACCATGCAATCAAACAACACAGTTATTAATTCAGCACTAAAGTTCATTCTTAAATGTAGCACGCCAGGACAAACACAGGCAAGACAGACAAGGAAAGCACAAGTAGGTAGCAGTTACATCAAATAGTTCAAGTAGCAGTTAAGAACAGTTTAGCAATTAGGCAAACCAAAAAAAGATCAAACCCAAGCAAAGCATACAAATGCATATGATGCATGCCTGTCCTATGGCTGATGAGGCTCATCTGTCGGTTATCCAACCAACCCGACAAGTCTGAATTGTCCTTAGACCGTCCCCCGACGTGCATCTCTAAGAGTCTATGCATAGCTTTTTCTCAAATAATCAATATTGCTCAATGGGGGTAACATTCCCGGGAATTTGTATAGTGCCCGGTCACACTTACGTCGTAGGGTCAACAGAGTATCGAGTTTTCAACCTAGTACACGTGGTGGCAAGCCACGGCACTTAATCCAGGGAACCTCGTATCTCAGATATTTCAAATTCATAAGCCACATAAATAATTCATTCATCATTCATCAATATCTAAATCATTCTCAATATCATCATCATTCGTCAATCCATATCCCATTTTCAAATTCATTCAAAAATCATATTTCAAATCAATCCTCATCATCCTTCTTTCCATTAATCAACAATCTCAATCCAAAACATAATTCTTTCTTTTCTAAATAAATCAATCTTACATATAATGTTTAAGAACTAAATCTTTTTAAACAGTTACTTCAAACAAAACTTCCAATTTTATAAAATTTCGGCAGCATCTCCTCTAAAACTCGGATTCTGCCACCCTTTTCGGGTCCCAACCAAACCAAACCAAACACCTGTTAACCAGTTAAATCACTTCCAACAACCATTACAACACTCAACCCACTGAAATTACAAGATTCAGAATTCAATCAACCAATCCTATAAATTGCAATTTTAATCAACTTCAACCAACAGCAATCAGTCAATAATTAAGAATTCTCAGTCTTTTCTAAACAGTTTCAAACCAAACCGTCCCTCAAACCCTTTTTGATTCATTTTCCAAAATAGCAAATCGTTCTCAATAAACAAACCATTTTCAAATATTAAGTCTTTTCCAAATCTGTTTTAAAATCAAATTCCGATATGAAATCGGGTTCAAATCAAATTTCAACATTCAATATTTTCTAAACCAAATCGTTTCTAAAATTAAATTAAATGCCAATACTAAATCTCTTCCAATAATTCAAGGAAAACCACTTTAACCACATCAATCAACTAGTTAGAATATTCAACTTCCTCATTTAGTCACTCAATCAATCGAACTAACAATCTCATTCATTCAAAACAACTCAATTCAATTCATAAGACTCACGAAATCACAAAAATGTATTTTACGCATTAATATCGATTTATAACAACTCTGGAAAATAAAACAAGTTTAAGAAAAACGCCCCTACCTCAAAAGTCGAAACCTTTAAGAGTTAACGCGTCAAGGGTCCCTTTTTAGTCTTAACTCGCGGCAGCAACCACGAGAAACGAAGAAGGTCGACACCGCAACAGCCTCTATTTTAATCATACAGTTTCCAGAACTCAACCCTAGCATATTAACATCATGAACTTCTCAATTTTATAGCAGAATAATAACGGTAAGAATTCCAAAGCTAGAATAGATTACCACAGTTAAAGAAAAATGCCGCAATGGAGGGGCAGATGCTCCGGCAGCTACCTCAAGTGACGACAACAGCCCCAGGCTCCGATGATAGCAACTATAAAAGCTCTGTAGTGACCACAATGTTCCAGGAACTCAGAAAAACGGAGATTAAAAACAAAACCCTTACTGACAGTGCGTTATTCGGCGGTAGAGGCAGCGGTGGTTCCCGGAACGACGGTACACAGCGGAACGTCCTTTTCCTCCTCCGACAGTGACACCCACGGTGGCCACCTTCCTGTTCTTTCTCATTCCCGTTCGGGCTCACACTCCCGGCGAACCCAACGGCGGCAGCGGCGACTCAACAGCTCGGCAACGGAACCTCCATCATCAAAGACAGTTCGGCGGTGATGGCTTCGCGGTGAGGGCGTGACTAGGCGCGATGGCAGCGCACGGTTCCCTCCTTCGTGTCTCTCTCTCTCTCGCCTCAGATCTGATCCGCGACGGCAGCTTCGAGGCAGGTCGGCGGCGACGCGTGGCGCAGTGGCGGTGATTTCCCCCTTGCACGGTGGTTCGGGCTAGATGGAAGGCAAACGGTGATGATGAAGCACGAAGATCTTCCAGCAGCGACTCAGGCTCAGCGACGCCTCTCTCACTCTCCGCGATGGTGGCGCGGTCCCTTCTGCTCCCTCAACTCCGTGCTCGCTCTCTTGAATCTCCCTCCCGACGGCATAGCGACGGCGACGGGCGGCGAGCAACTCGGCGGCGACGGGGAGGCCAACCGGTGCTAGCTCGTCCCTCTCTCCCTCTCCTTCTCTGTTCTCCCTTCCCTCTACTTCCCTTTTCTTTCTTTTTTTTTTGTTTTCTGTTGTATTTACTGAAGGAAGGAATAAATATGGCGGCTAGGGTTTCGTTTTAGAATAAAGGAATAATGTGTGTTGATTAGGGTTAAGGTTCGTATGTGGAATTGGGAATTTTAGGTTTAATTTGAGCAAAATAATTTTAATAAAATTGAAGTATAAAGTATTAATATTTGAAAAACTAATTTAATCTTTAAAATTACTTTAAAATATTATTTATGGTATAAAAGTACTAATTGATTCTCAATAAATTACTCTAATTGAAAATACATGGTAATATAATTAATTTTCTTTACCTTTGACTTAAAGTATTAAATGATATAAATATAAAGCATCTAAAATCGAATCATATAAAATTCTTATTATCTCATAACTACCAACTTTATAATTTAAATATAAAAAATAATTCAATAATTATAAATTTAAACAAAATTCTAATTTAAATAGCCAAACATCATTATTTTCAAATTTCTAGAACTTTAAATCATAAATGGAAAAATAATCCATAGGCATAGAGTTTGGATAAAAACTTTAATTTATTTCAAATCCGATCAATTGCCTTTAATTATTTTTATTAAGAATAATTTCTGAAATTAAAACTATAAATAAATATATAATTTGGGATTAGTTCAAAATAGAACTTTTCAAAAGTATTGGGTCTTACATCCTACCCACCTTATAAAAATTTTCGCCCTCGAAAATTGATACAAAATTAAAGAGATTTCATATTACTTCGCTCTTGAACTTATTTAAAGAAAAGGCAAAAAGTCCTCAGTATATATATATATTCATATAGTTTCAAATACCAGAATTTTCATATGGCATAAAAATATAAAAGGTATAAGTATGATGTGAAACAAAATTACAAGATAGGCTTGATGCACAAAATAATATATTTCACACGTGTGATGGTAATGCAAGGCGGCAAAAGGCTATAAAGCAAGCCGGGGTTAAAATGATGTGCTCAACATCTGTATACTAATCTCATACCAACTTCAAAGACTCAACTATTCAAACTTCAATATAACTTATCTCCACCATTCTCAACTGTACTTTATTGAGCAACTCATCCGAAGGTTTTCAACCTCGTCAACACTTCATAAATCTTAATGGTCACAAACCCACCATCAACAAAATTCTTTCACATGAAATAACGTTCCACAACTCCCTGCAACATTGTATATTTACAAGTTTCACCTTTTGCATCCATCAAACGTACCCTAAGGAATTAATGTGTCGTTTACTAAGTCCAACAGTCACACAAGATACCAAAACTAACTTCGAGTATACTCCGAAGGATAATAGACCTTAGCAAAGAAAGAAAAGCGGCAAGGACCGTATTCGCGAGAATTTGAAAGGAATTGTTGAAATCATAAGTAGACAAGGATAAACAAGAAACGAAGAATGTTGGAAAGAGGATCAACTGATAACTTTAAGGGTAACTCTTGAGTCGACGGGATTCGATAGGATCAATAAGATGAAAAACAACACAGTATTTTGAAACGAATTCAAGATGAATAAAAAATATGAGGTTTACAGAAGAAGAATATCCAAACCAAAGACAAAGTTTATAGAACTCAAGAGTATGGTTTAAAAATATTTTCGAATACATTGTTCGTAAAAAAATAGAAAACTTAAGGGGAAATCATTTCATGTTCTGAAAGAGAAAATGGGTAACAAACATCCTTCAAAAGATTAATAAAAGTATAAATGTAGCATTATTTCAATATAAATTCAAGTGGAAATAGATTACACAAACTTTGTAAATGGAAGGATTAATTTGGCTAAGAGCTAAATTGTATTTTCTCTTCTTTTTCAAGCATGTATGAAAACTACAATCTTGTTGGAAGAAAACCTGACATAAAGTTTTACTCATAAAAGAAAAGTTGATGCATTACAATTGAACATATTTAAATCACATACAGAAATTTTCAGAGTATAAAGTAAAGGAGTGTAGCCTGAATTGAAAGCGATTTTATTAAAACTTTAATAAACGGTTATATCGCCTTGGAACGAGTTCAAATCACATCAAAGAGAGGTACTGCTCAAGTAAAGCAATTCAAAGTCAAGGACAACTTTGCATAAGAATAAATCAAAACTTGTTTAAAAAGGTTTAAAATAAAATTCCAATAATATACTTGAAGTTACAACTTTATAAAGATGTTCAATAATATTAAGATGCGCTAAAAAGGAAACTAATTCATTTTAAGAAAGGAACTTAAAGGATTTCGATTAGGATTCATAAAGCATGTCGCTCATAGAAACGAAAAGCTTAAAAAGAAACTCAGCAACTTAAAGAAGTTGATTCAAAACTTAAATTTCTTAAAAAAAAACTCACTAGGCACAGATTATCAAATGAGTTTCCAATTGGTCCAAAGGAATACAAAATGCGTCAGGAAAGATAACTTAATCAATGGAAAATTCTCAAGAAAATCTTTGACTAAAGAAAGACAAATAAAAGGACAAATGGTGCATTAGATGGAAACGAATTCAAGTTGACTCGAATGAGCATGAGATTCATAAGAAATGAAAAACTAAGACTAATGGTGACGTTCAAAAAAGGTGAGAGAGTAATTAAAAACAGAATCAAATATAACATTCTCAGAAATGAAAAGCTTAAGAAAGAAATTGGTTTATTCACAAGAAGAAATATATGAGTCCAACATTTTTTTTTTCTAGAAGAACAATAATTGCATAAACAATATAGTATGCTAAACCAAATTCAAATTAAAAATAAAATAGGTGAAGTTTACCAAATAAAAACTAACTAGGAGGAGATAAAAACCTTTCTTTGAAAAATATCTAAGTATATAATCAAATAAGGATATTCGTAAAAATTGTAATAAAGTTGCTAGAAAATCAAATTGTATTTAAAGTATATATATATTTCCATAAATCAGTGAAGAAACAGGCGAGGTATTGGAAACAATTAGTTTTAAACTGTATAAGAATCTTTCAACGTTTATATAAAGTACATATCAAATTAAAAGCGGTTTTGTTAAGATTTAAAGAATGGCTGTAATTATCGTCAAATAAGGAAAAAAAACTAAATTACAATTTGTTTACAAAGGACTCAAAATATGAACTTAAAAATGTGTATTGCATCAAAACAGATTCAAATGTATATATAAAAAAAAAAATACATGATTCAAGTGGAAGTGGCTAAATAAAGAAGCTAAATACACCAAGGGTTTTAAACAAGCATATGCAGCTAGAATCAAACAAGAGCGTACGTGAACAAGAGAGTAGGATTGAAAGATAATTTGATCACTTTACAAGAAAAGTATCGCAGACAGGAACCATAGAGCATTCCAAGCAGGAATAAGATATGTAATATTCGCAGAGTTCAAGACACTTAACCGCGTAACTTTGAGAAATAATTCCTAACGTTCCCAAAACCCGCGACTCATGATATTTATGACTCGCATATCGTCTATGATAACCCATTGGTGCTTCCATATACATAATTCACAGTGCTAAGCCGGCCAAACTTAATACCAGGAATTATGCAATGCAAGACTAATGGCATTAATCAATAGACCGTCATGTGCATAAAACTCTAATTCTCGTTATTCAAACAAGACCTACTACATGACAGACTCTCAAAGTATGCAATTGTTGCATAATCAGTCCATTCCCAAGGCTCTACAGGAAAGACCGCTCTGATACCACAATGTAACACCCTCACTATCAGAAGTCACGCTTCCGGCTGCGCTACTCTGATAACAAGAAGTATTACGACTACTTTACATACTAAATATTAAAATAGGAGCCTGTGACTCAACACTGTATCGCTGATTTCTTAGAAAACCGACAATAAACACTTTATCTTAAGAAAAATATAAACAGGCATAGATTCATATACAAGACTCATTACATAATAATTCATAATATAATATACATATAAAACATACAATTCCTATCCCTCTTACAAACTTGTACTAACAAAGACGAGGGAAGAAAATAATCTAATTAATACAACATCTTATAAAAACAAACGTAGTATATCTCTTCTTAATGCTTCTTCATCCGGTACCTGAAAAGGGTAAAACTGTAGGGAGGTGAGAACCTAACCACACGGTCTCACCACGAAGTTTCAAAGTTGTCATAAGAAGATATTTAATAAGAAAACTGTTTTTAAGCTCAGTGATTATCATTGCCTTATGAATCTTTTAAACCAATAGGAAATCGTTCAAAACTCTTTCAAAGAAACAATGTTTAATCTTTCAGAAATCTAAAATCTTTCCTTTCTTATAAGAAAAATCTCAATCAGAAACCAACCATGCAATCAAACAACACAGTTATTAATTCAGCACTAAAGTTCATTCTTAAATGTAGCACGCCAGGACAAACACAGGCAAGACAGACAAGGAAAGCACAAGTAGGTAGCAGTTACAGCAAATAGTTCAAGTAGCAGTTAAGAACAGTTTAGCAATTAGGCAAACCAAAACAAGATCAAACCCAAGCAAAGCATACAAATGCATATGATGCATGCCTGTCCTATGGCTGATGAGGCTCATCTGTCGGTTATCCAGCCAACCCGACAAGTTTGAATTGTCCTTAGACCGTCCCCCGATGTACATCCCCAAGAGTCTATGCATAGCTTTTTCTCAAATAATCAATATTGCTCAATGGGGGTAACATTCCCGGGAATTTGTATAGTGCCCGGTCACACTTACGTCGTAGGGTCAACATAGTATCGAGTTTTCAACCTGGTACACGTGGTGGCAAGTCACGGCACTTAATCCAGGGAACCTCGTATCTCAGATATTTCAAATTCATAAGCCACATAAATAATTCATTCATCATTCATCAATATCTAAATCATTCTCAATATCATCATCATTCGTCAATCCATATCCCATTTTCAAATTCATTCAAAAATCATATTTCAAATCAATCCTCATCATCCTTCTTTCCATTAATCAATAATCTCAATCCAAAACATAATTCTTTCTTTTCTAAATAAATCAATCTTACATATAATGTTTAAGAACTAAATCTTTTTAAACAGTTACTTCAAACAAAACTTCCAATTTTATAAAATTTCGGCAGCATCTCCTCTAAAACTCGGATTCTGCCACCCTTTTCGGGTCCCAACCAAACCAAACCAAACACCTGTTAATCAGTTAAATCACTTCCAACAACCATTACAACACTCAACCCAATGAAATTACAAGATTCAGAATTCAATCAACCAATCCTATAAATTGCAATTTTAATCAACTTCAACCAACAGCAATCAGTTAATAATTAAGAATTCTCAGTCTTTTCTAAACAGTTTCAAACCAAACCGTCCCTCAAACCCTTTTTGATTCATTTTCCAAAATAGCAAATCGTTCTCAATAAACAAACCGTTTTCAAATATTAAGTCTTTTCCAAATCTGTTTTAAAATCAAATTCCGATATTAAATCGGGTTCAAATCAAATTTCAACATTCAATATTTTCTAAACCAAATCGTTTCTAAAATTAAATTAAATGCCAATACTAAATCTCTTCCAATAATTCAAGGAAAACCACTTTAACCACATCAATCAACTAGTTAGAATATTCAACTTCCTCATTTAGTCACTCAATCAATTGAACTAACAATCTCATTCATTCAAAACAACTCAATTCAATTCATAAGACTCACGAAATCACAAAAATGTATTTTACGCATTAATATCGATTTATAACAACTCTGGAAAATAAAACAAGTTTAAGAAAAACGCCCCTACCTCAAAAGTCGAAACCTTTAAGAGTTAACGCGTCAAGGGTCCCTTTTTAGTCTTAACTCGCGGCAGCAACCACGAGAAACGAAGAAGGTCGACACCGCAACAGCCTCTATTTTAATCATACAGTTTCCAGAACTCAACCCTAGCATATTAACATCATGAACTTCTCAATTTTATAGCAGAATAATAACGGTAAGAATTCCAAAGCTAGAATAGATTACCACAGTTAAAGAAAAATACCGCAATGGAGGGGCAGAAGCTCCGACAGCTACCTCAAGTGACGACAACAGCCCCAGGCTCCGATGATAGCAACTGTAAAAGCTCTGTAGTGACCACAATGTTCCAGGAATTCAGAAAAACGGAGATTAAAAACAAAACCCTTACTGACAGTGCGTTATTCGGCGGCAGAGGCAGCGGTGGTTCCCGGAACGGCGGTACACAGCGGAACGTCCTTTTCCTCCTCCGACAGTGACACCCACGGTGGCCACCTTCCTGTTCTTTCTCATTCCCGTTCGGGCTCACACTCCCGGCGAACCCAACGGCGGCAGCGGCGACTCAACAGCTCGGCAACGGAACCTCCATCATCAAAGACAGTTCGGCGGTGATGGCTTCGCGGTGAGGGCGTGACTAGGCGCGATGGCAGCGCACGGTTCCCTCCTTCGTGTCTCTCTCTCTCTCGCCTCAGATCTGATCCGCGACGGCGGCTTCGAGGCAGGTTGGCGGCGACGCGTGGTGCAGTGGCGGTGATTTTCCCCTTGCACGGTGGTTCAGGCTGGATGGAAGGCAAACGGTGACGATGAAGCACGAAGATCTTCCAGCAGCGACTCAGGCTCAGCGACGCCTCTCTCACTCTCCGCGATGGTGGCGCGGTCCCTTCTGCTCCCTCAACTCCGTGCTCGCTCTCTTGAATCTCCCTCCCGACGGCATAGCGACGGCGACGGGCGGCGAGCAACTCGGCGGCGACAGGGAGGCCAACCGGTGCTGGCTCGTCCCTCTCTCCCTCTCCTTCTCTGTTCTCCCTTCCCTCTACTTCCCTTTTCTTTCTTTCTTTTTTTTTTTGTTTTCTGTTGTATTTACTGAAGGAAGGAACAAATATGGCGGCTAGGGTTTCGTTTTAGAATAAAGGAAAAATGTGTGTTGATTAGGGTTAAGGTTCGTATGTGGAATTGGGAATTTTAGGTTTAATTTGAGCAAAATAATTTTAATAAAATTGAAGTATAAAGTATTAATATTTGAAAAACTAATTTAATCTTTAAAATTACTTCAAAATATTATTTATGGTATAAAAGTACTAATTGATTCTCAATAAATTACTCTAATTGAAAATACATGGTAATATAATTAATTTTCTTTACCTTTGACTTAAAGTATTAAATGATATAAATATAAAGCATCTAAAATCGAATCATATAAAATTCTTATTATCTCATAACTACCAACTTTATAATTTAAATATAAAAAATAATTCAATAATTATAAATTTAAACAAAATTCTAATTTAAATAGCCAAACATCATTATTTTCAAATTTCTAGAACTTTAAATCATAAATGGAAAAATAATCCATAGGCATAGAGTTTGGATAAAAACTTTAATTTATTTCAAATCCGATCAATTGCCTTTAATTATTTTTATTAAGAATAATTTCTGAAATTAAAACTATAAATAAATATATAATTTGGGATTAGTTCAAAATAGAACTTTTCAAAAGTATTGGGTCTTACAATCATGACCACATCATGGGATAAAACCATAGTCAGAAAGAGTGACAATAGAAAAGACAAGGTCACAGTTATAAACCGTGACTATAGAAAGGATAACGTCACGGTTATAACCCGCGACTATAGAAGAGCTAACCGTGACTTAGAAGGGTTAAGGTTACGGTTATAAAGTGTGACTATAGAATAACTAAAACTGTTTGTCTATTATAACATTTTTTACAAAGAAAAGGATCGTAACCTTTGCTTAAAAAATGTGACATTGTTTTTATGGTCATGGTAGTGTTAGCCACACTTGAAAACTGTATCATTTGCTCAAAAACAATGACCGTAGAGCAAAGACTACATTTTTTTTACTTATATGGCCACGGTTTTTAAATGTGATTTAAAGCCTAAAATGTTGTGGTGTTATTATTCAGTCACATGATAATATTATCTATATTTGGATGACATTAAGTTATATGGAAAAAAATAAAAAAAAAAGTATTTTTGCTAAATTTTTTAAGTAAAATTAAAAGTATTAAAAAAATAAAAATATATTTTGAAGTTACAATTTTTTATTTTTTTAAAAGTTTTTTTACTTAAAAAATATTTTAATATTAATTAAATTATTATAACCAAAGATAATTAATAAATAAAAACTTTTATATAAGATATCAAAATATCAAATTATTTTTATATTTTTAAAAGTTATTTATATCCAATTTTTTTGTTGCTTACGATATTTCTCAACCCGATAGATCAATGATTAATCTGTCACATACCTACTTTTTATTTAAAGATTTGTTATTGGCTAATGAATTGCTGTATGCATAAGGTGAGATTCGAATCCACCGTTGACTAGACTGAGAATTCAGGTTTCTAGAAGGCGTGTTGTGTTATATTAGTCTATTTTCTAAATGATTCATACGTTTTAAGAGACTACAACTTGATATCACAAGACTCTTTAAGAGCTAAACAAATCGCGTATGTATCTTTTGAAAACCAAGTCACTAATTTGGTCGCACTAATTTAGGTTTTTATAAAAATAAAATTGAATATTATAGTATAGTTTCATGCCATAAGAATTTATTTAGCAGGAGTATGCGGAGACAAAGACCTCTATCTTCACCCTATGTTCCTATTCACTCGTCAGAGCGAGTTTCGATTAACATGAAAATTTGACAGATCTACATTTTCGTTCATGTAGCGATCAAATGTTTTAGTAGATACCCGATTTAGTGGTTTTTGATTTTCATCCCTAAACCAATTGTTGATTTTACATAGTGTGTTGTGTCAAATTATTGATCAAGCTAAGTTGTACATGTAGATGTACTGTAAGATTAATAAACTGGGTCTTCCATTATTAGTCTTCCAATAAAAATATAGTTCACTCTCTTTCCTCATATTTTTCACTTGAACTTCTATCCACCTTCCTTCAAAATTCTCTATTAAACTCAAATCCAAATACAAATGTCGTTTAATATACATTCATGTCTCACATGATCTCTCAGCTCTACTTGTCTTTCCTATCCAAATCGGTATTCAAATACGTATTTTTCGATGATACTAGATCTCACATTCAACTTCAACTTCAATTGTCGTCGTTGTTTTAGAGATTATCACAAGGGAAGAGACAGAGAAAAAGAAGAGCAATGAAAAAGGAAGGAGAAAAAGGAAAAAGAAGAAGAAAAGAAGAAAAAAGCAAAGGAAAAAGAAGTAGCTAAGAAGAAACAAGCTAAGGAGAAAGAAAAAGAAGAAAAGAAGAAAAAAAGAAAGGAAAAGAGAAGCAGCTAAGAAGAAACATGCTATGAAGAAAGAAAAGAAGAAAAAAAGAAAGGGAAATAGAAGTTAAGAAGAAACATGCAACTGATAAGAAAAATGAAGAAAGAAGGAAAAGAGAGATGGCAATATAAGCAGCTAAGAACAGACAAAGAAGAACATGAGAGAGAGAGAGAAAAGCCAAAATGTCCGTGCATATCAAAATTAATTATTATGTATGTGTATAAATATATATTATATATTAAAAATATTATTTATATATTAAAATTAATTATTATATATTTGTATATTAATAAATATTTTATTTAATTTATTTTTAATATATATTTTATATTTTAATATATTAATATTAATTTTGGTGGTTGATTTTAGTATATATCTAATATGATTAATTTTATATTTATAACTGATTTAGTGGTTAATTTTTTTATATATTATTTAATTTTTTTTATATATTTATAATTGATTTAGTGGTTAAAAATAAGCTAATTAGAGATAATAGAAGCAACACCTAAGAAGAGATGGATTTTTATTTTAATAAATAAATTAGTTATAACTATTGAAAAAAATAATTTAAAAAATATTTACTGAGATAAATACCCCTCTCTTATCTCATTTATACTGTAAATAAGATAATTTTACACGTATCTTGTTTATACTGTAAACGAGATATGTGGAGTTTTTCAATTTTCGTATATCTCGTTTACACTGTAAACGAGATATATGTTTTTATAAATAATAAATATAATTTATGAAAATAAAAAATATTAATAATTTAAATTGGACAAAACTTAAAAATGGAACGTTTCAAATAGTAAAGAAGATGAACAATTTTAAATAATAGGAAAGATAAACTGTCCATTTTAAATGATAGAAAAGATGTACTGTCCATTGATATTATTAATACGATTACCTCTTTAAATGGAACATTTACACATAAGTGCACCATTGAACTACCTACTATTAATACAATTACCTTTTTTCTAACTACCCATTATTAATACTATTATTTTTAACTAACAAAATTTTTAAATTTTTTATGTACTCTCTTGAGTATTAATTTTTAAATTCAAATTATATATTCAGATGACTCACGAGTATTTGGGTTTAGCGTTGAGCTGTGGTCCTTAGTTTTTGTGTCTTAGTTTTTAATCTATCATGCTTAGTTGCTTTATGTTATATGAGTTATGGACCCATTGTACTTTGTGTTACCTATGTTATATGAGTTATGCTAATAGTTTGTATGACTTATGTTAAAAATGACTTCGTGTTACATATATTACATATATTATTATGTGTTCTAAATATTATGGTTTCCTCAACATAACATAAGACAATAGTTGCAAAAAGAACACATCGAACAACACAGTACATAAACTAAATAAAGTGAACTGAACTAGGAAATAGCTAACATACTCAAGTGCAAATACAAAACTAAAACAACTAAACCAACAACTACACATCGACCCCGGTCCCCGTGGTGACATTGCCCTGTGGATAGCTCTGACGTTTGTGTCCTGGTTGCCTGCACAGACAACATCTCTTGGGTCTGTTTGGATCAGCCTCATCCATACTAGTCCGAATCCTGGTGGTCCTAGGACGCCCCTCACTCGCACATCTCTTGGTGGGATCTAGTATGACTGTGGGTCCATCATACGGTGGCAAAAAATCCTCGGGGATGGGCAGGGTGAATCCTATCCGGTACACACTGAACACCGAGCTAAGATGATACACTTGGTGGACATACGACTGCCAAGTGAGTCGTTAATACGCACAACATGCTAAGGCATGAGAGCAACGATAATGAAGTGCCTGAAAATATCTGCAATCACATGTCTGAGCTATGAGTGACACTCTGTAACTACCAAGTGAGAATGACCCAGTAGGAGTGGTCTCCGAGACGGTGAACTCAGAATTATCTCTATCATACAAAGTCACCGTGAAGCACCTCGACGTCTTCAGATTAGCCTCTATAGACTTCACTAGATGTTGACTGAACTGCTGTCCAGTTCCCAGCTGGGCCTCTGCCTCTCTCCCCTTGCGAACGAATAGCTCTGCCAACCTCCCGTAAGTGGCCTTCACTAGTGAGCACACCGGAAGGTTCCTGACCCCCTTCAGGATGGAATTAACACACTCGGAGATATTCATCGTCATGTGTCTGAATCTCCCACCCTCATCCCGATGCTGAGTCCACAACGAATAGTCAATCTTGTTAGCCCAGTCATACATGGCAGGGTCTTCAGACCGCCAGAATATCAAACCAGTAATATAATTCCACCTCAGTCTTGGCAAACACTGCAATCACAAGAAGCCTCCTTGCATCCTTACCCGTAAAGGTGAGGGCAAAATTTGAGGCCACATGTCGAATACAGAATGTACGGTATGCAGCAGGTGGTAGCCAACCTCCGTCGGGAGCCTCAAGTGTAGCCTTGATACCGTTATGCCTATCTGATATCACCAGGATACACGATTGCGGGGTCACGTACTGGCGGAGATGGGATAGAAAAAATGACCAGGACTCCGCATTCTCACCCTCCAAGAGTGCAAATGCAACAGGCAGGATGCTGGAGTTCCCGTCTTGTGCAATCGCAACCAACAACGTACCTCCGTATTTACCGTACAAGTGGGTCCCGTCTATACTCACCAACGGCTTGCAATGTCGGGATGCCTCAATACATGGTGGGAACGTCCAGAAAAGCCAATGAAAATGGGCTTGCGAGCCGTCCACCTGACCCCCCCACTAGAACAGGACTCGTCCTCAGCGCTGCAACACTACCAGGCATCATCAGCTGCACACCTAAGACCCATCGCGGCAGCTCGTTGTATCACTCATCCCAATCTCCGTAAATATGGGCGACGGCCTTCTGCTTGGCCAACCAAACCCTCCTATAAGTCGACCGGAACCCAAAGTGTGCCTCCGTCGCATTCAGCAGTACCTTGATGCAAACGGATGCATAAGCTCTAACCATTGGCATAATGAAGGCCGAGATCACATGATAATCAAGACTCCTATGATCGCTCGAGATCGACGTCGTGAGACAAGTATGAGGTCCGTTGTATCGTTTTACCTCCCAAATACCCTTGCCCTGCCGGAGACTTAGCCTAATCAACCATGTGCACCCGTTCCCAAATTCGGTACACTTCCCAACGTACCTGCGATAATCGGACTCCACCACTTTGTACTGTACCCCACGTCGGATGCTATATGTCTTCACGCTTAACATAGCCTCCCCTTTATCCTGAAACTGCTAACCAACCTGAAACTCTGTAAGACCTCCAGTACCCTGGGTATCTCTAGCACCAAATCCAGTGGGTTCCCCAGGAACCCCCTCCTGTCTCATGCCATCCAAGTCCAAAGATGAAAAGTGCGGACGGTATTGGTGAGTCCCAGAGCTAGAACCACCGCCATCCCCAGCTGGATTACTCGCTGCAATGTCATCGCCACTATCATCAGTAATGAGGTCTGGCTCCACATCATCATCGTCATCATCATCCAACAATGCATCACCCATACCAGCCGGTACTCCACGCTGTAAAAAAATCGGCACCTTATCCACGATAACAACCTCTCCGTCACCACTGCAGTTGAGATCAACGACGAATGACGGGGAGGCGACAGGCTCGTCCCGAGGTGCATTCACAGGCACGGACAAAGATGCACCAATAGGTCTCGAGCTAGAACCGGCTACCGTGCCTAGAGTTTGGGTATTCCGGTTCGAATCTCCCGAGCTAGATACCACATCAACCAACTTTGCCAAAAGCTTAGGTGTTCTGACCTTGGGAAACTGGCGACGACAATGGAACAGGACCTGCAAATTCACGTCATCTCTCAACACTGAGATCGGAATGCGATAGAATAACTTCTGAACCCGTTTCACGCCTTGCAGCCCAAGTTTCTGTATTATAGAATTCAAGAAGTCATCGAATCTCGTTGTAGGTCTCATAAAAATACTCAGAGGATCTTTATCAGTGAACTTCACACCAGAGCATGTTTTTCTCTTAATGGACCCTCTATAATGCACCAACACTACAAAACTCTCCTCACTAGCCATTTTGTCTCACTCTAATGAGAGAAATTCACATTCACACCATATTTATACACGTCTGGGGCTTCATAATTCGAAACAGCCAATTTTGAATTATATATGTATAATTCGAATTAGGGTGATTTGAACTACCCTATGTATAATTCGAATCAGTTCGGTTCGAACTACCTAGCATGCATAGTCCTTCATAATTCAAACAGCCTTGATTCGAATTACTCCTGTTTTTAGTTCGAGTTAGATTGATTCGAATTACATAGAGACATACTTTTGGATGATCCATGTCTCATTTTTGGGTTTGGTTGAATCATGTAATTTCTCCTCCCAACTGGCTTAATACTGCGATTTGCCCTCTAGATTATTATGGCAATATTAGACGAGAATTTGACACATAATTATACATAAATGTTATATTAAATACTGATTTTCATTTAGATTGTATTTTTTTCATAATCTGAATCATGTTAGAGCCTTGTCTTTGAAATATTTTTCAATTTCCAAAAATTTTTGCTGTTTTATAATTTTTAGAGCATTCTAAAACTGTTCTATGGGAATAAGTCAATGATTATCATCTCTAATACCATCAAATATAGAAGATTTATTCAATAAAAATATTATTTGATACGATATTATATTAAGAGATAGAGAAAATTAGATAAAAGTCAGAGAGAATAAATAAAAATTTCTAGAATTAGAAAAAAATTAAAATTTTTTAATTACATCATGTTTATTATCTACACTATTATATTATATTTGTATTTATAGCATAGGAAGCATTTCAAGTGCTCCACCGTTCTTTAATAGAAGTTTAATACTCCAGGTACGAATAAATGGTAAGTTTGGCACTTGTCCTGTAGTGTGGATGTAAATGACTATTGTATCCCCAAACTCAAAAAGAAGAAATAGTAAGAGACAGCTGCTATAGGACAAAGATCTAGAGTACTGTTTGTGCTTGAATGTTTAGTTTTGCAGGAGAAAATAATTCCAAATCAAATGTAAATGCTACTACTAGAAAAAGAAAAATAATTTCTTTTTTTTAGTTTTTCTTTAAAAAATTAATATTTGTGAATTTTAATTAAATTAAAATAAAAAAAGTTGGGAATTTTATTTTTTTATCTGACTTATTGAATATTAAATTTAAGTATTCATATATATAACTATATTTTCTATAAAAAATGAATATGATCATTTTTTTAATAATGTCATTTAAAAAAATACAAATATACAATATAAAAAATTATGCATGAAATGACATTATCAAAAATAGAAGAACTATTATTATTTATTTTTTTATGCATTATTTAAATAAAAATATTATTATATGTACTAAAAATTAACTATTAAATTATTCATTATATATTTTTTCACTAAATAATTAGTTACGAGAGAAAATAAACAAAGAAAAAAAAGACTCTATTATTAAGTATGATGACTAAGTAAATAGAAAAGAGGTTTTAAAAGAACTCTGCCAACAAAAATTTATTACTTGTAAAAAAAATAAATTAAAAAAAATCCAACTTCTATGTTAATATTAATATTTTTATAAAAATAGCAAGATTAACATAGAAATGCCGAAATGGTTTTATATATGAAATATCAACTAGTGTAATTTAAATATTATATTTTTTCCTTTAAATACTAAGATCGATGAATATGGTTAAAATAGTTATAAAATTCTATATGTTTTTGTGTGCTAAAATATTAAAATTAAGAATAATACTTCATTAAAATTATCATAAAAAGTTTTCTATTTGAAAAATAGTACACTATCTCTAATAAAATAAAAAACAAAATATTTTTTGTTTTTAAAATTTTAAATTTAATTCCTCAATAATATTATTTGATGAGTTTGGAAAACTCTAATTTAAATTAGTGATGATCAAACATTATTAATGTGATTAATTGTAAAATTATTAATTTGATTTCAATTCATATATGTTGATTAAAATAATTTTACTATGCAGGTTTCATTTGGGCCGAAAAAAAAGAAAAATATAACAAGTCCAATTTTATCAAAAATATATTCAGCCATATAAAAACTTGTTATGTGAATGATGACTGAATTGTTATCCTTATTGGACCAGAAAAATCAATTTAAAAGCCCAACATAGAGTCTGGTCCGAAATCAAAATTAAAAGGAGACGGGACACAATATATTGCTTTATCCATTTAACAAATGAAACCTATTCCTTTAATCATATGGCTGCATGCTCCAACGGTCATCACTTTTATTCTTTGATGGAATCCAAATTTTATTAAGTGGAGTTAATACGGACCTTGGAATCACGAGAGAGAAAGTGTAATTGATTTGATTGATTGCCTTAATGAGGCACGCTACCTAAAGCAAAGGGAAGTAAATTAATTTTAATTCATTTGTTCAAATCCATTGAATGCATTTCTTCCTACTCTCTCTTCTCTCTTTACTTGCTTCTCACTTTCGGTCACTTCTATCACAGCAACCATGGAAGCTTTTGCAAACTATCAAGAAGAAGCTAGAAGCAAGCTAAAGACCATTGTAATGATGACAAGAAAAAGAAAACAAAAAGTATGTTGTGGCTGAGATTTTCACCACAAATGGTGAGATTTGGTGAAAAGAACTCAGCTTCTCCATACCAAAAATGGAAGAAGAAGATTTCGGTCAGAGGAAGAAGATCTCAGAGGAATGGCTCGTCTCTGCTTTTGTGTTCACTCATCACAGAAGGTAGCTAGGGTGGCTACGTGAAGGATGAAGCAAAAGTGGAGCAGGAGGAGCTGTCATACATCAAGAAGCATCAAGGGCTAGGATCCTTCTTGTAGTGCAAGTCAAGATGGATGGCTCAGATTGATGAAGATTGGTGTAAAGAGAAGACTCAGAGGTAATTGCATGTTAGTTTAAGCATTCGGTTATCTCTCCTCTCTCTGTCTCTAGCCGAACCAGTTTTGCATGAAGAAGAAGAAGTTTAGCTTGGTTCATTTGGTTTCAACCATGGAGGCTTCCCCCTCTATATAAGGGAGAATAGCCAGGGCTTGAAGAAAGGAGTGAGAGTGCAAGGTACAGAGTTCTCATAGCTACCTAAGTTAACAGAAGTTCTTCTTCTTCAATGTTTTTCATTTTGTAATTTTTCTGTTTAATTTTGCCTGTCTTGAGTCTCATGGAAAAAGGTAAACAGTGAGATTTGTAAGAAAAAGCCATAGAGCAGAAAAAGGTAGAGAGTGCAAAATTAAAAGAAAAAAGTCATAGATGTCCTTAGAGGTTCTTTGTACATCTGTGTTGTGTTTCATGATTCTGTGAGAATCCCCTTGCAAGTTGGGTTAGCATTTAGCAGTTGGAAAGCTTGGCAGTGACCAAGTCAAGTTCAGGATTGGGGTTTAGATTCTGGACTTCTCCCGGATAAGAAGGGTAGTTCCTAGGGAGAATTGGTGTTTGTAATCAAGAATGATTATAGTGAATTTCCATCATTGTTGTGATGGAGACTGGATGTAGGCTGCATTGCACTTAGCAGCTGAACCAGGATATATCTTGGTGTAATTCTCTCTCTCTTCTACTCTATTTCTGTTTCTACTGCATAGGAGATAAAACTGAAAAATATCTCGTGCCGGGTCACAAGATAAAAAGAAAAAGTCTCGTGGCTGGATACGAGACAAAAATAAAAAAAGTCTCTAGAAGTTGTTTCAAAGACGAGCAAGTATTATTAAGTGAAAAAGGGGCTAAGATTCAACCCCCTTTTCTTAGCCACTGAAAACTATCATTATTGTTTAAAAAAATGAGGACTAATTTATACTTTATTTTACAACAAATTATTTTTTAAAATAAAAATCTTATTTTTTAAATTTGTATTATAAACAGGTGATTTATATTTATCTATATTACTTATTAATTTCATTATACAGACTAGGGAATTAAGAAAGAAATGAATATTTAAAAAACACAAACTACAAAAATTATGAAACAAAGGAAATTACTCTTATTTTTGCATGTTATGTAAACGAAATCATAGTGAAAGATATTCTAATCATAAATTTCAATAAAAAAATATTTTTATTTGTATTAAATAAAATAAAAAGTAAAAACTAATACAAATTGAAATCATTTTTTTTATTTTAAATAAAATTTATTTGTAAAATTGTGTTTTTTATAAATATATAACTTTAATCTACATATTTTAATTTTAAAATAATTTATTTAATATATAATTTTTTTAAGGTGGTGCAGGAGTTTAAATTTAAGAGTTTGGAATAACAAATAATTATAATAAAATAAAGTAACAATACTAACTAAATTTATGTAATTACGATTTTGAAAATACTTAAAGTATAACATTAGTTAAATTACTATTTAATTTGTAAAATAAATATAGTATAACAAATGTTTAGATATTATTATATGTTAGTTCAAACTCTAAATTTTAACTTTTAATTCATATGTCATATGTAAGACTATATGTTAGGTATATTTATTCAAAATAAAAAATTTCGATAATAGTTCTATGGATGATTTATATTAAAACTTAAGAAATCATTACGGATTTGTTTTAAATTAATAAATTTATAAAAATATAATTTTTATTGAATTTGAATTAAAACACAAAATTTAAATTATATTATATTATATTATATTTTTATATTTTATTTGAATTCAAATAGAGATATATATTTTTTATTGATATTTATATTTTAAAGATTATAAAAAATAAAATAAATTATTAATTTAAAATAATATTTTAATATAATTAAAATCTTTTTTATGCGATTTTGTATGCATAGCCTGTGAAATGGGAATGAATCTTTTTTTTATTTTTTAATTTTACAGAAAATACTTATGAAATATTATTTTCTTTTTAAATTTATCAATATATCTCAGAAAAATAAGATTATTTGAGAAATAAAACTATCCACAAAATTAACAAATAATATGCATAATAGTAAGTTTGTTCTTTTTAACACAAATTAAAAAATATTTTTTCTTTAAATAAAATCTCCTAATATCTCTGATATTCTAAAAAAATTAAAAACCAATTTTATTTTGTTAAAAACTACTTTGTTAAAAAAAAATTATTAAAAAAATAAAAACTAATTAAAATATTACTAAAAAATAAATGAACAAATTAAGGTCTTAAAATTAATGTTTTCTAATATAAGCCAATGTTGATATTATTGTATTATGCAAATTTTGAATATTTTATACATATTCTTTCAAAACACTCATTAATTATTATTATTATTATTATTATTATTATTATTACTATTATTATTATCTTTTTTCATATATATATGTTTAGCTCAAAAATAGAAAAAATATTTTAATCTACAAATATTAAGTTTTCTACCATTAAGTTTTAATTTAGTCATTTCATATATATTTATGCACCTATAGATCAGACTAAAACAGTAGAATTGGACTCTCTAACTCTACAAAATGGTAATTTTTAATGTTGCAAAAAAGATACTCTCTCAACAAGTCTCTGTCTCTTCTTTCAGCCTTCTCTTTTAAAGTCTATGTTGAAGGTGCGGAAGGGGAGTGTGAGAATAGAGCAAACGTAGAAACAGGGAGAAGAAAATGAGAGTACTTGTTCTCTCAGTGTACTCAATGATGAATCACGCCTTTACACTGTTACAACAATCAAATATATATATTGGTCATCTAACCAACTGAGCTAGAATAATTAAGGGCTAACTAAAAATTTCTAACTAATTTGTTGTTTCTATTATAGGCTACTTGTCTAACTAATTTGTTGTTACAACTAGTAAATCAATTAACTACTAATTGCTAAGCTAGTATATCAAGTAACACCCTCCCTCAAGTTAGGAGTGTGTAAGTTGACCAGTCCTAACTTGCCAAAGAGTGTGGAGAACATGGACGGAGGTAATGGTTTGGTCAGGATGTCCACAACCTATTCAGTGGTGGAGATGGGAAGAAGATGAATAAGACCTTCTTGGAACTTGTCGCGTACAATGTGGCAATCGGCCTCTATGTGCTTCATGCGCTCGTGGAACACCGGGTTAGAGGCGATGTGAATTGCAGATTGGCTATCGCAGTAGGTGCTGATGGGCTTGGTGAGAGGCATTCCCAAGTCCTTCAAAATGAAACTGAGCCAAATAGCCTCCTTAGTAGTAGCGGCGAGCGCTCGATATTCAGCTTCGGCTGAACTGCAAGCAACTGTCACTTGCTTTTTGCTCTTCCATGAAACTAGGGCAGTGCCAATATAGAAGCAGTAGGCTGTCACAGATCTTCTTGAATCAGGACATGCCGCCCAGTCAGAATCAGCAAATCCAGTGACACACAGATCAGAGGTGGCCGAGAACACTATGCCAGTGGCAGGGGAAGCTTTGATGTATCTGAGAATTTGATGGACAGCACTGAGGTGAGAAGTAGTGGGGTGGTCAAGGTATTGACTCAACTTTCCAATGGCAAAGCTAATGTCAGGTCGGGTGTTGGTCAAATAGAGCAATTTGCCAACTAACTTTCGATATTCTGTAGAATCTGAGAGGGGAACGCCTTCAGTTTTGCTGAGTTTGGTACTATAGTCCATAGGGGTAGAAGCAGGCTTGCAGTTCTCAAAGCCAGCATCCTTCAAGATGTCCATAGCATACTTTCTTTGATTAAGAAGAATGCCCTCTTTCGATCGCGCAACCTCCATCCCAATAAAGAATTTCAAATCTCCAATGTCTTTGATTTTGAACCTATCATCCAAGACTGTTTTGACAGCATTAATTTCTCCCAAATTATTTCCAGCCAATATCAAATCGTCAACGTAAACCAACAATGCAGTGAATCCAGATTCAGTTTGCTTAGTAAACAAACTATAATCAGCCTTTGACTGAACAAAACCCAACTCAACCAGAACAGATTTCAGCTTTGTATTTCACTGTTGACTCGCTTGTTTTAGACCATAAAGCGACTTTTCAAGCTTGCACACTTGACCAGCTTTGACGTCCAACCCTTGAGGTGGTTTCATGTACACCTCCTCATCCAAATCGCCGTGCAAGAATGCGGTGTTGACATCAATTTGCTTGAGGAACCATCCCTTTGCCGCAGCCACAGCCAAGACAACTCTCAAGCTGCCCAACTTCATCACAGGGCTAAATGTGTCCCGATAATCAATCCCAGGGACTTGGGTGAATCCCTTCGCCACTAATCGTGCCTTGTAGCGTTCAATGCTGCCATCAGGGTTGTATTTCACTTTGAAAACCCACTTGTTGCCAATTGCCTTCTTGCCGGGTGGAAGTGAAGTGAGCTTCCAAGTTTGACTTTGCTCAAGAGCTTGGAGTTTATTCTTAATAGCATCAACCCAACAAGATTGAGTAATTGCTTCACTGTAGTGCTTGGGTTCAATGTTAGAAGATATGGCTAGAGAATATGCAGTATGTGATGCAGAAAATTTTTCATATGACAAATAATTCGATAAAGGGTACCTTTCAGATTTTCGGAGTCGAAGCCGAGAAGTGGTAGCATTTAGACAATGATAGTCTTGCAAATGTGATGGTGCTCTGCGAATTCTTGTTGATTTTCTTAACAGGGGCAGTGGTGATACATGTTGAGGTGCAAGTGTGTGATTTTGTGGCATATTTGTTTGACTAGGTTGTGGAGATTGAATTGGTGGTGTATGTGCTTAATTGAAATTTTGTGGGGGCATTATTATTATTATTGAGAGTCTCAGTGTGTGAGTTGGATGCAGGTGATGCTTGATGATTAGTGTGTGTTGTGTGAGGTTGAAGAATGATGTCATATGCAAAGGGGTCAGTTTTGAACTGAATAGAAGATGCAGTATGTGTGCTTTGGTCAGGGTGTGTGCTTAAGTATGAAAAATGATCTTCATAGAAGGACACATCTCTTGAAGTAAAGATCTCTCTAGTCTTTAGATCAATTAAGAGATATCCCTTGGTACCCTCCTTGAAACCCAAAAAGGCACACCTTCTAGATCTTGGATCCAGTTTCTTTCGATTTGCTTGGAGTGTACTGGCATATGCCAGACACCCAAAAACCCTTAAATGAGATATGTCAGGTAAAGAGTTATGCAAAGCTTGATAAGGTGATAAATTGTTAAGAAAATTTGATGGTCGTCTATTCATGATGTGAACTGAATATGAAATTGCATATTGCCAAAAACACTTAGGTACATTTGAGTGGAAGAAAATTGCTCTAGTTATTTCAAGAATGTGTTGATGTTTCCGTTCAACAATACCATTTTGTTGAGGAGTTTCAACACATGATCTTTGGTGTAATATACCAGTTTCATTGAAGAAAGACTGCATCAAAAATTCAGTTCCATTATCGGACCTTATACATCTAATTTTGCTGTCGTACTGTGTTTTAACAAAATTTACAAAGAATTTAATGAGATCAGCAACTTCAGTTTTGTTTTTCATGAAAAATACCCAAGTGAACCTTGTTTTATCGTCTACTATGGTTAAGAAATATCTATGTCCTCCCGTAGAGGGAATGGCCAGCGGGCCCCAAACATCCACATGAATTAAATCAAAGGAAGTTAATGAAACTGTGCTGCTATTATTGAATGATAATCTCTTTTGCCTTGCTAGGTGACATGAGTCACAAGGCTGTACATCACTGTCACAATGAATGAATTTGAAAATTTTCTTCATTTCTTTCATTCTATGGAATGGTGCATGGCCTAACCTAAAATGCCATAGTTTTGTGTTTGAAATATTCAGTATTGGCATATCTACATGAGTTTTATTTGATACTTGTACAATTTCTGATCGCACAGCATCACAGTTCAAGGTATAAAGGCCACCACACACTCTAGCTGCTCCAATCGTCTTCTTCGAGAGTAAATCCTGTATCTCACAATCGTCATCAGTAAAACTCATTTTACAATGCAAATGTTTTGTGGCTTTTGATACTGATATCAATTTGAAATTGAAAGATGGGACGTATAATGCATTTGTGAGGTACAGTTTATTTGAAAATTTGATAGTTCCAGCTATATTGCTAATGGTTTGTGCACCATTAGGCAACCGAATGATTATAGGAGCTATCTTGAAATGAGTTTGAAAATCTTCTAGGCAATAGGATACATGAACAGTAGCTCCTGTATCTATTATCCAAGAACCATGTTTTGATGTAGAAATGTTTAAAGCCAACACACTTGACTTAAAATGCATGATATGCACCAAGTTACCTTGATGAGGTACTTGTTCTAGGGTTGTGATTTGGTTAGCACTGTGGATCTGCTTTGCTTCTCCCCTGTTGAGTAAAGCTAGTAGGGCTGATTTCTGCTCTGGAGTAAAGTCAACATTGAAAATTCCATTTTCTTCCACACAGCCAGAATCATCAATGCCATCGCCATTTATTTCAGCACTGAAATTCACTGCTCCCAAACCTCCGTTTGAGTTCAGATTTCTCTGTCTAAGATGGGGGGGGGGAACCATGTTTCTTGTAACATACATCTACTGTGTGGCCTCCTTTACCACAGTATGAACACTGCATTCTACCTCTTCCCGTTTGTCCTCTCCCAGAGCCTTGGAATCTACCTCCTCTACCTTTTCTTCTCCCTCTGCCTTGTGAGGTCTCAGCAGTGTTGAAGGAATTGGTAGAGTGTAATAAGATCTTGGGGTCTATGGTATCATCCATGGTCTGATTCTGCCTTTCTTGTCTAGTCATCATAGAAAACACAGCCTTTAAATCTGGCAGTGGCTCCATCAGCATGACCTGAGCTCTAACATTCGCAAACTGTTCATTAAGTCCTCTTAGGAATCTAGTTACATGATCTTCCATTCTATATTTTCGCATTTCTCCTAATCCACAAGTACACACAGATTCACAATTGCAGGGTGGAATTGGCCTGAAATCATCAAATTCTTCCCATAGTGACTTCAGTTTTGTGAAGTATTGTGTCACGCTCATTTCTCCTTGTCTTGTTCCGTATAGCTCCTCCTGCAGTTCTGCAATTCTAAATCTATCACCCTCATGGTACCTGTGTTTCAGGTCCTCCCATAGCTCATATGCAACCTTGTTCCACATCACGCTTCGGGTGATTTCAGGGTTCAGCGAGATTTTAATCCAGGCTAAGACATATGTATTACATCTATCCCACAGTTCAAACAATGGATCATTCTTATCAGGTTTCTTTAAACTTCCATCAACAAATTTCAGCTTATTTTTCGATTTTAGGGCTAACAACATCGCATTGCTCCAACTACTGTAATTCTTGCCATCAAGAATGGTAGGGATGAGGGGAATACCAGTATTTTCAGAAGGATGAAGGTAGAAGTGACTCGATAAATCTTGGCTAGGGTTGCTGCCATTCCTGTTGAGGTGAGCCTGAATCGATGAGATCTGGTTCAAGAACGCCGCGATACCTTGAGGATCGAGACCTTGGAAGGAATTACTTTGGTTCATTTGGAATTGCTCTGAATTTTGAGTTGGATCCATCACTAGGTTTCAGATCGTGCACTTGATGTGTGCTTTGATTTGAATCATGAGCTTCTCTTTCCTCAATCGTTGTTCCTTCTATTCTCACCCCTTTGGGTTCCACGCTCACCGCACCATGTTGAAGGTGCGGAAGGGGAGTGTGAGAATAGAGCAAACGTAGAAACAGGGAGAAGAAAATGAGAGTACTTGTTCTCTCAGTGTACTCAATGATGAGTCACGCCTTTACACTGTTACAACAATCAAATATATATATTGGTCATCTAACCAACTGAGCTAGAATAATTAAGGACTAACTAAAAATTTCTAACTAATTTGTTGTTTCTATTATAGGCTACTTGTCTAACTAATTTGTTGTTACAACTAGTAAATCAATTAACTACTAATTGCTAAGCTAGTATATCAAGTAACAGTCTATCTCAAATTATATTCCCTCAATCTCTACCTTCTATATTTTTAACAATAAATATAGCCTTCTCTTTTAAAGTCCATCTCAAATTATATTTCCTCAATCTCTACCTTCTATATTTTTAACAATAAATTTTAATGATTACGTTCTACACACTGGCATACTAATCTTCTACTAAAGGAGGCTGCCTTACCAGAAATGCTTCTATACTATAATTCTCTAAATAAGCCATAAACTCAGTACTAATCTTAACACATTGCTACCATGCATAAATATATTTGAACCATATTTTGATTGGATCTAACAAAGGCATGAGAACATGTCAGTGATATATATTCTTAAAAAAGTTTGGGGTATATATATATAAAAGAAAATCTCACTCCCCTCCTCTACGAGATGTTAAAATGGCACTTCTCTCCCCTTTATTTTATAAATATACATTTTTTTCCCTTTTAACTTTTAAAAACTTCCTCTCTAATCCATTTTAATAAATTTTTTGTGTTAACTAATATAAACTTTATTCATTTTTTAAGAAAAAATAAATTTTTTTTTGAAAAAATATTCATTAGCAAAAATTTTATTTTTTATCATTAAATTTTGCTTACCAAAATATCCTTTAATAATTTTTTATTGATTAAATTATATTTTTACCAAAATACTTTTAAAAAATTAATAATTAAATTATTTTTTCTAAGATACCTACCCTTCAATAATTTTTGTTAACAATTATTTTTATATTTTACTATTAATTTTTCGATATCAATATATATTATTTTAATATTAAATAAAAAAAATCTTACCACTGTTAATATATATAACAATTAATATACATTGATATTGAAAAATAATCTTACTAAAATTTTTTATTTAATGTTAAAATAATATATATAGATATCAAAAAATTAATAGTAAAATATAAAAAAATATTAACGAAAATTTCGGTAAAATTATAATTTAATAATTACAAAATTATTGAAGGATATTTTAGAAAAAAAATATAATTATTAAATTTTTAAAAATATAATTTAATCAACAAAAGAATAATTTATTAAAGGATATTTTGATAAGCAAAATTTAATGATAAAAAGAAAAATTTTTGTTAATGGATATTTTTTTAAAAAATAATTTTTTTTAAATGGATAAAGTTAACATTAGTTAACACAAAAAATTTAAAATGGATTAAAGATAAGTTTTTTAAAAGTTAGAAGAGAGAGAAATGTACATTTATAAAATAGAGGAGAGGGAAGTATCATTTTAACATCTCGCAAAAAAAGGAAGTGAAATTTTCTATATATATATATGGTGAGTGGAGGAAAATGATGATAAAAAAGGAAAAACAATATCCAATTGTTGATTTTATATACTGTGTGTTGTGTTAAATTATTGATCAAGGTAAGCTCTATGGAAGACTAATCAAATAAACGTAAGTCTTTTGCGATTAGTCTTCCACTAAAAACGTTTTTCTTTAATGAGAAAAAATTTGAGAGTCAATTATAACATAAACTAACTCAAGCCAATCTTTTATATTTTTAATTTTTAAATTTAAGAAATTAGAATAATAAAAGATTTTTTTTATAACAAATTTTTTATTTTTCAATTAGTTAACTCTAATTAGTTATCCTCCTAATCGTTCCTAACAGAACCATTTTAATAACTATTCTCATATGCTATTTGGTATTTACTAATAATACTTTCTTTCTTCGTATTTTCCACTTAACCTTAGTTTCTATTAACCTTCCTTCAAAATTCTCTATAAAACCTAAATTCAAAGGGTCATTCCGCATTCACTCACTCTCTTATTACTTAGCTTCTATCATTCCTCACACACTCTCTCTCAACTTTAATTATTTGTCTTTCCTATCTAGATTGTTGGTAATTTAATTATGTATTTTTCAATATTAAAGTTCACAATCAACTTCAATTGTGTTGCTGTAGAGATCATCAGAAAGATAGTCATGAGGTGATTATTGTGAGAAGAGACAGAAAAAGAGAAGAGCAACGAAAAAAAAAGGAAAAAAAAAGAAAAAGAAGAAAAGAAGAAAAAAGCAAAAGAAATAGAAGCTGCAACAGCAAAGAAGAAACAAGCTATTGAGAAAGAAAAAGAAAAAAAGAAGAAAAAAGAAAGGAAAATAGAAGAAAGGAAAAAAAAAAGTAAAGGAAACAGAAGCCGCTGCTAAGAAGAGACAAGTATCTAAGAATAAAAGGGACTAATAATAGAAAAAAAAAGAAAATAATAAATAAAATTTTTAATTTTTATTATGAAGATAAATAATTTTTTTATCAAATAAAATACAAGTAAGTTTTTAACTTTTCTAAAGGCAAAATACATGAGTTTTCTCGTACTGGATTTAGAAAAATTTATTTTTCTTCGAAATAAAAAAATTAGGAACTATTTATTTGTCATTTTTTCCAGAAAGAATAAGTTAAGTAGAGGAAAATAGAAGCATGAGTTAAAGTTTGCTGTATATTCCGGTTTAAATTTTGTTGTTTTTTAATTGTTAGTTCAAATGCTCAAACAATTTTTAGAAGAAATTTCAAATAAGACTATATATATTTCACATGTTCACATCAGAAAGATTATACGTTGTAGATTCTTAGGTGGTGTTGATTTATATATGCATGTGTTGACATTATTATTTAATTTTGTTCTTATTTTGACATGAATTATTGTTATTGTACATTTCTTTTATTATTGTCATACCATGAAGAAACTAAAATAATAATTTGTCGCAGTTGTTGTTTGATTTGTAAAAATAGTAATGAACGGAGAATTATTATCATGATTATTAAAGTTTTTGTTACGGTCCAGTCCAGCTGAGCACAATTGTTGCCTCGGTCCACGAGTTAATCGGTCTGTGCGGTCGGGTCGACGTGCATAACTCGGTCGGTCTACGATCCGAACACGCACCCTCACTACTAGCTGTATGACAGCTGTGGGAAACGAAGCTTTCTGGAAGGAGGCCTTCTCCCGTGGGCCCGCCCTACTGACAGGATATATAAGGGGAGGGTTCTACCCCTCCCCTAAGGTATGTCACCATAACTTTTCCTCTTCACCACCTGCACACCGATTGACTTGAGCGTTGTAGTGTCATTGCAGGTGGCACCCCCCAACTCACGAAGAATCCGGTAAGCCGGCCGCTCACGCTTTTCATTTCCAGGATCCAGGCCAGGGCTGGGACCCACCTTCACACCCGACAAGCAACCCCAAGCCGTTCGGTAACTGACTAACCGGACATTGGCGCCATCTGTGGGGACCGAACCGATATGGACTTTGTTTTGGTTCCTGGTGGGGCTGACGGCGGAGCCGGGCCCCGCGGGGAGGGAATGGATCCCAGAAGTAGTAGGGTAGCTACCGGAGCTCCCACTCGCGAGGGCACCAGATCCCCCCGCGGCAACCCGAGGGACGACCATTTGGAGAAACAGGCAGTGACAGTGCCAGAATAATACAAGAGCTACGCCATAGGGTGCAGAACTTAGAGCGAGAAGTAGCCAACCGGGAAAGTCGTCAGCCTACTCCTAGTCAAGAGCATTCCCAATCCCCTCAAAGAGGAGAAAGGGGTCTCCGAAGAAGTCACTCCAGGCGCACTCCGTGCCCCCGGACAGAATCAGAAAGCTAGGAAAGCAGAGAGGCGCCAAGGAGACAACGAGATCCTCTGGTCTACACCCGGTCACCGACAAGAGATACCGAAGAGGAAAACTGGGAAGATGACAGAGAACCAAGAAGATGGAGCCGACCACAACAAGAACACCACAGAGAAAGGGCAAGGAGAAGCCGACCTCACAGAGAACACAGTAGGGAAAGACCGAGAAGAACCCGACAACTGGTGGTCATGGGGGCGACCCCTTTCCACCACTCGATCCTCGGAGTACGGCTGCCGAAGCACTTTGATATGTCAAAAGATATGAGGTACGATGGTACTCAAGATCCCTAGGAGCATCTAACGGCCTTCGAGGCCAGGATGAACCTGGAAGGGGTAGGCGATGAAGTAAGGTGCCGGGCTTTCCCGGTAACCTTAGCTGGGCCGGCAATTTATTGGTTTAATTCCCTTCCCCATGTTAGGATTTGGTTGAATTAGTCCCACATTGTTTAGGATAGCAAATGGAGTGGGTGGCCTAGGCTATAAATATGAGGCTAAGTTCTCCATTTGTTTTTGCACCAGTCAGAAACACTTTAAGCTTGTATCTGATTTTTCTTTTCCTCTGTACTCTTTATTAGAGAGTGTTGTGAGGTGTAGTTAGATATTTGCTTTGAGAGAGTGTGGGTGTACTGGGGTGCCGGTGAGAGAAAGAAGTCTATGTGTTGTAACAATTTTCACATAGTGATATTCTCTGGTTGTCATTTGACAACGGCCGTGGTTTTTTTCTCCGGTAATTGGAGTTTCCACGTTAAATTCTTGTGTTGTGATTGTGTCTATTTTATTTCTCTGTCAAAGGTGTTTTCTCAAGGGGGAATGGTGTATTATTCCCATCAAGTGGTATCAAGAGCTTCGATTCGGTGGGATTTATTCTTAGTATGCTCTGTGGTTGCAGCCTAGTCTGACCTTCCACATCAGAAAAAAATTTTGTCCTGTGGCTTGAGGTTGATCTTTGGTTCCTGTTGTTGTTGCTGGAAGGCAGTGTGACACTGTGAGAGTGCTGTTTGGAAAGGTTCTGGCTAAGGAAAGACTTGGTATTTAAGTGTGTCCATTGTGACCCACCTCTCTTTCCTGGGGACCCTTCCTAGTGCATGGTTGAGTTATACTATTCCAGTATACGGTTGCAACAATGTCAGAATATTCAAGTGCTGTGAAGCTTGAAATAGAGAAATTTGATGGAAGAATCAATTTTGGCTTGTGGCAAATACAAGTCAAGGATGTGTTGATACAATCAGGTTTGCACAAGGCGTTGAAGGAGAAGATCTCTGGTTGCTCTCTCTATGAGAGAAGATGATGTTCTCTAGAAGACAAGAAGTATCCTCATGGTATTACCGCACTGCCATGCATAAGGATGAGTTGTGGCAATCGGGTCCACAATTGCACACGGGCATTGGTTGGCGTTGAGATGCAAGGTGTGTGGCGGAGTTAGGTCGATGGCTGAAGAACTTCCAGAAAAAGCCAATTTGGAAGTTGCACCATGAATTTTCAGCAAGGTTTCGATCTGTACCAAGGTGAAATACTTGGAGTGGTCTAATTCCAAGTGAGTATACTTTCATGGTGGAGTATGATAGTTCTCTGAACTATGATTGTCGGTATAGACAATGGCAGCAAAGAATTGTCGGTGTTGACAATGGAAGCTGAAGATGTGTGACTATTTCAATCAAGGTGGAGATTGTTAGGATTTGGTTGAATTAGTCCCACATTGCTTAGGATAGCAAATAGAGTGGGTGGCCTAGGCTATAAATATGAGGCTAAGTTCTCCATTTGTTTTTGCACCAGTCAGAAACACTTTAAGCTTGTATCTGATTTTTCTTTTCCTCTGTACTCTTTATTAGAGAGTGTTGTGAGGTGTAGTTAGATATTTGCTTTGAGAGAGTGTGGGTGTACTGGGGTGCCGGTGAGAGAAAGAAGTCTATGTGTTGTAACAATTTTCACATAGTGATATTCTCTGGTTGTCATTTGACAACGGCCGTGGTTTTTTTCTCCGGTAATTGGAGTTTCCACGTTAAATTCTTGTGTTGTGATTGTGTCTATTTTATTTCTCTGTCAAAGGTGTTTTCTCAAGGGGGAATGGTGTATTATTCCCAACACCCCAGGGCTCCATAACCACGTTTGCCGACATCAGTCACACCTTCTTGGCCCAGTTCACCACGCGTATCGCTAAGGCGAAGCACTCGATTAATCTGCTAGGAGTGACTCAACGAACCGGTGAGCCGACTAGGAAGTACCTGGATAGATTCAATGATGAGTGCCTAGAGATTGACGGCCTAACCAATTCGGTGGCCAGCTTGTGCTAAACCAATGGGCTACTAAATGAGAATTTCAGAAAACACCTTACCACCAAGTTGATGAGCGGATAATTTATACGCTTTTTGGCATTGTTTTTAGGTAGTTTTTAGCATGTTTTAGTTACTTTTTATTATATTTTTATTAGTTTTTATGCAAAAATCACATTTCTGGACTTTACTATGAGTTTGTGTATTTTTCTGTAATTTCAGATATTTTCTGGCTGAAATTGAGGGACCTGAGCAGAAATCTGATTCAGAGGCTAAGAAAGGACTGCAGATGCTGTTAGATTCTGACCTCTCTGCACTCAAACGCATTTTTCTGGAGCTACAGAAGTCCAATTGGCGCGTTCTCAATTGGGCTAGAAAGCTAACATCTTGGGCTTTCCAGAAATGTATAATAGTCCATACTTTTTCCGAGATTTGATGGCCCAAATGGGCGTTAAACGCCAGCCAGAGACCCTTTTCTGGCGTAAAACGCCGGAACTGGCACCAAAACTGGAGTTGAACACCCAAACTGGCACCCAAGCTGGTGTTTAACTCCAAGAATGGCCTATGCACGTGAAAGCTTCAAAGCTCAGCCCAAACACTCACCAAGTGGGCCCCGGAAGTGGATTTCTGCACTATCTGCACTTAGTTACTCATTTTCTGTAAACCTAAGTTACTACTTTAGTATAAAAATTACTTTTAGAGATTCATTTTGGGAGGACATTTTACATCACATATTTTATCTTCTACAGCATGTGTCTCTAAACCCTATAGGTGGGGGTGAGGAGCTCTGCTATGTCTCAATAGATTAATGCAATTACTATTGTTTTCTATTCGATCACGCTTGATTCTGTTCTAAGATACTCACTTGTATTTCAATATAAAGAATATGGTGATTTGTGACACTCATCATCATTCTCAAATTTATGAACGCGTGCTTGACAACCACTCCCGTTCTATCTGAGCTCAACGTAGTCATTGGGTGACAGCTTGAGTGCGTATCTCTAAGGTTTCTAATCCACGAGTTTAACTTACATCTCTTGACAACAGAGCATTCAAACCCATGAGATCAGAACCTTCGTGGTGAATGCTAGAACCAATTGGCAGCATTCCTGAGATCCAAAAAGTCTAAACCTTGCCTGTGGTATTCCGAGTATGATCTGGAACGGGATGATTGTGACGAGCTTCAAACTCACGAATGTTGGGCGCAGTGACAGTGTGCAAAAGGATAGAGAGATCCTATTCCGACACAAGTGAGAACCGACAGATGATTAACCGTGTGGTAGCTGTGTGGTGCGCGAAAATCGTGACGGTTCATTCCTTGGTAACGGCACTGAAAACTTAATACGCACGTTCATAATCTTAGTTCTTTGTCACAACTTCGCACAACTAACCAGCAAGTGCACTGGGTCGTCCAAGTAATAAACCTTACGTGAGTAAGGGTCGATCCCACGGAGATTGTCGGCTTGAAGCAAGCTATGGTCACCTTGTAAATCTCAGTCAGGTGGATTCAATTGGTTATGGGGATTTAATAATTAAAAGATAAATAAAACGTAAATTAAAGATAGAGATACTTATGTAATTCATTGGTGAGAGTTTCAGATAAGCATATGAAGATGCTTGTTCCTCCTAAACATCTGCTTTCCTGCTATCTTCATCCAATCATTCATACTCCTTTCTATGGCAAGCTGTATGTTAGGCATCACCGTTGTCAATGACTACATCCTGTCCTCTCAGTGAAAATGGTCCAATGCGCTGTCACTGCATGGCTAATCATCTATCAGTTCTCGATCATACTGGAATATAATCCATTGATCCTTTTGCGTCTGTCACTACGCCCAGCACTCGCGAGTTTGAAGCTCGTCGCAGCCATCCCTTCCCAGATCCTACTCGGAATACCACAGACAAGGTTTAGACTTTCTGGATCTCAAGAATGGCTGTCCATGGATTCTAACTTATACCACGAAGACTCTGATTAAGGAATCCCAGAGATACTTATTCAATCTAAGGTAGAACGGAAGTGGTTGTCAGGCACGCGTTCATAGGTTGGGAATGATGATGACTGTCACGATCATCACATTCATATTGAGGTGCGAATGAATATCTTAGAATCGGAATAAGCTTGAATTGAATAGAAAAACAATAGTACTTTGTTTTAATTCATGAGGAACAGCAGAGCTCCACACCTTAATCTATGGTGTGTAGAAACTCTACCGTTGAAAATACATAAGAACAAGGTCCAGGCATGGTCGAATGGCCAGCCTCCCAAGGAGGGTTCAATCATCAAAACATGATCAAAAGATGTAAATACAATAGTAAAAAGTCCTATTTATACTAAACTAGTTACTAGGGTTTACAGAAATGAGTAAATGATGCAGAAATCCACTTCTGGGGCCCACTTGGTGTATGCTTGGGCTGAGAATTGAGCTTTACACATGTAGAGGCTTCTCTTGGAGTTGAACGCCAGTTTGTAACCTGTTTCTAGCGTTTAACTCCACTCTGCAACCTGTTTCTGGCGTTTAACTCTAGAATGCAACCTGGAACTGGCGTTGAACGCCAGTTTGCGTCGTCTAAACTCGGAAAAAGTATGGACTATTATATATTTCTGGAAAGCTCTGGATGTCTACTTTCCAACGCAATGAAGAGCGCACCATTTGAAGTTCTCTAGCTCCAGAAAATCCACTTTGAGTGCAGGGAGGTTAGAATCCAGCAGCATCTGCAGTCCTTCTTCAACCTCTGAATCTGATTTTTGCTCAAGTCCCTCAATTTCAGCCAGAAATTACCTGAAATCACAGAAAAATACACAAACTCATAGTAAAGTTCAGAAATGTGATTTTTATTTAAAAACTAATAAAAATATACTAAAAACTAACTAAATCATACTGAAAATTATGTAAAAATAATGCCAAAAAGCGTATAAATTATCCGCTCATCACAACACCAAACTTAAATTGTTGCTTGTCCCCAAGCAACTAAAAATCAAATAGGATAAAAAGAAGAGAATATACTATAAACTCCAAAATATCAATGAAACTTAGCTCCAATCAGATGAGCGGGACTAGTAGCTTTTTACCTCTTGAATAGTTTTGGCATCTCACTTTATCCATTGAAGTTCAGAATGATTAGCATCTATAGGAACTCAGAATTCAGATAGTGTTATTGATTCTCCTAGTACAGTATGTTGATTCTTGAACACAGCTACTTTGTGAGTCTTGGCCGTGGCCCTAAGCACTTTGTTTTCCAGTATTACCACCGGATACATAAATGCCACAGACACATAACTGGGTGAACCTTTTCAGATTGTGACTCAGATTTGCTAAATTCCCCAATTAGAGGTGTCCAGGGTTCTTAAGCACACTCTTTTTTTGCTTTGGACCTCGATTTTAACCACTCAGTCTCAAGTTTTCACTTGACACCTTCACGCCACAAGTACATAGTTAGGGACAGCTTGGTTTAGCTGCTTAGGCTAGGATTTTATTCCTTTAGGCCCTCCTATCCACTGATGCTCAAAGATTTGGATCCTTTTTATTACCCTTGCCTTTTGGTTTTAAGGGCTATTGGCTTTTTTCTCTTGCCTTTTGGTTTAAAGAGCTTTTTAGCTTTTTCTGCTTGCTTTTTTCTTTTTTTCTTTCTTTTTTTTTCGCTATTTTTTTTCGCATTTTTTTTTCTCTGCAAGCTTTTGTATTCACTGCTTTTTCTTGCTTCAAGAATCATTTTTATGATTTTTCAGATTATCAAATAATATTTCTCCTTTTCATCATTCTTTCAAGAGCCAACATATTTAACATTCATGAACAACAATATCAAAAGACATATGCACTGTTCAAGCATTCATTCAGAAAACAAAAAGTATTGTCACCACATCAAAATAATTAAACTAATTTCAAGGATGAATTCGAAATCATGTACTTCTTGTTCTTTTATTTTTAGAACATTTTTCATTTAAGAAAGGTGATGAATTCATAGGACATTCATAACTTTAAGGCATAGACACTTAGACACTAGTGATCATATAGTAAAGACACAAACATAAATAAAACATAAAGCTCAAAAATAAAAAAAAACAGTAAAATAAATAGACAAGGAGATTAAGGAATGAGTCCACCTTAGTGAGGGTGGCGTCTTCCTCTTCTTGAAGAACCAATGGTGCTTTTGAGCTCCTCTATGTCTCTTCCTTGTCTTTGTTGCTCCTCCCTCATAGCTCTTTGATCTTCTCTAATCTCATGGAGAATGATGGAGTGCTCTTGGTGTTCCACCCTTAGTTGTCCCATGATGGAACTTAATTCTCCTAGGGAGGTGTTGATTTGCTCCCAATAGTTTTGTGGAGGAAAGTGCATCCCCTGAGGTATCTCAGGGATTTCATGGCGAGGAAATTCCTCATGCTCTTGTTGAGGTCCATGATCTCTTATTTGTTCCATCCTTTTCTTAGTGATGGGCTTGTCCTCTTCAATGAGGATGTCTCCCTCTATGTCAATTCCAGCCGAATTGCAGAGGTGGCATATGAGGTGAGGAAAGGCTAACCTTGCCCAAGTGGAGGACTTGTCAGCCACCTTGTAAAGTTCTTGAGGTATAATCTCATGAACTTCCACCTCCTCTCCAATCATGATACTATGGATCATAATGGCCCGGTCTATAGTAACTTCAGACCGGTTACTAGTAGGAATGATTGAGCGTTGAATGAACTCTAGCCATCCCCTAGCCACTGGTTTGAGGTCATGCCTTCTTAGTTGAACCGGCTTGCCTCTTGAGTCAATTTTCCATTGAGCTCCTTCCTCACATATGTCTATGAGGACTTGGTCCAACCTTTGATCAAAGTTGACCCTTCTTGTGTAGGGGCGTGCGTTCTCTTCCATCATTGGCAAGTTGAACGCCAGCCTTACATTTTTCGGACTGAAATCTAAGTATTTCCCCCGAACCATGGTAAGCCAATGCTTCGGATTCGGGTTTACACTTTGATCATGGTTCCTAGTGATCCATGTGTTTGCATAGAACTCTTGAACCATTAAGATTCCGACTTGTTGAATGGGGTTGGTGAGAACTTCCCAACTTCTTCTTCGAATCTCATGTCGGATCTCCGGATACTCATTCTTTTTAAGCTTGAAAGGAACCTCAGGGATCACTTTCTTCTTGGCCACAACTTCATAGAAGTGGTCTTGATGGACCTTTGAGATGAATCTCTCCATCTCCCATGACTCAGAGGTGGAAGCAATTGCCTTCCCTTTCCTCTTTCTAGAGGTTTCTCTGACCTTAGGTGCCATATATGGTTATGGAAAAACAAAAAGCTATACTTTTACCACACCAAACTTAAAATGTTTGCTCGTCCCCAAGCAAAAGAAGAAAGAAAGTAGTAGAAGAAGAAGAAGAATGGAGGAGAGGGAGAGGGGTGTGTATTCGGCCAAGGGAAGAAGAAAGGGTTGTGTTGTGTGAAAATGAAGAAGGAAAGAGGGGTTTATATAGGGGTGGGATGGGAGTTAGGGTTCGGCCATTAGGGTTGGGTTTGGGAGGGAAAATAGTTTGAATTTTGAAGGTAGGTGGGGTTTATGGGGAAGAGAGGATGGATGTGAGTGGTGAAGAGGTGATGGGAAAGAGTGATTGAGGTGATTGGTGAAGGGTATTTGGGGAAGAGAATTATGAAAAGGAGTGAAGAAGAGAGAAGAAGTGGTGGGGATCCTGTGGGGTCCACAGATCAAGTGGGGTCAAGGACTTAACATCCCTGCTCCAATTAGGCGTGTAAAACGCCCTTGCTGTGCAATCCTGGCGTTTAACGCCAGACTGCTGCTTGTTTCTGGCGTTAAACGCCCAAATGTAGCATGTTTCTGGCGTTTAACGCCAGGCAGATGCTTGTTTCTGGCGTTAAACGCCAGACAGATGCTTGTTTCTGGCGTTTAAATGCCAGACTGCTCTCCTCCAGGGTGTGCTATTTTTAATGCTGTTTTTCATTCTATTTTTGATTTTTCAGTAGTTTTTGTGACTCCACATGATCATCAACCTAATAAAACATGAAATAACACAAGGAAAATAAAATAGATATAATTAAATAACATTAGGTTGCCTCCCAATAAGCGCTTCTTTAACGTCAATAGCTTGACAGTGAGCTCTCATGGAGCCTCACAGATGTTCAGAGCATTGTTGGGACCTCCCAACACCAAACTTAGAGTTTGAATGTGGGGGTTCAACACCAAACTTAGAGTTTGGTTGTGGCCTCCCAACACCAAACTTAGAGTTTGATTGTGGGGGCTTTGGTTGACTCTGCAGTGAGAGAAGCTTTTCATGCTTCCTCTCCATAGTTACAGAAGGGGATCCTTGAGTTTTAAACACAAGGTTGTCCTCATTCAGTTGAAGGACCAACTCTGCTCTGTCCACATCAATCACAGCTCTTGCTGTGGCTAGGAAGGGTCTTCCAAGGATGATGGATTCATCCTCATCCTTCCTAGTGTCTAGGATTATAAAATCAGCAGGGATGTAAAGGCCTCCAACCTTTACTAGCACGTCCTCTACTTGTCCATAAGCCTATTTTCTTGAGTTGTCTGCCATCTCTAATGAGATTCTAGCAGCTTGCACCTCAAAGATCTCAAGTTTCTCCATTACAGAGAGTGGCATTAAGTTTATTCCTAACCCCAGGTCACACGGAGCCTTCTCAAAGGTCATGGTGCCTATGGTATAGGGTATTAAGAATTTTCCAGGATCCTATTTCTTTTGAGGTAATTTCTGCCTGTCCAATGCATTCAGTTCATTGGTAAGCAAGGGAGATTCATCTTCCCAAGTCTCATTACCAAATAATTTGGCATTCAGCTTCATGATTGCACCAAGGTACTTAGCAACGTGCTCTTCAGTAATTTCTTCATCCTGTTCAGAGGAAGAATACTCATCAGAGCTCATGAAGGGCAGAAGGAGGTTCAATGGAATCTCTATGGTCTCTAGATGAGCCTCAGATTCCTTTGGTTCCTCAAAGGGGGACTCCTTATTGGTCACTGGACGTCCCAGGAGGTCTTCCTCACTAGGATTCACGTCCTCCTCTTCCCTTGTAGGTTCGGCCATGATGGTCAAATCAACGGCCTTGCAGTCTCTCTTTGGATTCTCTTCTGTATTGCTTGGGAGAGTACTAGGAGGAGTTTCAGTGACTCTTTTACTCTACTGGCCCACTTGTGCCTCCAAATTTCTAATGAAGGACCTTGTTTCATTCATGAAACTCACAGTGGCCTTAGATAGATCAGAGACTATATTTGCAAAGCTAGATGGATTCTGCTTAGAATTCTCTGTCTGTTGCTGAGTGGATGATGGAAAAGGTTTGCTACTGCTAAACCTGTTTCTTCCACCATTATTAAAGCCTTGTTGAGGCTTTTGTTGATCCTTCCATGAGAAATTTGGATGATTTCTCTATGAGGGATTATAGGTGTTTCCATAGGGTTCACCCATGTAATTCACCTCTGCTATTGCAGGATTTTCAGGATCATAAGCTTCTTCTTCAGAAGATGCCTCTTTAGTACTGTTGGATGATTCCTTCAATCCATTCAGACTCTGAGAGATCATATTGACTTGCTGAGTCAATATTTTATTCTGAGCCAATATGGCATTCAGAGTATCAATTTCAAGAACTCCCTTCCTCAGTGGCGTCCCATTACTCACAGGATTCCTTTCAGAAGTGTACATGAACTGGTTATTTGCAACCATGTCAATGAGTTCCTGAGCTTCTGCAGGAGTTTTCTTTAGGTGAATGGATCCACCTGCAGAATGGTCCAATGACATTTTAGATAATTCAGACAGACCATCATAGAATATATCCAGGATGGTCCATTCTGAAAGCATGTCAGAATGACACTTTTTGGTCAGTTCCTTGTATCTCTCCCAAGCTTCATAGAGGGATTCACCTTCTTTTTGTCTGAAGGTTTGAACATCCACTCTAAGCTTGCTAAGCTTTTGAGGAGGAAAGAACTTGGCTAAGAAAGCCGTGACCAGCTTATCCCAAGAGTTCAGGTTGTCTTTAGGTTAAGAGTCCAACCATATTCTAGCTCTGTCTCTTACAGCAAATGGGAAAAACATAAGCCTGTAGACCTCGGGGTCAACCCCATTGGTCTTAACAGTATCACAGATCTGCAAGAATTCAGTTAAGAACTGAAAGGGATCTTCGGATGGAAGTCCATAAAACTTGCAATTCTGTTGCATCAGAGAAACTAATTGAGGTTTCAGCTCAAAATTGTTTGCTCCAATGGCAGGGATTGAGATGCTTCTTCCATGTAAATTGGAATTAGGTGCAGTAAAGTCACCAAGCATCTTCCTTGCATTGTTATTATTTTCGGCCATGTCTCCTTCTTTTTCGAAAATTTCTGTCAGATTTTCTCTAGAGAGTTATGCTTTAGCTTCCCTTAACTTCCTCTTCAGAGTTCTTTCAGGTTCAGGATCAGCTTCAACAAGAATGTTCTTATCCTTGTTCCTGCTCATATGAAAAAGAAGAAAACAGAAAAGAAAATTTGGAATCCTCTATGTCACAGTATAGAGATTCCTTTATGTGAGTAGAAGAGAAGAATAAAAGGAGGGGAAGAGAAAAACTCGAACACAGAGAGGAAGATGGTGTTTGAATTTTGGGTGGAAGAGAAGTGTTAGTAGATGAATAAATAAATAGAAGGAGATGAGAGATGAGAGAATAATTCGAAAATTAAACAAAATAAAATAAAAATATTTAAAAATTAAAGTTAAAATTCGAAAATTAAAATTGAAATTAAATTAAATTAAATTTTTAAAACAATTAGTTAATTAAAAAGGAATTTTGAAAAAGAGGGGAGGGATTTTCGAAAATTAGAGAGAGAATTAGTTAGGTAGTTTTGAAAAAGATAAGAATCAATCAAAAAGTCAAGTGGTTAATTGAAAAAGATTTGAAAATCAAATTTTGAAAAGATAAGAAGTTAGAAAAGATTTTGAAATTGATTTTGAAAAAGATGTGATTGAAATTTATTTTGAAAAAAAATTGAAAAAGAAATTTAAAAAGATTTGATTTTGAGAATTAAAGTTGATTACTTGACTAACAAGAAACTACAAGATATGATTTTAAAATTTAAAGATTGAACCTTTCTTAATAGGCAAGTAACAACTTAATATTTTTGAATCAATCACATTAATTGTTAGTATTAAATTCGAAAATATGAAATAAAAATAAGAAAAAAGATTTTGAAAATAATTTTGAAAGTTTCGAAATTTATAAAGGAAAAATGAAAAAGATTTGATTTTTGAAAAAGATTTGAAAAAGATAGAATTTTTAAATTGAAAATTTGATTTGACTCATAAGAAACAACTATATTTTAAAAATTTTTGAAAAAGTCTACTCAAATTTTTGAATTTGATGAGAAGAAAAAAAGGGAAAGATATTTTTTTTTTATTTTTGAATTTTTAATGATGGGAGAGAAAAACACAAAAAAGACACAATGCATGGAAATTTTAGATCAAAACAACTAATGCATGCAAGAACACTTTGAATGTCAAGATGAACACCAAGAACACTTTGAAGATCATGATGAGCGTCAAGAACTTATTTTTGAAAAATTTTCAAGAAAAGAAAAATGCAAGAAACCAAACTTAGAAATTTTTAAACTTTAGACACTAACAAATTGAAAATGCATATGAAAAACAAGAAAAGACACAAAACAAGAAAAATTAAAGATCAAACATAGAAAATCATCAAGAACAACTTGAAGATCATGAAGAACACATGCATGAATTTTCAAAAATTTTAAGAAAAATTAAAAAGATGCAATTGACACCAAACTTAAAAATTGACACAAGACTCAAACAAGAAACACAAATTATTTTTGATTTTATGATTTTATAAAATTTTTTTGGATTTTTCGAAAATTATTTTGGGAATAACGAAAAAGAATTTTTTTGTATTTTTTGAAAATAAGAAATAAAAAGCTTAAAATTAAAATAAATTACCTAATCTGAGCAACAAGATGAACCGTCAGTTGTCCAAACTCGAACAATCCCTGGCAACGGCGCCAAAAACTTGGTGCGCGGAAATTGTGACGGTTCATTCCTTGGTAATGGCGCTGAAAACTTAATACGCACGTTCATAATCTTAGTTCTTTGTCACAACTTCGCACAACTAACCAGCATGTGCACTGGGTCGTCCAAGTAATAAACCTTACGTGAGTAAGAGTCGATCCCACGGAGATTATCGGCTTGAAGCAAGCTATGGTCACCTTGTAAATCTCAGTCAGGCGGATTCAATTGGTTATGGGGATTTAATAATTAAAAGATAAATAAAATGTAAATTAAAGATAGAGATACTTATGTAATTCATTGGTGAGAGTTTCAGATAAGCATATGAAGATGCTTGTTCCTCCTGAACCTCTGCTTTCCTGCTATCTTCATCCAATCATTCATACTCCTTTCTATGGCAAGCTGTATATTAGGCATCACCGTTGTCAATGGCTACATCCTGTCCTCTCAGTGAAAATGGTCCAATGCGCTGTCACTGCATGGCTAATCATCTGTCAGTTCTCGATCATACTGGAATAGGATCCATTGATCCTTTTGCGTCTGTCACTACGCCCAGCACTCGCGAGTTTGAAGCTCGTCGCAGCCATCCCTTCCCAGATCCTACTCGGAATACCACAGACAAGGTTTAGACTTTTCGGATCTCAAGAATGGCCGTCCATGGATTCTAACTTATACCACGAAGACTCTGATTAAGGAATCCCAGAGATACTTATTCAACCTAAGGTAGAACGAAAGTGGTTGTCAGGCACGCGTTCATAGGTTGGGAATGATGATGACTGTCACGATCATCACATTCATATTGAGGTGCGAATGAATATCTTAGAATCGGAATAAGCTTGAATTGAATAGAAAAACAATAGTACTTTGTATTAATTCATGAGGAACAGCAGAGCTCCACACCTTAATCTATGGTGTGTAGAAACTCTACCGTTGAAAATGCAAAAGAACAAGGTCCAGGCATGGCCGAATGGCCAGCCTCCCAAGGAGGGTTCAATCATCAAAACATGATCAAAAGATGTAAATACAATAGTAAAAAGTCCTATTTATACTAAACTAGTTATTAGGGTTTACAGAAATGAGTAAATGATGCAGAAATCCATTTCTGGGGTCCACTTGGTGTGTGCTTGGGCTGAGCATTGAGCTTTACACGTGTAGAGGCTTCTCTTGGAGTTGAACGCCAGTTTGTAACCTATTTCTGGCGTTTAACTCCACTCTGCAACCTGTTTCTGGCGTTTAACTCCAAAATGCAACATGGAACTGGCGTTGAACGCCAGTTTGCGTCATCTAAACTCGGGCAAAGTATGGACTATTATATTGCTGGAAAGCCCTGGATGTCTACTTTCCAACGCAATTGAGAGCGCGCCATTTGGAGTTCTGTAGCTCCAGAAAATTCACTTTGAGTGCAGGGAGGTCAGAATCCAGCAGCATCTGCAGTCCTTCTTCAACCTCTGAATCTGATTTTTGCTCAAGTCCCTCAATTTCAGCCAGAAATTACCTGAAATCACAGAAAAACATACAAACTCATAGTAAAGTCCAGAAATGTGATTTTTATTTAAAAACTAATAAAAATATACTAAAAACTAACTAAATCATACTGAAAACTATGTAAAAATAATGCCAAAAAGCGTATAAATTATCCGCTCATCACTGTGCCTGGTATTTTTCATCCGAGACGAGAGATCCGACAGTTGATTAGCAGTACAGAAACCGTACCTGGACCATTTTCACTGAGAGGATGGATGGTAGCCATTGACAACGGTAATCCACCAACATACAGCTTGCCATGGAAGGAAGCCATGCGTGTTTGGAGAAGAAGACAGTAGGAAAGCAGAGATTCAGACGACAGAGCATCTCTGGAACCTCAACCTGTTCCTCATTACTGAATCACAAAATCATAGCTCATTTCATGTTATTTACTTTTCATACACAAAATCATTCATATCATTTGAATCTCATGACTAAGATTTACAGGATAACCATAGCTTGCTTCAAGCCGGCAATCTCCGTGGGATCGACCCTTACTCACGTAAGGTATTACTTGGACGATCCAGTGCACTTGCTGGTTAGTTGTACCGGAGTTGTGAAAGGTGTGATCACAATTCTGTGCACCAAGTTTTTGGCGCCGTTGCCGGGGATTGTTCGAGTTTGAACAACTGATGGTTCATCTTGTTACTTAGATTAGGAAAAATTTATCTTTTTAGTTTAGAGTCACTAAATTCGAGTCTTTTATTTTCTTTTCAAAAATCTATCAAAAATCTTATTTTTCTTTATTAATCTTTAATTTTTCTTTGAGTTTTTTTTATTATTGTTTTTGTTAAAATTTTAAAATACTTGTTTTCTTTTTCTAGATTTTTTTGAAAATTTTTAATAAATAGATAAAAACCAATAAACTAATAATTGAGTCTTCTGTTTGAGTTTAGTTTCATGTTTTAAGTTTGGTGTCAATTGCATGTTTTTATTTTCCTTCAATTTTTCGAATTGCATGTTTTTATTTTTCTTCATATTTTTAATTACATGTTCTTAGTTCTTTCTTGATCTTCAAATTGTTCTTGATAATTTTCCTTATTTGATCTTTAAGTTTTCTTGTTTGGTGTCTTTTGTTGTTTATCTTATACATTTTTGAATTATTAGTGTCTAAAGTATAAAAATTTTTAAGTTTGGTGTTTTTTTGTGTCCTTATTTTCTTAAAAATTTTCAAAATTTGTTCTTGGTGTTCACCTTGATCTTCAAAGTGTTCTTGGTGTTCATCTTGACATTCAAAGTTTTCTTATTTGTTTTCTTTGTTTTGATATAAAAATTCTAAGTTTGGTGTCATTTTATTGTTTTTCTCTTTCCTCATTAAATTAAAAAAAAAATATATTTTCCTTTATTTACTCATCATTTTCGAATTCCTTAGGTTGATTTAGTCAAAATTTTTTAAAATTTGGTAGTTTCTTATTAGTCAAGTCAAAATTTCAATTTTAAAAATTTATCTTTTTAAATCTTTTTCAAAACTTCCTAACCACTTTCTCTCTCCTCTTTTTTTTCAAAAATCCACACCAAAAATTTTTAAATCTTTTTAATTAATTAATTAATTTAGTTTTCTAATTTCTTTTATTTCTTTTTCTTAATTTTCGAAACTTGCATCAATTTTTTATTTACTTTATTTTAATTTCTTTAATTTCAAAAAAAGAGGAATAAAATTTTTATTTACAATCCACATCATCTCTCTTTTTCCATCATAGACCTTAGTGGAAATAAACAGTCCAGAAGGACTCTGGGATCATATGCTAACCCCACTACTGCTTTATATGGGAGTAGTATCTGTATACTCCCATCAGATCCAGCAACTTTGAGCTGAACCCTCAGCTCATTATCACAGTGCAGCAAAATTGCCAGTATTCCGGTCTTCCACAGGAAGAACCTACTGAGTTTCTGGTATAGTTCTTACAAATTGCTGACATAGTACGTGATACAGAAGTAGATCAGGATGTCTATAGATTATTATTGTTTCCATTTGCTGTAAAAGATCAAGCTAAGAGGTGGTTAAATAACTAACCCACAGCAAGCATAAGAACATGGAAACAGTTATCAGGCAAATTTCTGAATCAATATTTCCCTCCAAAAAGGATGACACAGCTAAGGCTGGACATCCAAGGCTTTAAACAAGAGGATAATGAATCTCTTTATAATGCCTGGGAGAGGTACAGAGAGATGCTAAGGAAATACCCCTCTGAAATGTTTTCAGAATGGGTGCAGCTAGACATCTTTTACTATGGGCTTACAGAAAAGGCCTAGATGTCTCTAGACCACTCAGCTGATAGATCTATACATATGAAAAAGACAATTAAAGAGGCTCAAGAGCTTATTGATACAGTTTCCAGAAATTAGCACCTGTACTCAAGTGGTGAGACCTCCATGAAAGAAGAGGTTGAGGCAGCATCCACTGAACTTAGTCCTCCAGAACAAATTGCTGAACTCAATCAACAACTATTTTCTATAACAATACAGTTAACAGAATTTAAAGAGATGCTACAAGAAACCAAAGATGCTAACCAGAATATGGAAAAACAATTGAATCTGACAAGACAGTAGTTATCTAAACAGATAACAGAAGAATACCAAGTTGTTCATTTAAGGAGTGGAAAGACATTGAATGTCTCAACTCAAAGCAGTAGGAAGCCAAGAAAGGAATATCTGACAGAGGATGACCAAGCCACTGCCCAAAATCCCTCTGAGGACAGTAAGAGCCCAGAGAGGAATGATTCTGGCGTTCAAACGCTAGAAAAGGGTCAGAAGTTGGCGTTGAACACCCAGTGGATGGCCAATTCTGGCATTCAAATGCCAGAAAAAGGTGGCAATCTTGCGTTGAACTCCCATACAGCACCTAATTCTGGCATTCAAACGCCAATGAGGGATCAGACACCTGCAAGTGCTAATAACAACCCCCTTAAGCAGGCTTCTCCAACCACTTCTGTAGGAAATAAACCTGCAGCAACTAAGGTTGAAGAATATAAAGCCAAGATGCCTTATCCTCAGAAACTCTGCCAAGTGGAACAGGATAAAGAATTTTTCCACTTTGCAGACTATCTCAAGACTCTTGAAATAAAGATTCCGTTTGCAGAGGCACTTGAGCAAATACCCTTTTATGCTAACTTCATGAAAGAGATCTTAAGTCATAAGAAGGATTGGATAGAGACTAAAAAGGTTTTTCTCACTGAAGAATGCAGTGCAGTCATTTTAAAAAGCTTACCTGAGAAGCTTAAAGATCCCGGAAGCTTTATGATACCATGCACATTAGAGGATGCTTGTACTAAGACAGCTTTATGTGATCTTGGGGCAAGTATCAACCTAATACCTGCATCCACTATCAGAAAGCTTGGTTTGACTGAAGAAGTCAAACCAATCCGAATATGTCTCCAACTTGCTATTGGCTCCATTAAAATTCCATCAAGCGTAATTGAGGACATGATTGTCAAGGTTGGGTCATTTGCCTTTCCCACTGACTTTGTAGTGCTGGAAATGAAGGAGCACAAGAGTGCAACTCTCATTCTAGGAAGACCTTTCCTAGCAACTGGACGAACCCTCATTGACGTCCAAAAAGGGGAGGTAACCCTGAGAGTCAATGAGGATGCGTTTAAGTTGAATGCTGTCAAAGCTATGCAGCATCCAGACACATCAAAAGACTACATGAGCGTTGATATTATTGACTCCCTGGTGGAAGAGGTCAATATGACTGAGAGTCTCGAATCAGAGCTAGAGGACATTTTTAAAGATGTTCAGCCTGATCTGGAGGAACCAGAGAAAACAAAAGAACCTCTGAAAACTCCTCAGGAAGAGGAAAAGCCTCCTAAACTCGAGCTCAAACCACTACCACCATCCCTGAAATATACATTTCTGGGAGAAGATGACACTTTTTCTGTGATCATAAGCTCTGCTTTAGAGCCACAGGAAGAGAAAGCACTAATTCAGGTGCTGAGGACACACAAGACGGCTCTTGGGTGGTCCATAAGTGATCTCAAGGGCATTAGCCCAGCCAGATGCATGCACAAGATCCTATTGGAGGATGATGCTAAGCCAGTGGTTCAACCACAGAGGCGGCTAAATCCAACCATGAAGGAGGTGGTGCAGAAAGAGGTCACTAAGTTATTAGAGGCTGGGATTATTTATCCTATTTCTGATAGCCCCTGGGTGAGCCCTGTCCAAGTTGTCCCCAAGAAGGGATGTATGACAGTAGTTCATAATGAAAGGAATGAACTGGTTCCCACAAGAACAGTTACAGGGTGGCGTATATATATATATTGACTACAGAAGGCTCAATACAGCCACCAGAAAGGATCATTTTTCTTTACCATTTATAGACCAGATGCTAGAGAGACTAGCAGGTCATGAATACTACTACTTTTTGGATGGCTATTCAGGTTACAACCAATTTGCAGTAGATCCTTAGGACCAAGAGAAAACAGCATTCACATGTCCATCTGGAGTATTTGCCTACAGAAGGATGCCATTTGGTCTTTGCAATGCACCTGCAACCTTTCAGAGGTGCATGCTCTCTATCTTCTCTGATATGGTAGAGAAATTTTTGGAAGTCTTCATGGATGACTTCTCAGTATTTGGAGACTCATTCAGCTCCTGTCTTGACCATCTAACACTTGTTCTGAAAAGGTGCCAAGAGACTAACCTAGTTTTAAACTGGGAGAAATATCACTTTATGGTGACTGAAGGAATTGTCCTTGGGCATAGAATTTCGAACAAGGGAATAGAGGTGGATCAAGCTAAGGTAGAGGTAATTAAAAAATTACCACCACCTGCCAATGTTAAGGCAATCATAAGATTTCTGGGGCATACAAGATTCTATAGGAGGTTTATAAAAGATTTTTCAAAAATTGCAAAACCTCTGAGCAATCTGCTAGCCGCTGATACACCATTTGTCTTTGACATAGAGTGTTTGCAGGCCTTTGAGATTCTGAAAGCTAAGCTGGTCATAGCACCAGTCATTTCTACACCAGACTGGACATTACCATTCGAACTAATGTTTGATGCTAGTGACCATACCATTGGTGCAGTATTGGGACAGAGGCATGACAAGCTTCTGCATGTCATTTATTATGCTAGCCGTGTTTTAAATGACGCGCAGAAGAATTACACAACCACAGAAAAGGAGTTGCTTGCAGTGGTTTATGCCATTGATAAGTTCAGATCTTATTTAGTAGGATCAAAAGTGATTGTGTACACTGACCATGCTACTCTAAAATATCTCCTCACAAAGCAGGATTCAAAACCCAGACTCATAAGATGGGTGTTGCTTCTGCAAGAGTTTGATATAGAAATAAGAGAGAGAAAAAGGACAGAGAACCAATTAGCTGATCACCTGTCCCGGATAGAACTAGTAGCAGGAGCGTCCATCCCTCCTACTGAGATCTCTGAAACCTTTCTGGATGAGTAACTCTTTGCCATTCAGGAAGTACCGTGGTTTGCAGACATTGCAAACTATAAAGCTGTAAGATTCATACCCAAAGAGTATAGTAAGCAGCAAACAAAAAAATTGGTTTCTGATGTAAAGTACTACTTGTGGGATGAACCATATCTTTTTAAGAGATGTGCAGACGGAATAGTTCGTAGATGTGTGCCTAGAAAAGAGGTACAAAAGATCCTATGGCATTGCCATGGATCACAATATGGAGGACATTTCGGAGGTGAGCGAACAGCCACAAAGGTTCTCCAATGTGGTTTCTACTGGCCTACTCTCTATAGAGACTCCCGAGAGTTTGTACGTAACTGTGACAGTTGCCAGAGAGCTGGTAATCTGCATCACGGTTATGCCATGCCTCAGCAAGGGATCTTAGAGATTGAGTTGTTTGATGTATGGGGTATTGACTTCATGGGGCCTTTCCCACCATCATATTCAAACACTTATATTCTGGTGGCAGTAGACTATGTATCTAAATGGGTAGAGGCAATTGCAACACCCACTAATGATACTAAGACAGTGATGAAGTTCCTCCAAAAGCATATCTTCAGCAGGTTCGGTGTCCCTAGGGTACTGATCAGTGATGGAGGCACTCATTTCTGCAATAAACAGCTTGACTCTGCTCTGATCCGATATGAAATTAACCATAAAGTGGCAACTCCATATCATCCACAGACAAATGGGCAGGCTGAAGTCTCAAATAGAGAACTAAAATGAATCCTGGAACAGACTGTAAGTACCCGTAGAAGGGATTGGGCAAGAAGTCTGGATGATACTCTGTGGGCATACATAACCGCATTCAAGACTCCTATAGGGACCCCTCCATACTAGCTTGTGTATGGAAAAGCCTATCATCTGCTAGTGGAACTGGAACACAAGGCCTATTGGGCAACCAGGTTCCTAAACCTTGATGCTAAGGTAGCTAGAGAGAAAAGATTACTCCAATTGAATGAGCTGGAGGAGTTCAGACTTAATGCTTTCGAAAATGCTAAAATTTACAAGGAGAAAGCAAAAAAGGTGAAATGACAGAAAGCTGTCATCTAGAGTCTTTAAGCCAAGATAGAAGGTTCTGCTGTTTAACTCTAGGCTCAGATTGTTCCCTGGGAAATTGAAATCCCGGTGGAAGGGACCATATGTGATTACAAGTGTGTCACCATATGGATATGTAGAGCTTCAGGATAGTGACTCTGACAAAAAGTTCATTGTTAATGGACAGAGAGTCAAGCATTATCTTGAAGGCAATGTTGAGCAAGAATGCTCAAGATTGAGACTAGATTAAAGCTCAGTAAAGTCCAGCTAAAGACAGTAAAGAAGTGCTTACTAGGAGGCAACCCAGCCATTAGCAAAGGTTTTGTTATTTAAATAATAATTATACGAGTTTAATATAATTTATTTTTAAGGTTTATGGTCAATTGCAGAGGTTTACAGAGTAACAAAAGAGCTAAGAACAAAAAATAGAGAAGCCAATGGAAAAGAAGCTTACTGGCGTTTAAATGCCAGTAAAGGTGGCAAACTGGTCGTTAAACGCCAGAGAAGGTATCATTCTGGGCGTTAAACACCAGAATGGACAGCATTCTGGGCGTTTAACGCCAGAAACAGCAGCATCCTGGGTGTTAAAAAAAGCTCAGTAACAAAGAAATTCAGGCGTTTAACGCCAGGCAGGATATTAAACGCCCAAATTGGCTGCCAGATGGGCGTTAAACGCCAGAATGGCTATCATTCTGGGCGTTTAACGCCTGAACAGCAAAAGGGAGGTAATTTTGTTTCCAATTCGATTTTTTTTCAATTTTTTATGTTTTAATTCATAATTTTTTTGCATCAAAAATATTTTAAATGTTCATCTTTCAATTTCTATTTTCAAAAACTAATAATCCTTTCAGTTCTTTTTAATTCTTTTTTAATTCTTTTTAATTCTTGTCCATATCTTTTTCCAAACTTACATATCTTCTCAAATTCTTTTCAAATCCTTTTATTTTTTTTAACATTAACAAGTTTTTCAAAATTAATTACCTCATTCTTCTTCTACTCTCTTCTATCTTATTTTTCTCGAGGACGAGCAAAGCTTTTAAGTTTGGTGTGGAAAAGTTCTGCTTTTTGCTTTCCATTACCACTTATGGCACCGAAAGTCAGAGAATCCTCTAGAAAGTGGAAAGGAAAGGCAATTGCTTCCGCCTCTGAACCTTGGGAGATGGAAAAATTCATCACCTAAGCCCATCACTAAGAAAGAGGATAGAGCAAACTAGAGGAGCTCAAGCACTCCATCAGATCATCAAGAGGAAGAAGTAGCCGCCATCACTAAGGTGGACCCGCTCCTTAATTTCCTTGCTTTTATTGTTATTTGTCTATTTTTATGTTTATTTTCTATCTAAGTCTTGTTTTTATTACATGATCATTAGTGTTTAGAGTCTATATCTTAAAGCTATGAATGTTCCATGAATCTTTCACCTATCTTAAATGAAAAATGTTTTCTGAAAAAGAAAAAGAAGTACATGAATTTTGAATTCTATCTTGAAAATAGTTTAATTATTTTGATGTGGTGGCAATACTTTTTGTTTTCCGAATGAATGCTTGAATAGTGCATATTTTTGATAGTGAAGTTTATGAATGTTAAAATTGTTGGCTCTTGAAAGAATAATGAAAAAAGAGAAATGTTATTGATAATTTGAAAAATCATAAAATTGATTCTTGAAGGAAGAAAAAGCAGTGAAAAACACAAAGCTTGCGAAAAAAAAAAGGCGAAAAATAAAGAAAAAGAAAGAAAAAGAAAAAGCAAGCAAAAAAAGCCAATAGCTCTTTAAACCAAAAGGCAAGAGCAAAAAGTCAATAACCCTTTAAACTAAAAGGCAAGGGTAAAAAGGATCAAAGTATTTGAGCATTAATGGAAAGGAGGGTCCAAAGGAATAAAATCCTGGCCTAAGCGGCTAAATCAAGCTGTCCCTAACCATGTGCTTGTGTCATGAAGGTCCAAGTGAAAAGTTTGATACTGAGTGGTAAAAGTCGTGATCCAAATCAAAAAGCTGAGTCACAATCTGAAAAGGTTCACCCAGTTATGTGTCCGTGGCATTTATGTATCCGGTGGTAATACTGGAAAACAAAATGCTAAGGGTCACGACCAAGACTCATAAAGTAGCTATGTTCAAGAATCAACATACTAAACTAGGAGAATCAATAACACTATCTGAATTCTGAGTTCCTATGGATGCCAATCATTCTGAACTTCAAAGGATAAAGTGAGATGCCAAAACTGTTAAGAAGCAAAAAGCTACTAGTCCCGCTCATCTAATTGGAACTAAGCTTCATTGATATTTTAAATTTATTGTATATTCTCTTCTTTTTGTCCTATTTTGTTTTTGGTTATTGAGGACAAGCAACAATTTAAGTTTGGTGTTGTGATTAGCGGATAATTTATACGCTTTTTGGCATTATTTTTAGGTAGTTTTTAGCATGTTTTAGTTACTTTTTATTATATTTTTATTATTTTTTATGCAAAAATCACATTTCTGGACTTTACTATGAGTTTGTGTGTTTTTCTATAATTTTAGGTCTTTTTTGGCTGAAATTGAGGGACCTGAGCAGAAATCTGATTCAGAGGCTGAGAAAGGACTGCAGATGCTGTTGGATTCTGACTTCCCTGCACTCAAACGCGTTTTTCTGGAGCTACAGAAGTCCAATTGGCGCGTTCTCAATTGGGCTGGAAAGCTAACATCTTGGGCTTTCCAGCAATTTATAATTGTCCATACTTTGTCCGAGATTTGATGGCCCAAACTGGAGTTGAACGCCCAAACTAGCACCCAAGCTGGCGTTTAACGCCAAGAATGGCCTATGCACGTGAAAGCTTCAATGTTCAGCCCAAACACTCACCAAGTGAGCTCCGGAAGTGGATTTCTGCACTATCTGCACTTAGTTACTCATTTTCTGTAAACCTAAGTAACTAGTTTAGTATAAAAACTACTTTTAGAGATTCATTTTGGGAGGACATTTTGCATCTCATATTGTATCTTCTACGGCATGAGTCTCTAAACCCCATAGGTGGGGGTGAGGAGCTCTGCTGTGTCTCAATGGATTAATGCAATTAATATTATTTTCTATTCGATCACGCTTGATTCTGTTCTAAGATACTCACTCGTACTTCATTATAAAGAATATGATGATCCGTGACACTCATCATCATTCTCAAATTTATGAACACGTGATTGACAACCACTCCTGTTCTATCTGAGCTCAACATAGTCATTGGGCGACAGCTTGAGTGCGTATCTCTAGGGTTTCTAATCCACGAGTTTGACTTGCATCTCCTGACAACAGAGCATTCAAACCCATAAGATCAGAATATATTCTTTTTTTCAGACTTTTTTTTATTCTTTAGTCAATTGAATTGGTTGAATTGTTGTTCATATTATATTAATATTATAGTGAATCGAAATTGATAAGGAGTTCGTACAACGATTCATTCGATAGCTTTTTTGTTTTCTAATAAAAAGGGGTCTATTTCTGCCCGAACATTCCATAAAAATGAAATAGATTTCCATGTTAGGAAAATTTCCTATTTATTATTATTTAAATTATTTATTAACTTAAGAAGTCTTTCTTTGATTATTATATTAAAATTTTTCTGATTAGGTGGTTTACCCTGTGGCGGATGTCAGCGGTTCGAGTCCGCTTATCTCCAACTCGTGAACTTAGCCGATACAAAGCTATGCTATATGATAGCACCCAATTTTTCCGATTCGGCAGTTTGATCTATGCTATGATTTATTATTCATGGACGTTGAGCCAGTTTCCTAGACATAAAAATTAGAAGAATTTTGAAAACATTTTTTTTATTTAAAGGCTAGAACCAATTGGCAGCATTCCTGAGATTCGAAAAGTCTAAACCTTGTCTGTGGTATTCTGAGTAGGATCTGGGACGGGATGACTGTGACGAGTTTCAAACTCATGAATGTTGGGCGCAGTGACAGTGTGCAAAAGGATAGAGAGATCCTATTCCGACACAAGTGAGAACCGACAGATGATTAGCCGTGTGGTAGCTGCGTCTGGTATTTTTCATCCGAGACGAGAGATCCGATAGTTGATTAGCCGTACAGAAACCATACTGGACCATTTTCACTGAGAGGACGGATGGTAGCCATTGACAACGATGATCCACCAACATACAGCTTGCCATGGAAGGAAGCCATGCGTGTTTGGAGAAGAAGACAGTAGGAAAGCAGAGATTCAGACGACAGAGCATCTCCAGAACCTCAACCTGTTCCTCATTACTGAATTACAAGTATCATTCATTTCATTTTATTTAATTTTCATAAACAAAATTATTCATATCATTTGAATCTCCTGACTAAGATTTACAGGATAACCATAGCTTGCTTCAAGCCGGCAATCTCCGTGAGATCGACCCTTACTCACGTAAGGTATTACTTGGACGACCCAGTGCACTTGTTGGTTAGTTGTACCGGAGTTGTGAAAAGTGTGATCACAATTCCGTGCACCACAAGCCCGTCTGGACAATGCAGGAAATCCAGAATGTAGCTAGGGAATATATCAATGATGAAGAAGTAAGCCAGGTCGATCGTGGCAGCCAATAAAAGGCAGCCCGCATACTCTAATGCCCGTCCGTCCAGTGGTGAGGAAATGTCTAAGGAACACTCCAGAGACGGAGGATCAGCCAAGACATTCAAGCCCCTTTCCCGTGTCGGAAAGTTCACCAACTACACCCCCTTAGTGGTTCCAATCATTGAGGTATATCAGCAGATCGCCGGCAAGGGCATCTTGTCGAAGCCCCGACAACTCAAGGACAGGACGGGAGGAAACAAGAACCTCTATTGTGATTATCACAAGGGCTATGGCCACAAGACCCAAGACTGTTTCGACCTGCAAGACGCCCTGGAGCAAGCCATTTGGGAAGGAAAGTTGGCTGAGTTCTCCCACCTTATAAGGGAATCAAAGAGGAGGGACCGAGATCGATCAACCAAGGACAAAAGCTGCGCTGTAAAGCAAAGACGAGAACCCGAGGAGGACAGTGAGTGTGGCCTCACTGTGGTAAATGTGATGATCGGAAGGGATGTCCCTCCCAGATCAAAATCGGCTAACAAGAAGGACGCCAAGGTCTTAGCTATGTCCTCTGGCTCCACGCTGCCCTCCCGGAGGGTACCCTCAATATCATTCAGCCCCGAAGATCAATGGTTTGACAAGGTTATGGAGAACCCGCCGATGGTGATCACGGCCAGGTTGGGTACCGGCCTAGTAAAGCGGATCCTAGCTGACACAGGGGTTGACTCCAATATCATGTTTCGTAATGTATTCGATGCTCTGGGCTTACGGGATACCGACTTGAGGGGCCACCAACACGGCGTTGTAGGCCTAGGCGATAACTTCATCAAGCCAGATGGTGTAGTTTCCCTCCCGGTCTCCATTGGCGGAGGCAGGCGGAAGAGGTCGCTAATGGCGGAGTTCGTTGTCTTAAGGGACTCCACGGCCTACAACCTCATCCTGGGGAGGAAGACCATCAACGAGTTTAGGACGGTGATTTGCACCAAGCTGTTGCTGATGAAGTTTGTTGCTGACGATGGATCAGTGGAGACCATCAGGGGAGACTTGGAGACGGTGGTCGCATGCAACAATGCCAGCCTCTCCTTGAGAAAGAAGTCAAAAGAAGCATCCGGTGTCTTTCTTGCCGACCTGGACGCCAGAGTCGATGACAAACCCAGGCCGGAGCCTGAGGGAGACCTCGAAAAGTTCAAGGTCGGCGACTTAGATGAGAAGTTTACCTTTGTAAACAGAAATCTACCCCATGACTTGAAAGAACCCCTGATGGAGATGATCAGAGCCAACGGCAACTTGTTTGCCTGGACCCCGGCCGACATGCCGGGTATAGACCCCCAACTTGTGTCGCACCATCTAGCCGTGAGACTGGAGGCAAAGCCAGTGGTCCAAAAGAGTAGAAAAATGTCCCAAGAAAGGGCAGAAGAGGTGGCCAAATAGACGGCCAGCCTACTAGAAGCGGGCTTCATCCGGGAACTTGACTACTCGACTTGGCTGTCGAACGTGGTATGGCAGTAGGAAATGGAGAATGTGCGTGGATTACTCTGACCTTAACAAAGCATGTCCCAAGGACTCCTTCCCCCTACCCAACATCGATGCTCTTGTTGACGCGGCGGCGGGTTACCGGTATCTGAGCTTCATGGATTCCTATTCTGGGTACAATCAGATACCGATGCACTGGCCAGATGAAGAGAAAACGACGTTCATAACACCAAGACGAACATACTGCTACAAAGTGATGCCGTTCGAACTGAAGAATGCAGGGGCCACTTACCAAAGGCTGATGAACAAGGTCTTCAGAGACCTCATCGACAAGACGGTAGAGGTATATGTAGACGATATCTTGGTCAAGACCGCCAAAGCCGACGGCCTCATAGGGGAACTTGAAAACGTCTTCACCTCTCTTTGTCGACACGGAATGAGGCTCAATCCGCTGAAGTGTGCCTTCGCCGTTGAAGCCGAAAAATTCTTGGGATTCATGATAAGTCAAAGGGGCCTGGAGGCCAACCCAGAAAAGTGTGAAGCAATCCTACAAATGAAGAGCCCGGAAAGAGTGAAAGATGTCCAAAGGATGGCGGGCAAACTCACCGCGCTATCCCGCTTCCTCGGTGCGTCGGAGACCAAGGCTCTGCCTTTCTTTAACCTAATGAAGAAGGGGATCGCGTTCGAATGGATCCCAGCATGTGAGGAGGCTTTCAAACACTTCAAAGAGATAATCTCAGCGCCGCCCGTCCTCACAAAACCCAAAAATGGAGAAGCGCTGTACTTGTACTTGGCAGTAACCGATGAAGCCTTGGTGGCGGTCTTGGTGTGAGAAGAGGGGAAGACCCAACAACCAATATATTTTGTGAGTAAAGCACTACAAAGAGCGGAGCTAAGGTATAGCAAGCTGGAGAAGGTGGCATACGCGCTCCTGACCTCGTCGCGAAGGTTGCGGCAGTACTTTCAAGGACACAAAGTAATCGTCAAGACGGATCAAGCAATCTGGTAAGTACTCCAGAAACCTGATCTGGCAGGTAGAATAATGACTTGGGCTATTGAACTCTCTCAATATGACTTACAGTATGAACCTAGGCACGCGATCAAAGCTCAAGCCATGGCTGATTTCCTGGTAGAGGTGACAGGGGACCCGGCCAGGACACCGAGCACACGGTGGAAGTTCCATGTGGACGGAGCATCCAACCAAACATTTGGAGGAGCATGAATCATCTTAAAAAATCCAACTGGAGTTGTATATGAGCAATCAGTCAAATTTGAGTTCCTGGTGTCAAACAATCAGGCAGAATACGAGGCCCTGCTGTGTGGCCTAGCCCTAGCAAGAGAGGTCGGAGCTATCCGACTGGAGATATGTAGTGACTCGCAGGTCGTAACTTCTCAGATCAATGGGACCTACCAAGCCAGAGACTCACTGTTACAAAAATATATGGAGAAAGTCAAAGAGTTGAGCAAGCAATTCGAGGAGGTCACGATCCAGCACGTTCCGAGAGAAAGGAACACACAGGCAGATCTCCTATCAAAATTGGCGAGCACAAAACCTGGGACGGGAAACCGGTCCATCATTCAGGGTTTGATAAAAGAGCCAGCGGTAGCTTTACATCTGACCCAGGCAGATCCCTCCTGGATGAACCCGATCATCGACTTCCTAGAAAAGGCCGAACTCCCCAGAAACGAGAATGTGGCTAAGACAATAAGGCGAGAAGCGGCTAAGTATGCGGTCATACAGGGTCAGCTGTTTAAGAAAGGGCTTAGCCAACCACTACTGAAATGCCTGCGCCCCGATCAAACGAACTACGTCCTCAGGGAAGTACACGAAGGATGCTGCGGTCACCACATCGGAGGAAAGGCCCTAGCCAGAAAGCTCATCAGAGCCAGATACTACTGGCCCTCTATGATGGCGGATTCTAAGGAATTCGTGAGAAGGTGCAAAAAATGCCAGGAAAATTCCAACTTCCACAAAGCGCCAACAACTGAACTTAGCCTACTGACGGCTTCCCGACCTTTCTCACAATGGGGAATCGATCTTTTGGGACCTTTCCCGGTCGGGGCAGGGCAGGTCAAGTACCTGATAGTGGTCATTGATTATTATACAAAGTGGATAGAGGTTGAGCCATTGGCTAGCATATCCTCGACAAATTGTCGGAAATTCATGTGGAGGTAGGTAATTGCAAGATTCAGTATCCCGAAAGCCGTCATCTCGGATAACGGGACACAATTCACTGATAAAAAATTCGGAGAATTTCTTGCCGATTTGGGCATAAAGCAAAAGTTCTCGTCAGTTGAGCACCCCCAAACCAACGGGCAAGTTGAAGCTGCGAACAAGGTCATCTTGCAGGGCCTCAAGAAGCGACTTGACCAGAAGAAGGGAGTGTGGGCAGATGAACTAGCCTCGGTTCTCTGGTCCTACTGCACAACTCAACAGTCCGCCACCGGGGAAACGCCTTTCCGTCTCACCTATGGGGTAGATGCAATAATACCCATGGAAATCGGTGAGCCGAGTCCGCGACTACTCTTAGGAGGAGTCGAAAAGGCCGTGGAAAAAGACTTGGTGGATGAAGCCAGGAAGATGGCCCATTTATCAGAAACGGCGCTAAAGCAAAGAATGACCGTACGCTACAATGCCAAGATGCTCAAGAGAGAGTTCAAACGGGACGACCTGGTCCTGAGGTGCAATGATATCGGGCTCTCGACACACAGGGAGGGAAAGCTGACGACAAACTGGGAAGGCCCCTACAGGGTAAAAGAGGTGATCGGCAAGGGTGCCTACAAGTTGGAGCGGTTACACGGCAAGGAAGTCCCGAGAACGTGGAACACGGGCAATCTGAGAAGATTCTATTCCTAGAATAAACTCACCGGCTTAGTAAGAACGCTTTATGATGGATTATTTGTCCTTGTCATATATTCGCTATCGTTTTACGTTTGAGCCATTTATTATTACCACTTATATACTATTTGTCACCTCTTTCTTTTTTTGCATTCATTGTTATTAATTAAACCACCACGACGAATAAACGGTCTCAAACCTATACGGTACCCCGGGACTGATCACCCCGGGAACCACGAAAGTAACAAACACCATAATATGCGGCTGTTGAAACGATAAAAGCCACGACCTGGCTTCGCTAATTACCAACAAAATGGTAAAACGTTTATGAGCAAATAATAAATACCAACAAAACGGTAAAGAACATTAAGAAAAGTAAGCACCGACAAGGCGGTAAACATGCGGTTTGTCACAAACCGACTAGACGGCAAACAAATTCAAGCAGTTCAAACTGTAAACATTACAAGTTACAAAAGCACACAAGATTACAAGGACGTAAGTCACTTCTTCGGTATGTCGACGATCTTGCTGTCCTTGATAGTCTTGAAAACGCCAATGGCCGAAGTGTCGAAGTTGGGAGACAGCAGCTTTAATTGGGCCTTGAGAGCTTCCTCGGTCATCAGGATGGCATTCTTGCCCTGCTTTATGGTCTCCTTATACTTCTTCTTAAATTCAGCAGTCTCAGCCTGAGCCGTCTTGACCGAGGAAAGTGCTTCATCATGCTCCCTCTCCAGTTCAGCCACCCGACCTTGAGAAGAGTTAAGTTGACCCTCCAAGGTAAGCTCCCGCTCAGTGAGGCGGGCCACGGCAGCATCAGAGGTCTTCACTTTCTCCTCCGTGGTCTTCAACTTCTCATCAGCAATCTTAACCTTCTCTTCGGCTGACTTGGCCTTCTCCTCGGCAGCTGCAAGCTGCTCCTGGAGCAACTTCACCTCCTCTCTGTACCTGGCGTTAGCCTTGATCGAGAATTCGAGCTTCACCTCAGAGATCGGGTCCCCGCCAAGGCAGATTCAGCCTTTCTAGCTATGGCGGCCCCCCTGAGCAGAGTACCGTACATCCATCTCGCTTGAGAGGAGAGGTCCCCACCAAAGAAGAAGTCTTCCGTGCCAGGAAGCAATTGGGAATCAATAAACGTCCCGGCATTGAAGTTCTTCTCCATGACGGTAAGAACCCCTTCAGGACTGGAGGATGGCTTCCTTTTCCTTGGGTTGTCGACGACAACCACCTCCTCCTCTAGGTCCGCCTCCTCCCGAGGCTCCGGTTCAACTTCCACCTCAGAACGAGGAGCCGCTCCAGTACTAGTGCCGGCTACCTCCCCTTGGGAGGGTTGAGATTGAACCTCCGGGTTGATGGTACCCTCACGGGATTGAACCTCCGGGTTGACGGTATCTCAGGAGGCACCTCCTGAGTGGGGGTAGCGGAGTCGTCATCGCTACCAGACAAAAAGGTGTTGAACAAGCCCTCAAGTCCAGTCACCTCGGCAGACATTGACACTACAACAAAACACGAAATACAGTTAACCGTCAAATCGGGAAACAAAACCAAAACAACATGCAAGCACAGGCAAATCACTAGACGGCTCCTCACATATATAATTCTGGGCCATATCCCGGTCACCCATAAGAAGATGGGGGTTAACAAGGTTCTTCCCAAAAACAGCCAACAAGACGTCGACAACCCTCTTGTTCTCTGGGGACAACCCTTTATACGTTATTTTGGTAAAGGCATTAGCCCCCGCTCCGAAACTCCAATAAGTCGGTATGCGGCGCTCCCCTTCTAATGTCAGCCAGAAGGGATGCCGACCTTCCGCGGGACGGACCTTGAAATACTTGTCCTTAAAACCGTGATAGGAATCTTTGAATTCGCCGAAGATCTGCCGACCTTGGGCCGCCCGGAAAGACATGTAGCTCTTTTTAGACCTCCCCTGTTTGGAAGGATTTGTTAAAGTAAAAAGGAAAAGAAATACTTCAACAGAGACTGGCAACTCTAGGTGCTCACACACCATCTCGAAACAGCGGATGGATGCCTAGCTGTTTGGATGCAATTGGGACGGCGCTACGTTACATCGATTAAGTAGCGCCATTTGAAAAGGGAAGAAGGGAAGGCGAACTCCCAAATGAGTGAACATGGTCTTATACAACCACATCCAGTCGGCGACCTGGGGAGAGTGCAAATTTAGTTCATATATTCATTCGTTGTCGGCAGGAACAAAAGCCGCATAGTTAGCCTCCTCGTTGGTCCCTCCGCAAAGATAGTCGGCCTGTCGGAACTCCGTAAGTTCCTCTAGGGACATCTGATTAGGGGCATCCTTCACATCCGAGGTCACCCAAGCATATCGGTCATAGGGTGCCGGTCTCACGACCCTTACGGGAGGACGCTGGGCCATACCTACAGTGGGGCACCACCAATATCAGTCTAAGAGGCCGAGAAGCCAGTACTAACACCAGAAACTATAACTTACCTATTCGACAACTACAAATCAAGGTATAAATCTACAGCCAAGAGCAGCGCCGGGAAAAACAAAAATTCTAGAATGGTAATCCCCCTACAGTATCTACCTGATGTTAAAACGCCAACAAACATGCAATTCATAGCAAGACTACAACACACATGCGAACGCCAGAATAACAAACGACAAAGATAAACAACGCCACATCAATACCAGGGAAAAAGAATAGGAAGCTTACCAGGATAAGGATGGTAATGAAAGGGGATCGAAGAATTGATGAGGATCCGGAAGAAGTAGGGGTTTGAGGTGGAGATTTTTGAAAGAAAGAGAAGGAAGCAAAGAAGATGCAATGGCAGTACAACTAAAGTGAAACCAAATGAAAACTGCAAGGGAAAACCAACTCCTAGAAGCGCGAAAGACAAGGTATAATGGTCTTTCCTCGTGGGGTTTTGAATTACCATTAAGAGCATTAAATGCTCAACGCAAGAAACGAGACGATGAAGGGCGCACCCCAGCAGCGAACAGATCCACACACGCGCGGAAGGTGCGTCCTCATCACAAGCGACTGACAAAACAACGACTATGCGAAGGAGAAAAAGAACGCGGCATCAACGGCGTCCATGACCGCAACTGGCGCGTTGGGGGCACTGTTACGGCCCAGCCCAGCTGAGCACAATTGCCGCCCTGGCCCATGAGCTAACCGGTCCGCGCGGTCGGGTCGACGTGCATAACCCGCTCGGTCTACGACTCGGACACGCACCCTCACTACCAGTTGCATGACAGCTGTGGGAAACAAAGCTTCCTGGAAGGAGGCCTTTCTCCGTGGGGCCCTCCCCTAAGGTACGTCACCATAACTTTTCCTCTTCACCACCTGCACACCCACTGACTTGAGCGTTGGAGTGTTATTGCAGGTGGCACCCCCAACTCACGAAGAACCCGATAAGCCGGCTGCTCACGCTTCTCATTCCCAGGATCTAGGTCAGGGCTGGGACCCACCTTCACACCGGACAAGCAACCCCAAACCGTCCGGTAACCAACTAACCGGACAATTTTCATCATTCAATCGGAAATAAAATAATAGTCTAATGAAAATTTTCTCACTCAAGTCATATATATATAGTATAATACTAGCTACTATCTGTTACACGTTTTCTTACTCGAGTCATACTATTATTTGTTACATTTTCTTAATTATTTTTTAAATCTATGTAATAATAATAACACCTATTTATTGGTTGCCATTCATCATTTATTTATTAGGTTTCATGCCATTTTCTACTGATGAAGTCATGTGTGCAATAATACTACTAGTTGTTTACGTTTTCTTACTCGAGTCATACTATTATTTATTACACCTTTTTATTTTTTACCTATGTAATAATACCTGCTAATTGAATATTATTAAATTAACAAGTCAAACGCTTTAGTTTTTATAATTTATTACACTACAACATTTTTTCTTTAAGACATGATTATTTATGTCACGTTTAATTAAAATCGTCACCATAGATATTTTATGATGATCACGGTTTTTTTTGTTTTGTTTTTGTTTTTTTGTTTTTTTGTTTTTTTTTTGTTTTTTTTTTTGTTTTTTTTTTTTTTGTCTACAATCATAGTTTTGGATTATTTCTTGATAGCTAGCAATACTTTTGATATTGAAGGTAACGATACTTTTGTATTTAATTTTTTATTTGTTGTACAGAATAATTAAATGATTTGAAAAATTACATGCTTTGAAGAAGAGTTGTTTTAGGGAGTGGACAGTTATATGCATATTGTGTTACAACTATATAATTTAATTTGTTGAAATATTTTGGTTTCTCTCTAATATTTATGTATAGATTATCTATCTGCTATACTAATGTGACAATACAGTTTATCCAGATACATATTATTTTGGTTGATAATACAATATTATTATTGCATCTTAGACTAGTGTACGTAGTGAATACTATATGTTGGTTGATAATGTAATATTTCACATTGGATCTTATTAATATTAATGTGACATTTGAGAAGAAAAAAAGAATTTCAAATTTGTATTTAGAAAAAAGGAAAAATAACTATTTCTGCCTACGAATATTTAGAATATTGACCAGATTATTCACAAAAAAATGAAACCAATGTTATGACAATAAAAGATGAGTTTCATTTAACAAAAATATCAAAATCTTAAATTTTGATTGATTTTATTATAAAATCCAAAATCATTATATTACCCTCGTCGTCTCTTTCACTATTATCTTTCTCACACCCTCTTTGCTCTCCAAAATTCAAGTTCACTATCTCAACCATCCATATCATATCATTGTCTTTGTCAACTTCACCAAATTTCTCGCATAAATAATGAAGAAAAATTGCTCTCTCTGTGAGATTATCATCACTTCTGATTGCTTGTTCTTCTTCCCCCAATTGGGAATGTAGGGTTTTCTGAAATTTGAGGGTGGGTTTTGGGAGAAAATCCGAGATCAGAAAATCGAACCAATGTTAATTTTTTAAAAATATTATTGTAATTTTTTTTATCAATCCATGACCGTCGAATTGGTCGACATAAAAAGAACAATCAAGATAGCAATCAGGGATTACTTTCTCTGGGATGATGACTTCCCTCCCGAAATTGAAAAAAAAAAAGTTCTTATTCTTGTGAGATTCATCCAATTACCATGTGAGTAGTGCAATGCCTGGGTTTTCAAAGACGAGGTCAACATTGAACCAATCCTCCAAGAATGGCCCAATCACAAAGTTTAAATTTGGAAGGCCAAGGTGTTTGAGGCCTATTTAAAAGTCACGTTCAATAAGACAACGTACGATTATGAATTGAAGGGTGTATCCATCATGGCTAATGTTAACTACATATACTAATAAAGATAATGATATTGCCGATAGAGATGGTAAAGTAGATCGTTGGGGAGAGATGAAAGTGTGATGAAGATTGCAATGGAAATGACAAGGATAGTATAGGATGGAATTTTGAGTTATTTTTAAACGAAGTCGGCCACAATTTAGAATTTATGTATTTTTGGCAAATGAAATTCATTTTCTTATTAGTATAACATTAGGTTTTTTAGTAGTTTTGTCAAGCGTTTATAAACAGGTAGAAATTCACATGCAGTTATTTTCATATGGAGATGATAGTTGAGAACTATTAGATGATAATTTAGTCAAACATGTCAAATCATTTAACAGTTTTCCATTATCAACTTCACATGAAGACAACTACAGGTGAATTTTCACCTTATAACCATTCATGGAAAAAATGATTATTTTTCCTAAAAAAAAAAAACCAAACAAAAGTCACCATTATCAACTATGACAATATAGAGAATAGCCTAATGTCACACTTAAAAGCTATGACCACAGAATAAGCCTAACATCACTGATAAAAATAGTGACAATAAAGTAATAAGCTACGTTTACCATTAAAAAACTATGACAATAAAGGGGCTAAGGTCACAATTAAAAAAACCGTCACCACATAATGAGCCAAAATCCCGGTTAGAAAGAGGGACAATAGAAAAGAAAAAATCACGATTATAAATCGTGAGTATAAAAAGGATAAGATCACAGGTTATAACCCGTGACTATAGAAGGTCAAACCATGACTTAGAAGGGCTAAGGCCACGGTTATAAAATGTGACTATAGAATACCTAAAGTCACAGTTATAAACTGTGACTGTTGATCTATCATCACATTTTTCACAAAGAAAAAGATCGTAACCTTTGCTTAAAAAATCGTGACATTTGTTCTATGGTCACGGAAGTATTAGGCACAGTTGAAAACTGTAACATTTGCTCAAAAACAACGACCATAGAGAAAAGGTTATAGTTTTTTTAAAGTTAAGTACGATTTTAATCCTAAGGTTTAGGCCAAAAATTTTATTTGTCCCTAACCTTTTTTGCATTCAACTTTGTCCTTAAGGTTAAACTTGGTTTTAAAATCGTCTTTCGAATAATTATACCTTCAGTATCATCATCTCCATCACAACTCCATTATGTTCTTCTCATCACTCACACCTTTCAGAAGAAAGAGAAGCAGAGACTTAGAGGGAGAAGCAAAAAACCAGAGAGAGAGAGAGAGAGAGAGAGAGAGAGAGAGAGAAAAAGAGAGAGAAGGAAGCCTGGCTCTCGCCACTCCTCGCCTTCGTCGTCGTCCTCGCCCTCGTTCTCGCCTTGCCGCGCCTCCCCCTCGCCCTCGCCTTTGCAGCACCACGACTCGTCCTTGCCTCGCCTCACCACGCCTGGCCCTCGCCCTCGCCTCGTGTTCCTCGTCGTCATCGGGGAGGTGGTGGTGGTGGTTGTCGTCGTGTTCCTTGCGTTTCCAGCATCACTGCCGTGCCTCCCTTCCCCTTCCTTCCCTGTCTTCCGCCGTCCAGACTCACTGCCACCACCACCACGACGCAGCTCAACCGTCACTACCATCACAAGTAAGTTAAGATTCAAGTTCCTAATTCTTGTTCTTGTTCATCACAATCCCTAATTCTCGAATTCATCACAAACCTTGTGGCTGAGCTAATAGAGAATCCTCTGGATTGTTGTTGCTTTTCTTGGTTCTTTGATTTTGGTGAGAAATTGGAGGAAGTTTGTTGTTCTTGTTAATGTCGGATTTTCTTGTTAATGTTTTATTTTGATGATGATGATGATGATTTTCTTTGTTTGTTAGAGTGGTGTTGTTGAATTGTTGTTTTGATATTGATTTATTTGAGATTTTTGTTGAAGGTTGGGTTTTCTTGTTAGATTCATGAACAAATGGTAAGGGGTGGTAGTGGGTGGTGAGGTGGTGGAGGTGGTGAGAAAAGAGAAACGGGTGTTTAACGCTGGTGGTAATGGTAACGGTATGAAGATTATGATGATGATGGTGAGAAGAGAGGGGGATATTTTTGTCATTTAAAAAATTAATTTGTCCAAAAGAACGATTTTAAAACTATGTTGAACCCTAGAGATGATTTTGTATACAAAAAAAGGTTGGAGATAAAAAAATTTTTTAGCCTAAACCATATGGACCAAAATCGTACTTAACCTTTCTTTTTTTTTTTTTTTTACCTATATGACCACCGTTTCTAAATGTGACTTAGAGCCTAAGTGGTGTTATTATTCAATCACATGATAATATTGTCTATATTTGGATGGCATTAAGTTATAAGAATTTTTTTAAAAAAAAAAAAAAGTATATTTGCCAATTTTTTAAGTAAAATTTAAAGTATTAGAAAAATAAAAATATATTTTAAAGTTATAATTTTTTATTTTTTTAAAATCGTTTTTACTTAAAAAATATTTTAACATTAATAAAAAATTATATTATTATTATAACTAAAGATAATTAATAAATAAAAATTTTTATATATGATATCAAAATATCAAATGATTTTATATTTTTAAAAGATTAGTTTTTTATAAAAAAAAATGACTTTTTTTTTTTAAAAAGTTTACTCAATTTTTGTGTGTTCGACAGTTTGTATTCGTATTCTTTGACGACATCCTTGTGTATAGCTCGGATTGGTCCTCCCACATATAGCATCTAATGCATGTCTTCGAAGTGTTGCGCTCCCACGCCTTATACGCCAAGCTATCCAAATGCTCCTTTGGAAGGCAACAAATTGATTACTTGGGACATGTGATTTCCCGAGAGGGTGTTCCCGTTGATGACTCCAAGATTTTGGCAATCAAACAATGGCCATCTCCCACCTCGTTCAAATAACTTCGAGCATTCTTCGGCCTTGCTAGTTATTACCGCAAGTTTATAAAAAAATTTTCTTTACTTGCTGCCCCACTGAGTGATTTATTAAAGAGGGATAATTTTCACTGGTCCCCTTGCACGGAAGACACCTTTCAATAGTTGAAGACAACCCTTACTAATGCCCCAGTGTTAGCACTAGCCGATTTTTTTCAAGCAATTTGTGCTTCAAACGGATGCATCTGGGGATGGTATTGGGGCCATTCTAAGTCAGGAAGGTCACCCCATCGCTTACTTTTCTAAGAAGCTTTCTAGTGTGAATCAAAAGTAGTCCACATATGTTCGGGAAATGGAAGTGATCCTTACGGCGGTGGCTAAGTTTCACCACTACTTGTTGGGCCACAAATTTGTAATTCGTACCGATCACAAGAGCCTCAAGAAGACGCAAGCTCAAATCATACAAACACCGGAACAACAACTATGGCTTTCAAAGTTGTTGGGCAACGATTTTACTATAGAATATAAGAAAGGGAGCAAAAACAAGAGCGCGGATGCTTTGTCAAGATCCTTCCTCAGCCTCACCATGATAAGTGATGCTTTACTGGCCCAATTACAACAAGAACTCGAGGCCTACACACCAGCCGAGGAGTTCACTGAAGCTAAAATTCAATAAAAAAACTCCAGGTACGACAAGGCCTATAGTACTGGGGTAACAGGTCAGTGATTCCGACTACCTCTCCACTGATCAACACTATTTTGCGAGAGTATCACGACTCTTTGCTTGGTGGACATGCTGGGTTCCACAGAACTTTAACAAGGATCTCTGCACAATTTTATTGGAAACATATGACAAAAGCAATTAAGGAATATGTCGCCACTTGTTCAACTTGTCAGCGAGTCAAATAAATATAGTACTCAACCACCGGTCGGGTTATTGGAACCACTTCCCATCCCATCTCATATTTGGCAGGACATCTCCATGGACTTCATTGCTGGGATGCCACTATCCCATGGATTCTCAGTTATATTGGTGGTGTTGGATCGCTTGTCGAAGTTTGCTCATTTATCCCCTTGCCAGCAGAATTTACAACCACTAAGGTTGCGGATACATTCCTTCAAAACGTGGTAAGTGTTCATGGCATTCCTCATTCTATTGGCTCGGACCGAGATAAAGTATTTACCAGCAAATTTTGGGAATAATATTGTGGCAAGCAAGGCATTCTTTTAGCCTGGAGTTCTGCGTATTATCCAGAAACTACTGATGGACAAACCGAGGTCCTCAATCGTTGTTTGGAAATATACTTGCACTACTATCTCAGGAGAATCTTCGTGATTGGTACCATCTCCTTCCTTGGGCAGCTTATAGTTACAATACGTCCCACTACTTGGCAATAGGAATGACCCCATTCAAGGTTGTGTTCGGCAAGGACCCTCTCTCTCTCATTCGTTATGAGCCTACTGTGTCCAATATACCAGCCGTGCAAGAGCAATTACAACAACGTGATGAGGTTCTAGCCAGCCTCAAGTTGAACCCCAATGAGCCTAGCTGCGTATGAAGCACAACGTAGATAGTAAGCGAAGAGAAGTTGAATTCAATGTTGGCGACTATGTTTTAGTTAAACTGCAACCTTATCGCCAACATTCGGTGGCATTGCGAAAAAATCATAAGTTGAGCATGAGATACTTTGGTCCTTTTCCTATTGCGGCACAGATTGACAAAGTTGCTTATCGACTACAATTATCACTTGAGGCATGGATACATCCCGTTTTTCATGTCTCAACACTAAAAAAGTGTAGGGGAGACCCAGGGGCTACTAATATTCCTACACCATTGCTGCTGGATGAACAAGGCTTGGGGTCCAACCACAGTGAATTTTGGGACACTGAATAATGAAGAAAAATGACCATGGATAAGAACAAGTTCTTATCCAATGGCATGGGGTACCAGCAGAGGCAGCAACATGGGAACCATATGAAGAAATGCAGCAGTAATTTTCTACTTTCGACCTTAAGGGCAAGGTCTTTTTTAAAGGAGGGGATAATGATACAAAGAAGGGCAAAACAGTTGCACCTGAGGCCCCATTTTATATGCCAATGGAGAGGATGAAAAGAGTATGTCGCACCATAACTGAATTGGTTAGAGGAAATGATTAAAAGGCATGAGAAGATGAGAGACAAGGACAGAGTACATTGTGATCTCTTAAGGCTACTTCATCGACACCCCTCTTTTTTCTTCGGTCCTTATTGATGTTGGATTATACTATATACTTTTTCTCACCTATATACATGTTGCTTGAGTAGATAATTTTTCATTCTTCTTATCTCTGTTGGTAACACTCTTCTACCTTTAACTCAATTCAACCCTGTTCGATTCTTAATTTCATCGTTCACTTAACTTTATGTGGCCAACTACAGAGCTTAATTTTTAATATCGGTAAAGTATGTAGTGTAGTAAAATTAAATATTTTTTATTTTTTAAATTTAATATTATTTTATATTTTATTAGTTTTTAATTTATTTATATATTAGATAAAAATATTAATAAATATTAGTGTTAATATATTTGTGTAGACTAATAAAAAATTTATAAATGATAACTTTGAAGTTTTAAACTTCCAAAAACTATGTTCAAAACAATTATATTTTTTTAATTATCTTTTAGAAATTAAGTAATTTAATTTTAATTTAATTATTGGAGATTTTATATCATTTAAAATTCAGAATATCTTTATAAAATATTTTATAATTATTTATTTATTATCATGTTAATAACAAACTTAAAAAATTATATTTATAAATTTATTTTTATATTAATATTATTATATAATTTTTATGTTAAGATTTTGGCCTTTTCAATTTTTTTTTCAGGCTCCCTTACCGGTTAAAAGTGTACCCAATTAACGCCATTGACTAGACTGAGAATTCAGGTTTCCAGAAGGCGTGTTATATATTAGTCCATTTTCTAAATGATTCATACTTTTTGAGCGACTATAACTTGATATCACAAAACTCGTAAGAGCTAAACAAAGCGCGTATGTATTTTTTGAAAACCAAATCACTAGTTTAGTCTCACTGATTTTTACATAAATATGAATATTATATTATAGTTTCATGCCATAAAAAATTTATTTAGCAGGAGTATGTGGAGGACAAAGACCTCTTTCTTTACCCTGTATCCATTTACATGAAAATTTGACAGATCTTCGTTTTCGTTCATGTAGCGATCGAGTATTTTAATAGATACCCGATTTAGTGGCTTTTAATTTTCATCCCTAAACCAATTATTGTTGATTTTATATAGTGTATCGTGTCAAATTATTGATCAAGTTAAGTTGTACATGTACATGTACTGCAAGACTAATAAACTGGGTCTTCTATTATTAGTCTTCCAATAAAACTATAGTTCTCTCTCTTTTCTCATATTTTTCACTTGAACTTCTATCCACATTCCTTCAAAATTCTCTATTAAACCCAATTCCAAATACAAATGTCGTTTAATATACATTCATTCCTCACATAATCTCTCAGTTCTAATTGTCTTTCCTATCTAGATCGGTATTTTCCTATGATACTAAATCTCACATGTAACTTCAACTTCAATTGTCGTCGTTGTTTTGGAGATTATCACAAAGGAAGAGACAGAGAAAAAGAAGAGCAACGAAAAAGGTAGGAAAAAAAGGAAAAGGAAAAAGAAGAAAAAAGCGAAGGAAAAAGAAGCCGCTAAGAAGAAACAAGCTAAAGAGAAAGAAAAAGAAGAAAAGAAGAAAAAAAGAAAGGAAAATAGAAGTTAAAAAGAAACATGCAACTGATAAGAAAAATGAAGAAAAAAAGAAAAGAGAGATGACAATAGAAGCAGCTAAAAACAGAGGAAGAAGAACATAAGCGAGCAAGAAGAGAGAGGGGCCAAAAATGCCTTATCATATCAAAATTAATTATTATGTATGCATATAAAGATATTATTATTTAATTTATTTTAATGTATATTTTATATTAAAAATATTATTTATATACTAAAATCAATTATTATATATTTACATATTAATATATATATTATTTAATTTATTTTTATAATATATTTTATATTAGTATTAATTTTGATAATTAATTTTAGTATATATTCATCATAATTAATTTTATATTTATATTTATAGTTGATTTAGTGGTTAATTTTTTATATACGCATGACATGGTTAAAAATAAGCTAACTAGAGATAAATAGAAGCAACACCTAAGAAGAGATATACAAGCAGTTGGAAAAGATGGTGATAGAATGATCCATGGGATAATAAGAAAAGGAATAAAGGAAGGAGAAGACCAAGAGTAGGGAATAGTTGTATCAGTTGAAGTTTGTTGTATGTTCAGGGTTAAGTTTTGTTGGCTTGTAATTGCATTGTTAGTTCAAATGTTCAAACAATTTTCGAAATAAATTTCAAACCAGATTTTATTTCATGTGAATTTTCCATGGTCACGCCTTAAAAATTGTACGTTGTACGTAGATTCATAAGTCGTCTTGATATATATATGGATCTGTCCACATTATTTAATTTGTTCTTATTTTGACATGAATTATCTTTCTTGTACAATAATTTTTAGATATTATTGTGTTATATATATGTTGAAGAAACTGAAATAATATGTGGCAATTTTTGTTTTATTTGTAAAAGGGTCCATCTAGTGTACAGATGCATTTTGGTACAGATTTACAGATTTTTGTTTTTATTTGGTTTAAAAGCGTATCACTAAAAGTGTTGCTTAAAGAGAAAGTGTTACCCTTAATCGTTAACTTGGCTCTGATACCAATTTTTAACTCTTTTATGTTTATAATGTGTATAGATTTGAAGATGTTGAAAATTTTTTAACTCTTTTATGTTTATAATGTGTATAGATTTGAAGATGTTGAAAATTTCTATTATTACTAGTATTTATAATTCTGATTTCATTTTTATAGTTTTTTAATCTTGTTTTAGTTTATAATATTCTTTTTTGCATGGATTATTGTTTATAAAATCTTTTATCTGTTTGTCTTTTTCTTTAATATATTTTTTCAAATCTTCAAAAACTTCTTTTATTTCTATACTTTCCGTTGTTTCTAAATATCTTTTTAATTTTTCAACCTCATTCTCCATTTTTTCTTTTAACAGCTTTAATTCTTTTAAGTCATAATATGGTTTTCCAGGCATTTATAAATTTTTTAAGTTTAACTCCAACTTGTTTATATTTATTCTTATTTCTATCCTTTTTATTATAAGGTCATCAATTTCGATCTGAAGATTATTTAATTCCTTTTTATACTCATTTATTTTACTTTTTAATTTTTTCGCTCTTTTTCTTTTTATTTTATTTTCTGGTCTTTCAATTTTTGTATGCTTCATTATTTATTTTAGAATTTATGCAAATTCTATCATTGCTTCATCACTTTTTTCTAGAGATTCTATTAATTTTTCTAACTCTTCAACTTCTCTTTTTAACTTGTCATAGATTATTTTTAGAGCTTTAAATGCTCTTTGATTTATTTCAAAGAACTGCAAATAATTCAAACGATTTTCTCTTTCAAAGAGCTCTTGTTTCTTATCTTGATAAGTTACATATATTTCTTCTTTATTTATTGTCATAATTTAGTATTTAGGGTTTCATTTAATTTTTCGACCTTTTTTGTTAATTCTTTTATTTCAGAATCTTCTTCTTTAATCTTTAACTTAGATAAACTTAAGGGACTATTAATTTTAGATTCTCTGTAACACCCTAACTACCAAAGCTCGCACTTCCGGCTGCGCGACTCTGATAGCTCGGACATTACGACGACACTTATATTATTTAATACTAAAATATGAGCCTGTTTGAAACTTTAAACCACAATACCGCTCCCAAAAAGTACTTTTGTTCGATAACATACATCCATAGATACCATACAACTTACAAAACTCATAAAGAGTACATCCATATATATATATATATATATAATATTACAAGCATTAACCAATACAATTCCTATCCCTCTTACAGAATATCTCAAGATAAAGGCGAGGGTACAAATAATAACCTAAAGCAATACAGAACATCTCAACAACAAATAAATAAGCTCTTCATAACTTCTGCGCCCATATCCTGAAAGGGGAAAAATGTAGGGGGGTGAGAACATCATCCTCGAAAGGGTTCTCAGTAGAGGGTTTTTGGGAATTACTGTAATAGGATACGTGAAGATAATCGCACCAGTGATTAATAACCGTCTTATGCCTCTTTTCAAAAACAACGGTTTACAATAAAAGTAAAGTCGGAAATCTTTTCTGAAAGAGGAACCGTTCAATTTTCAAAACATCAAAAGCCTTTCAAAAAGGTTTATCTAAACTGAACCAAAATAGCCTTTCATATTTTATTCCAAACCAAAAACACAAAACCGAAATCAACCATCGGTTCATCTCATTCCAACCACGGCCCTAGGCCCAAACAATCCAACCATCAACCAATCACCACAGTCCAACAGAGTCCCAGTAGCAAACACAAATAGGAAGATGCAAGCACAAACAAGCAGTTATTGCAAGTAGAACAATTAGCAATTAATCACATAGGCACACCAAGTATAATATGCACACCCAAACAATGTCACATAGATGCATATGATGCATGCCTGTCCCTAGTGGCTGATGATATCATCTGTCGGTTATATAGCCAACCCGACACGTCCTGGTAGCTAACCATGGACAGAAACACCCATCGCAGAGCAAGTAGGTTTGAGCTACAACCCCATTGCTACTACCCGCTCAACCCAGAGCCAGTGGAGTAACCACTACTGTGGCTACTACCCAGGCAGGTGTTTAACAGCTCAACCTGGAGCGAGTGGAATCACCACTACTACCGCTACTACCCAGGCGTCACAGTCTCTGACCTGGAGCAAGTGGGACGAACCACAACCCTTGCTACTACCCAGGTATCTCAAGCATATAATCATTCAGTCCCAGCCATGGATCAACATCCATCTCAGCCATCCGGCTTAAATTCATAATTCATAGTCAGCCATACGGCCCATAACTCATTCGGCAATCAGCCATAAATCAATATCATACACAGCCATTCCGGCTCACGGTTCAATCCAGAACCAGCCAATATTCATAATCATACACAGCCATTCCGGCCCATAACAAAACAGCACTTTCACCATTCAACATCATCAAATTCATAAAACCGGCATTTAAGCCTCAAATCACTTTTCTCAAGCCATTTCACTTTGAAATCAAATTTCAACTCTTTTCAGCCTTGGCTTTAAAGATCTCATTTCTCAAATCATCTCAGACTCATAAGCCAAATTTACTCAAAGTAAGTTCCCTTTTTAAAACAAAGCCGCTCTCGACATCCTCTTTCCAAGACTTCCAAAACCATGGAAAGTTAAAGATTCAATTTGGGAACAATCAAAATCACCCATTTCACAATGGGATTTTATAACAAAATTTCTCGGCAGAGTCCCAAGTCTTTAGGGGAGAATAACATAACTCATTTCGCCAAATTCATTTAAAATCATTAAAACGTTGGCTTTCTGATTTGAGTAAGAAAATAGGATTTAAGCCAAACCGAGTCATGTAATCATTCACTTCTTTCAAAGCCGTTTCCTTTACTTAGGCAAAACCAACTTCAACCCCCATGATAATTCTAGAACGTTTCAACTATTCAAAATTGTTTTAGTCTTGCAAGAATTCAGAATTCAAAGAGTACTTAAAACCTTTCTCAAAACATTTCAAAATGAAACTTGTCAATAGACATTCAGGTTCTTTCAAAGTCATTGAAACTTCTTTAATTGAAACCCCCAAGTCAAATTCAAAGGCATAAACCCTTTTCACATCCAAACAGCTTTAAAACACAAGTTTCATCTAAATAACTTTCTCCTGAAAGAGATACAATGCCTTTCTTAAGAAGCAAGACTAAATCACAATTTTCTCTTTATTAATTCATTTCGAAAGCATGAATCATCCTTTTCTCGATAATTCAAATAAAATAGTAGAAGTCTTTAACTCATCATTTTTCAGACAACATTTCAATAAAGACTCGGATTTTATAGAAATTTCGGCAGCACCTCCCCTAAAACTTGGACTTTTGCCACCCGGTTCGGGTCCCAACTAAACCGTTTCTCATTCCTTTTCAACAACTCAAACCAGAAATCAATTCAAAAGCAAGCTAAATCCAACAGTCGCCTCATTGGCATATCTCAAGAAACCATTTCAAAGTCAACTCAATATCAACCGATTTAACTCATTTCCAAAGCTTTAAAGAAACGGTTCAGTAACAAATCATTTATCCAAGATCAAGTCAATTAAGATAAACCAGGCTGAATTCAAAAGTGCATTCGACTTTTCACATCATCAAATAATTAACTCAAATCAAATCAATCCTCAACGGATTAAACTCAGATTTCAAATCTTTAAAGAATTAACTTCAAACATTACATTTCACAAGCCACACAACAATTCAGCCAAACCAACATCCATAGTCATTCGAGTCAATCAATTGATACATAAGGCAGATACAATCACCAAGTACACAATATCTCACATCAGTATCCATATGTAATAATTCCAATAATAAACTATAGTTTTTGGAAAGCGCCCCTACCTCAAAACGCAATTCCATAGCTCAAACGCGTCACATAATCCTTTCCGCCTTGACCCGAGGTCAACAATCAAAATCCCGACAGCCAAAACCTCGGTTCCAAGCCACTTTCGCAACGGTCTCAACAACTCTAATCGCAACATACAACAATCGAAACTCAATCGTATAGCAATTAATGCCACAAACCTCAGCGTATGATAACAGAACAGTAACAAAAGGGCTTTCAAATCAAAACGCTTACCGAACCGAAGAAAGAACGGTTGAACCGAAACAGTGGCGGTCTCCGAACCGGTTCGGCGGCAACCCGGCAGTCAGCCCCAAGCAGCAGCGGCGATCTGAACCACACGCAGCGACAATGAAGTTCCAGGAAACTCAACAGAAGGGAAACTCAACTTAAAAGCCTTACCGGCAGTGGAGCTCGGTGGCGGCAGCAGCGTTCCCGGCAGTTGAGGCTCGGCTAGAAGCTCCGGCAGCGGCGGATCTGAACCCTCTCCTGACTGCGGTTCAACTAACCCATCACCAGCAATGGCGAGCTCAGATGGTGGCAGTGGCTATGGCCGTTCCGACGGAGGCGGTGGTGTCCACGACGACGGCGCAGCTGTGGCGCTGGTTCTTCCCAGCTCGTCGAGGCTCAGGCCCAGTCTCTCCTTTCATCTGGACTCGACGGCGACACGGGCTTCAGGGAACGGCGACGGTTTCCCCTGCGGCGGTGAGGACACAGCTGGCTTTGAGACTCCCGCTCCCTCTTCGCGTCTGTCTCTGGCAGTGGACTGAGCGGCAACGACACGGCTCCATAGGATGGCGACGCTCCTCCTCGCACGATTCTGGAAGCGGCTCGTTGATAAACTGAATGACGGTGGCACCGAGACAGTGGCGTGGCGGCGAGACGTGGGTCGACGGCAAGGCGCAGGTCCATCTCTCCCTGTCTCGCGAGCTCTCTCTTCTCGTTCAGAGCTCCCCTCCCCTCAGTCAGCGACGGCGGCGACGGTGGCAGTGGCACCCACCGCGCCGCCTCCCTCTTCTCCCCTCTATTTCGTTTTTCTTTTGCTTCTGTTCCTTTCTTTCATGAAGAAAGAACAAAAGGAAACTGTGCGTGCTATGGCTGCTGGGCTCAGGGGGAAAAGGGTAGCTAGGTTAGGGTTTAGGCAAAATTAGGTTTAGGGGTAATTTGGTAATTTCAAATAAAATTGGGTATAATATAATAATTGAAACTCAAATTAAATCCAACACTAGTTGTATATAGAAAATACTATTTGCTCATCAATTTCACAAATTATTTTCAATAAAATGCCCAAATCTAAAAATTAGAAATAATATACTTAATTTCTTCATTTTTCCAAAATAGCAGTAATAATATTTAAATATTACTTATCTAATCCAAATCTTATAAAATCCTTATTATTTCATAACTATCAACCTTATACTTTAAATATAGAAAATAATCCAATAATTATAAAATTGGATAATAATCATAACTTATCTCAAGTTCAATAAATCAAAACTTGCCTTAATTATCCTTAATAAAATAATCTCTTAAATTAAGGCTATAAATAACTGTAGGATTTGAGACTTGATCATAATAAGACTTTTCAAAGATTCTGGATCTTACATTCTCTTATTTAAAAATTTGATGAAACCAATTTTCCTGATGGTTCTTTTAGTAATAGAACTGAATTTTCAATAGCTTTATATTTTGGTATTTCTGTTTTTACAATTTTCTGAAATAATTCATCGACATAAATTCTTTCTCTATTTTTAAATATTATACTATGATGGCTATTTGTTAAAGCATAATTTATTGCATATGTAATTGAAAATGGTTCATTATCTTGTTCCATTAGATTCTTTCTATGAAATTTATAAGCCAAACTTACAGATCTTCCAAGATTTTCAGTTGATAAAGGTATAGCATATCCAAGATGGGCTTTAAATTTAACATTTACGTTTGCCAAATTTCCATGAACAATTCCAATTATTTGATCTATTGGGTCATCAGTAATTCTTTTGTCACAGATTGCTAAACTTATTGGTGAATTAATTCCTTTCATATATGTAGATTTAATTAAGACTTGTATAGTACTAATATGAATCCATCCAATTTTAGATCTTTTTTGTTGATCCTTAATTTTCTCAATCTGTTTACTCAATTCTTCATTATTTATCAAAGCTATTTCAAGTTCTCCATTGGCAGATTTTATTTTTATAGGAGCTTCAAGTTGAATTTTTCCATAGTATATTATATTTTTTCTGTTAAAAACTTCTTTTAAAAGATTTTGTTTATTAAAATTTTCATTTGATTTGAGATTTAATTCTGTTTTTAGAACAGCCTGCTTTTCATTATCTAATAAAGCAGTTAATCTATAATAATCAGATTCTTCTGTTAATTCTAAACTTTCTAAATAATTCATAATTGAAAGACTAGAATGAAGATGTACCTTTCTGGAGAAAAACTTCCTTTATTCAGTATATTTTACATAAGGGGTTTTTATCTCCAGAGGGGAGATTGTAGATACTAACTCCAGAGGGGAGTTTAGAACTATTTTTCCCTAAGGGGATTCTTCCTCAGACTATAGAATCGCCTCGGCAGCTTCCTCCTTGCTCTCCTAGCATATGAGTACTCTTAGCCTCCTGCTTCCTATTGTCTGATGCCTTTACAATTGCCTAAGCAGCCTATTTATAATAGTTGGGTTTGATGGACAATTCCCATCCTTACCCTTCTTATGACGTCATTGCTTACGTCATTGTTTGTTCTCTTTCACCAGCTACATTGTTGGTGCTCTATGACCTAAGTGCTTACGTCACTATGCAATAATGTTGAGAGATGCTTCAGATGTGCTGTCCTCTTCTTTTATCATGTGACCGTCAGATGTATTGTCTTCTTCCTTCATCATGTGAGTTGATTCCGTTTCATTATTGCTTTCTTCAGATAACTCTGAGGCACATAGCTGGCACTTGTGGTCTTCTCTGTCTTTTATCAAATAGCAGAGATTCCTCTTTATCCCTTCAGGGAGCTTTTCTAAAAGTCCAGATAAGTTGTAGAATGCTGATTCAAATTCTACCAAGAGTCTCATCTCTCTTTCTTCAATTTCATTTCTTTTACTGGACACAAGCAGAGTATTTCTACTTTTATAATTAATCCTTGTGTGAGATTCCTTCGTTATTTTTTGAGTTCTTTCAAAGACCCTTGCTAATGTGCTGGCTAGCCTTCCTTCATGACTGTAAATTGTTAAATCTTGAATTTGATCAATTGGTTGAAAATTTCCTGGGAAGACGGACATGAATATTACTTGGTGTGCTGGAACCAAGCATTCTTCTTCTTCATTAAAAATAGGTTGACTGTTTGTAAATTTTAGGGATATATCCCTTGGATTTACATTATCAATCATATTTTTAAATCTCTTTACTGCATCAACGAATCCCGCAAGAAACTCACTAATAATTTTTAGATCATTAAAAATTAAGATTGTATCAAGTAATCCATACTGAAAAAACTGATAGGTGTCAGATGGGGACACTACAAAAAATTTTGGTAAAAACGGCGGTTTTTTTTTGTATTTACGGCGGTTTGAACCGCCATTATTACCAAGTACGGCGGTTTTGAAAAGCGACGTAATTCTGGGCGCCATTCTGGTTATTACGGCGGTTTTTTGAAAACCGCCACAATTCCCTGAGGTTAAAACGGCGGTTTTCTGCTGGGTTAAAACGGCGGTTCAAACCGCCATTATTTCCAGGTTAAAACGGCGGTTTTTTATTGGGTTAAAACGGCGGTTCAAACCGCCGTTATTTCTAGGTTAAAACGGCGGTTTAAGGGTTGGTTAAAATGGCAGTTTAAACCGCCATTATTACCCTCACAGAATGGCATTTTAGTCGGTTAAAATGGCATTTTTGAACCGCCGTTTTTACCCTAATAGTGGCATTTCAGTCGGTTAAAACGGCATTTTTGAACCGCCGTTTTAACCCTAACAGTGACACTTTTTTATCGTTTAAAAATGCAATTTTTACCCTCGTTTTTATCGTGTTAAACAAATAATATTTTTTATTAGAAATCATAATCCATAAACAAAATATTATATAACTCAGAAACAAAGTATTAAACATAATATATGATTTTTTAGTATTAGAAATCAAAAGTAATAACTCTTATACAAAGTATCAAACATAACATAATTTTTCAACTATAAATGTCATAACATGTAACTCTTAATACATAAAATCTCCATCATATTTCATGCTGCTCTATTGCTTGCTCCAGAAGACCTACTTCCTAACTCTTTTGGCGATGAAATCTCACTCTCTTGATTCAATTCCTACAACAAAAATATAATTTGAAAATATAATAAACAAAATTACCCTTCTGATATTCAAGGCTTCCTAGTAAAGCTCTAGCTTCCTATGAGAAAAGGGTCATTTACTCATTTAGTTTCATCTTATAATGAAGAGACATCTCAATCAATGAAATCATCAAGAATATATTAAGAAAGGAAGCAGATTTTCTCACACAACATTCTGCTAACACAACATTTCATAAATCATAACCATCACACTGAAAAGAAAAACAGGCCTTCAATAATGTCATTACAACAATCATGCCATCACCAGTTACCTACCAAGCCCGAAATTTTGCCTGTAAGTAATATGCATGCTCCCAAACATCTATGCCTCCTTCCTGTAAATAATGAAGCATTAAGCAAAAGAACTACTTAAATAATGAAGCATTAAGCAAAAGAACATCTATGCTCTCTGCAAATCAAGTTCTCAATTGGTTCAATTCATCAAAAAAAGATACTTCAACCAGAGACGATGTCTTTGTACTTATCACTGTCTTTTGTTCACTTAAATTGAAGAAAGCAACATACAGTTCACCTAAACACGTATATATAGTAAGGAATTAAGACTCTATTAAATGCTTGAATGATATATTGATTATTAAGATTCATCTAAAGTGTTGGTTGGCTATTCACCTCTTCTTCCTTTTGCAATCCAAGAGCAAATCCCACCAGGACTAATACCATCTGCATGAATGACCAATTTGGATTAAGAATAACAAAGAAGCACCGTAAAGACTTATAAAAGTGTTATCCAATTGAGAAATGTTTATAATTTCACAGTTTTACCTTTGGCAGATTCTACTATTACACACAGACCGGAGTAATTTTTTACCATGGTCTCATTTGGATTTAGCTTCCACATCTGTTGGAACACTGGATAGATCAGCTTTCAATAGAATCTATATATATCAATCAACAAATACAAATTGGGCCAATGCAGGCTTCTATACTTATTTCTAGAGATTAAGGGCCACATGCAAATCTTGTATGTGAAATATGGAGTAAAGCATACCTGATTTGCATCCCATCTTCTATACCTTGTTGCGCTTCTTCTTCTTCGTCGTCTTCAGAAAACATATTCATATTGCTGATCTCTGCAACATTATTTTAATAAGAACATGTAAGAATGCGTAGGATAAAAGGGATATATATAAATAACAAGAAAAACAAGGGCATGCAGGTGGAACTAACAAGACCTTTGGATTAAGGGGAATCTGCCAGTGAAGGTTGAGAAGGTGAGGAGAAAAATAGCAAGGGAGAAGTAGGAAGAGGAAGAGAAGCTAAAAAGAGACTGAGACATGGTTAAGGAGTTACCAAAGAAAATTATACTTGAAAAGTTGCAATAAAAATTTAGAATTCTTACTTGTATAATTAGGAGTAAGCTTAGTGCAGGGTAGAAAGCCATGATTTGGTGGAGGCTTCCACAGTTTCTCATAATCTGAATCCCATCTTGAATCATTCAACTGTAAAAAAAAGAATCAGAACACTGAAGTTGAAAGTTTTGTTTGCCATGATTTATAATATTCACCAAGATACACAACACTTCAAAATAGCTTAGAATCACAGCCTCAAAACAACTCAAATTTTAAAAGGTTTAATGAGTGAAATTTAACCAACTTTAATTTGTTTATAACAGTAACAGTGCATTCTAATACTTGTTATTAATTTGATCACATTCTCAGCATCCAAAAAAATCATAATAAATCAGCTAGAAAGGTTATTAATGACAAAAACCTTGGAAGCAGCAAATGATCCACAACTGATGGATACTAATAAGCATATGACTGATTTCTACAACTGAAAGTTCAGTAATGAATCTAAAGTGATGACAAAGCCAAACTTTCTAATTAATAAACAGTCACTGTACTACCAGGGTATGCTAATATACATGTATGAGTTACACTTAGCTAAGTCTAACTATTCATCTAGTATAACTAACTAAACAGCTTCTAACTACTTCTAATTCTAACTGAATGAGCTGGCAGTTGAGTAAACTACAATCCCTCAAACTATCATGAAATTATGATATAAATTGAAATTATTTACACTTAATACAGAATAAACTTCGAAAAAAGTTAATAAATCCTCACTTTAAACCAGTCTTGGGCATTAACTAAATCTGAACACTCTATTAAGATGTAAACCACTAATCAAGAGTATCAATTTTGTTTCAGGGCAGCATTTAGTTTAAGCTTTCAACAAATTAGATATTAAACAAATATTTAAATAGTATTCTAAAAGAAACTATAAAAAAAAATTATAATTACCTCTTGTCGCCGAAGCACGTGCACAAATTCTTCCTTTGTCAAATTCGTCATCTATTTATTATTTTACACAACACACCACCGTAATGTATCAAACTTGGAGAATAGAGATGCAAATCAAATGAATGAATTAATTAATTGATGAATCACCTGCTTCAAGTCTTCTTCGTAGTCTTCTATGTTGAAGTTAATGTCAGCCTCCACTCCGTGGAACTTAATTGCCGCTCTATCATAAGCACTGTCCAAAGCAGAAAAATGAATTAATACAAAAAGAAAGAAAGGTGAGGAGAGAGAAATATATATATGCTGGCTCGCTCACTCACCCAGCAGCTGCATGTGCGGTGTCAAATCCACCTGCACAAATTTTACCCAGACAAAAGAGAACCAATTACTTCAGCCAGCATATTCATTGCAAGCATAGATGCAATAAAACAATATCTTTGTGTATGCATCAGTTTATTGCCAAAAAATTTGGAGGAATTTGAAAGTTAAATAGAATGAAAAGTGGAAGCTAGTAAACTACTTGTCAGGGAACAACAAACCTGAATATGGTCATCAGGAAGTAAGACTTTCCGCGCATTTAGACATCTGCAGGTTGAAATATAACAGGATTCCAGATATAGCAAAAGTTAAATCCAACGATATAACAAATTAATAATATTGGAATAACCTTTCAAAAAGTTCTTTTGAATCTTTTAAATTGCAAGATGCTTGCAGGGTCAGAGCTAAAGATTCAGCTGCAACAACTAGACAACAAAATATATATTTAAATGATTCCAATTTCTAAGAAGCAAAATAACAAACACATAGAGTGCATTATTACAAAATAATGGAAAATAGGGTTATTATTGATGAGCCTTTGAACCTGAGGCATGAAGCCATTGAAGCTGAGCTTGAAGAGACAAAGAAAAACCTTCAAAAAGCTAAAGAAGAAACCATGTCAATGGCGCATTGTCTTTCTTCATTGCAAGAAGAGCTTGAACTCACAAGGCAAGAGCTTCAACAATTGAAGCAAGAATCCATGGGCAATAATAATAATAATAATAATAATAATAATAATAATAATAATAATAATAATAAGCATCATCCCATAATGCAAGAAGAAGAAGAAGAACCGGTTATTATTGAAGATGTCAAGGACATGGAGAATAATAAAAATAAAAATAATGTAACAAAGTTTGATGATGATGAATTGCAAAAGAAAAGGCATGTGACTTTTGCAAATACACCCTCATTAACTCATATTATTTCACCGTCACCACAACTGCTTACACTTGAAGTTGAAAAATTGAAGAGGCACCATTCATTTGGGAGTGAGAAGAAGAAGAATAAGATCAAGCCACTTATTCCACTCATTGGTTTTGGAGGTATCTTTTCAAAGAAAAAGAGAAATAATTATTAAGAGAAAAATAATGCTTTCCATAGACACCTTGAATTTTATAGCTTTCATTTGTGTATTGCAAATTGTCACCTACCAATTAAAATTCAGATAATAATGAAATATCACTCATGTCAAAATTATAGGAAAAAAGTAAAAAAAAAAAAAATTGACGGTCTACATTAAGTAGTTTTTTTTTCATTCTCTCATGTCCTTTGTATTGTATTTTATATAGTAGAGGCAAAATTAAACTAATAATATTGAGTGAGAGTGAAATTGAATATATATGGCATATGATATGAATATACTTTTTCAACTTGGTCTTGTTTATACAGCTGCACCCTTTCAGAATATCATTACTTTGAGTGACTTTCATGCCACTTCAAATCATATATATTCAAGCTTAGCTTGTACTTATTATATATTAAATTCAATAAATCATTCATTCAGCGAAAAGAAAAGCATCACGACTTTTCTTTTATACATTTTTATTCTAGATATACACCAAGCCGAAAGAATCATATCATATTCATATTAATTCAGAATAAGAGAGAAACAAATTTATAATGTTAAATTAAGATATAATAATATGTCATAGTGTAGAGTCTATAGCTTCTTAATTAGAAGTGAAGCTTCCATTTTAATCGCAAGTAAAATAGAAGAGTGGACCAAAATCAAATTTACCTCTAAGCTTAGCGCTGAGGGCGCAAGTAAAATTAGTAACCTTAAACTACTTGTAAACAATAAATGTGACTCAGACCACATCAAATTGTTCCATTAATATATTTTTTTTATCTATACAATACTAATGCCATTGGCTCAAGAAGAACAAATACCTTCCTTGGGGCTATAAGAGTGACATCAACATCAAACAATGCAATCAAACCAGGTTTCCGGTAGCCATTTATTCTTATTAGACAGGTTGTGATTAACAAAAAAGATATAGAAGATATAGAAGATCCCACTGCTACGATAACAGAAAGTGTGGACGCTGCATTAAGGCCTCCAGAAAAGAGTCCAACGACTTTTTGTAACATCAAGTGGATAAAGTTAAAATGCATAGGCAAAATAACTTAGTGTACAAAGTAGCACATAGATCAAACCAGAAAGGACTAACTCACAGCTTGCTTAAGGCCAAGGCTGTGTGTCTCACTAACTTTCTCAAAGTAGCATGAAATTTCATAATCTTCTTGGGCAAAAGATCTTACTATTCTTATGGCACCAAATGATTTCTAAGCAGCATGCAAAATTAAGATTAGATTGGAAATGAATATCATCTCCTAATGTTGGTTTGATGGAAGAGAAATACGTCAGCAATTGAAGATGCTACTGCAGCTGCAGTTTGAATTTTGTGAGATAGTTCACGCAGCAAATGCCTAAATTTACAGACAGCAACAGAAATTACAGGCACAACAGCCAAAGCCAACACTATAAGATATTGAGGGAAGAGAGAGAAGTTAGGATTCGAACAATGGAATAAATGTATGTCTATAGTTTATGAAATAAACCTTCACTCTTCAACTACTCACATGTTAACTTCCAAGATGTTGCAAACATGAAGCTGAGACCCATAAGTGCTGTTGCTAGGTTCTTCATGGCCTCAGAAACATTGGTAGTTGCGGCATTCTTTATGATCTGTGTATCTTCCGACAACCTACTTAAGATTTCTCCCGTTCGAGTAACATCGAAGAAAGCAATCTCCTGAAAAATCGCGATTCCATAATAAACAAAAGCTTTCATTGAGCAGCAAGGACAGCTACAATCTGCAAGATTGAAAATTCCTACTCTCCAATTCATTGGACCAAAAATAGCACAGAGAAACACAATGCAAGAGTCATTGCAACAATATTAGACTCAAAGACAATAACACAAACACCTTATGGACAAGAAATTGCAAGAAACATGTTCAAACTCAACTGATGACAAAGATTACTAGAGAAATCATTTCAAAAGCAGTCAATTAACGCTACTGTTCTTTTAGATACTTCCTCTATGGCTCAGAAACAATCCATCTCAATCATATCAACAAAGCAAAAGTGAATGAATGATGACCCAAGCACAAAAAATGCATAAAGCATAAGCTCCTCAAAAGAAATATTAGACTCAAAGACAATAACACACCTTATGGACAAGAAATTGCAAGAAATTGTAAGAGCTAGTCACAACAAATATCAACTGAAAACAACTCTGAACTTTGAGTTGCACTAAAAGAAACGAAAATAGCACTCATCATTCCAAAATCTTAATGAGTCAGGGGTCCATTTCCATGTTTCAAGTTTAAACATCCTTACCAAAATCCCTGTTCTTCAATCAACTGTAACTGAAATGCAAAAATACAGCATATAAATTACGAGAAATCAAAACACTAACATTCAAATGCATTCTCATTCAATCACGTATTGTCTAGTCACAATTAGGTGCAAATGCTTGCCAAAAACCTAGGGTTCTTATTTCAATTGCAATAACAGTATCTCAATCATAATCATAATCACATCAATAGCAATCTAAAACCGCAATTACAAGTTTACAAAAAGACATAAACCAGATTCAACCACACATCTTATTCTTGTTGTTGCTGTTGATTTTGCTGCGCAAACAGTGGAACCACTCGCGATGAATCCTCGAAAACTACTTAAAAGAGGTAAGCCAACCTTTCTGATCCAGAACGAAAGGGAGGCGCTGATATTTTGGCGGAGAAGACGCAGGGGATGGCAAGGAGAGGAAGCTAGAGGGGACGTCATCGGAAGAGATCGCCGCTGGGAAAGCTGTCGCTGGAGGAGATGTCACCGGAGAAGATCTTCGTTGGAGGAGATCGTTAGAGAACACGAGAGAGAGGTCACTGCAGTAGCGTCGTACACGAGCTTCAACTTTCAACCAAGTGTTTCTGTAACTAGGAATGTTCAATGTGTGTTTTATATACAAGTGATAAAGGCGGTTCAAAACCGCCATAATGACTAAAACCGCCATCAAATACAAATTTATTACTGGCAGCGACCAAAAGTGCCATAATATCCAAATATTACGGCGGTTCTTTGAAACCGCTGTAATATAAATGCCATTTTAAACTTCTTTTTTTGTAGTGGGAAGCATCTGGAAATATAACCAGCTTTGTTAGCTGTTCTTTGGCAACAGGATAATATCCCAAAATTGCCCTTTTTTCTTCAGTCCAATTTAGGACTATGTTAAGGGTTTCTCTGAGATTAGATCTACAGACCCTTTTCTTTTCCTTGATTTCAGCCCTTGTAGGAATGTTTCTTATTATCCCTGTTCTCTGGGTTTGAATTGGAGCTTTATCTGCTCTTTTTAGGGTTTGCTCTGGATGAAGAGCTTCATATTCCTTGAAGGATTTCTTTGCCTCTTCCAGTGTTAGGAACCCTCCTTTATGAATTATCTTTGACTGGTGTGTGAATGGTGCTGCTTTTTTCCAGGCATCATATACTCCTTTCATGGGGCCATTATAAATTACATAATATTTTTTATCTTGGGTGGATTTTTTAATGATTTCAGCCATTATAAAACAGACTCAGAAACTGAGTAATAATGCTACATTTATGAGTCTGTCTCTGAGTCTGTTTTCGAGACATATTCAAAAATATAGTCTAAGTTATCATCAGATTCTTCTAATGGTTCCATAAAACAGGACTTAGCAATTTCTATTTGTTTAGTAAGATCCTTTTTATCCTTCTTTTTCGGACATTCATTTGCATAGTGTCCTTCTTCTTGGCAATACCAACACTTACAATTTTCTTTTTTATTCGGGCAATAATCACTTTTTTGTCTTTTGTTTTTATTGTTATTTCTTTTTCTAAAATACCTCTTTTTTCTCCAGTTTAGATAGTATTTTCTTTTTCTAAATTGATATTTTCTTTTTCTTTGAAAATTTTTATTAAGACCATATTTTTGAGGTATCTCTTCATTATCCTGACAGCAAATTCTAATTATATTTGCAAATCTTTTTTGAGTTGCTTCTTGCATACAACGTTCTTTTATTTTCTCTCTTATTGCAGAGGTTGCTCCACCAAAATTATTTTCAATTGTTCCTCTATTTATTTCTCTTATAAATCTTCCCATAATAAATTCATTAGCAGGATATGGAAGTTTTGTTATATACATACTAAGATAATGATTTTTATCTTCTTCATTTAATTTGTAATAATGTATTCTATATTCACATATATAAGACTCCACATTACATAGATCATATATCTGAATGTTAGCTAAATGATTTTTTGCTTCTTGATATTCTTTATTATAGACTTCTTGTTTATGATCTATAATATTTTTTCCAAAAAATTCTTTATATAGAATCATCATTATATATAATATCTTATCATAAGCTGTTGTTTTTGTTGCTAATTCTTCTATTATTTGGTTTTCTATTGATGTCATATAATCTCTTATAGCTCCTTTAGTATGAAACCCTATGTAATTCCAAATATCTCTTCCAGATAATTCATTAAGTTTTGGATTAGTAAAGGCTTCTAATAAGAAGGAATTCAACCAGTTTTCGAAAATTTCTTTTTCATTCTTTTTACAGTCTAAATCGAGCATTCTTTCTCCTTCCATTTCCTGGATTTTAGGAACGTATTTTGATGGTGTTTTTGTATATTTTGAATCTTTATTTATAAATCCTTTTTTAAAAGCATAATTATCAAAACCTGTTTCCCATTTAATTTGAGATTGATTATCCCTAGATGTTCCAGCTTCATTTTTTACTTGTATTGGAATTGCTGGTTCTTCGTCACTTGAATAATCTAGGATGTGTTCTTCATTTTCTATATTTTCAGAATTTACTAATTCTTCTTCTATCTGAAATCCCTGTTCCATAATATTATTTTCTTGAGCCATTTTTAATTGTTTAAAAAGCATTGTAACTTCTTCTAATTTTTCTTCAATATTCATAATTTTAGTGGTGGTTTTACTTTTAAATCTGTTATGTTGATTATATTTTGAAATTTTTCTTCTTTGGGATTTTCTTTTTCCTTATTTCTTTGAAATTTTATAGATACTAATATTTCTTCAAGCATATCTACTATAGAATTTAATTGTGGATTAAAAGTATGATAAAGATGTGGGGAATCATTTCCATGGTAACATTTCTTAGAAATTCCGTGTGAAAAATAAGTTTTTTCAGATTTTTGAAGTCCTTCAATAAAACTTATAGTAAAATAAAGATTTTGAGAAAAATCATTTTGTATTGATTTTAAGAATTCGGTGTCATTACAGTTAACATTAGTTAAAATCATTAATTTTTGATCTATTAATTTCGATAACTTAATTATTTCTTCTCTTAAATCTTCTAATTTACTTTTTTCCATTAGGTGACGTTTTTCTTTGTGAAGAGCTACGGTTTTAAGTGAAAAGTGTGGCTTTAGAAAGTGTAGTTTAAGAAAACAAATCTTTAAATCTGTACAGATTTAGATCTGTACCATATAATTTTCTTTTGTAAAAATAGTAACAAACGGAGAATTATTATCATGGATAGTAAAGTTTTCATCATTCATGCGGAACTAATATAATATTCGTTCTGATGAAGAGCTATACTGAATTTTATTAATTAATTAATTAATTAATTTATTAATCATTATTATTATTATTATTATTACAAAAAAATGATAAATAAGTCATTGACTTTTTTATCCACAAATATTTAAGTCTTTAAAGATTTGAAAATATATTTAATTTTCTGACTTATTAAAAATTTGGGCACATCGATCCCTCATATTCACTTGGGTTTGTCAGATTCAACGAAAAATCAAACGTGACTTCTGTTATACTGACTTGATTGATATAGATGTATACGTGAGAGAATTTTTAAAATAGGACAAATTAAATCCAGAGATCGATGTATCCAATTTTAAAAAAATTAAAAACTTAAATATATTTTCAAATTTTCAAAAACTTAAATGTTTACAAACTAAAAAATCAGAAACCAATTTATCTTTTCTCCATTATTATTTTGCATACATATGTACAAACGATTCATTGCCACCACTCAGTTTAATTTAGATTTCATGTCATTTAATTTTCACACCCAAGTCATTATTATACTATAATAATAATATTACTATCTGTTGTACGTTTTCTTTTCTTACTCGAGTCATACTATTATTTGTTACATTTTCTTAATTGATTTTTTTATCTATGTAATAACACTAGTGTGCTTCGGAAAATGCTAACTCCACTCTATTTTTTATAATGTTGATCATTTCACATATATATATTTTTTACAATGTATATTTGTATGGATTTATAGAATAAAATAGTCTATTTTTAATAAGAGTGGTAAATCGGGCCAAAGTCATCGAACCGACCAACCAAAATCGTTAAAAAAATAGACTTGGCTCAAATTTTGAATTTACGAACTCTGGCAAGATGAGACGGGCTAGCCCAACAACCCAACAACTCTTTTTTAGTAGGAAGAATGGATAAAAGTTCATATAAATTTTCACACAGTATAAACTAATATATACTCCAATATTTTAATGAGTCATGTGTATACGCTAATATCAAATTTTGTTAGTCCTTTCTATCCTTCCATCACTTGAATAACTTTTAGTATTAGCTGCCAGGTGGTACGTTATTTTTATGGTGGATATGTGCATTGTGTGATTTGGGATGGATTTAATAAATAAAAGAGTAAAGTATTATTTTTGCCCCAATGTTTGGGATAAGTCCCAAAGTTGTCCCTAACGTTTCAATTGTCCTATTTAAGTCCCTAACATTTCAAAACTGACTCAATGTTGTCCTGCCGTTAGGGATCCGTTAACAGAATTGACGGCAGGACAAAATTGAGACGATTTTGAAATGTTAGGGACTTAAATAGGACGAAAACGTTGGGGACAAAAATGATACATAAAAATAAATTTTAATTTTATCCTTCAATAATATCATTTTTTTTACTATACATAGTATTCAATTATTTTTTAATCACATCTAAGTAAATTACACTTAATCATATTACTTTTATTTTAAATAAATTATTTTTTTGATAATTTTACTCTTAAAGATTTTTAGTTATCATGAAATGTTTGTAGAATGACCAGTATATAAACTTCCAGAAAAGAAAAAAATAATATATATATATACAATAAAATATAAATTATACCTTTTGTCTCTAATGTATCAAAATTCTTTAAAATTATAAAAAAATAAATTTATTTAAAATGAAAGTAATAATGTGATTAAGTGTAATTTATTTAGATGTAATTAAAAAATAATTGAATACTATGTACAGTAAAAAATTAATATTATTGAAGGATAAAATTAAATTAAAATTTATTTTTATGTATCGTTTTTGTCCCTAACGTTTTCGTCCTATTTAAGTCCCTAACGTTTCAAAATCGTCTCAATTTTGTCCCGCCGTCAATTCTGTTAACAGATCCCTAACGGCAGGACAACATTGAGTCAATTTTGAAACGTTAGGGACTTAAATAGGACGATTGAAACCTTAGGGACAACATTGGAACTTACCCCAAACGTTGGGGATAAAAACGATACTTTATTCTAAATAAAAATATACAAAAAAGTAAACGTTAAAGTGAAATCTTTTTAAATCTTCTTTACGTGAGTTCATATTGGGTATTTGTAAACTCTAATGTACTAGAATGTCACAATCTCAATAAAGAAATAACATACGCTAAACTTGTGCAAGTGCTTATGGTGGCTCCTCTTCTGCGAGGAATAGGAAGAACAAAAAGTTCGACTACAACAATGTCAAGTGTCTGCATGCCTTGACACAGTGGTGCTTGAGTCTGCGACGAAGTGGAATCTAGGGAGATTATTTTTTTGTTATCCATTATGGGAGGTATGTGATTTCTTATTCTGTTTACGATGATAAATGCTATGCAACTTATGTGAAATATTCTCGGATTCATGAATGTAGTAGGTTGAATTGAGGTGTGATTATTTTATTTGGACTGATGAAGTTGTTGATGCTAGAAAATTTGTGGAATTCAGGAGAAGAATGAAGAAAGCAAATGGAAGTATGTAGAAAAAAGCAAATGGAAGGATGAAGAAAAGATGAAAAAGATGCTGCAAATAATTGATGGGATTAATCAAGGATTGTAGAGCATTAGAAAATGAGATCACACAATACACAAAGCTACCAAGGCAAATAACGTGCCACCTAGCAGTCATTACTACTGCAAAAGTTACTTAGGTGACGAAAGAGTAAAAGTGGCTAACGAATTGAAGCTTGATATTAGTATATGCACATGATTCATTAAAACGTTAGAGTGTACATTAGTTCCATGTGAAAATTCATGTGTACTTTTGTCCATTCTCTATTCTTTTTATTTTGTAAAGGGTATCTAGAAAAAATGATAAAATGTAAAGAGTTGCACAGGCCACAGCGTATTAGCGTTTAGTTTTGTCACTTTCTCTTCTCTCAAATCTCATATCTCTCTTCTTCTCTTTTTGAAAATCTCAAATCTCTCTTCTTTTCTCTCAAATCTCAGTTGCCAGTCTCAGATCTCTTTTCTCTTTTGACGGTAACGCCCTTTTCTTTGCCACTCTCTTCACTTTTCGATGACGCCCTCCCAGAGTAATGTCCCTCTTTGTCAAAGTACCAGCAATGGCGGCAATGACATTCTTCATGGTGGCAGGCAGCGATGTTCTTCAAGCTCTCTCTCACCCCACTATAACTCGCCTCTCAACCTCTTCCCCAGCCCCTCACTCCAGCAATCCAGCTATCTTTCTCAACCACGAGTAGCACCGCAGTAGCTTCTCTACTAGTGCAAGCAACCATTGTTTTTTATTAAATGATTCTTTTCTCAAATTGAAATTAGTGATGATGTTCTTTTAATATTCTATGATTTTGTTATCCTGATTCCTAAGATATTCAAAAAGAGTAATGTTACATGATCAGCAAATATTTTTATTTTTGGCCAATACTTATTCAATAATTATTTGCACTTATATTTACTGGAATTTTGCACATAAAAAGTATATAGTTTGTACCTATATTTATCCGAATTTACACACATGAATTAATACAGTTTGACACACGTTTTTCAGAGTTTGCACACATAAATTAGTAAAATTTATTTTTTTTAAAGACAATTTAATATTTGTGTTGATTAAGTAATAGCAAAAACTACTAAAAATTAGTGGCACTCAATAATTTCTCATTCAAAAATGTGATTCATGATTTCTTGATTAATGAAATTTTGCTTATGATTCTTGAATTTTAGAGGGTGAATGGGTAATTTACTTTGTCTATGTTTTTATATTAATTTAAATAATTTAGAAAAATAATTTTACAGTATTTAGATGTAATATTTTGTCATTTGAATTATTTATATTTGTAATTAAAAAAAATTGTAAGTGGGCCGGTCTACTAACCTGCCAATCCACCTTATAGCAGGGCAGTTTAGCAAGTTCAGCTCATTAGTTTCGCAGGACGTGATAAGGCGAGACGAATAACCCGCTTTGCCACCTCATATTTTGTAGTCTTTATTAAGCTAATAAGTCGTCGAACACTTTACTTTTCATAATTTATTATTGTTCAATTACATGATGATGCATTTTGTTAAATTATAAGAAAAATATCTCTATTAAAAAACTTTAGTGTACTTGAAAATTTTTAAAGCAAAATTAAAAGTATTAAAAAATAAATTAAAAATCTTTATTTGAAAATAACAATTTTTATTTTTTTGAAAAATATTTTTTTTTACTTTAAAAAAATAGTTTAACATAATAAATAAATAAAATAATATTTTTATATTATTGTACTCAAATATAATTGATAAATAAAAATATTTTTATATCCAATGGTCAAATATTAAATTACTTTTATATGTTTAAAAGATCTTTTTAAAAAAAATTACTTAATAAATGTTCTTTTTGAAAAATTACCTATTTAAACACATTGACTAGACTAAGAATTTAGTTTTCCAAATGGCATTTTGTAGTTTATTTTTTAAATGGTTTATACTTTTGGAGAGACTATAACTTGATATCACAAAATTCTTAAAATTTAAACTAATGCCATATGTATCTTCTGAAACCAAATTACTAATTTAGTCTCACACATGAATGAGTTGGGGTTGGGTTGGACTTAAGTGATGAAAGGATTAAAAAAAAAAATGTTACTTTACTACAGGTTAAAAACCGAGTCAAGTAGAAAAAAATAAAACAAATTAAGAACAACGGATAGAACCCTATCTCCAACCATGCTTCTGCACTGGTACCATCTTAAATTCCTAGCTACCTACGGGTATGTAGGTAAACATTCTTAAAAATTAAACAAACAATCAAAGTTACTATCATGATTTCCAAAGTTTAATATGACAAATGTTGACCCCGCACAAAATTCGATCTATAAAGAACAGGACCAGTGATACCGCGCCCAATACCACAAATGTTTGAGTAGGTTCTTTCAGTAAATTTGGAAAAAAAAACTGTTACAATAAAAAACAAAATAGGGATCAGAGGATGATCTTAACGGCTAAAAAATTTAGATATGGAAATGAGATGTGTGATATACTTTAATATCGTAATTTTAGGTGTTTTTTAAAACTGTGGAATGTACATAAATCGGATCCTCCGATTTGTGTAATCCCAAATTTTTTTAATTTTTTAAACACAAATCAGAGGGTCCGATTTGTGTACCAAAAAATCGGACGGTCCGATTTCTATACCTCTTACAAATCGGACGGTCCGATTTTAACTTCTGATGTAAGACCCGGAGCTTTTGAAAAAGTCTTATTATGATCAAGTCTCAAAATCATATGGTTATTTATAGCCTTAATTTCAGAAATTATTTTATTAAAGATAATTAAGGCAAGTTTTGATTTATTGGATTTGAGATAAGTTATGGTTATTATCCAATTTTATAATTATTGGATTATTTTCTATATTTAAAGTATAAGGTTGATAGTTATGAAATAATAAGGATTTTATATGAATTGGATTAGATAAGTAATATTTTAAATATTATTACTGCTATTTTGGAAAATGAAGAAATTAAGCATATTATTTCTAATTTTAGATTTGGGCATCTTATTGAAAATAATTTGTGAAATTGATAAGCAAATAGTATTTTCTATGTACAAATAATGTTGGATTTAATCTGGGTTTCAATTACTATATTATTCCCAATTTTAAGTGAAATTACTAAAATGCCCATACCCTTAACCCTAATTTTTGAAAATGAAGCCCTAACCCTAAAACCCTAACCCATGACCCGGTAACCCATTTTCTCCCAAGACCCAGCCATAGCACCCACAATGTGCCCTCATCAGCAGCAGTAGCATGCGTTGCTTTCCTTTCTTCTTGAACGAAACAGAAGGAATGGCAGAGGGAAGTGGAAGAAGAGAGATGTTTGCCGGCGCCACTAAGTCTCGCCACCACCGCCGATGCCTCCGAGTGAGACGCCGAGCTGCTACACGCGGGGAAGCGTCCTGCCACCGCGTCCTGCCCAGTTGAGGTCGCCACCGTTGTTCGCGGGCCGACTCTGTCACAAATCGGGGCTGAGGCGAGAGGGGAAGAGACTGACGGAAAGGCCTTGCGAGGAGGGTCCACGCCGTGCCGCCGCCTCTGTTCGTCACACCGTCACTCCTAGCCGCGCCGTCGCCAGTCGCGCGAGAGAGAGACGCGCCGTGAGGAGGGTAGCCACCGCGCTCAGCCGCCATCACTTCCTGCCACCATCGAAGCTCGCGTCACTGTCACTCATGGCCGTCACTCCTACTGTGCTCCATTCGGATTCTGGGTTGAGCGCGCCGCTGTTGCCGTTGGAAGCCGCTGCTGAGGCCGGGTTGCTATGGTGGTTGCTGTCCTTGTCAGTAGCGGGAAAGGATGAGACGCGATGATGGTGGGTGGTTCCCCGCCCTTGCTGCCGTGCCGTCAAAATCTGCTGCCATGGCTGCCGGAGCTCCGGGCTGAGTTTCTACCACTTGAGACCCTGCTGCCACCGTGTTCCACTGCCGGTAAGTTCTTTGAGTTTGGTTTCTGTTCTGTTGGAATTTCGGAAAGGTTGTTAACGCCGCGTGGTTGTTACAGTTACCGTCACCGGGGTTTTTGCTCGCGATTGTCACTTGGGGTTACTGACGGAGCCACTGCCGGGTTAATAGGGAGCTGCGACTGCTTCGTTTTGTGATTTCAGTGAGTATTTTGATTTTCGAAAGCCCTGCGTTAGTGCTCTGTTCCGTGTAATAAAGTATTTGCGATGTTAATGGTTTTAGGAGTTAGAATCCGGTTTGCTTATGCCGCTTGTAGCGGTTTCTGCTTTCGAGAGAGCAAGCCGAGTCGGGTTCTGATTGTCGGTGATTTCGGGCAGAGCGAAAAGAGTTCAGTTGACACGCTTGGGTTAAGTTTTTCTTGTTGAGGTAGGGGCGCTTTCCAAAAACTATAGTTTATTATTGGAATTATTACATATGGGTACTGATGTGAGATATTGTGTACTTGGTGATTGTATCTGCCTTATGTATCAATTGATTGACTCGAATGACTATGGATGTTGGTTTGGCTGAATTGTTGTGTGGCTTGTGAAATGTAATGTTTGAAGTTGATTCTTTAAATATTTGAAATGAGTTTAATCCGTTGAGGATTGGTTTGAATTGAGTCAATTATTTTGATGATGTGAAAGATAGAATGCTCTTGAAATTCAGCCTGGGTTGCTTTAATTGCTCTGGCTTTGATAAATGATTTATTGCTGAACCGATTCTTTAAAGCTTTATAAATGAGTTAAATCGGTTGATATTGAGTTGATTTTTGAAACTTCCTTGAGATATGCCACTGAGGCGACTGTTGGATTTAGCTTGCTTTTGAATTGATTTCTGGTTTTGAGCTGTTGAAAAGGAATGAGAAACGGTTTAGTTGGGACCCGAACCGGGTGGCAAAAGTCCAAGTTTTAGGGGAGGTGCTGCCGAAATTTCTATAGAATCCGAGTCCTTATTTAAAATGTTAATTGGGGAATTTTAAGTTTAATGCCTTTCCTATCTATTTTGCGGATTGTGAAATTATGGCTTCTTTTATTACCTTTACTTAGAACAATTAAGAAAGCAATGAAGTTATGCGTTGAAAGAATTATTGAAAAGAGAATCATGATTTCTCCTTATTTTCCAAGAAGAACAGTATGTCTTTGGGTACAAGTCATTTGAAAGAGAATTTTGCTTTGAGGCTGTTTTAAAAGGTAAAACGGGTTTATGTTTTTCTCTATTAAACACAAAGATTGTCCCTTGGGAGAGTTTTCGTGATTTTAAAAGGAATTGGATTTCGAGTGATGAGCCTCATTATTTTGACGTTTTAAATAAGATTCAAAGTATCTTTTGAACTCTAGTTTAATACAACAAAAAGGATTCTCTTATCAGTTTGAAACGCTTCAGATTTAATTATGGAATTGAAGCCGGTTTTGTTTAAGTAAAGGAAATGGTTTTGAAAGAAGTAAAGATTACGTGACTCGATTTGGCTTAGATCCCATTTTCTTACTCAAATCAGAAAGCCAATGTTTTAATGATTTTAAATGAATTTGGTGAAATGAGATATGTTATTCTCCCCTAAAGACTTGGGACTCTGCCGAGAAACTTTTGTTATAAAATCCCATTGTTGGATGGGTGATTTTGAATATCTCAAAGAGGCTTTTAACTTGCCATGATTATGGAAGTTTTGGAAAGAGGATGCCGAGAGTGGCATTGTTTTGAAAGGAGAATTTACCTTGAGTAAAAGTGGCTTATGAGCCTGAGATGATTTGAGAAATGAGATCTTTAAAGCCAAGGCTGAAAAGAGTTGAAACTTGATTTCAAAGTGAAATGAGTTGAGAAAATGATTTATGGCTTAAATGCCGATTTCATGAATTTGATGATTTTGAATGTGGAAGTGCTGTTTTATTGAGAGCCGGAATGGCTGTGTATGTTTATACATATTGATTGGTTCTGGATTGAACCGTGAGCCGGAATGGCTGTGTATGATATGAATATTGGCTGGTTCTAGAATGAACCGTGAGCCGGATGGCTGAGATGGATGTTGATCCATGGATGAGATTGATTGCATGTTTATGCTAAATCATTGATAAATGTGAATGTTGCACTTCCACTATCTGAGATACGAGTTCCCTGGGTAGTAGCAGTGGCTAGCCACCACGTGCTCCAGGTTGAGACTTGATACTCTGTTGACCCTATGTCGTAAGTGTGGTCGGGCACTGTGAAAGCCCCGGATGAGCTCGCCCCCGTAAATATTCACCAGTGAGGGTGATGGATATGGATCATGATTATGATCAAGTTTATGATGAGTATAACTCGAGTTGGGGATGCGCGACAGAGGGACAGTCCAATGGTTAGCTACCAGGACTTGTCGGGTTGGCTCTATAACCGACAGATGATATCATCAGCCACTAGGGACAGGCATGCATCATATGCATTTATGTGACATTGTTTGGGTGTGCATATTATACTTGGTTTGCCTATGTGATTAATTACTAATTGTTCTACTTGTAATAACTGTTTGTTTGTGTTTGCATCTTCCTATTTGTGTTTGCTACTGGGACTCTGTTGGACTGTGGTGATTGGTTGATGGTTGGATTGTTTGGGCCTAGGGCCGTGGTTGGAATGAGATGAACCGATGGTTGATTTTGGTTTTGTGTTTCTGGTTTGGAATAAAATATGAAAGGCTATTTTGGTTCAGCATAGATAAACCGTTTTGAAAGGCTTTTGAGTTTTTGAGAATTGAACTGTTCCTCTTTCAGAAAAGATTTCCGATTCCTCTTTTATTGTAAACCGTTGTTTTTGAAAAGAGGCATAAGACGGTTATTAATCACTGGTACGGTTTATCTTCATGTATCCTATTACAGTAATTCCCAAAAACCCTCTACTGAGAACCCTTTCGAGGATGATGTTCTCACCCCCCTACATTTTTCCCCTTTCAGGATATGGGCGCAGAAGTTACGAAGAGTTTATTTAGTTATTGATATGTTCTGTATTGATATAGATTATTTATTGTACCCTCGCCTTTATCTTGATATATTCTGTGAGAGGGATAGGGATTGTGTTGGTTAATGCTTGTAAATATATATATATATATATGTATATATGGATGTACTCTTTATGAGTTTTGTAAGTTGTATGGTATTTATGGATGTACGTTATTGAACGAAAGAATTTTTTGGGAGCGGTATTGCGGTTAAAGTTTTAAACAGGCTCATATTTTAGTATTAAATAGCATAAGTGTCGTCGTAATGTCCGAGCTATCAGAGTCGCGCAGCCGGAAGTGTGAGCTTTGGTAGTTAGGGTGTTACATTATGGTATCAGAGCAGTCCTTCCTGTAGAGCCTGAGGAATGGACCGACTATGCTTCAGTTGCATACTCTGAGTGTTTGTCATGCATTAGGTCTTGTCGAAAGACGAGAATTAGAGCTTTATGCACATGACAGTCTATTGATTAACGCCGTTAGTCTTGCGTTGCATAATTCCTGATATTAAGTTTGGCCGGCTTAATATTAGAGAATTATGTATATGAGAGCACTAATGGGTTATCATAGATGATATACGAGTTTTGAGTAAAGCGAATCGCGGGTTTTAGGAACGCTAGAAACTATATCTCGAGGCTATTCAGTGGTGTGTCTTGAATTCTGTTCGAGTCGACCTGTTCTTTCGTATCCTAGCTTGAAGTTCTTGGTTGTTAATCCTTTTGAAAAGTAGTTTGATTTTTCAACTTTATTCCTCTATTCATATGCATTCTTGTTTAATCTTAATTGCATATGCTTGTTTGGAATCCTTGTTGCATCTATCTTCCTCTGTTTGAGTTCTTCTTGATTCAAGTATTCTTTGATATAGCTTTGAACTTGTCCTAATGCGCTGTGCATTTTAACTCTGGGATTCTGAGTCCCTTATTAGAGAGATTGTTGATTCAGTTTTTCTCTTATTTGACAGTGAGCACAGCCAATTTTGAGATTTTTATGAAAATTGCTGTTAAAAAGATATATACTTTTCTATAGGTGCAACTTCGAAGATTTCTTATACAGTTTAACAACTATCTATTTCTAATACCTCGTCTGTACTTTTACTTGTTTACGGAACTGCATTTACTTTAAAATTACAATTTGACTTTCTAGTAATTTTACTATAGTTCCAATGCACATTTTCATTTGATTATGTATTTGGATATTTTTCAAAATTTTGGGAAGAAAGAATTTTTCATTTTTATCCCGATTGAGTTTCGTTTGATAAGCTTTACTTAACTTATTCTGAATTGAGTTTGGTTTAGCATACTACATAGTTTATGCCATTGTTGTTCTTTTGAAAATGTTGGACTCATAGCTTTCTTCTTATGAACGGACTAGTTCCTTCTTAAGCTTTTCACCTCTATGAATGTCATATGTGAATCTGTTTCTAACTGATCTTTTACATCTTGTGAACATTACCGTTGACCTTGGTTTGTCCCCTCTTGTGAATCTCATCCTTATGTGGGTCAGTTGATTCGTTTCAAGTTAGTGCATTGTTTATTCTCCCATTATCTCTACAAGAGTTTTTAGTCAAAGATTTATCATTGAAAAATTACAAATGATTGAGTTGTCTTTTTCTATGACTTCTGTATTCTTTTGGATCAATTGAAAGCTTATTTGATGCCCCATGCCTAGTGTATCTTGTTTGAACTATTTAAGATCCTTTCTTGCAAGGCTTGACTCCTTTTTAGTACATCTTAAACTTCTTGAATGTTCTCCTGAGATGGTGATTTTAAGAACACTTTTGGAGTCTTGTTTTGAACCTTTTAAAGAAGTTTCGAATTCTCTTTGACGAAATATTAAACGGAATTTATTTTCTGTTGTTTGATTGAGATTAAAACCATTGTCCAATTTTTACGAAATCAATTTAAAGTTGGCATGCGCCATTTTAAATGAAGTTTTGGAAAGCTTCCTTGTTTAGTGGAAACCGGTTTGTTTGAAACACACCATTTATTTCCTTACCAGATTGTGTGCAAATTTTTACCTTGGAGTTTCTTTTCTAAAAGGAGTTTAATTTTCTCTTTCATCCTTGCTACAAATGTTATACACGCTTGTTTGAATATGAACTTTGAGAATTTTTGAACAAGCCTTTGATTTCTCTCCCGAGTTTTATAAACTGCTTTTGGTTAAGTTGCGCATCTAATTATCTTTCTAAAATATTTGAAGAAATATTTTAGCCTTTAGCCAAACCCGTGTACACCTTGTTTTTAGAACTCGACAAAATCTATTTCAACATGAACTTGCATTAAAGCAAAGCCACGATTATGCTTTTATTACTCTCTTGAAGGATGTTGTTAATTAACCTTTCTTTTAGATTGCGAAGTGGTTTTTATGCAAGTTTCGGTTCCTTTATGAACAATGTATTTGGAAGTACTTTTAATCGTGCTCTTGAGTTTTGTGAGCTTTGTCTTGGGTTTGAAATATTCTTTTCTGTAAACCTCATGCTTCCTCGACTCAGCTTGAGTTTGTTTCAAACTGATGCGTTGGTTTTCTTCTTATTGATCCTATTGAACTTCTTTGATCTAAGGGTTATCTTTGAAGTTGTCAATTGAATTATGTCTAGCAAACTTTATTGCTTGAACATCCTTGTTTATCTGGGATTGGATATATTCTTTCAAATCTATGACTATTGTCTTTGACATCCGTCTCTCCTTTCTAAGATCTCATATTCTTCTGAGTAGACTCGAGAATGGTTTTGATATCACGTGTGACTTGTAGACGTAGTAACGCGATACGTTAGTTCTTTAAGATGTGATGTGTATACGGAAGTTGAAGCGGTAGGTGTGCAACGTATGAGTTGTGGGCATTTTGTTCCTTGCGAACGGGTTTGTGATTGTCAGGCTTGTGATCAAATTTGGGGTTTGTAAGGTGCTTGATGGAATTGGAAAGTTGAAACCTTGAGGTTGATATAAGATTAGTGTGCGGAGATTGAGCACATCGTTTTAACTCCATCCTGTTTGATAGCCTTTGATGCCTTGCCCCACTATCACATGATTGACCCATGTTAGCTTTTGCATTGAGCCGATCTTGTAACTTTTGCTTTGCAATCACACTCCTACCTTTACATCCTTATGCTTATGACAATCAAAGTATTTGAAAATCGTATATATGATTATATTTTGAGATATTTTTGCTTCTTCCTTAAATGTGTTCAAGGGTGAACTGTTATGGAACTTCTTTCGTTTTGTATCAATTTTCGAGGGCGAAAATTTTTATAAGGTGGGTAGGATGTAAGACCCGGAGCTTTTGAAAAAGTCTTATTATGATCAAGTCTCAAAATCATATGGTTATTTATAGCCTTAATTTCAGAAATTATTTTATTAAAGATAATTAAGGCAAGTTTTGATTTATTGGATTTGAGATAAGTTATGGTTATTATCCAATTTTATAATTATTGGATTATTTTCTATATTTAAAGTATAAGGTTGATAGTTATGAAATAATAAGGATTTTATATGAATTGGATTAGATAAGTAATATTTTAAATATTATTACTGCTATTTTGGAAAATGAAGAAATTAAGCATATTATTTCTAATTTTAGATTTGGGCATCTTATTGAAAATAATTTGTGAAATTGATAAGCAAATAGTATTTTCTATGTACAAATAATGTTGGATTTAATCTGGGTTTCAATTACTATATTATTCCCAATTTTAAGTGAAATTACTAAAATGCCCATACCCTTAACCCTAATTTTTGAAAATGAAGCCCTAACCCTAAAACCCTAACCCATGACCCGGTAACCCATTTTCTCCCAAGACCCAGCCATAGCACCCACAATGTGCCCTCATCAGCAGCAGTAGCATGCGTTGCTTTCCTTTCTTCTTGAACGAAACAGAAGGAATGGCAGAGGGAAGTGGAAGAAGAGAGATGTTTGCCGGCGCCACTAAGTCTCGCCACCACCGCCGATGCCTCCGAGTGAGACGCCGAGCTGCTACACGCGGGGAAGCGTCCTGCCACCGCGTCCTGCCCAGTTGAGGTCGCCACCGTTGTTCGCGGGCCGACTCTGTCACAAATCGGGGCTGAGGCGAGAGGGGAAGAGACTGACGGAAAGGCCTTGCGAGGAGGGTCCACGCCGTGCCGCCGCCTCTGTTCGTCACACCGTCACTCCTAGCCGCGCCGTCGCCAGTCGCGCGAGAGAGAGACGCGCCGTGAGGAGGGTAGCCACCGCGCTCAGCCGCCATCACTTCCTGCCACCATCGAAGCTCGCGTCACTGTCACTCATGGCCGTCACTCCTACTGTGCTCCATTCGGATTCTGGGTTGAGCGCGCCGCTGTTGCCGTTGGAAGCCGCTGCTGACGCCGGGTTGCTATGGTGGTTGCTGTCCTTGTCAGTAGCGGGAAAGGATGAGACGCGATGATGGTGGGTGGTTCCCCGCCCTTGCTGCCGTGCCATCAAAATCTGCTGCCATGGCTGCCGGAGCTCCGGGCTGAGTTTCTACCACTTGAGACCCTGCTGCCACCGTGTTCCACTGCCGGTAAGTTCTTTGAGTTTGGTTTCTGTTCTGTTGGAATTTCGGAAAGGTTGTTAACGCCGCGTGGTTGTTACAGTTACCGTCACCGGGGTTTTTGCTCGCGATTGTCACTTGGGGTTACTGACGGAGCCACTGCCGGGTTGATAGGGAGCTGCGACTGCTTCGTTTTGTGATTTCAGTGAGTATTTTGATTTTTGAAAGCCCTGCGTTAGTGCTCTGTTTCGTGTAATAAAGTATTTGCGATGTTAATGGTTTTAGGAGTTAGAATCCGGTTTGCTTATGCCGCTTGTAGCGGTTTCTGCTTTCGAGAGAGCAAGCCGAGTCGGGTTCTGATTGTCGGTGATTTCGGGCAGAGCGAAAAGAGTTCAGTTGACACGCTTGGGTTAAGTTTTTCTTGCTGAGGTAGGGGCGCTTTCCAAAAACTATAGTTTATTATTGGAATTATTACATATGGGTACTGATGTGAGATATTGTGTACTTGGTGATTGTATCTGCCTTATGTATCAATTGATTGACTCGAATGACTATGGATGTTGGTTTGGCTGAATTGTTGTGTGGCTTGTGAAATGTAATGTTTGAAGTTGATTCTTTAAATATTTGAAATGAGTTTAATCCGTTGAGGATTGGTTTGAATTGAGTCAATTATTTTGATGATGTGAAAGATAGAATGCTCTTGAAATTCAGCCTGGGTTGCTTTAATTGCTCTGGCTTTGATAAATGATTTATTGCTGAACCGATTCTTTAAAGCTTTATAAATGAGTTAAATCGGTTGATATTGAGTTGATTTTTGAAATGGCTTCCTTGAGATATGCCACTGAGGCGACTGTTGGATTTAGCTTGCTTTTGAATTGATTTCTTGTTTTGAGCTGTTGAAAAGGAATGAGAAACGGTTTAGTTGGGACCCGAACCGGGTGGCAAAAGTCCAAGTTTTAGGGGAGGTGCTGCCGAAATTTCTATAGAATCCGAGTCCTTATTTAAAATGTTAATTGGGGAATTTTAAGTTTAATGCCTTTCCTATCTATTTTGCGGATTGTGAAATTATGGCTTTTTTTATTACCTTTACTTAGAACAATTAAGAAAGCAATGAAGTTATGCGTTGAAAGAATTATTGAAAAGAGAATCATGATTTCTCCTTATTTTCCAAGAAGAACAGTATGTCTTTGGGTACAAGTCATTCGAAAGAGAATTTTGCTTTGAGGCTGTTTTAAAAGGTAAAACGGGTTTATGTTTTTCTCTATTAAACACAAAGATTGTCCCTTGGGAGAGTTTTCGTGATTTTAAAAGGAATTGGATTTCGAGTGATGAGCCTCATTATTTTGACGTTTTAAATAAGATTCAAAGTATCTTTTGAACTCTAGTTTAATACAACAAAAAGGATTCTCTTATCAGTTTGAAACGCTTCAGATTTAATTATGGAATTGAAGCCGGTTTTGTTTAAGTAAAGGAAATGGTTTTGAAAGAAGTAAAGATTACGTGACTCGGTTTGGCTTAGATCCCATTTTCTTACTCAAATCAGAAAGCCAATGTTTTAATGATTTTAAATGAATTTGGTGAAATGAGATATGTTATTCTCCCCTAAAGACTTGGGACTCTGCCGAGAAACTTTTGTTATAAAATCCCATTGTTGGATGGGTGATTTTGAATATCTCAAAGAGGCTTTTAACTTGCCATGATTATGGAAGTTTTGGAAAGAGGATGCCGAGAGTGGCATTGTTTTGAAAGGAGAATTTACCTTGAGTAAAAGTGGCTTATGAGCCTGAGATGATTTGAGAAATGAGATCTTTAAAGCCAAGGCTGAAAAGAGTTGAAACTTGATTTCAAAGTGAAATGAGTTGAGAAAATGATTTATGGCTTAAATGCCGATTTCATGAATTTGATGATTTTGAATGTGGAAGTGCTGTTTTATTGAGAGCCGGAATGGCTGTGTATGTTTATACATATTGATTGGTTCTGGATTGAACCGTGAGCCGGAATGGCTGTGTATGATATGAATATTGGCTGGTTCTAGAATGAACCGTGAGCCGGATGGCTGAGATGGATGTTGATCCATGGATGAGATTGATTGCATGTTTATGCTAAATCATTGATAAATGTGAATGTTGCACTTCCACTATCTGAGATACGAGTTCCCTGGGTAGTAGCAGTGGCTAGCCACCACGTGCTCCAGGTTGAGACTTGATACTCTGTTGACCCTATGTCGTAAGTGTGGCCGGGCACTGTGAAAGCCCCGGATGAGCTCGCCCCCGTAAATATTCACCAGTGAGGGTGATGGATATGGATCATGATTATGATCAAGTTTATGATGAGTATAACTCGAGTTGGGGATGCGCGACAGAGGGACAGTCCAATGGTTAGCTACCAGGACTTGTCGGGTTGGCTCTATAACCGACAGATGATATCATCAGCCACTAGGGACAGGCATGCATCATATGCATTTATGTGACATTGTTTGGGTGTGCATATTATACTTGGTTTGCCTATGTGATTAATTGCTAATTGTTCTACTTGTAATAACTGTTTGTTTGTGTTTGCATCTTCCTATTTGTGTTTGCTACTGGGACTCTGTTGGACTGTGGTGATTGGTTGATGGTTGGATTGTTTGGGCCTAGGGCCGTGGTTGGAATGAGATGAACCGATGGTTGATTTTGGTTTTGTGTTTCTGGTTTGGAATAAAATATGAAAGGCTATTTTGGTTCAGCATAGATAAACCGTTTTGAAAGGCTTTTGAGTTTTTGAGAATTGAACTGTTCCTCTTTCAGAAAAGATTTTCGATTCCTCTTTTATTGTAAACCGTTGTTTTTGAAAAGAGGCATAAGACGGTTATTAATCACTGGTACGGTTTATCTTCATGTATCCTATTACAGTAATTCCCAAAAACCCTCTACTGAGAACCCTTTCGAGGATGATGTTCTCACCCCCCTACATTTTTCCCCTTTCAGGATATGGGCGCAGAAGTTACGAAGAGTTTATTTAGTTATTGATATGTTCTGTATTGATATAGATTATTTATTGTACCCTCGCCTTTATCTTGATATATTCTGTGAGAGGGATAGGGATTGTGTTGGTTAATGCTTGTAAATATATATATATGTATATATGGATGTACTCTTTATGAGTTTTGTAAGTTGTATGGTATTTATGGATGTACGTTATTGAATGAAAGAATTTTTTGGGAGCGGTATTGCGGTTAAAGTTTTAAACAGGCTCATATTTTAGTATTAAATAGCATAAGTGTCGTCGTAATGTCCGAGCTATCAGAGTCGCGCAGCCGGAAGTGTGAGCTTTGGTAGTTAGGGTGTTACATCTGACACCAAAGTTGCGTAAAGCACCTATATACTCCATAACTACATCCTATATCATTCTCTCTTTCATATCTAAATTAAAAAGTGGATCTTAATTATTAGGCTAATTATATATACAAGACTCTAAAATAAAAGTTCGGTTTATTTAAGGGATGTTTGGTATAAGAAATTTGATTCTTTTATTATTAACTTTAATTTGGATACAACATACTTATTAGTTTAGATCATTGTACTTATTATAAGAGGTCTAATAATAATAATTTTACTATTTTGCTATCATATGTAAATGACATGTTAGTAATAGACCCCAACAAAGATCAAATTCAAGAATTGAAGACATAGTAGTTAAAGAATTTGATATAAAAAATTTGGGATCAACAAACAAAATTTTAGGAATGTAAATTCACATAAAGATTTGGCTATCTCAAAAGAATTATTTTAAAAAGATCTTGCAACATTTCAACATGTAAGAATGTAAGTCAATTTCAACTCCACTTCATTTGAATTTTAAATTATCCTCAAGTATGTGTCCTAGTAGTAAAGCAAAGAGGATTAAAATTTCTCGAGTACCATATGCATCAGCAGTGAAAAGCCTTATGTATACCATAATTTGTACAAGGTTAGATATTACCCAATCAGTTGCGATGGTAAATCAATTTATGACAAATTCGAGTAAAAAGCATTGAAATGCTGTTAAAAGGATCCTAAGATACATCAATGGGATCTCAAATGTTGCATTATATTTTGGAAGACCAGAGCTCATTGTCAATGAAAAATGTTGATTCAGACTATATAGGTGATTTTGATAAACACAAAAGTCTACTACAGACTATATGTTCACACTTGTAGGAGGAGCTGTAAGTTGGCTATCTAAGTTACATACGATTGTAGCTCTATCTACTATAGAAGCTGAATATATGACCACTACTCAAGTTTGCAAGAAAACTATTTGGATCCAAAAGTTAATGGAAGAACTCGGACACAAATAGCAAAAGATTCTTATATATTGTAACTATCAGGGTGCCTTGCATTTTGCAAAGAATCCAGCCTTTTATTCAAGAACAAAGTATATTGGAGTACAATATCACCTTATTTGGGAAGTAGTAGAAGAAGAGAGTGTGGATATATAGAAGATTTACACTAAAGATAATCTAACAGATGCTATGATAAAGCCAATCAACACTAAAAAATGATGCTAATCTTGTTATGGCCTATTGAATACATGAGTAATATGAATTTTAAAAATTTATCAAAATTAACTTTAAGTGAGAGATTGTAAAAATAATAAGCTAATTTTTATAAAAAAAATTAAAATAAGTCATTGAACAAAATAAAAAGAAAAAATTCTCCTACAAAAATTTTAAAATAAGTCATTGAACAAAATAAAAAGAAAAAAAATTTCTACTTATAAATCATTGAACATTGATGGTGGAAAGTAATATGCATTATCCATCTAAAGTTGTTGTACAATTAAGGTGAGAAAAATTTGGGATAAGTATTGTTTTGGTCTCTAACGTTGAGGGTCAGAATCAAAACCGTTCCTGATATAATTTTTGATTTAGAATCATTCTTAATATTACATTTCATTTTAAAATCGTCATTTCTAATAAAATTTTTTTATAAATGACAAAACTACCTTTTTTTATAAATAGTTCTTTTAAATAAAAAAATATAAAATTAAAAAAAAAACATGAGGGGGAGGGGAGACACAAGGGGGAAAGGGGAAAGGACGCGGGAGGGGGGAGGAAAAGGGGAAAGGGCGAGGGGGAAGGGGAAGGGGGGAGGGGGATGGCGGCCCGATGAAGCTTGGACCTGCCGTCGCCATTGCTGGAGCCAGGGAAAGAGCCTCGGCTTCTACACCGCTGCTCCTCACCGCCGCGTTCTCGCCACTGCTTCTCGCTGCCTCGCCGCTGCTCCTCGCCGTTGCTCCTCGCTACCTCGCCGCTTCTGCTTCTTGCTTTAATCTCAGTTTCTGCTTCGTCTTCTACTTCTTATGGGTTTGCTTGAGTTCTTCTGCTTCTGCATCTTCTGCTTCATTTTCTACTTTCTGCTTCTGCTTGAGTGCTTCTGCATCATCTGCTTCTGCATCTTCTGCTTCGTTTTCTACTTTCTGCTTCTGCTTAAGTGCTTCTGCTTCTACATCTTCTACTTCTGCATCTTCTGCTTCGTCTTCTACTTTTTGCTTCTGCTTGAGTGCTTCTACTTTTGCATCTTCTGGGTCTGCTTCTGCTTCTACTTCTAATCTGATTTTAATTTGTTATTTTCTTATTTTATCATTGTTGTATGTTGATTTGTTGAATTTGAATTTGAATAATGGATTTGTTCATCATAATCCCTAATTTCCTAATTTTTATTGTTGGTTTTGTTCTTGTTTTGATTTCTGAATTGCTGTTGCTTTTTTTATTTTTGGATTTCTTGAATTTCTGATTTTGAGTTGTGTGTTCTTTTTTTTTGTTAATCTGTATTTTTAATTTGTTAATGGAAGAAAAATTTGTTCTTCTGGAAGGAGAAGAACAAGAGAATTTCTTCTCCTGGAAGAAGAAGAACAAAAAGAATGAAATGGTGAAAAAGGGTATTTTTGTCATTTAGAAAAAAATTATTAGAAAGGATGATTTTAAAATGAAATGCAACATTAAGGACGATTCTAAATAAAAAATTACATCAGGGATGGTTTCGATTCTGACCCTCAACGTTAGGGACCAAAACAATACTTATCCCAAAAAATTTTAATATAAAAAGTTATTTCATTTAATAAGAAAAATTGTCGAACAAGAGAGAAATTATTTAGAGAGAAAAGTATAAAAATTTCTCTGAGATGTATTCTTCTATATATTTAGAAGAAAGTATGTTCTTCATTCGTCAAAAGAGAATGTTATTGTAATCTTCTTGCAATAGAGAGAAGTTGTAAACCTCAAAAAAATTTTTTTAGTCCTTTTCATATTTTATACGGATTTTTAATTGTTTATCTTTATATTTGAGCTGTGTTATTTATCTAGTACCTAATAGATTCTAAATCGTGTGATGGTGGTGGCAGTAAATTAAAAGAAGGAAGTGGCGACAGTAGTAGTACTTAAAAATGAGAGTTGGATGAGAAATCATTTAGGTTTGGTGGTAAATGATTAGGGATTAAGTATTATAGTGATGGGTTGAATATTAGAGGTGGGATAAGTCGAGTTAGGAAGGAAAATTTAAAAATTTTGGATAATTTTTAAAATTTTAGTAATTTTTTTCTCTGAAATTTATTTTTTATAAATACAAAGTCAGTTTTATCTTTCATGAATAGATTTATTAATATTATTCTGACCAATTTAAATAAAAATATATTATGTTGCTTATAAATACGATGGCATGAAATACGGCAAGTTTACAAAAGATGATTATAGAGGGTAAATGACATAAATAAATTAATCTCCTCTCATGACTTATCGCGGTTAAGGTAAAAAACTAAAATTTGGAAAACTCAAAAACTACTTAGAGGTGTCACGGTTCATGAAAAAATTAACGTGGACTAGAATCGCTGAGGGTCGTTGCGGTTTACAAAAGCCATAAAACACCAGGGGTTATCGCGATTTACATTCAATGGTGTTAAAAATCCACAATAGTAAGCTATGGCTTATGTATTGGAGTCACTTGTGAGATTTGTATTTGGGAGATTCCACAAAGAAGCACACAAGGATCACGCACGGATGGGATCATGAAAGAAGAAGATCATGTGTATCGACTAAACAGCGTTACTCACATTGTTAAAAGTGTCAACAAAGAGGTTAGTGCAATAACTTGTTCTCTGTTTGATTAAAAAAAAAGTAGTGCTATTGTTGATTAGAAATATATTTGGAATGGTAGTATGTAAAATATTGATTATACTGTGTTATATGTAAGGTTCTGATAACTAAATCGGTCATCAAACTGTTTTAGTTACTATTTCACTAATTTAGTAGTTCAACTGTGGCTCAATCGAAATAATTAAATTGTAATAAATAATATATAAAATTATAAATAAATCTACAAAATCACACAAATAAAAAATACATCATATCCAAATTAAAAATTTATAATTTAAGCTAAGTATCACAAAAGTCAAATGATAGAAGAAATAATAATAATAATTCAGTTTTAAGTGGGGATAAATAAGTAAATCAAATTAATAAATCAAGTGATCAAATCAAAATAAGACAAATTAAAATAGAAAGATTTAATCAAACATAATGACACGTTATGAACCAAATTCTTTTAACCGGAAGAAAAATTAAAATAAAAAGATTTAATTGAATATAATGATACATTATGGAGCAGAAATTATAATAACTGATGGTAATGCTAAAGAAGGAAAGTTGAATCAAGTTAATTTCAAAAAACTAATTTCTTTAAGTTGTTCTCGCAAAAGTTGAAGTTGTAGGAGATTATTTGTATTTTGTCTCTAAAACCAGAATAGAATAGAGTAGAAAATGAGAGAATCACACAAGTATATATCTTGGTTCGTTTTTATGTGCAATGAAATCTACATCTAGTCTCTAGCACAATTATGGTTGACTTTTAACTATAATTAAATAGATTGCATGCACCAATACCAATAAATTACAACCTAATTCATCTAGTATGAATTACTAAGCTTCTAACCCAAGTTTAGTAACCATCAAGTGTTATTCCAACTTGGTAAAGGGAACCCAACCTGGTTCAACAGCCACCAAGTGCTATCCTAACTTGACAAAAGGGAATTCAACTGATTCAATGATCACCAAGTGCTATCCCAACTTAGTAAAGGGAACTAATCCTAGTTCAATCAAACCAAATACACAGAAAATAAATTTGGCTTTTTCAATCTATCTCTTTGGTCTTTTTTCACTTATGACTTTTTTATTTTTCACTTCACCGTGATTTACCTTTTTTCCATTTACAGAAAGATAGATATCAAAAAACCATAACAATGAAATCTTAAATGTAACTCAAAGATGAAGGAAAATATTTTAGACTCATGTGTATGAGATGATGCTCAAGTGTCATTCTATTTTTCTTTCTTTCAAATGTTGTTATGGGTCCAAATTTCTTCATTGCCTCTTCATTTTTTTTTTGTTGATTTTGTCCATTGCAATAGTTTTTCTTGGCATGCAATGTTTTTCATTTTGCTCCACTATATCTGTTGTTGTTGTACTACATTTTTGTTTTACTTCACGAACTTCTGCTGTTCTTGCATTTTGTTTTACTTTACCAACCTCTGTTGTCCTTGTTGTCTCTTATTCTCCATGATGTTGCCAAATGTCCTATTTTACTTTTTCTTCCTTGGTATCATTGTTTGGCAATTACAGAATCATCCCTCTTGGCTTAATGAGTTTGATTTTTCTCATCTTATACATTTGGTTGAAACTTTGATTTAAGTATTGTGAATTGTTTGCTGAAGCTATGCGTTGTTGGACTTGTTTGGATCTTGGTTTTGGGCCTGCATCACTAACACATTAAACCATACTTGGGCTATTAACCCAATTAATGTTTATCATCATATTAATATATATCAAAATCAACTCTAACTCAACAATCTCTATCTTGATGATAAACATGATAAAAGATGATAAGTCAAGTGGAAAGAATTTTAAATGAGTAGAGTATAGATCACTTCTCTTTGATGACCATTTGAATTGAGTAAGGATATGAAGTACTCCCCCTTAATGTCAGCATTTCTCTCCCTTAATCATGACTTCCTCTTGAAATAGAGATGCTCAAAACAAGTAAAAACCAGCACCAAAGCAGTATGGCGTAGCAACAATAGTACAAAACTAATAATCATTCAACAAAAGTACCATTATATATGCAAAAGGTGCAGCAGATTTAACAATGAACACATAATGCCTATCATGCAAAGATTATAGCAAAAGTAATATCAAGCATAAGCATTAAGCATCAAATGCCTCATAATTGATTTCTTTTCTTTTCTCCCACTTTTGTCATTTAGGAGAAAAAATAAAGAGCCTGCAAAAGAATGTTAGAGGCATATCAGTAGTAGTCATAAGTAGCAACCAAAAAAAATTTAAAGTGTGTACAATCATCCAACATAAGCAAAATAAAACAAGTCTAAAAAGTCTCTAAACGAAATTAGAGAAGGTTTGAAAAAAAGTCTAGATCAGATATGAGATAAGTCAGACATCAGAGTTGGAGTCATCAGAGGCATCATCCTCCTCATTGTCAGTAGTATTGGAACAAGCTTTAATATCTTCAACAAAGTTATTAAGGATGCGAATGCGGCCTTTAGTCTTCTTGAGAGCAGTTTCAACCATTCCTTCAGCTGTCTTTCTTTCAACTCCAAAATTAATGAGAAGATTAGTCAAGTTCACAAACTCTTAAAGTACATCTTTCACAATTCCAGTTAAAATTTTGATCTTGGCAGAATTGGATTTAGGACACAAGGATATAGGACATTTTTTAGATCTTCAGTCTCCTCATCAGTGTGCGACGCTTGCTTGCGGGTTTTTTTTACTACAGCACCCCTTTTTATGAAAGAGTTATACTCCAAAATCAACATTATTATTGTATTTTATACAGCTATGAAAAAAGTTACATGCAGTTCACAATGTATAAGAAAAATGCATTTAATTAGAAAGATGACATGAAAATAATGATTTTAAATACAAGTTCAAAACTGGTCTAACAAAATCAGACACACATAAACCATTTTTAAATAAAGAAACAAACACAAAGAGTACACAATATCTGATATGTCCACTGGTTCCAAATTACCAACTTAGAAAATAAAACCCACTCATCATTTGTCCAAATGATCTCATAGCGACCTGCGAGACAAAAACACTAATCAGAGCATTAGATTGATTAGGAAGAATTAGAGGAACCCAAAGCAGTATGCAGTTTGCAGAATCTCTCCTCAATCAATGGTTTGGTAAAAATATTAGCCAGCTGATATTCAGATTTAACAAATTGAATGTCTAAATTTTTATTTTGCACATATTCTCTAATAGCGTAAAATCTAACTTCAATGTGCTTAGTTCTAGAGTGCAAAATATGATTTTTTGAAATATTTATGACACTCATATTATCACAAAATAATGGAATATTAGTAGCATTCAACTTGGAATAAGCCAACTGAGTTTTTCAACCACAATAATTGAGAGCAACATGAAGAGGCTGCAATGTACTCAACTTCGACTGTGGACAGGACAATAGTTGCTTGCTTCTTGCTTGACCACACATTGAGAGATTTGCCATGAAAGCAACAAATGCCACTTGTACTTCTTCTATCAACCGATCCCTAGCAAAATCTGCATCGCAATAACCCACTAATTGAAAGAAATCAGTTTTCGGATATCATAAACCATAAATAGTGGTACCAAACACATATCGGATAATTCTCTTCACTGCTGAGAGATGAGATTCCTTAGGCTTTGATTGGAATCTTGAGCACACTCTAACACTTTGAATATATCTGTCCTTGAGGATGTGAGATACATTAAAGAGCCAATCATTCCTCTATATCTAGTCTCATCTATATCTCTAGCATGCTCATCTTTGTCTAACTTAATGTATGGATGCATAGGAGTTTTCATGGGTTTAACACATTCCAATCCAAACTTCTTGACAAGTTTCTTAGTATACTTCTCTTGATGAACAAAGATGTCATTAGAAATTTGTTTAATTTGCAAGCCTAGAAAGAAAGCGAGCTCTCCCATCATGTTCATATCAAATTCGCTAATCATGAACTTAGCAAAATCTGCACACAAATCTTCATCAGCAGAATCAAAAATGATATAATCAACATAAACTTGCACAAAAATAAAATGATCATTGAAATTTTTAATAAATAAACTGGTGTTAGTGGCTCCTCTTGAAAATTATTTTTCAGCAAAAATGAGCTAAGCTTCTCATACCAAACTCTAGGAGTTTGTCTCAACATATATAAGGCTTTAGTAAGTTTGAAAATAAAATTTAAAAAAGTTTTGTTCTCAAATCTAGGAGGTTGAGCCACATAGAACTCTCTATCTATTATTCCATTTAATTAGAAATACACACTTCACATCTATTTGAAATGGTTTGAAGCCACAATGAGCCGCATAAGCTAGGAGCAATATGATGGCTTCCATTCGTGCTATAGGTGCAAAGGATTCATCAAAATCAATTTCCTCTTCTTGATCATAACCTTGAGCAACGAGTCTAGCTATGTTTTGGACAATGCTTCCCTATTCACCCAATTTATTTCTGAAAATCCATTTTGTACCAATGACTTTCTTTTCATTCAAATCAGGTACAAAGTGTCCAGACTTGATTCTTTTCAAATTGATGCAATTCTTTCTCCATAGCCTTTACCCAAGATGAATTAGCAAGTGCTTCTTGGATATTTTCAGGTTCAATCTTTGATATGAGAGCTATATTGTTTAATTAATCTCTTTTCAAAGATGATCTTGTAGTTACACCTTTGGAGGAATCACCAATGATGAATTTAACTGGATAGTTTTTCAAAAACTTTCACTCTCTGGGCCTTTTTGTTTGAGTTAATGATTCAGGTTTATCTTGGTCAGCATTTGCCTCAGTTTTAGAATTTGAGGCTGTGACAGGAGATAATTTCAAATTGTCTACTGTAGAATTGCGATTCTTAGCGCTTTCAGGTGCAGTTTCTTGTGAGTTCGAATTTGATTGATCTGTCTCAAATGTCTTTGTCATTTCAACTCCAATATCTGAACTATCTTCAATGTAAAAACTAGAAATGTTGTTAGATTCACAAAATGTGACATGCATAGTCTCCTCAACAGTCTTAGAGTTTTTGTTATAGACTCCACAAGCTTTGCTATTAGTGGAGTAACCAAGAAAAATACCCTCATGTGTCTTTGAATCAAAATTTTCCAATTTTTTTTTTAAAGTTCAGTATAAAACACTTGCATCCAAAGACATGAAAATAATTGAGGTTGGGAGGGTGTCATTTCCAAAGTTAATAAGGTGTTTTCTTCAAAAACTTTTTTATGAGTGACTGATAAACCCATATTTTATGATATATATTGTGCTCAATTCAAGAGATTTATTCAATCCTTCACCCACTTATTCATAAAAATTGCATGGTTTTACTTTCCCTTCCTTATTATGTGATATATGTGAAATACATGTTTCCTATGAAATTATTATTTTAATCACCCTCTATTACCATTCGATGCCGTGATTTGTGTGTTAAGTAGTTTCAGATCTTCTAAGGCAGGAATAAGTTAAAGGATGGAAAGAAAACATACAAAAATGGAAGGAAAGCACAAAATGGAGTTTTTGAAGAAACTGGCAGCGACGCGAATGCATGGACGACGCGGCTGCATGCCTAGCGCGAAAAGACAGCGACGCGAACGCATGACTGACGCGGACGCGCGCCATGAGCAGAACACAGACGACGCGGACGCATGACCGAAGTGAACGCGTGATAAGAAAAACTCCAGATGACGCGACCGCGTGACCCACGCAGACGCGTGACAGACGCCACGCACCAGAAATTACAGAAAATGCTTCCAGCGATTTCTGAAGCCCTTTTTGGCCCAGATCCAAGTCCAGAAGGCACAGATTAGGGGTTATGAAGTGGGGGAATGCATCCATATGGGGGAGCTCCAATTATTCACTTTTCATAGTTTAGATGTAGTTTTTAGAGAGAGAGGTTCTCTCCTCTCTCTTAGGTTTTAAGATTAGGATTTCTCTAAATTTTAGGATTACTTCTTTTCAAGTGCATGTTCAATGTTTCTCTTATTTATTTTCTACTTTTATTATATACCTTTAATTATCATTTATCTTTTCAATTTGGCTTATGCTACATTCATGTTATGATTTTCTTAATTAATATTACTTGAGGTATTTCAGCTTATGGTTGTTTTATTCTATTTATGAATGCTCTTAATTTAATTTAGATATTTTCTTTCTTTTGGATTTGGTTAAGTAATTGGTAACACTTGAGTTGTCAAACTCAGCAGTGGTTGAAATTGGCAGATTCCTAATTAATCTAGATTGCTCTAAAGCTAGTCGTCCCACAGGGATTGACTAGGACTTGAGGATCAATCTAATTAGTCCACTTGACTTAACTAAGTGGGATTAAAATCCAATTCTCATCACACCTGATAAGGATAACTAGGATAGAAATTCCAATTTCTCATACCTTTCCAAGAGTTTATTTTACAGTTATCTATTTATTTTATTTGTCATTTAAATTACTTGTCCCTCACTTTCAAAACTCCAATTTACAAAACTCATAATCAATAAGAACATACCTCCCTGCAGTTCCTTGAGAAGACGACCCGAGGTTTAAATACTTCGGTTATCAATTTATTTAGGGGTTTGTTACTTGTGACAACCAAAACGTTTGTACGAAAGGATTTTCTGTTGGTTCAGAAACTATACTTACAACGCGATTACTTTTATTCTTTACCGATAGAAAATTCCGATTGTCAAAATGGTGCCGTTGCTGGGGAAATGCAATCGTGTACCTTATTATTGGTTATTGTAAATATTTTTCTTTTATTTGTTTAATTGTTTTTGTTTTTCCCCTTTTTACTTCTTTTAGCTACTATGAATTCTCACCCCTCTCGCTTTGAGTTTGGTTCTAATATTGTTGAAGGAAACAGAAGTTATAGCAGGAATATCCATCAAAGTCTAAGCAATCAAAGATGGATGGAGCCAAGAGGATTTGATCAACCCTTTAGGCAGCAACACCCTCCAAGATATCATGGACAAAGACCATTCTACAATGCATACCAAGCTGATAGATATGGTGGACAACCTTGTAACTACCAACAAGCCCCACCCTATGCCTATAGACCATCCTCTCAACATAACTTTGAACCACCACACTCATAAGCTCCTTTTCACCATTCACCACCATACGATCCTTATTTACCCCGATTCCAATCCAATTACTCCTAAACACCACCACTTCCCTATGTACCATGTCCAAATCCATCACCTCGAGAATCACAGGCTCGCCTCAAGGAAACAGTAGATCAACTTCATACAACCCTTCATCAGCTGGAGCAAGCAATACATCAATTATCTTCCAGACGTTTAGGCACTCAAGGAACTCCAATAGTCTTATGTGGAGAATCTAATAACGAACGTAGCATGAAGGAGACACTAGAAACCCCAGAGGGCAGTAATGAGCATAACTTTGTTTTGGAACAATTGGAGGAAGCTCAAATTATCTAAGAAGAAGAAATACTGATTGAATATTTAGGAGATTCTGAACCTCCATGGGAATCCAGAGTTGTGAAGAATTTCGTCAAGGACGTTACAATTGATGCTAAGGAGGATATTGCACGGCCCCCAAAGCAGGTATTTTATGAAGAACTAGACGGAATAACCCAAGATGCAAGTTTCCTTGATGATGGTAGCCTCAAGTCAAGTTCTCCTAGTAATGAACTTGCATCCGCAAGTGAATTCTCCGAGATTGAAGAATCTCCCCCAAGTGAATACGAAGATGATGCGGAGGTAGATTTCTCTAAACCTCCAGCTTATGACTTGAGTGATGAGGAAGACATAGAAGACTTTGATCAGGACGATGTTGCATTTGAAGAATTTTGCAAGGAAGTGGAGAAATTCACAGAAGATTACAAGGGAGTAGAACTTACAGAACCACTGGAAACACCTATCCCAAGGCCATTACCACCCAATACAAGCTTCAAGTGGGTACAATCTTTAACCTTTAACTTTACTTTTCCACTTGAATATGGTTTGCTTGAAACAGATGGCCAGCTTAGAGCTTTCTGTGGCTTTAAGAGTAAGAGGGAAATGGCTCGTACTCAGAGCTGGTGCACAAGGTTCAATAAGGTTCCACGCTTCAACTCGAAGTGCACGGATTGATATCATGTTCAATCGAATGGATCTCGGAAAATATTTGGTCATCTTGGTAAGAATTTAATTTCTGAACCGCCCGGATGGAAGCATATAGATTAAGACAAAGGCGGATTTAAAAGCAAAGTTTGGGATCCTGGAATCTATTCTGACATTCGTCACCCCAGGAGCCTGAGAATCTGTTTGAAGCTGCTCAAAAGTTTTACATGCCTAGTTTGGGACCCCGGAGGCTGTTGGCATTCCAAACATTGGTGGAGACAACCATAACAGGAAGCTCATCCAATGTTTAACTTAAGGACTTTAACTAAAAGTGCTAGGTGGGAGACAACCCACCATGGTATGATCGTTCCTGTTTCCATTTTATTTTGTTTTGTTTATTTTTATATTGTTTTATTTTCATTGAACCTGGATAGTATTCATAAGCTTTTGCATTAGCATTACATACTACATAACTGCATAATTGCATAAATAAAAAAAAGAAGAAAGGAAGGCGTGCGTCGCGATCGCATCGCTAAAGCGTTCGCGTCAGTTGCGACAACCACCTCCCACGCGTTCGCGTCATTCACGCGGCCGCGTGATCTGAAAATCGGCGTAAAAATCCAATGCCCAGAAATCTGGGCTGGAATCGTACGGCTGTCGTGCGTCTAGCACAAACGGCCCATGCGTTAGCGTCCCCGACGCGAACGCATCACTTGCACAAAACCTATCCCACGCGAAAGCGTGAGCGACGCGTGGATTGCACAACACCCCAAAGGAGACAGAGAGTTGCGCTGAAACGATGCTGGAATTGTGCGTTTCGCACAAATTCCAGCGACGCGGTCGCATGCTTCATGCGACCGCGTCATTCATCCTTGTACCCACTCCATGCGATCGCATCACTCACGCGATCGCGTCAACCCCCCGTCCACCCTAGCCACGCGACTGCGTGCCCCACGCGTTCGCGTGGATTCAAATTTATTAACCCCCTGTGACGCGAAACCCTACCCCGTCGCGCCCCCCATTCCCCTTCTTCTCCCTTTCTTCTCTGCAACCCTCCCCTGCGCCCATCACCACCACCCCAGCCACCCCCATCGGCTGCACCACCATTGACCACCCAGCCACGACTGCGACGCCACCAACCCCCTTCTTCCTTCCTTCTCTTTCTTCTCTTTCTCTTCTCTTCTTCCCTTCACCACCGTGGCTAGCCACCACCACCGCACCATCACCGCCGCACCTCCCACCAACAACCACCCCCTCCCTTCCTTCCCCCTTAACCACCCCAGCCCTCCCCCAACACCACAACACCATCCCTGCCGCCACCAAGGTTCACTGCCGCGCCGCCCTACGTCGCCGCAGCACCACCGCAACCACACCCCCGCCATCTCTCAGTTCCTTAGCTTAGCTCATACGCCTAGCAGGTTCCGCCGAACGCCACCTTTCTTTCATTCCTAGTTATTTTCATATTTTTTTTTTCAGTTTATGTTTAAATTTAGGCTAGTTAGAGTTGCATGTTTGTAGTGGATTCTAGGTGGTTAGGTAGCTAGGATGTGGTTAGTGGATTTAGGCCTAATTAATTGCGCTGTTCTTGCTACTTGTTTTATAATTTTCGCAATTCTGCTGTTGATGTGCTGTTAGTATTGTTCATATGATGTTCTTACTGTTCATGCTGCTATTGCGACTGCTCTTTCATGTTCATATTATTGATGTTTATTTGCGGCTTTATTTTAATTTATATGAACTATTCTGCTTGCTGTTTATTTTCCGGGAACATCCAATTTTAGCCGGAATACTGCCCAATTTTCTGTAAATCGTTTTGATTCTCATTCATGTATTGGTTTTGGCATTTTCAATTTTGCTTTCCTTAGCTTTCACCAAACCAATTCCTGAATGCACGGGCCAGCATTCTTATTCCTTTTGTTTTCCCGGTTAATAAATCACATTATTGATGATTTGATTTCACATTTTCGTTATTGGTATATCTATATGAATCATCAACAACTTGATTTCCTTGCTTGAATATGAGTTGTCTGTTGCTTCAAATTGTGAAATTCTTGTTACTTAGAAACCAATCATCATGCCACTTACTCTAACTTTCTTTTTACTAACTCACTGATTTTTGCTTTCTAACCTCTTTTTCAATTTATAACCACTTTTAACTTTCTAACAATCCCCTCTGCTTTTTGACTAACTCCTTACTTTTACTTTTTAACTCAAGGCCTGATTATGGTTTTCCCTAATTAACATGAATTCTATTTATATTACATTTTAGATTGAACTCTCTCATCTCCGTTTTTTAAACTCCAAAACACTCCAAAATGCATAATTATTCAACTCATTTAATTATTTTACTGCTCCTTTGCCACTATGTGCTTATCTTGTTAATTGCCTACTTGTTTTCTTGCTTTTATTATATCCTAGATTTCTATTTTTCAGGATGTCTGACACTCAAAGAAAGGGAAAAGGCAAGGCAACAACTGGCAAACGGAAAAGAGGTGAATCCTCTATGTCTCTCCTAGAGCTTATGCATGATGACTCCTAGCGGGAGAAGCACTTTACCCCGCAGGAAAAGGCTGACCAGCTCCTCCCTGCCACTGATCCAATTAAGTTTGCAAACCAATAATATGAGCTGAAGTATCCAGTGTTTGCTACCTCCAGAAATCTGTACCTGGAGAGGACTTTGAAAATCCCAGAAGAACTACAGCAGTACACCTCCGATCAGATCAAACAAAGAGGCTGGTTTGGTGCCCGAAATTGTGATCATCAACAATGGCGCCAAAGACTTGGAGCTCTCAAATGTGAATCACATTTTGTCACAATTCCGCACAACTAACCAGCAAGTGCACTGGGTCGTCCAAGTAATACCTTACGTGAGTAAGGGTCGATCCCATGGAGACTGTCGGCTTGAAGCAAGCTATGGTCTTCTTGTAAATCTCAGTCAGGCAGATTTAAATGGTTATGGAGGATTGATAATTAAAAGATGAATAAAACATAAAATAAAGATAGAGATACTTATGTAATTCATTGGTGAGAATTTCAGATAAGCGTATGAAGATGCTTTGTTCCTCCTGAACCTCTGCTTTCCCATTGCCTTCTTCCAATCATTCATACTCCTTTCCATGGCAAGCTTTATGTTGGGCATCACCGTTGTCAATGGCTACTTCCCGTCCTCTCAGTGAAAATATTCTACGCACGCTGTCACCGCACAGCTAATCATCTGTCGATTCTCGATCATGTTGGAATAGGATCCATTGATCCTTTTGCGTCTGTCACACGCCCAACACTCGCGAGTTTGAAGCTCGTCACAGTCATCCCTTCCCAGATCCTACTCAGAATACCACAGACAAGGTTTAGACATTCTGGATCTCAGGAATGGCCGCCAATAATTCTAGCCTATACCACGAAGGTTCTAATCTTAGATTAGAAACCCAAGAGATACACATTCAAGCTCGTTTGCATGTAGAACGGAAGTGGTTGTCAGGCACGCGTTCATAGGTGAGAATGGTGATGAGTGTCACATAATCATCACATTCATCATGTTCTTGGGTGCGAATGAATATCTTGGAGAAGAAATAGACTTGAGTTGAATAGAAAAATAATAGTACTTTGCATTAATTCATGAAGAACAGCAGAGCTCCACAGCTTATTCTATGGTGTGTAGAAACTCCACCGTTGAAAATACATAAGAACAAGGTCTAGGCATGGCCGTGAGGCCAGCCCCCAAACGTGAAAAGGTCTATCAAAAGTATCAAAATACAATAGCAAAAGGTCCTATTTATAGAAAACTAGTAGCCTAGGGTTACAGAAATAAGTAATTAATGCAGAAATCTTCTTCCGGGCTCACTTGGTGTGTGCTTGGGCTGAGCATTGAAGCTTCCATGTGTAGAGACTTTTCTTGGAGTTAAACGCCATCTTTTGTGCCAGTTTGGGCGTTTAACTCCAGCTTTTGTGCCAGTTCTGGCGTTTTGGCGCCAGAATTCTTAAGCTGACTTGGAACGCCGGTTTGGGCCATCAAATCTCAGGTAAAGTATGGACTATTATATATTTCTGGAAAGCCCAGGATTTCTACTTTCCAACACAATTGAGAGCGCGCCAATTGGGCTTATGTAGCTCCAGAAAATCCACTTTGAGTGCAGGGAGGTCAGAATCCAACAGCATCTGCAGTCCTTTTTCAGCCTCTGAATCAGATTTTGCTCAGGTCCCTCAATTTCAGCCAGAAAATACCTGAAATCACAGAAAAACACATAAACTCATAGTAAAGTCCAGAAATGTAATTTTTATTTAAAAACTAATAAAAACATAATAAAAACTAACTAAAATATACTAAAAACATACTAAAAACAATGCCAAAAAGCGTATAAATTATCCGCTCATCACAACACCAAACTTAAATTGTTGCTTGTCCCCAAGCAACTGAAAATCAAATAGGATAAAAAGAAGAGAATATACAATGAATTCCAAAAACATCTATGAAGATCAGTATTAATTAGATGAGCGGGGCTTTTAGCTTTTTGCCTCTGAACAGTTTTGGCATCTCACTTTATCCTTTGAAGTTCAGAATGATTGGCTTCTATAGGAACTCAGAATCCAGATAGTGTTATTGATTCTCCTAGTTAAGTATGTTGATTCTTGAACACAGCTACTTTATGAGTCTTGGCCGTGACCCAAAGCATTTTGTTTTCCAGTATTATCACCAGATACATAAATGCCACAGACACATAACTGGGTGAACCTTTTCAGATTGTGACTCAGCTTTGCTAGAGTCCCCAATTAGAGGTGTCCAGAGCTCTTAAGCACACTCTTTTTTGCTTTTGGACCACGACTTTAACCGCTCAGTCTCAAGTTTTCACTTGACACCTTCACGCCACAAGCACATGTTTAGGGACAGCTTGGTTTAGCTGCTTAGGCCAGGATTTTATTCCTGTGGGCCCTCCTATCCACTGATGCTCAAAGCCTTGGATCCTTTTTATTTTACCCTTGCCTTTTGGTTTAAAGGGTTATTGGCTTTTTCTGCTTGCTTTTCTTTCTTTTTTTTTTGGCAAGCTTTTCACTGCTTTTTCTTGCTTCAAGAATCAATTTTATGATTTTTCAGATTATCAAATAACATTTCTCCTTTTCCATCATTCTTTCAAGAGCCAACAATTTTAACATTCATGAATCAACAAATTCAAAAAAATATGCACTGTTCAAGCATTCATTCAGAAAAACAATAGTATTGCCACCACATCAAATTAACTAAACTGTTTTAAAATTTGAAATTCATGCACTTCTTCTTCTTTTTCAATTAAAAACATTTTTCATTTAGGAAAGGTGATGGATTCATTTTCATTGCTTTAAGGCATAGACACTTAGACACTAGTGATCATGTAATAAAGACACAAACATAAATAAACATAAAGCATAAAAATTCGAAAAACAGGAAATAAAGAACAAGGAGATTAAAGAACGGGTCCACCTTAGTGATGGCAGCTTGTTCTTCCTCTTGAAGATCTAATGGAGTGCTTGAGCTCCTCAATGTCTCTTCCTTGCCTTTGTTGCTCCTCTCTCATGACTCTTTGGTCTTCTCTAATTTCATAAAGGAGGATAGAATGTTCTTGGTGCTCCACCCTTAGTTGTCCCATGTTGGAACTTAATTTTCCTAGGGAGGTGTTGATTTGCTCCCAATAGTTTTGTGGAGGAAAATGCATCTCTTGAGGTATCTCAGGGATTTCATGGTGAGGAATTTCCTCATGTCCATGAGTGGGATCTCTTGTTTGCTCCATCTTTTTCTTAGTGATGGGCTTATCCTCATCAATGAGGATGTCTTCCTCTATGTCAATTCCAGCTGAATTGTAGAGGTGACAAATGAGATGAGGAAAGGCTAACCTTGCCAAAGTAGAGGACTTGTCCACCACCTTGTAGAGTTCTTGGGATATAACTTCATGAACTTCTGCTTCCTCCTTAATCATGATGCTATGGATCATGATAGCCCGGTCTATAGTAACTTCAGACTGGTTGCTAGTGGGAATGATTGAGTGTTGGATGAATTCCAACCATCCCCTAGCCACGGGCTTGAGGTCATGCTTTCTTAGTTGAACCGGCTTCCCTCTTGAATATCTCTTCCATTGAGCGCCCTCTTCACAGATGTCTATGAGGACTTGGTCCAATCTTTGATCAAAGTTGACCCTTCTAGTGTAGGGGTGTGCATCTCCTTGCATCATGGGCAAGTTGAATGCCAACCTTACATTCTCCGGACTAAAATCTAAGCATTTCCCCCGAACCATTGTAAGCCAATTCTTTGGGTCAGGGTTCACACTTTGATCATGGTTCTTGGTGATCTATGCATTGGCATAGAACTCTTAAACCATTAAGATTCCGACTTGTTGAATGGGGTTGGTGAGAACTTCCCAACCTCTTCTTCGAATCTCATGTCGGATCTCCAGATATTCACCCTTTTTGAGTTTGAGAGGGACCTCGGGGATCACCTTCTTCTTGGCCACAACTTCATAGAAGTGGTCTTGGTGCACCCTTGAGATGAATCTCTTCATCTCCCATGACTCGGAGGTGGAAGCTTTTGCCTTCCCTTTCCTCTTTCTAGAGGTTTCTCCGGCCTTAGGTGCCATAAATGGTTATGGAAAAACAAAAAGCAACGCTTTTACCACACCAAACTTAGAAGGTTTACTCGTCCTCGAGCAAAAGAAGAAAGAAGAGAGTAGAAGAAGAAGAAATAGAGGAGATGGAGGGGGCTTAGTGTTTCGGCCAAGGGGGAGAAGTAGTGTGTATGTTGTGTGAAAATGAAAGAGTGAAGATGGGTTTATATAGGAGTGGAGAGGGGGGTATGGTTCGGCCATTATGGGTGGATTTGGGTGGAAAAGTGGTTTGAATTTGAATGGTGAGGTAGGTGGGGTTTTATGAAGGATGGATGTGAGTGGTGAAGAGAATGGTGGGATTTGATAGGTGAGGGGTTTTTGGGGAAGAGGTATTGAGGTGATTGGTGAATGGATGAAGAAGAGAGAGAGAGGTGGGGTAGGTGGGGATCCTGTGGGGTCCACAGATCCTGAGGTGTCAAGGATATCTCATCCCTGCACCAAGTGGCATGTAAAAATGCCTCTTTCTGCCAATCCTGGCGTTAAACGCCAGGTTGCTGCCCATTTTTGGCGTTTAACGCCAGCTTCTTGCCCTTTTTTGGCGTTAAACGCTAGCTCTGTGCCCATTTCTGGCGTTAAACGCCCAGAATGGTGCCAGGCTGGGCGTTTAACGCCCATTCTGCTACCCTTATTGGCGTTTAAACGCCAGTAAGCTTCTCCTCCAGGGTGTTCTATTTTTCATTCTGTTTTTCAGTCTGTTTTTACTTTTTCAATTGTTTTTGTGACTTCACATGATCAGCAACCTACAGAAAACATAAAATAACAAAAGAAAATAGAAATTTAACATAGATAATTAAAGATTGGGTTGCCTCCAAATAAGCGCTTCTTTAATGTCAATAGCTTGACAGTGGGCTCTCATGGAGCCTCACAGATGTTCAGAGTGATGTTGAAACCTCCCAACACCAAACTTTATAGTTTGAATGTGGGGGTTGATGCGGGCGGAAATTGGCGAGTTAAGAATGATTATAAAATATGCGTTGCAAGTATAGTTCTCAACCAACCAGAAATCCGCTTTATCAATTTAAAAAGGGTGTCACAGAAATTAAAATAAAAATACTGGGAGTATGAGTCCCAGGTCGTCTCCCAATGAGTTGCAGAAAAGTGTGCTATTTTATTAATCAGATGTTTTCAAAAAGGTTTGAGTTGAACGGCAGAAATTAAATTAGAGAATTTATATAAATTTAAATAAAGGCCTTGACTGGGAGTTGATTAGTTGGAAGCTCTATTCTTGTTGCAGTACTCTCAAGATTAATTGATAATTGGGGGTTATTCTGTTTAGTTGTCCCTCACTAAGTAAGGGAAAGTTAAACAAGTTGGAATGCTATTTCTATCCACAAGTTCCAATCCGCTCTTGGGAGGATTGGTGTTAGTGACTAGAGAGCAATCCAACAATAAACCCAACTACAATCTTTCTCTTGAGCATCCCAACTTCAAGGGTTTCTTTCAATCAACTCCCCATCAAGTTAGGAAACTACTCGCTCATTGTAAATGTAAAATTCATAACATAAGAAAAGGAATTAAAGAAAGACATGATAAATAATGATCAAAAGATTAATTGAAAATAAAAGTAATTCTTGTATTAATAAATGCTAAAATAATCCAATAGTAAAATTAAGTAAATTAAGGAACATGGAAGAGTAAGAGACAAGTAAAGAGAACGAACTAGAGTGTCGAAGTCTTGATGAGGCAATAACTCTTCTCAATATCCCAATGCAAAAACAATGAAAATAACAAATCCTAAAAACTATGAATGTGTAGAGAGAAAACCTAGATGAGAGGAAAACTAGATCTAAAAAAACTTAAAACTATGTGGAATGAATGTTGTTTTTCGTTTCTGCATGTTCTCTGGCTCTAGTCTGCTTTTCTGGGCCAAAAACTGGGTCAAAATAAGGCCCGAAATTGCCCCCAGCGATTCTGCAGATTATGCAGATCGCGCATGTCACGCGGACGCGTCGTCCATGCGGCCGCGTCACTGCGATTTCCACTCTTTCGCGCGGTCGCGTCATCCATGCGGCCGCGTCGCTTCTCGCTGGTCATCTCCTCAATTTCTTGTGTTCCTTCCATTTTTGCAAGCTTCCTTTCCAATCTCTAACTCATTCATGCCCTATAAAGCCTGAAACACTTAACACACATATCACGGCATCGAATGGAATATAGGAGAAACAAAAATACATAATTAAAGTCCCTAGGAAGCAAGTTTTCAATCATACAATAACTTTAGGAAGGAATTATAAATGCATGCTTATTTAATGAATAAGTGGGTAAAGATCATGATAAAACCACACAATTAAACACAATATAAACCATGAAATAGTGTTTTATCAACCTCCCCACACTTAAACATTAGCATGTCCTCGTGCTTAGTTGAAGGAGATAAAATGAATGAGTAAGAACATGTAAAACCTGTGCAATGCAATGAAACCTATATGTATGAATGCAACTATATGATTTTTGTCCACTTGATCAAAAGTAAGTAAGCTCTTCAAAACAATTACAAATCAAATTTCACTAACTCAATTCTTATACAGTAAGAACAGATAAAAATGCAAGAAGATAGCTTATGAAAGCAGGGAACATAGAAATTCAAGCATGGAACCCTCACTGATGGTGTATGTACACTCTAGTCTCTCTAGGGTATAGGGTCATCACTCTATCCTTCTCTAATCATCCTCTCTAATTTTTGTTCTTCTCCTAACCAATCAACAACATTTATTATACCAATGCAAACATCATGAGGTCTTTTCAAGGTTGTAATGGGGCCAAGGTAAGGGTAAGGATGCATATATGGCTAAGTAAGCTTATAAATTGAATCTTTAATTAACCCAAGCTTTAACATAACCTATATATATATATATATATATATTCTATATAACTTTAGAATTCATACTTAGCTACCCAGAAATCTCTTTCACATCCATACTCATGTATCAACCTTTTATTTTGATTTTATCATACATGCATTGATCCTTGAATTCTTAATTCAACATTGGGGTAATTTTGTCCCCTTATTTATTTATTTATTTTTTTTTTTCAACATAAACATAAACATAAACATAGCTTATCAATGCACATAGATTTTTAATTCTTATAGTTTCACATGAGTAGGTATCCAAATTCCCATAATATTATCATGACTCATTCCCTTATTATCCTTTGTTCCCACAATTTCCCATACTTAAATAACATACATAATTCTATCTTAAGCTAACCAAAGATTCAATTTGGGAAATATAATTGTTTTTCCGCTTAAGGCTAGTAATGTGGTAAAATATAGAACAAATGAGATTTAAAGGCTCAAAGTGGCTAACAAAGGTAATTGAAAGGGTAGGCTTAATTTGGATAAGTGAGTTAAACAAATAATGGCCTCAATCATGTGCAAACATATAAATATAATAAACATTGGACATATAGGATGAAACAAAATGTAGATTGCAATCAGAGAGAAGTAAACACACAAGAATAAAATAATTATGGTTAAATAATGTAACCATTCATAAAGGCTCAAATCTCACAGGTTGTGTGTTCTTTAGCTCAAAAATCATCTTCCAAATACAACTTCAAGCAAATTTAACATAAAATAATTAATTAAAATTAGTGAAATTTTGTTCCAAAGATAGAGTCTTAGAAGAAATTCATTGTCTTTTCAATCAAGCAGAACATGCATGCAACTAATCTATTACTATGCGATTTATCCTATTCTAAAAAAAGAAAAATCTAACTAAATATCCTAATTTATTGGTGCTAGGGAAGAGAAATAACCTCAGGAAGTCAGGTACTGACCGACCTCCCCACACTTAAGGCTTTGCACCGTCCTCGGTGCCATCTGTCAAGAACAAAGGTGGGCTGGTAGCAGTATCTCCACAGTCGGGACCATCATGGCTCCCTGTACTGGTAAAGGAAGTGGAGTCCGGGGTATCTGAGTCCTTGAATTTTCCCATGATCAGCTCTTTGAGGTATGTGAATCGGCGCTCTCTCATCTTAGCTTTGTGTTCTTACCGATCCAACTTTTCAAGTATCTGCTGGAGCAGTTGGGCTGTTGTAGGTGCTTGTGGTGTTGAAGAAGGAATATCTTCAACTGGTTCAGTAGGCTGGCTGACAGTGGCTGCTGGAAGTCTAAGGTATTTCCCGTTGGATACAAACTGATCATCCCGTGGAAGCATGGCTTTGGTGTCCCCAGCTCTGTAGGAGACTCCGACTGCTGAGACAAGATCTGAGACCAGGGCAGGAAAAGGTAAGTTGCCCGCGATTTGTACGTGTCCCATGGTATTCCGGATATGTCTTGGTAGATTCAGAGGTTGGTCTGTAAGGATGCACCATAGTAGAACGGCCATGTCCGCAGTGAAGGAGGACTCGTGAGTGCTCGGAAAGACGTAATGGGACATGATTTGTGCCTATACGCGAGCCTCCAAGGTAAGTGCTGAAGCTGAAATTCCCTTAGGGTGGGTACGATGGTATCCGTAGATCCATCTGCTGCCAGGTAGTGCGATAACTCTGAGAACGGCGTCCCAGTCAAATTGGTACAACTGGCGCTTGAGTGCGGCTTCTTGAAAGGCATCCAATCCTTTTGGAATAGGGGGAAGACTTAGAACTTTTTGAATGGCCTCTTCTGTAATGGGGACTTGCTTCTGACGGACATAGACAGACTGCAGGGTTGGTAGGTGGTAGTTGGAGTAGAACTTGACTACCCAAGAAAGATTGACCTGCCTTGGCTGTCTCTGTAGGAATTCCCATTGTCTTCGGGCAATTTGTAGCTCAACAAAGGTAGCAATATTGGGCGGGAGGAGAAGAAGGTATTCGTTGTTGTAACTCCTTTCTACCAGGGTGGGGAACATCTGCTCACAGTAGCGATTGGGGAATCGCGCAGTGTCCTTTGCTGGGAATGCTCTTTCTTTATCATCAACCTTTATAATCCTCTTAATTTTCTTTGTTGAGGGCTTAACTGCAGTTAAAGAAGGCTCTGCCACTAATGCTCTCTTTGTTCCTCTTCTTGCTGCTGATTTAGGAATGGCTTTCTCTTTTCCTTTCTTGGTGGCCATCCTGAAAAAGGGAAGCGAAAGTAAATTAAATTTAAAGAGATAGAGCAAGGAAGAGAATGGAAAGGATGGTTATAAATGCACATAAAAAAGGTAAATGATATTAACACACGCTCATGAGTACATGTGAAAACTCATTAATGGAAAATAACTAGTGCATATGATGACAAGTGAATGCAAGGTGTTTATTGGCATGCCGGCAAAGGGCATGAGTAGCATAGATCAAGCATCACTCGTAACAAACCATCACGTTTGTATTGACAATTAAATTCAATGAATAAAATGGTAAAAGGAATTTGTGAAAAGCAAGCATTGAATATTAGAGTAGAAAAATGTAGAGAAGTTCATAATGCCATATGGGCTTTTTCACAAACACATAGCATACATGTAGAAGAAGCTTTTGAAAATAAGGATTCAAACATGCAAGTAATCCCTTAAAAAGCAATATATAATTGTCAAACAAATTTACAACAATCCACAAGCATATAATAATAAATAATGACTCACATAAATTGATAACACCAAGTAAAAAGGAAAAAGAAAGAAAAAGAAAATATGAATAATGAAAGTAAAACAAAAAGAAAAGAAGATAACATATAAAAATAAGAAGAAAAATAGAAAAGTAAGGAAAGAATGAAACAAGAAAACCTTGTTAATGGAGGTGAGAGAGAGAAAGTGTAAAAAATGAGAAAGAAGGAAGAATGGAGGAAGGGAGGGAGAAGAAATAAGGAGGGAAAAGAGAAAATAGGATTTGGGGAGAAAAAGATAAGATAATTGGCAAATCAGGAAAACTGTGCGGTGTAAGCGACGCGGTCGTGTGACCTGTTTTAGGCTAATGGCGCGAGGGTAGCCTCGCACTCGTACAACTCTCTGCTCAAAATTATACAATGCCAAATTTTAAGTGACGCGATCACGTGGGGCATGCGATCGCATGAGTGGGCTTTCAGAAGGATGTGGCGCGGACGCGTGAGGCACGCGATCGCGTGAGAGGGACTGTGTGTCCAGCGCCAGTCCAGCACCACTCTAGCACAACTTTCGGGTGTGCACCACTTTGACGTCGAAATCCTGGTCACGCGGCCGCGTGGGGCACGCGGTCGCGTGGGAGGCTATTATTCCCATATGACGCGGTCGCGTGGGGTGATTTGTGCCATTGGCACGCCTCCAGCCCTGCTCCTGCGTAACTCTCTGTTCATATTATTATTGTCTCCCAGCTCCCTGCGACGCGGACGCGTCAATGAGGCGATCGCGTTGCGTGATTTTTTTTTAAATATGTGAAAGGAACGATCATACCATGGTGGGTTGTCTCCCGCCTAGCACTTTGCTTTAACGTCCATAAGTTGGACACTCCACTAACTCAGTCTTCAGCTATGTGGGGATCTTCCAAGAGGAAGATCTCGAGCTCCTTGTTTTTCTTCAGCTTCTTGCCATGGTACAGCTTTAAACGATGTCCATTAACTTTGATTGGTTCAGAGCTTGAAGGATGGCTTAGGTGATAAACTTCGTACGGTTCGTCCTTCTCTACTCTGTATGGACCTTCCCATCTTGATCTCAACTTGCCTGGCATGAGCCTTAGTCGAGATTTATAAAGGAGGACTAAGTCCCCAGGTTGGAACTCTTTCCTCTTGATGTGCTGATCATGTACAGCCTTCATCTTCTCATTGTATAGTCTTGAGTTCTCATAAGCTTCTAGGCGAAGGCTCTCCAGTTCCTGCAGTTGCAACTTCCTTTCAGCTCCGGCTTTGTCAATTCCCATGTTGCATTCCTTTACTGCCCAAAAGGCTTTGTGCTCAACTTCAACAGGGAGATGACAAGCTTTTCCATAAACTAAGCGGAAAGGACTCATCCCAATGGGTGTTTTGTATGCTGTTCTGTATGCCAGAGTGTATCTTGTAGCCTGGTGCTCCAGTCTCTTCTATGAGGTTTGACTATCTTCTGCAAGATACGCTTTATCTCTCTATTTGACACCTCAGCTTGCCCATTAGTCTGAGGATGGTAGGCTGTTGCAACTTTATGAATTATCCTATGCTTCTTCATTAGTCCTGTTAGTCTCCTGTTACAAAAATGGGTGCCTTGATCGTTCACGATTGCTCGTGGTGATCCAAAGCGACAAATAATATGGTTTCTCACAAAGGAAACAACAGTGTTAGCATCATCAGTGCGGGTAGGAATTGCTTCCACCCATTTGAAAACGTAATCCACAGCTAACAATATATAGAAATAACCATTAGAATTTGGAAATGAACCCATGAAGTCAATGCCCCAAACATCAAAAATTTCACAAAAAAGTATAATTTGTTGAGGCATCTCATCCCTCCTGGATATATTACCAATTTTCTGGCATGGGAAACAAGATCTACAAAATTTAGCATCGTCCTTAAAAAGAGTAGGCCACCAGAATCCACAGTCTAAGATTTTTCTAGCAGTTCTTTGAGGGCCAAAATGTCCTCCACTCTCAGATGAGTGACAGGCCTCTAAGATGGACTGGAATTCTGATTGAGGCACACACCGTCTAATTACCTGGTCAGTGCCACATCTCCATAAATATGGGTCATCCCATATATAATATTTAGACTCGCTTTTCAGCTTGTCCCTTTGATGCTTAGAAAAGTTTGGAGGAAATGTGCGGCTAACTAGATAATTAGCTACAGGTGCATACCAAGGGACTATCTCAGATACTGCTTGCAGGTTATCAAATGGAAAATTATCAGCTATAGGAGTGGAATCATCCTTAATGTGCTCAAGGTGACTCAAGTGGTCTGCCACTAGATTCTGGTTACCACTCCTATCCTTAATTTCTAAATCAAATTCTTGTAATAGCAGTATCCAACGTATAAGCCTGGGTTTGGACTCCTTTTTAGATAATAAATACTTTAGAGCCGCGTGGTCTGAATACACTAATACTTTAGTACCAAGTAAATAGGCTCGGAATTTATCCAGAGAAAAAACAATAGCAAGAAGCTCTTTCTCAGTAGTGTAATTTGACTGAGCGGCATCTAAAGTTTTAGACGCGTAAGTGGTGTGCGAAATCGTGATCGTTCCTTCCTTGGTAACGGCGCTAAAAACTAAATACGCACGTTCATATTCTTAATTCTATTTCACAACTTCGTACAACTAACCAGCAAGTGCACTGGGTCGTCCAAGTAATAAACCTTACGTGAGTAAGGGTCGATCCCACAGAGATTGTCGGCTTGAAGCAAGCTATGGTCACCTTGTAAATCTCAGTCAGGCAGATTCAAATGTATTAAGAGATTATAATATACTAAAAGATAATTAAAATAGGATAGAGATACTTATGTAATTCATTGGTGAGAATTTCAGATAAGCGTATAGAGATGCCTTTCGTTCCTCTAAAGCTCTGCTTTCCTACTGTCTTCATCTAACCAGTCCCACTCCCTTCCATGGCAAGCTTTATGTAGGGCATCACCGTTGTCAATGGCTACATCCAACCTCTCTGTGAAAAAGGTCCAAATGCTCTGTCACGGCATGGCTAATCATCTGTCGATTCTCGATCATACTGGAATAGGATCCATTGATCCTTTTGCGTCTGTCACTACGCCCAGAACTCGCGAGTTTGAAGCTCGTCACAGCCATCCCTTCCCAGATCCTACTCGGAATACCACAGACAAGGTTTAGACTTTCCGGATCTCAAGAATGGCCATCCATGGGTTCTAACTTATACCACGGAGATTCTAATATCTCGGACTCGGTCCCATGTATTAGATATCTAAGAGATACTCATTCTAGCTTGTTTGCATGTAGAACGGAAGTGTTTGTCAGGCACGCGTTCATAAGTGAGAATGATGATGAGCATCACATAGTCATCACATTCATCATATTCTTGGGTGCGAATGGATATCTTAGAAGTGGAATAACTTGAATTGAATAGAAAAACAGTAGTACTTTGCATTAATCCATTAGGAACAGTAGAGCTCCACACCTTAATCTATGGTGTGTAGAAACTCTACCATTGAAAATACATAAGTGATGAAGGTCCAGGCATGGCCGAGAGGCCAGCCCCTAAATGTGATCTAAAGATAAAACTAAAGATGTAAATACAATAGTAAAAAGTCCTATTTATAAAAACTAGTTACTAGGGTTTACAGAGATAAGTAAATGATGTAGAAATCCACTTCCGGGGCCCACTTGGTGTGTGCTTGGGCTGAGCATGAAGCTTTCACGTGGAGAGGTCATTCTTTGAGTTGAACGCCAGTTTGTAACATGTTTCTGGCGTTTAACTCCACTTTGCAACCTGTTTCTGGCGTTTAACTCCAGAATGCAGCATGGAACTGGCGTTCAACACCAGTTTGCGTCATCTAAACTCGGGCAAAGTACAGACTATTATATATTGCTGGAAAGCCCTGGATGTCTAATTTCCAATGCAATTGAGAGCGCGCCATTTGGAGTTCTGTAGCTCCAGAAAATCCACTTTGAGTGCAAAGAGGTCAGAATCCAACAGCATCAGCAGTCCTTTGTCAGCCTCTGAATCAGATCTTTGCTCAGGTCCCTCAATTTCAGCCAAAAAATACCTGAAATCACAGAAAAACACACAAACTCATAGTAAAGTCCAGAAATGTGAATTTTATTTAAAAACTAATAGAAATATACTAAAAACTAACTAAATCATACTAAAAACTATGTAGAAACAATGCCAAAAAGCGTATAAATTATCCGCTCATCAGTAAGCAATAACAAAAGGATCCTTACCTTCACGCTGAGCCAGTGCTGCTCCTACTGCATGGTTGGAAGCATCGCACATTATTTCAAATAGTTGGCTCCAATCTGGTCCTCTTATAATTGGAGCTTGAGTCAGTGCAGTCTTCAGCTTATCAAACGCTTGTTTGCAATTTTCACTGAACTCAAACTCAATATCTTTCTGCAGTAGCCTGGATAAGGGAAGTGCTACCTTATTGAAGTCCTTAATGAACCTCTTGTAAAAACCTGCATGGCCAAGGAAAGAACGGACCTCTCTCACAGAAGAGGGGTAAGGTAAACTAGAAATAACATCCACCTTTGCTGGATCTACAGAAATGCCAGTGTTAGACACAACTTGTCCTAGTACAATCCCTTGCTTAACCATAAAGTGACATTTTTCAAAATTTAATACCAGGTTTGTACTGACACATCTATCTAATACTCTAGATAATCCATCTAAGCAAAGGCTAAAGGAATCACCATAAACACTAAAATCATCCATAAAAACTTCCATGCAGTCCTCAATAAGATCAGAGAAAAGACTCATCATGCACCTTTAGAAAGTAGCTGGTGCATTGCACAAGCCAAAGGGCATTCTCTTGTAAGCATAAGTCCCAAAAGGACATGTAAAAGTAGTCTTTTCCTGATCCTCAGGAGCTATATGAATCTGGAAATAACCTGTGTAACCATCTAAAAAATAATAATGCGATTTACCTGACAGGCGATGGATTCATTTTCATAGCTTTAAGGCATAGACACTTAGACACTAATGATCATATAATAAAGACACAAACATAAATAAACATAAGGCATAATTTTTCGAAAAACAGTAAAATAAATAGACAAGGAGATTAAGGAATGAGTCCACCTTAGTGAGGGTGGCGTCTTCCTCTTCTTGAAGAACCAATGGTGCCTTTTGAGCTCCTCTATGTCTCTTCCTTGTCTTTCTTGCTCCTCCCTCATAGCTCTTTGATCTTCTCTAATTTCATGGAGGATGATGGAGTGCTCTTGATGCTCCACCCTTAGTTGTCCCATGTTAGAACTTAATTCTCCTAGGGAAGTGTTGATTTGTTCCCAATAATTCTATGGAGGAAAGTGCATCCCCTGAGGCATCTCAGGAATTTCATGGTGAGGAATTTCCTCATGCTCATGTTGAGATCCATGCTCTCTTGTTTGTTCCATTCTTTTCTTAGTGATGGGCTTGTCCTCTTCAATGAGGATGTCTCTGGCCTTAGGTGCCATAAATGGTTATGGAAAAACAAAAAGCAATGTTTTTACCACACCAAACTCAGAAGTTTTGCTTGTCCTCGAGAAAAAGAAGAAAGAAGTGAGTAGAAGAAGAAGAAAATGGAAGAGATAGAGGTGTGTGAATGGTTCGGTCAGGGGGGTTTAGGTGGTTATGATGTGTGAAAAGGAAGGAGTGATGGTTTGAATTTGAGTGGGTGGGTGTAGGTGGGTTATATGATGGTTTTAGAGGAGTAATGGAGGTGATTGGTGGATGTTAATTGAGGAAGAATGTTATGAAAAAGGTGTGAAAAGGAGAGAAGAAGGTAGGTGGGGATCCTGTGGGGTCCACAGATCCTGAGGGGTCAAGGACTTAACATCCCTGCTCCAATTAGGCGTGTAAAACGCCCTTGCTGTACAATCCTGGCATTTAACGCCAGACTTTAGCATGTTTCTGGCGTTAAACGCCACTTCCTTGCTTGTTTTGGGCGTTCAACGCCAGTCTATAGCACGTTTCTGGCGTTGAACGCCAGTATGGTGCATGTTTCTGGCGTTAAATGCCAGTCTGATGCTTGTTTCTGGCGTTTAACGCCAGCTTTCCTCTGGGTGCAATCCTGGCATTTAAACGCCAGACTGCTGCTTGTTTCTGGCGTTTAACGCCAGTTTCATGCTCTGTTCTGGCGTTAAACGCCAGCCAGATGCTCCTTACTGGCGTTTAAACGCCAGTAAGCCCTTCCTCCAGGGTGTGCTATTTTCAATGCTGTTTTTCATTCTGTTTTCGATTTTTCAGTAGTTTTTGTGACTCCACATGATCATCAACCTAATAAAAAATGAAATAACAAAGAGAAAATAAAATAAAAATAATTAAATAACATTGGGTTGCCTCCCAACAAGTGCTTCTTTAATGTCAATAGCTTGACAGTGAGCTCTCATGGAGCCTCACAGATAATCAAAGCAAGGTTGGGACCTCCCAACACCAAACTTAGAGTTTGGTTGTGGGGGTTCAACACCAAACTTAGAGTTTGACTTTGGGGGCTTTGGTTGACTCTGTAGTGAGAGAAGCTTTTCATGCTTCCTCTCCATAGTTATAGAAGGAGATCCTTGAGTTTCAAACACAAGGTTGTCCTCATTAAGTTGAAGGACTAACTCTCCTCTGTCCACATCCATCACAGCTCTTGCTGTAGCTAGGAAGGGTCTTCCAAGGATGATGGATTCATCCTCATCCTTCCCAGTGTCTAGGATTATGCACGTTCTCTACTTGTCTATAAGCCTGTTTTCTTGAGTTGTCTGCCATCTCTAATGAGATTCTGGCATCTTGCACCTCAAAGATTCCCAGTTTCTCCATTACAGAGAGTGGCATGAGGTTTATCCCTGACCCAAGGTCACACAGAGCCTTTTCAAAGGTCATGGTGCCTATGGTACAAGGTATTAAGAATTTTCCAGGATCCCGTTTCTTCTGAGGCAATGTCAGTTGATCCAGATCACTCAGTTCATTGATGAGCAAGGGAGGTTCATCTTCCCAAGTCTCATTACCAAATAATTTGGCATTCAGCTTCATGATTGCACCAAGGTACTTGGCAACTTGCTCTTCAGTAACATCCTCATTCTCTTCAGAAGAAGAATACTTATCAGAGTTCATGAAGGGCATAAGGAGGTTCAATGGAATCTCTATGGTCTCTAGATGAGCCTCAGATTCCTTTGGTTCCTCAAAGGGGAACTCTTTGTTGATCACTGGACGTCCCAGGAGGTCTTCCTCACTGGGATTCACGTCCTCTCCCTCCCCTGTAGGTTCGGCCATGATGGTTAATTCAATGGCCTTGCACTCTCTTTTTGGATTTTCTTCTGTATTGCTTGGGAGAGTACTAGGAGGAGTTTCAGTGACCTTTTTACTCAGCTGACCCACTTGTGCCTCCAAATTTCTAATGGAGGACCTTGTTTCATTCATGAAACTCAAAGTGGCCTTAGATAGATCAGAGACTAAATTTTCTAAGTAGAATGATTCTGCTCAGAATTTTCTGTCTGTTGCTGAGTGGATGATGGAAAAGGTTTACTATTGTTAAACCTGTTTCTTCCACCATTATTAAAGCCTTGTTGAGGCTTTTGTTGATCCTTCCATGAGAAATTTGGATAATTTCTCCATGAGGGGTTATAGGTGTTTCCATGGGGTTCACCCATGGAATTCACCTCTGCTATTGCAGGGTTCTCAGGATCATAAGCTTCTTCTTCAGAAGATGCCTCTTTAGTACTGTTGGATGATTCCTTCAATCCATTCAGACTCTGGGAGATCATATTGACTTGCTGAGTCAATATTTTATTCTGATCCAATATGGCATTCAGAGTATCAATTTCAAGAACTCCCTTCCTCATAGGCGTCCCATTACTCACAGGATTCCTTTCAGAAGTGTACATAAACTGGTTATTTGCAACCATGTCAATGAGTTCTTGAGCTTCTGCAGGCGTTTTCTTTAGGTGAATGGATCCACCTGCAGAGTGGTCCAGTGACATCTTTGATAACTCAAACAGATCATCGTAGAATATATCCAGGATGGTCCATTCTGAAAGCATGTCAGAAGGACACTTTTTGGTCAGTTGCTTGTATCTCTCCCAAGCTTCATAGAGGGATTCAACTTCCTTTTGTCTGAAGGTTTGAACATCCACTCTAAGCTTGCTAAGCTTTTGAGGAGGAAAGAACTTGGCTAAGAAAGCCGTGACCAGCTTATCCCAAGAGTTTAGGCTGTCTTTAGGTTGAGAGTCCAACCATATTCTAGCTCTGTCTCTTACAGCAAACGGGAAAAGCATGAGCCTGTAGACCTCGGGTTCGACCCCATTGGTTTTAACAGTATCACATATCTACAAGAATTCAGTTAAGAACTGAAAAGGATCTTCAAATGGAAGTCCATGAAACTTGCAGTTTTGTTGCATCAGAGAAACTAGTTAAGGCTTAAGGTCAAAATTGTTTGCTCCAATGGTAGGGATGGAGATGCTTCTTCCATGTAAATTGGAATTTGGTGCAGTAAAGTCACCAAGAATCTTCATTGCATTGTTATTATTTTCGGCTGCCATCTCCTCTTCCTTTTCAAAAATTTCTGTAAGGTTGTCTCTGGATTGTTGTAATTTAGCTTCTCTCAGTTTCCTCTTCAGAGTCCTTTCAAGTTCAGGATCTGCTTCAACAAGAATGTTCTTGTCCGTGCTTCTGCTCATATGAAAAAGAAGGGAACAGAAAATAATAATAGGGATCCTTTTTACCATAGTATAGAGGTTCCCTTGTGTGAGTAGAAGAAAAGAAGAAAGAGAATGAAGAAGAGAAGAATTCGAACTCAGAGGAGAAGAAGGGGTTCGAATTTTTGGGTGAGGAGAAGTGTTAGTAGATGAATAAATAAATAGAAGGAGATGAGAGAGAGGGACTTTCGAAAAAATAAAAATAAAATTTAAATTTAAATTTCGAAAATTAAAATTGAAATTAAATTAAATTAAAATAATTAGTTAATTAAAAAGGAAATTTGAAAAAGAGGGAAGGGATTTTCGAAAATTAGAGCGAGAGAGTTAGTTAGGTAGTTTTGAAAAAGATAAAAATCAAACAAAAAGTAAAGTGGTTAATTGAAAAAGATTTGAAAATCAAATTTGAAAAGATAAGAAGTTAGAAAAGATTTTTAAATTAAATTTTGAAAAAAATGTGATTGAAATTCATTTTGAAAAAGATTTGAAAAAAGAATTTTAAAAAGATTTGATTTTGAAAATTAAAGTTGATTACTTGACTAACAAGAAACTAAAAAGATATGATTCTAGAGTTTAAAGATTGAACCTTTCTTACTAGGCAAGTAACAAACTTAATATTTTTGAATCAATCACATTAAATGCTAATAAGATTTTTGAAAATTATGAAAAAGATTTTGAAAATTAATTTGAAATTTTTGAAAGTAAGAAAGAAAATTTGAAAAAGATTTGATTTTTGAAAAAGATTTGAAATGGATAAGATTTTTAAATTGAAAATTTGATTTGACTCATAAGAAACAACTAGATTTTAAAAATTTTTGAAAAAGTCAACTCAAACTTTCGAATTTTATGAGAAGAAAAAGGGAAAGATATTTTTTTGATTTTTGAATTTTAATGATGAGAGAGAAAAACATGAAAAAGACTCAATGCATGAAAATTTTGGATCAAAACAAATAATGCATGCAAGAACACTATGAATGTCAAGATGAACACCAAGAACACTTTGAATGTCAAGATGAACATCAAGAACTTATTTTTGAAAAATTTTCAAGAAAAGAAAACATGCAAGACACCAAACTTAGAAATTTTTTATTTTTAAACACTATGAATGCAAGAATGTATATGAAAAACAAGAAAAGATGCAAAACAAGAGAATACAAAGATCAAACAAGGAAATTCATCAACAACTTAAAGATCATGAAGAATGCAATGCATGAATTTTTGAAAAATGCAAGAAACATAGAAACATGCAATTGACACCAAACTTATGACTTGACACTAGACTCAAGCAAGAAACAAAAAATATTTTTGATTTTATGATTTTATGATTTTTTTTTTAGATTTTTCGAAAATTAATTTGGAAAAAGAAAAAAATAAGGATTTCAAAATTTTTAATAGGAATTACAGGAATCTTGCACTGTTAGTCTAAAGCTCCAGTCCAGGAATTAGACATGGCTCACTAGCCAGCCAAGCTTCAGCAGGAAATTACATCCATTGAAGTGATTAGTTGAAGCCTCAGTCCAAAGGAATTTAGACATGGCTTTACAGCCAGCCAGGATTCAACAAATCATCATGAAATACTAGAATTCATTCTTAAAAATTCTGGAAAAAAAATATATTTTTTTGAAAATATTTTATTTTTTTATTTTTTTATTTTTTCGAAACCTTTTTGAAAACAAAATAAAAGTTGAAACAAGAAGAAAATTACCTAATCTGAGCAACAAGATGAACCGTCAGTTGTCCAAACTCGAACAATCCCCGGCAACGGCGCCAAAAACTTGGTGTGTGAAATCGTGATCGTTCCTTCCTTGGTAACGACGCTAAAAACTAAATACACACGTTCATATTCTTAATTCTATTTCACAACTTCGTACAACTAACCAGCAAGTGCACTGGGTCGTCCAAGTAATAAACCTTACGTGAGTAAGGGTCGATCCCACAGAGATTGTCGGCTTGAAGCAAGCTATGGTCACCTTATAAATCTCAGTCAGGCGGATTCAAATGTATTAAGAGATTATAGTATACTAAAAGATAATTAAAATAGGATAGATATACTTATGTAATTCATTGGTGAGAATTTCAGATAAGCGTATAGGGATGCCTTTCGTTCCTCTAAACCTCTGCTTTCCTGCTGTCTTCATCCAACCAGTCCCACTCCCTTCCATGGCAAGCTTTATGTAGGGCATCACCGTTGTCAATGGCTACATCCTATCCTCTCTATGAAAAAGGTCCAAATGCTCTGTCACGACACGGCTAATCATCTGTCGGTTCTCGATCATACTGGAATAGGATCCATTGATCCTTTTGCGTCTGTCACTACGCCCAGCACTCGCGAGTTTGAAGCTCGTCACAGCCATCCCTTCCCAGATCCTACTCGGAATACCACAGGCAAGGTTTAGACTTTCCGGATCTTAAGAATGGCCATCCATGGGTTCTAAATTATACCACGAAGATTCTACTATCTCGGACTCGGTCCCCTGTATTAGATATCTAAGAGATACTCATTCTAGCTTGTTTGCATGTAGAACGGAAGTGTTTGTCAGACACACGCGTTCATAAGTGAGAATGATGATGAGCGTCACATAATCATCACATTCATCATGTTCTTGGGTGCGAATGGATATCTTAGAAGCCAAATAAGTTGAATGGAATAGAAAAATAGTAGTACTTTGCATTAATCCATGAGGAACAGCAGAGCTCCACACCTTAATCTATGGTGTGTAGAAACTCTACCGTTGAAAATACATAAGTGATGAAGGTCCAGGCATGGCCGAGAGGCCAGCCCCCAAACGTGATCTAAAGATAAAACTAAAGATGTAAATACAATAGTAAAAAGTCCTATTTATAAAAACTAGTTACTAGGGTTTACAGAGATAAGTAAATGATGCAGAAATCCACTTTCGGGGCCCACTTGGTGTGTGCTTGGGCTGAGCATAAAGCTTTCACGCGGAGAGGTCATTCTTGGAGTTGAACGCCAGTTTGTAACGTGTTTCTGGCGTTTAACTCCACTTTGCAACCTGTTTCTGGCGTTTAACTCCAGAATGCAGCATGAAACTGGCGTTCAACGCCAGTTTGCATCATCTAAACTCGAGCAAAGTATGGACTATTATATATTACTGGAAAGCCCTGGATGTCTACTTTCTAACGCAATTGAGAGTACGCCATTTGGAGTTCTGTAGCTCTAGAAAATTCACTTTGAGTGCAGACAGGTCAGAATCCAACAGCATCAGCAGTCCTTTGTCAGCCTCTGAATCAGATCTTTGCTCAGGTCCCTCAATTTCAGCCAGAAAATACCTGAAATCACAGAAAAACACACAAAATCATAGTAAAGTCCAGAAATGTGAATTTTATTTAAAAACTAATAGAAATATACTAAAAACTAACTAAATCATACTAAAAACTATGTAGAAACAATGCCAAAAAGCGTATAAATTATCCGCTCATCAGTAAGCAATAACAAAAGGATCCTTACCTTCACGCTGAGCTAGTGCTGCTCCTATTGCATGGTTGGAAGCATCGCACATTATTTCAAATGGTTGGCTCCAATCTGGTCCTCTTATAATTGGAGCTTGAGTCAGTGCAGTCTTCAACTTATCAAATGCTTGTTTGCAATTTTCACTGAACTCAAACTCAATATCTTTCTACAGTAGCCTGGATAAGGGAAGTGCTACCTTATTGAAGTCCTTAATGAACCTCCTGTAAAAACCTGCATGGCCAAGGAAAGAACGGACCTCTCTCATAGAAGAGGGGTAAGGTAAACTAGAAATAACATCCACCTTTGCTAGATCTACAGAAATGCCAGTGTTAGACACAACATGTCCTAGTACAATCCCTTGCTTAACCATAAAGTGACATTTTTCAAAATTTAATACCAGGTTTGTACTGACACATCTATCTAATACTCTAGATAATCCATCTAAGCAAAGGCTAAAGGAATCACCATAAACACTAAAATCATCCATAAAAACTTCCATGCAGTCCTCAATAAGATCAGAGAAAAGACTCATCATGCACCTTTGGAAAGTAGCTGGTGCATTGCACAAGCCAAAGGGCATTCTCTTGTAAGCATAAGTCCCAAAAGGACATGTAAAAGTAGTCTTTTCCTGATCTTCAGGAGCTATATGAATCTGGAAATAACCTGTGTAACCATCTAAAAAATAATAATGCGATTTACCTGACAGACGATCCAGCATTTGATCAATGAATGGAAGAGGATAGTGATCCTTACGGGTTGCTTGGTTGAGGCGTCTGTAGTCAATGCAGACCCTCCAGGCGTTCTGAACTCTGGTTGCTATGAGCTCTCCATGCTCATTCTTCACTGTAGTGACTCCAGACTTCTTTGGCACTACTTGTACTGGGCTTACCCATTCACTGTCTGAGATGGGATAGATGATATCTACCTCTAGTAGTCTAGTCACTTCCTTTTTGACAACCTCTAGGATAGTGGGGTTTAGTCTTCTCTGGGGTTGACGGACAGGTCTTCCTCCCTCTTCTAAAAATATTCTATACTCACAGACTTGAGGGTTTATGCCTACTATGTCTGCCAAACTCCAACCAATTGCCTTCTTATGCCTCCTCAGCACACCAAGTAGCTGCTCTTCCTGTTGAGAAGTGAGTTCCCTTGCAATGATAACTGGAAACTTCTGCCCGTCTTCAAGGTAAGCATATTTGAGGTGTGGGGGAAGGAGTTTTAATTCTAACTTCTGATCATGTTCAGGCTCTGGGTTGTCTGGAGCTGGTAACAGTGGTAAGGTACTGTCATTGTCCTCTGAGAGTGTCCCCACACTTGGACCTTGTTCTGTGTGCTTCTCTTCAAATTCCTCCTGGTGAACTTCAGCCACGGTTTCATCTATAATGTCACACTTGAGGATAGAGTGATCCTCTGGAGGATGCTTCATAACTCCATTCAGATTGAAGATTACTACTCTGCCATCTATTTCAAAAGAGTATGTTCCTGAAAAAGCATCTAATTTAAACTTTGAGGTCTTCAAGAATGGCCTTCCGAGTAAGATTGATGATGGCTTGTCTGAGTCATTTTGGGACATTTCCAGGATATAAAAATCAGTGGAGAACGTGAGTCCCTTAAAGCCCACTAAGACATCTTCAGCGACTCCAGCCACTGTAATAATGCTTTTATCTGCTAACACAAAACGAGCTGCCGACCTTTTTAAGGGAGGGAGCCTCAAAATATCATATATAGACAAAGGCATTATACTCACACATGCTCTTAAATCACACATGCAATCAAAAAATACTACACCACCAATAGTACAATTAACCATACAAGGACCTGGGTCACTACACTTTTCAGGTAAACCTCCCATTAAAGCAGATATGGAACTTCCTAAAGGAATAGTTTCTAATTCATTAATTTTGTCTTTATGTATACATAAATCTTTTAGAAACTTTGCATATTTAGGTACCTGTTGAATAACATCAAAAAGGGGAACAGTTACCTCAACCTTTTTGAATATCTCTACCATTTTTGGGGTCAGGTTCCAGCTGCTTCCTGGGCTTCCTTGCAAGTTGTGGAAATGGAATAGGAGAGGTGTCTTCTGCAGTGTCTGCGCCTTTTAGTGCTTCCTCTCGTGGTTGCACTTCTTCTTCTTCAGCTATGTCCTGTATGTCCTCTTCCTCTTCAACATCTTCTATTTTCACTACCTCTTCAGCTGAGGTGTGTTCTGGTGGGCTTGGCTCCTCCTGGTTCCTCTCCTGCAGTGTGGTTCCGGACCTTAGGGTGATGGCATTAATACCACCCTTGGGATTGGGTAATGGTTGAGAGGGAATTCTACTGGAGCTCGAAGGTTGGTTATTGGAGTTGGTCATTGATCCAATCTGGGAGACAAGAGCTTGCAAAGTAACGGTCAGACCATTTAGAGTGGCATTAATGTTATTTTCCATGGTCTGCTGTCTCCGATCCATAGATTGTAGTAAGTCATCATTAGCAGATGAAGAAGGATAGGTAAATTGAGAGGTTTGCTGTAGGGTATTCTGTGGTCCTTGGGATTGCCTTAGGTGAGGTGCTCTGTAAGGCTGATTCTGATTCTGCTGCCTGTTGTTGTTGTTATTCCACCTCTGATTTCCCTGATTATCTCTGCCTCCTCTGTTGTTGTTGTTGTCCCTCCAATTCTGGTTAGAATTGTCTTGCCATCCGTGGTTGTGATTGCCACCTTGATTGTACCCTTGGTTGGGGCGGTCATAGAAGTTATGTGTGGCTGCCACGGTGTTGTCTTCCTGCTGGAGCTGCGGACATTCATCAGTATAGTGGCTATAATCAGCGCAGATTCTGCAAACTCTCTGTGGGACTAACTGTTGGTTTTTTTGTGGTGGAGAAGGTTGAGCTTGCTGAACTTGTTGTTGATTCAATTGCATCTGCTTCAACAAGTTGGTCATTTCACAGATACTCTGAGTTAGAGCAGTAGTCTCTCTGCTAGAGGATACTTCTGCAACGTCTTTTGAGCGGCCTTGTTTCTGCCTGTGATTCCTAGTAGATTCAGCTAAGTCACTGATCAATTGCCATGCCTCATCAGTGGTCTTGTATTTTTTCATAGACCCATTGCTAGCACTTTCCAATGTGGTCTTATCTTGGGGCATCATGCCTTGTGTGACATAACCGAGTAACACTATTTTGTCAATCATATGGTGGGGGCAAGCTTCCAGAATATTATTGAAGCGCTCCCAATACTCATAGAGAGTTTCAAAATCATCCTGAACAATCATGGAAATATCTTTCCTCAGTTTATCAGTAACTTCAGCTGGAAAGAACTTTTCCAAGAATTCTCTTCTCAGTGTATCCCAGTTGGATACAGTTGCTGTGGGTTGAGTATAGTACCACTCTCTTGCCTTTCCCTCAAGAGAAAACAGGAAGACTTTCAGCAGAATTGAAGTTTCATTTGCACTATCACGCCTGACAGTAGAACAGGCTGCCTGAAAATCTCTCAGGTGCTTGATAGGCTCTTGAGCAGGTAAGCCATGAAACTTGGGCATCAAATTAAGTAGTGCGGTCTTTATTTCAAAGTTTGTAGCCACCGCTGGGTGATGCGCTTGAAACGGTTGCATTGTAAAATCAGGGGCTCCTTCCTCCTGGATAGTAACTCTTCTGGCTGCTGCCATGTTACCTGTACGTAAACCAACCGAATCAGTAGAACGGGAGCTGGTTTTTTTCTCAAGTGGCGTTTCAGATCCTCCCTCAGGGAGGACTAACCGATGCCGAGCTTGCCTTATTCGTGAAATAGTTCTTTCAATCTCAGGATCGAATACTGGCAAGCTTGGATCAGGAAGTGAACACGTCATCTAACGAAAGAAACAAGCAGCTCATAGTAGCAAAATAAAATAAAATGTAAATAAATAAATTCTAATTAATAACTTTAGCACTCTATTGCAACTCCTCGGCAACGGCGCCAAAAATTGATGCGGGCGGAAATTGGCGAGTTAAGAATGATTATAAAATATGCGTTGCAAGTATAGTTCTCAACCAACCAGAAATCCGCTTTATCAATTTAAAAAGGGTGTCACAGAAATTAAAATCAAAATACTGGGAGTATGAGTCCCAGGTCGTCTCCCAACGAGTTGCAGAAAAGTGTGCTATTTTATTAATCAGATGTTTTCAAAAAGGTTTGAGTTGAACGGCAGAAATTAAATTAGAGAATTTATATAAATTTAAATAAGGGCCTTGACTGGGAGTTGATTAGTTGGAAGCCCTATTCTTGTTGCAGTACTCTCAAGATTAATTGATAATTGGCGTTATTCTGTTTAGTTGTCCCTCAATAAGTAAGGGAAAGTTAAACAAGTTGGAATGCTATTTCTATCCACAAGTTCCAATCCGCTCTTGGGAGGATTGGTGTTAGTGACTAGAGAGCAATCCAACAATAAACCCAACTATAATCTTTCTCTTGAGCATCCCAACTTCAAGGGTTTCTTTCAATCAACTCCCCATCAAGTTAGGGAACTACTCGCTCATTGTAAATGTAAAATTCATAACATAAGAAAAGGAATTAAAGAAAGACATGATAAATAATGATCAAAAGATTAATTAAAAATAAAAGTAATTCTTGTATTAATAAATGCTAAATAATCCAATAGTAAAATTAAGTAAATTAAGGAACATGGAAGAGTAAGAGACAAGTAAAGAGAACGAACTAGAGTGTCGAAGTCTTGATGAGGCAATAACTCTTCTCAATATTCCAATGCAAAAACAATGAAAATAACAAATCCTAAAAACTAGAGGAGAGGAAACTTAAAACTATGCAGAATGAATGTTGTTTTTGGTTTCTGCATGTTCTCTGGCTCTAGTATGCTTTTCTGGGCCGAAAACTGGGTCAAAATAAGGCCCGAAATCGCCCCCAGCGATTCTGCAGATTATGCAGATCGCGCATGTCACGCGGACGCGTCGTCCATACGGCCGCGTCACTCGTGCTATTCCATGCCACGCGGTCGCGTCGTCCATGCGGCCGCGTCACTGCGATTTCCACTCTTTCGCGCGGTCGCGTCATCCATGCGGCCGCGTCGCTTCTCGCTGGTCATCTCCTTAATTTCTTGTGTTCCTTTCATTTTTGCAAGCTTCCTTTCCAATCTCTAACTCATTCATGCCCTATAAAGCCTGAAACACTTAACACACATATCATGGCATCGAATGGAATAAAGGAGAAATAAAAATACATAATTAAAGTCCCTAGGAAGCAAGTTTTCAATCATACAATAACTTTAGGAAGGAATTATAAATGCATGCTTATTTAATGAATAAGTGGGTAAAGATCATGATAAAACCACACAATTAAACACAATATAAACCATGAAATAGTGGTTTATCAGGGGTTCAACACCAAACTTGAAGTTTGGTTGTGGCCTCCCAACACCAAACTTAGAGTTTGACTGTGGGGGATCTGTTTGTCTCTGTATTGAGAGAAGCTCTTCATGCTTCCTCTCCATGGTTACAGAGGGATATCCTTAAGCTTTAAACACAAGGGAGTCTTCATTCACTTGAATGATCAAGTCTCCTCTGTCAACATCAATTACAGCTTTTGCTGTGGCTAGGAAGGGTCTGCCCAGGATGATGGATTCATCTATACACTTCCCAGTCTCTAGGATTATGAAATCAGCAGGGATGTAGTGGCCTTCAACCTTTACCAAGACATCCTCTACAAGTCTAAACGCCTGTTTCTTTGAATTGTCTGCCATCTCCAGTGAGATTCTTGCAGCTTGTACCTCAATGATCCCTAGCTTCTCCATTACAGAGAGAGGCATGAGGTTTATGCTTGACCCTAGGTCACACAGAGCCTTCTCAAAGGTTATGGTGCCTATGGTACAAGGTATTGAGAACTTTCCAGGATCTTGTCTCTTTAGAGGTAATTTCTGCCTAGTCAAGTCATCCAGTTCTTTAGTGAGCAATGGAGGTTCATTCTCCCAAGTCTCATTACCAAATAACTTGGCGTTTAGCTTCATGATTGCTCCAAGGTACTTAGCAACTTGCTCTTCAGTAACATCTTCATCCTCTTCAAAGGAAGAATACTCATCATAGCTCATGAATGGCAGAAGTAGATTCAATAGAATCTCTATGGTCTCAGTGTGAGCCTCAAATTCCCATGGTTTCTCATCAGGGAATTCCATAGAGGCTAGTGGACATCCATTGAGGTCTTCCTCAGTGGAGATCATGGCCTCTTCCTCCTCTCCAGGTTCGGCCGTGTGGGCTATGGTGATGGCCTTGCACTCTCCTTTTGGATTCTCTTCTGTATTGCTTGGAAGAGCACTAGGAGGGAGTTCAGTAACTTTCTTACTTAGCTGACCCACTTGTGCCTCCAAATTTCTAATGGAGGACCTTGTTTCAGTCATGAAACTTTGAGTGGTTTTGATTAGATCAGATACTACAGTTGCTAATTCAGAGTGGCTCTGCTTAGAATTCTCTGTCTGTTGCTGAGAAGATGATGAAAAAGGTTTGCCATTGCTAAACCTATTTCTTTCACCATTATTGTTGTTGAAGCCTTGTTGAGGCTTCTGTTGATCTTTCCATGAAAGATTTGGATGATTTCTCCATGAAGGATTATAGGTGTTTCCATAGGAATCTCCCATGTAATTCACCTCTTCCATTGCTGGGTTCTCAGGATCATAAGCTTCTTCTTCAGATGAAGCTTCTTTGGTACTGCCTGTTGCTGCTTGCATTCCAGACAGACTCTGAGAAATCATATTGACTTGTTGAGTCAATATTTTGTTCTGAGCTAGTATGGCATTTAGAGTATCAATCTCAAGAACTCCTTTCTTCTGATTCGTCCCATTATTCACAGGATTCCTCTCAGAGGTGTACATGAATTGGTTATTTACAACCATTTCAATGAGTTCCTGAGTTTCTGCAGGCGTCTTCTTCAGATGAAGAGATCCTCCAGCAGAGCTGTCCAATGACATTTTGGACAGTTCAGACAGATCATCATAGAAGATACCTATGATGCTCTATTCTGAAAGCATGTCAGAAGGACACCTTCTGATCAATTGCTTGTATCTTTCCCAAGCTTCATAGAGGGATTCTCCTTCCTTCTGTCTGAAGGTTTGGACTTCCACTCTAAGCTTGCTCAATTTTTGAGGTGGAAAGAACTTTGCCAAGAAGGCATTGACTAGCTTTTCCCAAGAGTTCAGGCTTTCTTTAGGTTGTGAATCCAACCATGTTCTAGCTCTGTCTCTTACAGCAAAGGGAAAAAGCATAAGCTTGTAGACCTCGGGATCAACCCCATTGGTCTTGACAGTGTCACAGATTTGCAAGAATTCAGCTAAGAACTGATGAGGATCTTCCAATGGAAGTCCATGAAACTTGCAATTCTGTTGCATTAGAAAAACTAATTGAGGCTTAAGCTCAAAGTTGTTTGCTCCAATGGCAGGGATTGAGATGCTTCTCCCATAGAAGTCGGGAGTAGGTGCAGTAAAGTCACCAAGCACCTTCCTTGCATTGTTGGCATTGTTGTTTTTGGCTGCCATGGCTTCTTCCTCCTTGAAGAGCTCTGTTAGTCCCTCTAGAGAGAGTTGTGCTTTAGCTTCTCTTAGCTTTCTCTTCAAGGTCCTTTCAGGTTCAGGATCAGCTTTAACAAGGATGCCTTTGTCTTTGCTCTTGCTCATATGAAAGAGAAGAGAACAAGAAAGTATGAAATCCTCTATGTTACAGTATAGAGATTCCTTGAGGTGTCAGAGGAAAAGAAGAATAGAAGGAGAAGGTAGATAGAAGAGAATTCGAACTTATCAAGAAGGATAGAGTTTGAATTGCACCTTGGGGAGGAGTGTTAGTCCCTTAAATAGAAGGATGTGAGAAGAGGGGAAGAATTTTCGAGATTAAAGTAAAAGATTTTGAAATAATTAAAAGAAATTTTGAAAATTTGATTGATGATTTTCGAAAACTAATATTGGGAAAGAAATTAAGTGATTTTTAAAAAAGATTTTGAAATTAGAAATCAAAAAGATATGATTGAAAATTAATTTTGAAAAAGATGTGATTGAAAAGATATGATTGAGAAGATATGATTGAAAATCAAATTAAAAATAGAAAGTTTTAAAATTAAAGTTGATTACTTGACTAACAAGAAATTAAAAGATATGATTCTAAAATTTAAAATTTGATCCTTCCTTAATAGGCAAGTAACAACTTGAAAATTTTGAATTAAATTACTAATTGTAGCAAGGATTTTCGAAAATAGTAAAAAAATAAAAAAATGAAAAGAAATTGATTTTGAAGAGATATGATTGAAAAGATATGATTTGAAAAAGATTTGATTTTGAAAAATTATGAAGATTTGAAAAAAATTTGGATTAAAAACAAAATCTTCCCTCTAGTGTCATCCTGGCGTTAAACGCCCAGAATGGCATCCATTCTGGTGTTTAACGCCCAAAATGCTACCTTTTTGGGCGTTAAACGCCCAGCCAGGTACCCTGGCTGGCATTTAAACGCCAGTTTTCCTTCTTCACTGGGCGTTTTGAACGCCCAGCTTTTTCTGTTTAATTCCTCTGCTGAATGTTCTGAATTTTCAATTTTCTGTGTTATTGACTTGAAAAGACACAATTTAAAAAATATTTTTAAATTTTTAAATGATGAGAAACAATAATAAAAAGAATGCAACTAAGATCAAATAAACAATGCATGCAAGACACCAAACTTAGAAGTTTGTATACTAAGGACTATAGCAATTTGAAAATGCATATAAGAAACAACAAAAGACACAAAATAAGAGAAATTAAAGATCAGAGCACTGAAATCATCAAGAACAACTTGAAGATCAATGAAAAACATAATGCATCTATTCAAAAAATGCAAGAAGAGTAAAAACATGCAATTGACACCAAACTTAAAAATTGATACTAGACTCAAACAAGAAACATAAAATATTTTTTATTTTTATGGTTTTAAAATTTTTTTGTGATTTTTTTCGAAACTTGTGTGGAGAAGAAAATAAAGGGATTCAAAAATTTTAATAAGAATTCCAGGAATCATTGCAATGTTAGTCTAAGACTCCGGTCCAGGAATTAGACATGGCATACTAGCCAGCCAAGCTTTCAGTGGAAGCTCCGGTCCAAAACACTAGACATGGCCAATGGCCAGCCAAGCTTTAGCAAATCATTACTTTCAACAGCAAGATTGATAGAAATCATCAAGCTCTTGTGATGATAAGTTGAAACCTCGGTCCAAAAGATTAGACATGGCTTCACAGCCTGCCAGACTTCAACAAATCATCATGAAACTCTAGAATTCATTCTTAAAAACTCAGAAGAACAGAATAGAAATATTTTTGTATTTTTGAAAATTTTTTTTTTCGAAAATAAAAAGTAAAAAGCTTAAACATAAAATAAAATTACCTAATCTAAGCAACAAGATGAACCGTCAGTTATCCAAACTCGAACAATCCCCGGCAACGGCGCCAAAAACTTGGTGCCCGAAATTGTGATCATCAACAATGGCACCAAAGACTTGGAGCTCTCAAATGTGAATCACACTTTGTCACAATTCCGCACAACTAACCAGCAAGTGCACTGGGTCGTCCAAGTAATACCTTACGTGAGTAAGGGTCGATCCCACGGAGACTATCGGCTTGAAGCAAGCTATGGTCTTCTTGTAAATCTCAATCAGGTAGATTTAAATGGTTATGGAGGATTGATAATTAAAAGATGAATAAAACATAAAATAAAGATAGAGATTCTTATGTAATTCATTTGTGAGAATTTCAGATAAGCGTATGAAGATGCTTTGTTCCTCCTGAACCTCTGCTTTCCCATTGCCTTCTTCCAATCATTCATACTCCTTTCCATGGCAAGATTTATGTTGGGCATCACCGTTGTCAATGGCTACTTCCCGTCCTCTAAGTGAAAATGTTCTACGCACGCTGTCACCGCACGGCTAATCATCTGTCGGTTCTCGATCATGTTGGAATAGGATTCATTGATCCTTTTGCGTCTGTCACACGCCCAGCACCCGCGAGTTTGAAGCTCGTCACAGTCATCCCTTCCCAGATCCTACTCAGAATACCACAGACAAGGTTTAGACGTTCCGGATCTCAGGAATGACCGCCAATAATTCTAGCCTATACCACAAAGGTTCTAATCTTAGATTAGAAACCCAAGAGATACACATTCAAGCTCGTTTGCATGTAGAACGGAAGTGGTTGTCAGGCACGCGTTCATAGGTGAGAATGGTGATGAGTGTCACATAATCATCACATTCATCATGTTCTTGGGTGCGAATGAATATCTTGGAGAAGAAATAGACTTGAGTTGAATAGAAAAACAATAGTACTTTGCATTAATTCATGAAGAACAGCAGAGCTCCACACCTTAATCTATGGTGTGTAGAAACTCCACCGTTGAAAATACATAAGAACAAGGTCTAGGCATGGCCGTGAGGCCAGCCCCCAAACGTGAAAAGGTCTATCAAAAGTATCAAAATACAATAGCAAAAGGTCCTATTTATAGAAAACTAGTAGCCTAGGGTTACAGAAATAAGTAATTAATGCAAAAATCTTCTTCTGGGCCCACTTGGTATGTGCTTGGGCTGAGCATTGAAGCTTCCATGTATAGAGACTTTTCTTGGAGTTAGACGCCAGCTTTTGTGCCAGTTTGGGCGTTTAACTCCAGCTTTTGTGCCAGTTCTGGCATTTTGACGCCAGAATTCTTAAGCTGACTTGGAACGCCAGTTTGGGCCATCAAATCTTAGGCAAAGTATGAACTATTATATATTTCTGGAAAGCCCAGGATGTCTACTTTCCAACGCAATTGAGAGCGCGCCAATTGGGCTTTTGTAGCTCCATAAAATCCACTTCGAGTGCAGGGAGGTCAGAATCCAACAGCATCTGTAGTACTTTTTCAGCCTCTGAATCAGATTTTGCTCAGGTCCCTCAATTTCAGCCAGAAAATACCTGAAATCACAGAAAAATACACAAACTCAAAGTAAAGTCTAGAAATGTGATTTTTATTTAAAAACTAATAAAAACATAATAAAAACTAACTAAAATATACTAAAAACATACTAAAAATAATGCCAAAAAGCGTATAAATTATCCGCTCATCATGGTTCTTCTTGGAGAGAAATTTGACTGAGGTCAATGCTTCCTGGGTAAGAGAGTTTTACTATAATTATTTCAAGACTTCCCTGGATGCAATGCACCTCAGAGGGAAACAGATACTGGTCACTGAAGAGGCCATTGAGGATATTCTGCGCCTTCAGCCTAAGTCAGATCAGCTTGACGGTTACCAAAAGGCTGAAGAGGACATGCGCTTTCTGAGATTTGACTGGGACGCTATCAAGGAGAGGATAGCCCTTGACCCTACTATCCCATGGGTCATGGGTAAGAACACCACCATGCCTAAAGGAATCAAGCGGATATACTTGAATGATGAGGCTCGGCTCTGGCACCAGATCCTGAGTAACTTTATTATGCCGAGCACTCATGAGACGGAGCTGCCTACTACTATGATTACCCTCTTCTGGTGTGTGATGGAGGGTAAGGACATGTATCTGCCACGTTTCATCTGGCACTATATGGCCAGGGTCCATGTCAGAAGCACCCTCCCTTTCCCTTACCTGGTCATCCAGCTAAGCCGTCGAGCTGACGTGCCTTGGGAGGATGCTGATGAAAAGCCACCTGCTGCAGACTGCAAGAAGATCATTCCTCACAGCAGGAACTTTCTGGCTTTAGGCTACAGACCTTCATTCCTTCCTGCTTCTGATGAGACAGCCACACCTTCAGCTGCCCCATCTTCTTCCACGGCTGCACCTGCCCTACCCACTGCACCTCCAGCTGCTAATGAGCCTATTTACCATTTGGTGCATCGCCTCTTCGCCCGCTTGGACCGTATGGAGCATCGCAATAAGCGACGCTATGAGCACGTCAAGTTGATGATCCGTTCCAGCGGCGACATCCCCTCCGAGCCTGACACCCCTTCTGATACATCTGAGGTGGAGGAGGATGCTCACGAGGAGGAGACCCCCACCCAGGCTGCACAGGCAGGACCAGAGCAGGCTGCGCCACAGCAGATTCAGGTCGCAGATCCAGAGATTCCTATCCAGTCAGAGCCTCCTCTCCAGCAGACAGATCCTCCTACGCTCATCCAGTCTGCAGATCCTCAGGCCACTACCAAGACTCCCGCAGCCCATCCTTCCAATGATGACACTCCTTCACACCCAGCTTGAGTGAGCATCAAGGACGATGCTTTACTTTAAGTGTGGGGAGGTCGCCATCTCTAGCGCATTTTTTGGTGAACCACTACAGACTCTTTTATTTTATTTTGGTTATTTTTCTGTATTTTTATCTTTATTTTTATTTATTTTTATTTTTATCTTTCAAGTACTTATACATTGTTCTTTTTATGTGTTTTTACTCTATTTTCTGCATTTTTCACTTTATTTCATATTTTAGCCATTTAGTTTAGTTTGCAATTCTAAACTTATTAGTTATAGAATATGTGGATTAATTAGTATAGTTTACCCCTTTTAGCATATGATAGTTTGGTTTAAATTGAAAATAAAAAGGAAGTAAACTAGAGACTTTAACAGAATAAGAACAATCCACACACCTTGTATATAGAACATAACATGTTAGTTAGTTAACAACATTTCATCAAGGAGGAACACTAAAACTTTAAAGCCACCCAAAAATTATTACATTGAGAATAATGGGAACTCTTAATTTCTACTTGCATGACATGTATAACTGATATATGATTTTTGAGCTAGAGAACACACAGCCTGTGAGTTTTGAGCTTAATTGTATGGTTACATTCAAACCATAATTTTTATTCCTGTGTGTTTCGCCCTTACTTTTATTCTGATGTTCTTTACTTTGTTTTAATCTATATGTCCAACTATAGAGTATAGATACATACTAAGAGATGATTGAGGCCATTACTTGTTTAAGCTCACTTATCCCAAATAAGCCTACCTTTTACATCACCCTTGTTAGCCCCTTTGAGCTTTTAAACCCCTCTTGTTATATAAACCACATTACTAGCCTTAAGCAGAAAAACAAAATAAAAAATCCCAAGTTGAAAACTTGGTTAGCTTAAGATAGAAATTGTGTATTGTTTAAGTGTGGAGAACTTTATGGGAACATGGATGATAGAAACAAGTAGGAAAGTTGAAAAGAATAAAGATATTTCAAAATAAAAATTTGGGAAAGCATGCTCATGTGAAATCAAAACAATTGAATTACCATGTGCATTAAAAAAAAGTTTATTTTCAGTATTTAAATAAAGGGATACAAACATTCCCCAATTGCAGAATAAAAAGAATCAATGCACATGGGATAAAATTTAAGTTAATGAGCTTGCAATACAAAGTGAGAAAAATTTGGGCAAATAGGTTAAGAAGCTTTGAATTAAAAAATATGTATGTTAGGTGAGATTTTAGACTAATCAAGGATTCACTTATTAGCTCACTTAGCCTTATACATATACCATTACCTTTACCTTGGCCCCATTACAACCTTGAAAAAGACTTCATGATTTTTGTATGACTGTATTCTATAATTGTTGATTGGTTAGATGAAGAACAAAGCTATAGAAAGTAAGGATAAAAAGAAGAATAGAGTGATTGACCCAATAAACACTGAGTGACTAGAGAGTAAACCAAGGTTCGGAGAACCGGACCGGTCATCAAACCGCTTTAGTCACTGGTTCACTGGTTTACTGGTTCAACCGGTCCAACCGTGGTCTAACCGGAAAAACCGTTTTAGAATAAAATAATATATAAATTTTAAATATATATCCTAAAATATAATTATAGCTTTTGATAAAGATTTTCCTACCAATCCAGTTCTTTTGGTATAGCTTTGTGGTATAATTATAGCTTTGTGGTATAATTATACCAAATCAGAATTAGACTGCATATACTATATTCAAGGAGAACTTTTATGCTTGTACAACTTAACAGCACATAATCCACCTGACATAAAGCTAAGCAAGGACTCAAGAATTATTTATTCTGGACAAAAGGGGATCATAAACAACTGATTTTGTGGAAGTTCAATGAATAAACAAATAAACTACAATAATATGCATTATGCAATGCCATAAACAAACCAATGATGAAGGGTTCCTCTCTTCAAGCTTGTGGGGGACTAGAATCAATCAACAGAGTAGCTGTTGGGATAATCTTCCTTCTTAATTCTTATATACCTCAAACAATTTTCTACAAAATGAAAACTGAGCACAAAATAGGGCCTTAAAACAAAAACAAAACAACACTCATAGAGCCAGAAATCAGAACATTCACACAGCCAGAAATCAGAACATTCACACAGCCAGAAATCAAGAACAATCAGCACAATATACTAAAAAGAGCCAGAAATCAAGAACAATCAGCAACTAAAATTAAAATACAGCAACAAATAATCACCCTAAATACTAAAATCGATAAATCTATCAACAAAAATTCAAAAACAGTTGATTCAAAAGTTAAAAAACACTAGAATAGTAGCAGCAAGTACCAAACAGCAACAAGTAATCCCTAATCACACTAAACCTGAAATTTCAACAGCAACAAGTAATCCCTAATCACACTAAACCTGAAATTTCAACAAACATTACAAACAGCAACAAGTAATCCCTAATCCCTAAACAAAATTTCCAATAATGATTTCATTTTCATTTTTAGCAGCAGCAAGAAAATTTTAACCAAAATTTCAGAAATCAAAGAAAGAGCAGTACAAAATCAGCAAAAATTATCAATTTGACAATTTCACATTAAAAATCAACAAACAGAGGCTCTCAGGAGAGAAGACGGAGACAAGAACAAGTTACCAACAACCAGAAATTGAGCTGCAAACCAAGTTACCAACAAACAGAAATTGAGCTGCAAACCAAGTTACTAACAAAGAAGTTCACGGAGGCAAAGAACAAAGATGAGCAGAGGAAGTCAGTTCACAGAGGCAAGTCGAAGTTCACACAGGCAAAGAACAAAGATGAGCAGAGGACGAGTTACTCACCGCGCGACGATGAAGACGATGGGACGGGCTACTGCCTGCTGGTGTTGAGAAGATGAAGACGACGCAGATGGATGGCTACTGGGCAGGGAACCAGGCGAAGAAGGAGGGTTACTTGGGCTGATGACCAGGCGACGGCGGTTGCGCTGTTGACCGGTGACCGCGGCGACGAAGGAGGGCACGGTGGCAGGCTAGGGTTTAGTCTTCTCTGTTCTCTTCTCTCACGCAGATGAATATGATTCAGAATTTCAGATTCGGGGGAAGAAAGGGGGGGTTGGGGTTGGGGTGCTCTACGGGTCGGGTCGGGTTAAGGGTTTTTTTTTCTTTTTTTTTTTTAAATAATAAAACGACGTCGTTTATGTAGAACCGGCCGGTCACCGATTCGGTCCAACCGGCCGATTTTTGGCCGGTTCGCCGGTTCTTTGCCGGTTCTTTCCAGAGCGGTTTCTGCAAGAGGACCGGACCGTTTGCATCGCCGGTTCGCGGTTAAACCGGTCGAACCGGCTGGTCCGGTCCGGTTTTCAGAACCTTGGAGTAAACACAAAATCCAGTGAGGGTTCAATAGCTCATCACCATATATCTCTACTTAAATTGTTAATTGTCTTGCAAGTTTGAAAAATATTTTTACCCATCTCAATTGTAAAAGTGCCTTAACATTATCTAAGGTTGGCTATGCATATATGACTCCTTGAGAATGTGAATTAATTTAACTACATGTAAGTTTTATATCCAAGTGACTAACAATTAGAATTGCATGACTCATTTAGGTAGCTGCATTTAGATAGATTGCATTGCATGAGATTCCACCACTTTAACCTTACCTTATTCTTTATCTTGGACTTAGCATGAGGACATGCTAGTGTTTAAGTGTGGGGAGGTTGATAAACCCATATTTTATGATATATATTGTGCTCAATTCAAGAGATTTATTCAATCCTTCACCCACTTATTCATGAAAATTGCATGGTTTTACTTTTCCTTCCTTATTATGTGATATATGTGAAATACATGTTTCCTATGAAATTATTATTTTAATCACCCTCTATTACCATTCGATGATGTGATTTGTGTGTTAAGTAGTTTCAAATCTTCTAAGGCAGGAATGAGTTAAAGGATGGAAAGGAAACATACAAAAATGGAAGGAAAGCACAAAATAGAGTTTTTGAAGAAACTGGCAGCGACGCGAACGCATGGACGACGCGGCCGCATGCCTAACGCAAAAAGACAGTGACGTGAACGCGTGACTGACGTGGACACGTGCCATGAGCAGAACACAGACGACGCGGACGCATGACCGAAGCAAACGCGTGATAAGGAAAACTCCAGATGACACGACCGCGTGACCCACGTGGACGTGTGACAAACGCCACGCACCAGAAAATACAGAAAACGCTCCCAGTGATTTCTGAAGCCCTTTTTGGCCCAGATCTAAGTCCAGAAGGCATAGATTAGGGGTTATGAAGTGGGGGAATGCATCCATATGGGGGAGCTCCAATTATTCACTTTTCATAGTTTAGATATAGTTTTTAGAGAGAGAGGTTCTCTCCTCTCTCTTGGGTTTTAGGATTAGGATTTCTCTAAATTTTAGGATTACTTCTTTTCAAGTGCAGGTTCAATGATTCTCTTATTTATTTTCTACTTTTATTATATACCTTTAATTATCATTTATCTTTTCAATTTGGCTTATGCTACATTCATGTTATGATTTTCTTAATTAATATTACTTGAGGTATTTCAGCTTATGATTGTTTTATTCTATTTATGAATGCTCTTAATTTAATTTAGATATTTTCTTTCTTTTGGCTTTGGTTAAGTAATTGGTAATACTTGAGTTGTCAAACTCAGCAGTGGTTGAAATTGGCAGATTCCTAATTAATCTAGATCGCTCTAAAGCTAGTCGTCCCACAGGGATTGACTAGGACTTGAGGATCAATCTAATTAGTCCACTTGACTTAACTAAGTGGGATTAAAATCCAATTCTCATCACACCTGATAAGGATAACTAGGATAGAAATTCCAATTTCTCATACCTTGCCAAGAGTTTATTTTATAGTTATCTATTTATTTTATTTGTCATTTAAATTACTTGTCCCTCACTTTCAAAACCCCAATTTACAAAACTCATAATCAATAATAAGAACATACCTCCCTGCAATTCCTTGAGAAGACGACCCGAGGTTTAAATACTTCGGTTATCAATTTATTTAGGGGTTTGTTACTTGTGACAACCAAAACGTTTGTACGAAAGGATTTTCTATTGGTTCAGAAACTATACTTACAACGCGATTACTTTTATTCTTTACCGATAGAAAATTCCGATCGTCAGTGACCTATTTAAAATGTAACAAGTTGAACTTACATCTTCAGCGCATAAGAACTTTGGAACATCGTATTCTCACAACATAGCTCTAGCCATTTCTTGTAAACTTCTATTTCTCCTTTCTACAATACCATTTTTTTGGGGTGTTTCAGGACAAGAGAAGTTGTATGATATGCCTAGTTTATCACAAAAAGATTCAAACTATTGGTTTTTAAATTCTTTACACTAATCACTTCTAATTGAAATAATTTTTAAATCTTTTTCATTTTGAATCTTCTTGCTAAAATTTTCAAAATCAGAAAAGGCTTCATACTTATGAGTTAGGAAAAACACCCAACCAAACCTAGTATATTCATCCACTATTAACATTTCATAGCTTTTATTCCCAAGACTGAGTCCTAGTTGGTCCAAAGAGATTAAGATGCAATAATTCCAATGGATTTTTAGTTAAGACTTCTTTCTTGGGTTTGAAAGAGATTTTTATTTGTTTTTTCATTTGACAAGCATCACAAGTGATGTCCTTATCAAACTAAATGTTAGGAAGACATTTAACTAAGTTTTTTTTAACAAGTTTAGAGATTTAGAACATACTAACATGTCATAATCACTTGTGCCAAATCCATTTTTCTGATTCCATTGAAGAAAAACAAGTTGCATTTTTAATTTGAAGATCATCTAGAGTAAAATCATAGACATTGTCACATCTCTTTGCAACAAACAAAACAGCCCTTGTTATTTCATCTATGACTCTACAATCTAATTTACTAAAATTAAAGTTATTGTATAATGTAAAACCCGGTTAATTAATGACTAATTAGCCCATAAATGAGAATTTATTCTAGCAAGCCAAAAATGTGATTTTTATGGCTTATTATGATAGAGGAGATTGAGACGAGAATTTCGATACCAATTTTGTAGAAATCGGCCCAAGATTGGACCGAACGGGCGGGCCAACCGAACCCATAATGGGCTCTTGGCCCAACCAAACTAAACCTAAAACCCTAAAAACAGCACTCTCTCTCCTCTCTACACACTCAAACACGCTGAACTTGTAAGAAATGGGGAAAGAACACTCTCTCCAAGTTCTACCTCTCATTTGATCTTCAAACCACCATAACTTTTGATCCGGAGCTCCGATTGCCGCACCGTTTGTGGCCATGCATTCACCGCAAAGGGATCTACAAAACTCACTACTTTATTCTTGAGGTAAGCTACGATTTTGGTCCAGTTTTCTCAACCTTAAATTCAAGTTTATTGGGAAAAGTATTGAGATTTTGGGCTCTTTGATGCTATAGGACCCAACTAGCTTGAAGGAGAAGAGTAACCTTGTCTCCTTGATCCTTGGGTATGGTAAGATTCTCAACCCTAGTGAAATTATTGGGTTATGATGTTTGGGTATTGAGTTGTTATGTTTGAATATGATATTTGTGGCTTAGGTAGTGTGTATGTGAATATTGAAGCTTGATTGAGATTTTGAAAAGTTTGGAAAAGGACTTTGGTGTGATAAAAATATGTTCTTGGAGGTGTTGAGACCTTGAGAGCTTGTGGAAAAGTGATTTGGAAGTGCTCCGGGTTAAGCGGGGAAATCGGCTAAGGTATGGTCTTGGTTTCCTGTATCTAAAATGTAATGTGGTGTGAAAACTTAGGCTAGAGGCCCTAAGATAGGTTTTGAATCGTTGATGTTGTTGAATGATTGAGATAAATTATGTGGTTAAGTATGTGATTATGAATATTGATGTATTGATGGTGTGATGCATGAGAGATATGCATGTTTTGATATATGATTAATGATTGATTGAGATTGAATTGTGGGTGAAGCCATATTGATGGTGAGAATGATATTAATTGTGTGTATTAATGGTTGATTGGAAATGGTATTGTTGGAATTGGGATGAGAAAATATGTATATTATGATATTTTGTTTGAAGTTGAGTTACTTGGTTGAGATTCGTTAAAATGATAGATTGGTAGGTTATGATTTGATAAATAAGTCAATATATGAGTTGAGGAGGCTTGAGGTTGATTTCTGGTATGTTTTGGTTGATTTTAAAAAGGATTGGAATTGGTTTGTTTTGAAAATGGCACTTTGTGGTTTTGTATGAAAATGTGGTTTTTTGGCATACTTTGACGGAGCATAACTTGGACACCTGATCCCCAATTTATGCAAAATTTATTTAGAAATGAAATTGGATCCAGGATATTTATGTCGTTCGAAGAACGGGTGAAAAATGATTTAAAACGGAGAAGTTATGCCCGTCAGAAGATTGGGGTTTGAAATTGTGAATTCTGCAGCTTTTTAACATAAAAAAAAATTTTGGCAGAAAACACTCCATGCGTAGGCGTGGCCGACGCGCACGAGTCGTTTTCGAAGTTTCACTACCCACACGTGTGCGTGGTCCACGCGTATGCATCGATGAGCGAATTCAATTGGCCCAGCCAAATTCCAGAGAGTTGTGTCAGTTTTGTGCCTGGGGCACAAAACGCACCCACAAGTATGCGTGGCTGACGCGTAGGCGTCACTTGGTTTTTCTCCCATCCACGCGTGCGCGTGGAAGGACGCGTACGCGTCGCTGTATCGTGATGCATTCCATGCATGCACGTGGGGGACGTGCACGCGTGTCTCTGTTTTCACCCCAAAGTTGATTTTTGAGTTTTTAAAGCCAAATTTCAGACTTCTAAGCCTCCGATCTCACCCCTTATGTCTTAAAACTTGATGAGATGCTTATCAATGAAAAGGGCTAGCAAAGGTGGTAACTTGTGGATGAAGAAAGGGGAGAATTAATGATGAATGATGATCAAGGATCATTGTATGAGATATGGAGGATGAATGTGGACGTGCTTGACATGCCATGAGCCAAAGGGATGTAATTGTTAATGAATTGGCTGATTATGGATTATATTATGAGCTGAATGGCTGAGATATTGCCGTATTACGGCTGAGCTATTATTGAATTATGGCTGAGTATGATTGCATATATGCGTATTGAATAAAATGTAAATGTTGCACTTGCACTATCTGAGATACGAGTTTCGCTGGGAGAAAGCAGTGGCTAGCCACCATGTACTCCAGGTGGAGACTCGATACTCTGCTGACCCTATATCGTAAGTGTGGCCGGACACTGTGAAAGTTTCGGATGAGCTCGCCCCCATGAATATACACCAATGAGGGTGTTGGATATAAATTATGATTTATGATTGAGTATAACTCGAGTTGGGGATGCACGACAGAGGGACAGTCCAATGGTTAGCTACCAGGACTTGTCGGGTTGGCTATTTAACCAACAGATGATATCATCAGCCATTAGGACAGGCATACATCATATGCATATTATGTGAATTGTTTGGAATTGCCTAATTGATTGCATATTACTTGCTAATTGTCTAAATTCCGTATCTGTTTCCTATTTGTATACCTCTTTGTCTGATATAATTGTGTTTGCTATATTATACTACTACTGGTGGTTGGGAGGTCTGCAGGATTCGGAAAGGGGAATGTTGTTAGACCGAAGATCTTTAGTCAGTTGCCATTTATGGTTTAGTATATTTATAAGCTTTGAATTATCTGGTGGAAGTTCTAGGATTGCCTTCGGCTTTCCCAGGACATTACATGTTAGATATATGGGCACTGTTACCATACTGAGAACCTTCGGTTCTCACCCATACGGATTTTGTGGTTTTCAGATGCAGGACGTGATGCTTCTCGCTGAGGCATACTGGAGACTTCTGGATTAGCGAAGATCCTTGGTTCTCGGGACTTTATTTTTGGTCTTATGTGTTTACTTAGATACTTTTATCTCCACTAAATAATGTATATATATATATATATACAGTTTTGACTCCTCTTAGAGGTTATTTTGGAGAACAGGTTTTGTTATATTGTCCTTGGGGTTTCCCTTGGATTTCTTACTCTATGTTTATATTTATATAAGTATACTTTTATGCTCGGACCGGTTATCTTCACAAACCGGGTCTTGAGTCTTGATATTCGTATCTTTGGCACTCTTTTGTTTATGGTTTCGCATTAGTCTATCTTTTGTCGGTTTTGTTACGTTATCAATCGGAGTGTTATGATTTTCTGTTTAACGGTTTTGTTTTATCCCTTTTTCTTCAAAGGCTCCTAGTTATAAACACTCTTCACAATACTATATGTACTAAATTTTATTTTTAGAGGTCATAATACCTTGCCACTTCTGTCTTATGACTTAAGCATAAAACTCTGTGTGGTAGGGTGTTACATATAACCTATATCACACAATTGACTTATGCTTAGGAGATTATACTTTAACCTATCTACTAAGAAAATATTATATATGCAAGTTAAAAAAATCTTTGCCAACTTTAACAATGGCAATTATTTTACCTTTACCATTATCATTGAAACACAAATCCTCCATCATACTTGTTTAGTTTAATGAAAAAGGTAGATTTTTCAGTCATATGTCATGAACATCTGATATCAAGATACCACAAGTCTTTCTTCCTTTTGGATGCAAGGAAAACTAGTATATTCTTCAACTAACCTTAGGTATCCAAATTCATTTGGATCCTCTTATGTGAAATCTTCTTAGTTGTCTAAGAGCATTATAATCATGAAAAATTTTATATAACTTGTTATCACCAAAAGATTTTAGAAAAATGAAGCATTGTTGAGGAACATGACCATCTCTATTACATTTATAGCACTAGTTTCAATTTGCTGAATTTTGAGACTTGCTAAAAAATTTTTGTTTAACATTCTTGGAAGAGGAAGTTTCAGATTTTTCAGATTTTTGTTTAAAAACAGGTTTGCTTTCCTCTTTGAATCCAGATCCAAATTTTTCAAAACTTGATCTTTGACAAGAAATTAATTTGTCAAGATTTTTTGAGCCTTGAACAAATTTTGCTAGATCTTCATTAAGACTCTTAATTTTCTCATGCAATCTCTCATTTTCAACAATTAGATCAATTGAGGCTGAGACCGAATACTTGAGTTTGAATTTGTTTAACTCAGTTTTTAAAGCTTTATTTTCTTCTTTCAAAGAGTTATCATTATAAGCTTCGGTAGACTTCAATTTTTCTAACAAAAATCTATTTTCTGTTTGTAAACCCCATAAGATTAGCGAATAATTAATCAATAAATTAATTTTTATAAAAGAAATTAAAAATATGAATTTTTATAGTTTAATGAGATAGAGCTAAATAAAATAAGAATTTTTACACTAATTTTAAAGATTTTGGCCTAAGATTGGACCAAACGGGTCAAACCATTCGGACCGGCCCAAACCGGGCTCATGGGCCCAACCCACTCACTTAAATTATGGGCTTCAGCTCATTCTCTCTCCCTTTTTCATGCATAAACGCTGAAACACTTCAGAAAAAAGGGGAAGAATGCTCAAACTTGCAAACCCTCACTCAATCTTTAATTCCACACAACTTCTCGCTCCGAGCTCTGATCGCCGTACCATTTGTGGCCACGCAACCGCAGTGTCGAGCTCTACAAAGCTCAGAACATTGTAAGGTAAGGAAGTCACGTTTTCTTCCTTAATTTTCTCATTTTCAGTTTCAAAATTCATGAGCAAAGATGTTAAAAATTGTTTAATTTCGGTGTTTAGATTCGAATTAGCTTGGAGAAAACACTTAATCTTGCTTCATTGGTGCTTGAGTAAGGTGAGAATCCTAGAACCCTAGTTAATTCCTTGATTTTGTGTGTTGGGTATTAAGTTTTGGATATATATATATATGGTAATGTGAATTAGGTGTGTATATATGTGGATTGGAGCTTGATTGTGAACATTGGAGACTTGGTGGAGTTTGGGTGTCATTGCTTTGGATATTTTAGATCCTTGGGGCTGTTTTTGGTGCCTTTTGGTGGTGTCTCGGGTTATACGTAGAAATCGGCCAAGGTATGATTTTGGTTTCTCGTATTTAATATGTAAGGTTTTGTGAAAATTTAGGCTATATGACCATAGGATAAGAATGAATACGTGAGTATGTTAAATGTTTAGCATCTTTGATAAGATTTGTTGATATGGATTTAGAATTTGTTGGTGTTTACTGATTATGATGGAATTAGAAATGATGAGTGATGGTTTGATGATGAATGTTAAGTTGGCAATAATGAATATGTATATATGATGGAATGTTGATGGTTGTTGGTATAATTGTGAAGTCTATGTATGATAGTTTTGTGAAAAATAAAGAATGGTGGGTGATAGAAGGGTGTGATATTGTGTTAATGTGATTGGTATATTGTGGTGCTAAATTGTGCTGAATTATATATATATGGAATGTTGAGGTTTGAGTTGATTGTTAATGAAAATAGAGGTTGAGAAATTTTTGTGTAAAATTGATTTTTGGCCAAATTTTGGTGAGCCATAAATTGACTTCCGGACCCCCAAATTGTTTCAAACTTGTTTTATATAAAAAAATGGGTCCGTGAAGTTTACGCCGTTCAAAGAACGGATGAAAAATATTTTAAACGAGAAAGTTATGCACGTCGGAAGTTCAGTATGTAAAGTTGAAATTCTGTAGACTTAGTCTTTTTTTACTGATCTGCATTGTATGTGTACACGAACCCCTCCATACGCGAAGGGTAGTCTCTGTCTGGCATATATGCATACGCGGACATGTGTATGCGTACGCATCATGGGCCAAAAGAGACATTTGCGTATGCAAGCATGAGGCTTCATACGCGGACGGTTGATTCTGTCCAGCATACATGCGTATGCATACCAGGCAATGCGTATGCATAATGGGCCAAACGCACACCCACGTGTACGCGTGGCTTACGCGTACACGTTGCCCTTGTTTTAGCAAACCTAAATTTTGTGTTTTAAAGCTTAATTTCAAACCTCTAAACCTCTATTTTCATTCTTTTAACCCTATATCTTAGTAGTATGCCTAGTAATGAGATGAAGCTAGGAATAGGTGGTAACATGGAGATGAAGAAAGTTTAAGAAGTGATGATTTAAGTATGAGGAGGTAGGGTGCATATGTATATGTATATATCTATATATATACTACTTAAATTATGAATCTGGCTAAAGAAAGGAATAAATGTTACATCTGAGTACTCTTTCTTGAAGTGTGACCCCAGGAGATGGTGGAAGGTGAGGATCCCCTTCCTTATTCTTCTTGGTATTGTAAAATCGCCGCCAGCGAGATAGTGGGAGGTTAGGATCCCTTCCTTTGTTCTTCCTGGGCATATGAGAATGTACCTCCTGGGTAGACGCAAGGGTTGTGGTTTCGCCCCACTTGCTCCAGGTTGGTTAGTATAGAGGCTCACCGGGTAGACGGAAGGGTTGTGGTTTCGCCCCACTTGCTTCGGGTTATGATGAGTTATGTGTAAAAATGCAATTATATGATGTATAATTGATGTTACGACCATAATGGATGATTATGTAATGTTTATGAATAAATATGAAATGATTATCTAAGATACGAGTTTCCCTGGGTAAAGTACCGTGACTTGCCACCACATGTTCCAGGTTAAAACTCGAAACTCTATTGACCCTACGATGTAAGAGGTGACTGGGCACTTATAAATTCCCGGGAAGCTTAACTCCCATTGAGCAATTATAATTAAATGATAAAAAGCTATGCATAGTCTCTTGGAGATGCGCGTCGGGGGACAGTCCATGGTTTAGCAGCCGGACTTGTCGGGTTGGCTTGATAACCGACAGATGAGACTCATCAGCCATAGGACAGGCATGCATCATATGCATATTGTTTGAATTGCTTGCTTGTGCATTAATTGGGATTGCCTAAGTGATTATAATAAGCTATTTGTTATATTTGCTATCTGTATTACTTGTATTCTACCTGTGTTTGATATTGTCTGCTTGTCTGTCTATGCAATTTCATCGGAGTTGGAGAAACGGAGGAAAGGTGGAGAGATTGACGGTTTTAGTTTGGATTTGGTTAAGTTAGAACCTTAGAAAACCACCCTTATTTATGGTTTCTGATTTAGTTCTTAAGTTTTATAATCTGAGTGTCGGTGTTCTAGGATTGCCTTTGGCATTCCCAAGGTCTTATATCTTATGTACGTGGTACTTTTACCATACTGAGAACCCCCAGTTCTCATTCCATACGAATATTTGTGATTTTCATATGCAGGTCAGGCGGCACTTCGCTGAGGCATGCTGGAAGCTTCTGATAGCGGAGATCCTTGTCTTTGGGGCTTTATTTTATATATATGTATATATGTAGATACTTTTATCTCTACTACTTATGTATTTGATGTATTAACTTCCTCTTAAAGGCTATTTTGGAGAAATAGGTTCTGTAACTCTGTATTTTGGGCTTATTTTTGGGTTCTCTTATATATATGTATATTATGTGCTCAGGCCGGTTTACCTTCGCGAGCCGAGTCTTGAGCTTTGATATTTGTACCTTAGAACTCTATTTCGGTTATATCTATGTTAGCTTCTCCTATCTTTTTCGTTTAACGTTTATGTGTCATGAGAGTTGCGCTTTTCGTTTTACCATTTTCGCTTTTAAACTTTTCTTTGAAGGCTTCTAGAATAAATCTTCTTCAACTATATTATATATAAGTTTTTATTTTTAGAAGTCGTAGCGCCTCGCCACCTCTGTTTTACATCCTAGGTGTAAAGCTCCATGTGGTAGGGTGTTACACTGTTCTCAATGCCTCATTTTCTTTTTTACATTTAGCATATTTATTAAACAGTTTCTTTGAATTCACAGTTAAATCATCAATAATAGTGTGCAATTCATCAATGGATAAATCATAAAAATCTACCTTATTCATATCTTTGTGATCATTCATTAAACACATTTGAATTTCATGATCTGAATCTTCTTCATCTTCATAATTAGAATCATTCTCTAAATCTTCCTAAGTTGCCATCATCACCTTCTTTTTATCCTTCCTTGATTTTTCACTTTTCTTCATTTGAGGACATTTAGATTTAAAGTGACCAAGCTCCTTACAATGGTGACAAGTAAACTTGGATTGATCCTTTTTGAAATCTTTGGATGAAGTAGCTCCTTTGTTTTTGCTTTTGTATCTCATTAATCTCCTCAATTTTCTTGCAAAGAACACCATTGAATCATCTGATATGTTGTCATCAAACTCCTCTTGTTTGATCATCATTCTTCACTTCAATGCTATTTTTTTTTTGTCATCTCTGTCTTGAGATATGTGGGTAGCTTCATAGGCCAATAGCTTGCCTCTTAGCTCATCATAGGTGATTTTTATCAAATCATTCCTCTCAGAAATGGCTATACCTTTTACTTTTCATTTCTTATTGAGACTCCTTAAAAATCTTTCTCACTAGAGTTTCTTCAGAATAGCTCTTCCCCATAGCGTCCAGATTGTTGATGATTATTGAGGACCTCTCGAACATCTGATCAATGTTTTCATCCTCCTTCATGAAGAATATTTCATCCCCTTTCATCAACATGTCTATTCTTGTCTCTCTTACTCGTTTTGTTCCTTCATGGGTGAGTTGCAGCTTGTCCCAGATTTCTTTGGCAGTTTTGTGCCTTGAAATTTTTCTGAACTCTTCAAGACTAATAGTATAGTTATTAAGTTGATTGCCTTGGAATTGAGTTCAACCTTCTTCTTCTCATCCTCTGCCACTCGTTGTCTTCCTTTGACACCACTTCTTCATCATCATTTTGCTTTGTTAGAAGATCAGGTCCATTAACAATAATCTTCCAAAAGTTGTTGTCGATTGACTTCACAAAAATTCTCATTCTCTCTTTCTAGTATGCCTAGTTATTGCCACTAAAGTAGGAAGGTCTATTATTGGCCTGACCTTCAGTGAGTGTATAAGCTATAATATTTCTACCCATATTGTTGGCCATGAATCTTTTCTCTAACTTGTGAAGCTTAATTCCTTGAGACCGAGCTCTTGGTACCAATTGATGGTAATGCTAGAAATTGAGAAGGAGGTTGAATCAAGTTAGTTTCAAAAAACTAAGTTCTTTAAGCTTTTTCATGAAAGATGAAGTTGTAAGAGATGTTTGCATTTTGTATCTAAAACCATAACAGCACAGAGTAGAGAAGGAGAGAATCACACAAGCATATATTTTAGTTCAGTTTTCATGTGCAATAAAATCTACATCGAGTCTCCACTACAACCATGGTTGACCTTCAACTATAATCAAACTGATTACATGCACCAATACTAATGAATTACAACCTAATTCATCTAGTATCAACCACTAAACTTCTAACCCAAGTCTAGTAACCACCAAGTGCTATCCCAACTTGACAAAGGAGAATCCAACCTAGTTCAACAATCACCAAGTGCTATCCCAACTTGGCAAAGGAGAACCCAACTAGTTTAATGACCACCAAGTACTATCCCAACTTGATAAGAAAAACTAATCCTGGTTCAATTAAACCAAATACACAGGAAAATCAATTTTACTTTTTCAATCTATCTCTTTTGTCTTTTTCTACCCACAGCTTTTTTTTTTTATTTTTTATCTCACCATGATTTGTCTTTTTCACATTTACAAAAAGATAGACATAAGAAAACTATAACAATAAAATCTTAAATGTAGCTCAAAGATGAAGAAAAATATTTCAGACTCATGTGTATGAGATGATACTCAAGTGTCACTCTATTTTCTTTTCCTTCAAATGTTGTTATAGGTCCAGCTATATAGTGTGAAACTTACTCTTCAAATTGCTTCACTGCCTCTTCATTTTTCTTGCCGATTTTACCCATTTGCAGCAGCCTTTCTTGGCCTACAATGCTTTTTCATTTTGCTCCACTATATTTGTTGTCCTTGTACAGCATTTTTTATTTACTCCACCAACTTCTGTTGTTCTTGCATTTTGTTTTACTCTACCAACCACTGCTGTCCTTATGTCCTTGTTATCTCTTGTTCTCCATGATGTTGACAAATGTCCTGTTTTGCTTTTTTTTTTTCCTGGTATCATTGTTTGGCAATTGCATAACCTTCTCTCTTGGCTTAATGAGTCTGATTTTTCTCATCCTATGCATTGGACTGAAATTTTGATTTAAGCATTGTGAATTGTTTGCTAAAACTATGTATTGTTGGACTTGTGTAGATCTTAGTTTTGGGTCTACATTACTAACACACACATTAAACCACACTTAGACTATTAACTCAATATAATATTTGTCATCATATTAATATATATCAAAATCAATTCTAACTCAATAATAACAAATATAATCAAAATGATTTTTTAAAAAAAATAATATTTATAAGTGTGTCTCATATCTTTTATAGAATATATTTACGTTATATTAGATGTTATATTATATAATTTTTAATAAAAAATGTATTATATTATTTTGTATTAATATCGTAAAGATAAATCTAACTAATAAAAAGCTAAATATATATTAAAAATACAAGTCTTAATATTTTATCATATATTTTATCATAAGATAATACAAATCTTATATAAATAAGAAAACAAAGAAAATGTACAAGTTTAATTGTTTAAATATAAATTTTCTGTTAAAAAAAAAATTAAAACTTTGTTGGTCTTAAATTTTTGGCCCAGAACCCACAATTTGTATGAGACACTCTCATAATTTTCTTCTCTCGTAGTTTCTCAAACCACTCCACACTTTTTTTCTCTTTTCTTAAGTTATTTGACTTTTCTCTTATATGACACTTTAAATTTCAAAACCTCTCTTGTACTCAAAAATTAAAAATTCGTGTGGTTGTGCTCATACTCCATTTTAAAATATCTCACTCTTCAAAATATCTCTCATCTCATTACCCCATTTTTCCCTTTTAAACAATTAAATATTAAAACATCCATTTTCTTTTGAACTTTGAACAACAAATATTCCCATCTTTTCCGTTTTACCTTTCTATTTTTTTATTTTTATTTATTCTCTATGCTTTTACCCACATTGAGAAAGATGAAATTGTTGACGATTGCAAGAAAAACATATCTGGATGATAGCAAGCACGGCAAAGAATCATAGTTAACACTAAGATTCTGAACGCAACACTAAGATTCTGATTTCTGAGAAGAAGATAACCTAATACCATCTCCAGTAGAAAATTCATCACAATCCTTATTTATGACTCATCTGTCATAAAAAATAATTTTACATCAGTTTTTGCATCATAAATAGTAAATAAGAATTCAAAGAATCTCTCTCTTCTCTATTAGGAGAAACTAACTTTAGTCTCTATTGTGATTCCACTTAATTAATTAATTAAAATAATTAAGATTATATTAGTTACTATTTTTTTTACAATAATATTATTTAAATTTATGAATTAAAAAATAATTCACTATTAAAAAATTTATATATAACAATAATACACAATATATAATTCGAGATTACACTAATTTATAAAATTAATTAATATAAAGAAAAACATAGTTAAGCTCTATAATTGACAACAATCATTGTGAAATTGCCATATGTGTTTAATCAAGTCCTCTTTCAACTGTCTATACTGCTGCCTATTTCGAAGTTGGGACATTCTTTGGAGAAATTGATGGTATGGTGCAAAATCTTCCTCTCCCAGCTGAGGTTGTGATAAGCCGTTTTTGACATCGTCATACTTTAAGTTTTGAGCAAAATTATTCTGCATAAGTGCCTCTTTCATTCTCAATAATCATATTATGCAATATAATACAAGCTCTCATTATGTTTGCAAGCTTCTTCTTTTTCCAAAAGCGCACTAGACCACGTATAATTGCAAAGCGTTCTTGCAACACTCCGAATGTTCGTTCCACATATTTTCTTTGCCCTTTTTGATATTGTGCAAATAACTTGCGTTTTTCCCCTTATAGCTTTGAGATTGATTTGACAAATGTGGCCCATTCAGGATAAATACAATCTGCTAAATAGTATCCCATGTATAATTATTATGATTAATAGCATAATTTACCTCTAGAGCATGGTCATTTAGAATATCATCGAATATTGGTGAACAATCTAACACGTTGATATCGTTATTTGAACCAGAAACTCTAAAGAACGCATGCCATATCTAGAAGTCTGAAGATGCTACAAACTCAAGTACTATGGTTGCAACCCCACAATAACCACTCGTGTACATGCCTTTCCACACCTTTGGACAATTTTTTCATTGCCAATGCACACAGTCAATGCTACCCAACATGCCAGGAAATCCACGACCCTCTGCCATTTGTAGCAAGCATCGTACATCATTTGAATTTGGTTTTTGCGAGTATTTATCCTCGAACACTAAAATGACACCTTCAACAAATTTTTTCAAGCATTCAATTGTAGTGCTCTCGCCTATGCACACATAATCATCAATAGCATCAACTGCAACACCATATCTAACATCCATATTGCAGCAATGCATTTTGGAGTAGTGACAAGCCTCTTCTCCTAATTGCATCGACCCTCTGTTGGAAATACAGATAAACATTATTTGAGAGAGCGTCTACTATCTGAAGGAACACATGTCTTCTTATTCGAAATTTCCGTCGAAAAATGTCAGCATTATGCACCAGCTCATCTGCAAAGTAATCTTGGAAAATGCGATCATGTCCTGCTTCTCAATCTCTGTTGATCCATCTACAAGGAGTTGGGATAGAGCTTTTATCGATATCTTCTTCTTCTGAATCATCGAATAAACACTTGTAACACCCTACCATACAGAGTCTTATGCTTAAGTCATAAGACAGAGATGGCAAGGTATTACGACCTCTAAAACAAAAATTTAGTACGTATAGTAGTATGAATAATTGATTATAACTAGGAGCCTTTGTAGAAAAAGGGGTAAACAAAAACCGTAACTCGAACGCGCAACACTCCGATCGATAACGTAACGAGAAAAGGATAAGCTAACGCAAGATCATATATATAAAGAGTGTCAAAAACGGGAATATCAAGACTCAAAATCCGGCTGCGAAGATAACCGGTCCGAGCATAATAATATATACATATAATAAAATAAGGAAACCCCAAAGGAAACCCAAAGGGACACAAATACATACAACCTATTCTCCAAAATCCCCTCTAGAAGGAGTCATCACAGTTTGTATTATTTAATGGAGATAAAAGTATCTAAACAAGATATATAAACCAAAACAGAGTCCCAAGAACAAAGGATCTTCGCTAATCCAGAAGTCTCCAGCATGCCTCAACGAGAAGCCTCGCGTCCTGCATCTGAAAACCACAAAATCCGCATGGGTGAGAACCAGAGGTCCCCAGCACGGTAACAGCTTCCACATATATAATACATAATAATAGAGGAAAGCCAAAGGCAATCCTAGAACTTCCTCCAGATAATATCAAAGCTTATAAACAAGCTAAACCATATAAGAGTATCTGACTAAAGATTCTTCAGTCTAACTAATACTTCCCTTTCCAATTCCTTCAAACCTCCCAACCACCAGCAGGAGTATATAATAGCAAACACAATTATATCAGACAAAGAATATACAAATAGGAGCAGTTAAGACATTTAGACAATTAGCAAGTAATATGCAGTCAAATAGGCAATCTCAAACAATTCACATAGTATGCATATGATGAATGCCTGTCCCTAGTGGCTGATGATATCATCTGTCGGTTATAGAGCCAACCCGACAAGTCCTGGTAGCTAACCATTGGACTGTCCCTCTGTCGCGCATCCCCAACTCGAGTTATACTCGTTATAAACTTGATCATAAACATGATCCATATCCATCACCCTCACTGGTGAATATTTTGGGGGCGAGCTCATCCGGGTCTTTCACAGTGCCCGGCCACACTTACGACATAGGGTCAACAGAGTCTCGAGCCTCCACCTGGAGCACGTGGTGGCTAGCCACTGCTTCCTCCCAGGGATCTCGTGCCTCTGATAGTGGAAGTGCAAATCTCAATTATCAATAATTCAGCATAAGCATGCATAAATTCTCATCCATGGATCAACATCCATATCAGCCATCCGGCTCACGGTTCAGTCCAGAACCAGCCAATATTCATATTATACACAGCCTTTCCGGCTCATGGTTAAATCCATAACCAGCCGTTTCATTAGCAATTACAGCCTTTCGGCCCATGGCTTAACAAGCACTTCCACCACCATCCTCCGCATCTCACATAATCATCTTGGTCCTCATTGATCATTCATTTTTCCCTTGCTTCACTCGCAAGTTACCTCATTCACTAGCCCCTTTTTAATAGCTAGGCATGTCATAATGATTTAAGACATAAATGGTGAGATCGGAGGCTTAGAAGTATGAGATTTGGCTTTTAAAACTCAAAAATCAACTTTGGGATGAAAACAGGGCCACGCGTACGCGCACTCCACGCGCACGCGTGGATGGCCTCAAAAACTCATCGACGCGCAAGCGTCATGCACGCTAACGCGTGGATTAAAGATTTGCCAATCGACGCGCACGCGCCAACCACGCGTACGCGCGGGTGTTCTCGTGCCCCAGGCACAACACTGGCACAGTTCTGGCATAACTCTCTGGAAAATGGCTGGGCATTGGGTGCAGCACAATCGGCGCGCCCGCGCACATCACGCGCACGCGTGGATGGCGCTTTCTGGAAGATCGGCGCGTACGCGCCAGGTACGCCCACGCGCAAGGGGTCAATCTGCTAAAAATTTTCTAAGTTAAAAGCTGCAGAATTCACAGATTTAAACCCCAATCTTCCAACGGACATAACTTCCTCATTTTAAATCGTCTTTCACCCGTTCTTTGAACGGCATGGACATCCCGGATCCAATTTCATTTCTAAACAGATTTGGTACAAAACGGAGATCTGTAGTCCAAGTTATGTCCCGCCAAAGTGTGCCCAAAAACCATATTTTCATACAAAACCACAAAGTGCCAATTTCAAAACAAGCCATTTCCAACTCTTTTCAAAACCAATCAAAACATGCCAAGTTCATCCCGTTTCTTTGAAATCAATCAAAATATATCAAATTCAACATCAAGCCTCCTCAACTCACACATTGACACATTACCACAAATTACCAAAATCACTATCTCATCATTTTACCCCACTTCACCCAAGTGGCTCAAACTCAAACACATTGACATATCATATACTATTCCTCATGCCAATTCTCAACAACACCAATTCCAATAAATTATTATTGTACACAATCAACATCATACTCACCATCAACATGGTTCAACCCACAATTCAACCATAACCAGTCATCAAGTATATATATCACAACATGCATATTTCTCATACATCATACCACTAAGGCATTAATAATCATCATCACATATATGACCACATCATATATCTCAATCATTCAACAACATCAACAATTCAATGCCTATCTTAGGGCCTCTAGCCTAAGTATTTCCTACCACATTACATATTAGATACGGGAAACCGAAACCATACCTTAGCCGATTTTCCCAAGCTCCCCCGGAGCACTTCCAAACCACTTATCCACAAGCTCTCAAGGCCTCAACACCTCCAAGAACAGATTTTTCACCACCAAACCCTTTCCAAGCTTTTCAAAGTCACCAATCAAGCTCCAATACCCACACATACACAACCTAAGCCACAACCATCATACTCATACACAACATCTCAAAACCCAAACATCATAGAACAACAAAATCACACTAGGGTTGAGAATCTTACCACACCCAAGGTCCAAGGAGACAAGATTAACCTTCTCCTTCAAGAGAGTTGGGTCCTATAACATCAAAGAACCCAAAATCTCAACATTTTACCCATGAAACTCGAAAATAAGGGCTGGAATTTCGAACAGAAACACGTGGCTTACCTCAAGATTAGTTGTATGGGTTTTGTAGAGCTCTCCGCGGTGAACGCGTGGCCGCAAACGGAGCGGCAATCGGAGCTCTAGATCAAAAGTTATGGTGGTTTGAAGATCAAGTGAGAGATAGAGGTTTGAGAGAGTGTTCTTCCCCCATTTCCTCTCTTTTTCAGCGTGTTTGGTGTTGTGTGAGGAGAGAGAGAGTGCTGAAAACTAGGGTTTTGGTTTAGTTATGTTGGGCCAAGGGCCCACTTTGGGTCCGGTTGGACCGGTTTGGCCCGTTCGGTCCAATCTTGGTCCGATTTCCATAAAATTGGTACCGAAATTCTCGTCTCAATTTCCTCTATCATATTAAGCCATAAAAATATCATTTTAGGCTTTCTAGAATAAATTCTCATTTATGGGTTAATTAGCCGTTAATTAACCGGGCTTTACATTCTACCCACCTAATTGGGAATTTTGCCCACAAAATTCAAATGCAATTACCTGAGAATAAATGCGGATAATCCGCTCGCATCTCCGACTCAAGTTCCCAAGTGTGTTCCTCAACACCACCTTGACTCCATGCCACTTTGACTAATGAAACATCTTTTCCACGCAACCGTTTAATACTAGTATCATCAATTCTGACCGGAGCCACTGGAAGCGTCAAATCTTCCCTTAACTGAACCGACTCAGGTTCTAACACATGGCTAGCATCAGGAGTGTACTTCCGAAGCTGCGACACGTGAAACACGTCGTGCAGGTTCGAGAGATAAGGTGGTAGAGCCATCCGATACGCCACCGGTCCAACCCTCTCCAGGACCTGAAATGGACCAATGTATCGAGGATTCAACTTCTTTGCCTTAATCGCCCTACCTACTCCTGTAGTTGGAGTAACTTTCAGGAAAACATGATCTCCTGCCTCAAATTCTAAGGGCTTCCGCCTTTGATCGGCGTAACTCTTTTGACGACTCTGCGCCATAAGCATCCTATCTCGGATCTTCTTGACTTGTTCAGTGGTCTCAGCTATCATTTCCGGCCCCAACAAGCCTTTCTCTCCAGCTTCATACCAACATAGTGGAGATTGACATTTTCTCCCATACAAAGCCTCATACGGAGCCATTCCGATGCTCGCATGGTAACTATTATTGTATGCAAACTCTACTAACGGCATATACCGATCCCAACTCGCCGGTTGGTCCAAAACACAAGCTCTCAACATATCCTCTAGTGTTTGGATCGTCCTCTCGGATTGACCATCTGTTTGGGGATGGTACGCTGTACTCAAGCTTAATCGAGTTCCAAAAGCTTTCTGAAATGCACCCCAGAACCTCGAAGTGAAACGAGGATCTCTATCAGAGATTATAGTAGCAGGTACACCATGGAGTCTCACAATCTCCTTTATGTATAACCGAGCTAGCTCCTCAAGGGTGTAAGTCATCCGAACGGGTAAAAAGTGAGCTGACTTCGTCAGTCGGTCCACGATCACCCAGATAGCATCAAAACCAGTCCTAGTCCTTGGCAATCCCGACACAAAGTCCATTGCAATACTTTCCCACTTCCATTGCGGAACCTCTAAGGGTTGCAACATCCCGGAAGGTCTTTGATGTTCAATCTTTACCTTTTGACAAGTTAAGCACTTTGAAACATATTCCGCCACATCATTCTTCATACCCGGCCACCAAAACATCGCCTTTAAATCATGGTACATCTTAGTACTTCCCGGGTGAATGGAGAATCCGCTTTTGTGTGCCTCCTTTAAGATATCTTGCCTCAAAGTGCCAACATCCGGCACAATGATCCTACCCTTGAATCTCCATAACCCATCTTTTTCTTCCGACACTCTCCACTGTTTTCCTTGCTCGATAGCCGGTAACACCTTCCATAACGCTTCATCATTTTCATGAGCCTTTAGGAGTTCGGACTTAAAGTCACTCGAGATTTCTAATCGGCTCAAACACAAGGTTCCAGATACTTCTCGAGCACCAATTTTTAGACTCTCGAATCCCTTGAGCAACTTCTCCTCTTGAAGCATCATCCAAGACGCATATAACGACTTTCGACTTAACGCATCCGCCACTATATTCACCTTTCCAGGATGGTAATTTAACTCAAAGTCGTAGTCCTTCAACAATTCCATCCACCTTCTCTGCCTCATATTAAGCTCTTTCTGATCAAAGAGATACTTCAAGCTCTTATGATCAGAGAAAACTTGGAACTTAACCCCATAGAGATAATGCCTCCACACCTTCAAGGCAAACACAACCGCAGCGAGTTCCAAATCGTGCGTAGGGTAACTAACTTCATGAGGTCTCAACTGTCGTGAGGCATACGCCACCACATTATGGTGCTGCATCAGCACGCACCCTAGACCCTTCAATGAGGCGTCACAATACACCTCAAATGGCTCATTCGGCTCAGGTAACACTAACACAGGTGCAGTGGTCAACTTTTTCTTCAATGTCTGAAAGCTCTCCTCGCACTCAGGAGTCCAAACAAACGGAGTGTCTTTGCGAGTTAACTTTGTCAACGGCAAAGCTAATTGCGAAAAGCCTTTAATGAACCTTCGGTAATAGCTAGCTAAACCCAGAAAACTCCTTATCTCAGTTACTGTGGTTGGTTGCTTCCAATCCATCACAGCTTCTACCTTGGTTGGATCTACGGCTATTCCCTTCTTACTCACCACGTGACCCAAAAACTTCACCTCACTCTTCCAGAACTCACACTTAGACAGTTTCGCATAGAGTTTCTTCTCCTTTAAAATCTGCAACACGGTCCGCAAGTGTTCCGCATGCTCTTCTTCAGTCTTGGAGTAAATTAGTATATCGTCAATGAAGACAACCACGAATTTATCCAGAAACGGACGGAACACTCTATTCATGTAATCCATGAATACTGCAGGAGCGTTCGTCAACCCAAAGGACATTACAGTGTACTCGTAATGACCATAACGAGTCCTGAAAGCGGTCTTAGGGATATCCTCACCCCTCACCCTTATCTGGTGATAACCGGATCGCAAATCAATCTTAGAGAAAACCCCAGCTCCTTGTAACTGATCCATGAGATCATCAATCCTCGGCAATGGGTACTTATTCTTTATGGTGACCTTGTTCAGCTGCCTGTAATCCACACAGAGTCGCATACTTCCATCTTTCTTCTTTACCAGTAACACTGGAGCTCCCCACGGGGAAACACTTGGTCGGATAAAGTTCTTACCCAACAATTCCTCTAACTGAGACTTTAGCTCGGCCATCTCTAACGGTGACATCCTATAAGGAGCACTTGAGATTGGTCCCGCCCCAGGCACCAATTCAATAGCAAACTCGACCTCTCGGTTAGGTGGAAATTCCTCAATATCATCGGGAAACACTTCCGGAAACTCACACACTACCGGAATCTGATCCAACCTTTGATCATCACCCGAAACACCCGCGGTTAACAACAGGATACCCTGACATTCGGTTCCAGAACAGTTCACCATCATTGAATTCAAGTAATAATTATTCACCACAACCGGCCCTTCTGTATCCTCCGGCATAAAGTACACCGACTTGGTAGAACAATCAAGCAGGACATGGTTTTCGGATAACCAGTCCAATCCCAAGATAAGATCAAGACCGATCATCGGTAAGCAGATTAGATTATGGACAAAATCACGCTGCTTGAACCTAAACGAAACTTTCGGGCATCCTAGTCTAGTTACCATGGCTTCATGGGTAGCATTATACACTTTTAAGTCATAACCTAAGGTTACGATCTTCAACCCTAACTCATGGGCTTTCTCAAATGCAACGAATGAATGCGATGCTCCCGAATCAAATAAAGCATTTAAAGTTTGACCAGCCATTTCACAGTTACCTCGAATGAGTGTCTCGGATCCCTCTGCACCCACAGCTGAGGTGGTGAACACCCGACCAGTCTGTTGTGCTTTCCCAGCACCTTGCTTTTGCTTCTCTGGACAACTTGCGGCTTTATGCCCCGCCTTTCCACAATTGTAGCACAAACCCCATCCGGCATTGCATGGTACTCCCGGATGGTGACTCCCACACCTAGTACAAGCTTGTTCATTCTGAGGTTGCTTCCCAAACTTCTTCCCTTGGAAATTGTTGTTGTTGTTGGGCCTCCTGAAAGAGCTTCCCCTCTTGAAAGACAGACCTCTAGGTGCAAAGCCCTTCCCTCGGTTCTGTGGAAATGAACCTTTGTGACTCCCTTTCTCAGCGGTTGCCCTTTTCACACACTCCTCAGCAACCCTACACTTGTTCACTAATTCGGAGAAAGTCCTAATCTCCATTGGTCCTACTGAACTGAAGATATCACTACGGAGTCCTCCTTCATACTTAACACACTTCCATTCCTCATATTCCACCGGAGTCCCTTGGCACATACGAGAGAACCTGAACAGCTCCTCAAACATGTCAGTATACTCTGATATGGACATAGTACCCTGCTTCAGCTGTAACAATTCAAGTTCCTTAGCCGTCCTAGCAGAAGTCGGAAAGTACTTCTTATAGAACTCTTCTTGAAAGACATTCTAGGTGATATAGTCATCACCCTGCTGCAGAAGACGTCGGATGCCTTGCCACCAATGCGACGCTTCACCGGTGAGCATATAAGTGGCAAACTCGACACGCTGTCCTTCAGGTACCACTTGTGCTTGTAATGCTCGCTCTATAGCCTGAAACCATGTATCAGCCTCAGTCGGGCCAGTAGTTCCCTTGAACTTAGGCGGATTAACCTTCAAAAAGTTTGCCAAGGTCATCGGACCCTGAACTCCACCTCCATCATTACCATGGTTGTTCATCTGTTGACCAAGAGCCTCAGCAGTGGCTTGCATAGCAGCAGCCATGTTCTCCAACGCAGCCATAAAGTTCACCGGGTCATTAGGGTTATTCTCCGGTGCACGAGCATTCGTACGACCTCTCACACTACCTCTACCGCGTCCACGAGGCGCCATCTGGTTCCTATACACACCCAACAATCGATATTAAGTTGATCAGTCTCAATATCGGAAGTCTAGTGCTTCAAAGTCCCAAATGCATGCTCATGAACGTTTATGCCAATTATATCAAGCAGATATACTAATAGCACATAACACACACACAGAGAATGCACAGAAGCATAGTCAGTCCATCCCTCAGGCTCTATAGGAACGAACTGCTCTGATACCATAATGTAACACCCTACCATACAGAGTCTTATGCTTAAGTCATAAGACAGAGATGGCAAGGTATTACGACCTCTAAAACAAAAATTTAGTACGTATAGTAGTATGAATAATTGATTATAACTAGGAGCCTTTGTAGAAAAAGGGGTAAACAAAAACCGTAACTCGAACGCGCAACACTCCGATCGATAACGTAACGAGAAAAGGATAAGCTAACGCAAGATCATATATATAAAGAGTGTCAAAAACGGGAATATCAAGACTCAAAATCCGGCTGCGAAGATAACCGGTCCGAGCATAATAATATATACATATAATAAAATAAGGAAACCCCAAAGGAAACCCAAAGGGACACAAATACATACAACCTATTCTCCAAAATCCCCTCTAGAAGGAGTCATCACAGTTTGTATTATTTAATGGAGATAAAAGTATCTAAACAAGATATATAAACCAAAACAGAGTCCCAAGAACAAAGGATCTTCGCTAATCCAGAAGTCTCCAGCATGCCTCAACGAGAAGCCTCGCGTCCTGCATCTGAAAACCACAAAATCCGCATGGGTGAGAACCAGAGGTCCCCAGCACGGTAACAGCTTCCACATATATAATACATAATAATAGAGGAAAGCCAAAGGCAATCCTAGAACTTCCTCCAGATAATATCAAAGCTTATAAACAAGCTAAACCATATAAGGGTATCTGACTAAAGATTCTTCAGTCTAACTAATACTTCCCTTTCCAATTCCTTCAAACCTCCCAACCACCAGCAGGAGTATATAATAGCAAACACAATTATATCAGACAAAGAATATACAAATAGGAGCAGTTAAGACATTTAGACAATTAGCAAGTAATATGCAGTCAAATAGGCAATCTCAAACAATTCACATAGTATGCATATGATGAATGCCTGTCCCTAGTGGCTGATGATATCATCTGTCGGTTATAGAGCCAACCCGACAAGTCCTGGTAGCTAACCATTGGACTGTCCCTCTGTCGCGCATCCCCAACTCGAGTTATACTCGTTATAAACTTGATCATAAACATGATCCATATCCATCACCCTCACTGGTGAATATTTCGGGGGCGAGCTCATCCGGGTCTTTCACAGTGCCCGGCCACACTTACGACATAGGGTCAACAGAGTCTCGAGCCTCCACCTGGAGCACGTGGTGGCTAGCCACTGCTTCCTCCCAGGGATCTCGTGCCTCTGATAGTGGAAGTGCAAATCTCAATTATCAATAATTCAGCATAAGCATGCATAAATTCTCATCCATGGATCAACATCCATATCAGCCATCCGGCTCACGGTTCAGTCCAGAACCAGCCAATATTCATATTATACACAGCCTTTCCGGCTCATGGTTAAATCCATAACCAGCCGTTTCATTAGCAATTACAGCCTTTCGGCCCATGGCTTAACAAGCACTTCCACCACCATCCTCCGCATCTCACATAATCATCTTGATCCTCATTGATCATTCATTTTTCCCTTGCTTCACTCGCAAGTTACCTCATTCACTAGCCCCTTTTTAATAGCTAGGCATGTCATAATGATTTAAGACATAAATGGTGAGATCGGAGGCTTAGAAGTATGAGATTTGGCTTTTAAAACTCAAAAATCAACTTTGGGATGAAAACAGGGCCACGCGTACGCGCACTCCACGCGCACGCGTGGATGGCCTCAAAAACTCATCGACGCGCAAGCGTCATGCACGCTAACGCGTGGATTAAAGATTTGCCAATCGACGCGCACGCGCCAACCACGCGTACGCGCGGGTGTTCTCGTGCCCCAGGCACAACACTGGCACAGTTCTGGCATAACTCTCTGGAAAATGGCTGGGCATTGGGTGCAGCACAATCGGCGCGCCCGCGCACATCACGCGCACGCGTGGATGGCGCTTTCTGGAAGATCGGCGCGTACGCGCCAGGTACGCCCACGTGCAAGGGGTCAATCTGCTAAAAATTTTCTAAGTTAAAAGCTGCAGAATTCACAGATTTAAACCCCAATCTTCCAACGGACATAACTTCCTCATTTTAAATCGTCTTTCACCCGTTCTTTGAACGGCATGGACATCCCGGATCCAATTTCATTTCTAAACAGATTTGGTACAAAACGGAGATCCGTAGTCCAAGTTATGTCCCGCCAAAGTGTGCCCAAAAACCATATTTTCATACAAAACCACAAAGTGCCAATTTCAAAACAAGCCATTTCCAACTCTTTTCAAAACCAATCAAAACATGCCAAGTTCATCCCGTTTCTTTGAAATCAATCAAAATATATCAAATTCAACATCAAGCCTCCTCAACTCACACATTGACACATTACCACAAATTACCAAAATCACTATCTCATCATTTTACCCCACTTCACCCAAGTGGCTCAAACTCAAACACATTGACATATCATATACTATTCCTCATGCCAATTCTCAACAACACCAATTCCAATAAATTATTATTGTACACAATCAACATCATACTCACCATCAACATGGTTCAACCCACAATTCAACCATAACCAGTCATCAAGTATATATATCACAACATGCATATTTCTCATACATCATACCACTAAGGCATTAATAATCATCATCACATATATGACCACATCATATATCTCAATCATTCAACAACATCAACAATTCAATGCCTATCTTAGGGCCTCTAGCCTAAGTATTTCCTACCACATTACATATTAGATACGGGAAACCGAAACCATACCTTAGCCGATTTTCCCAAGCTCCCCCGGAGCACTTCCAAACCACTTATCCACAAGCTCTCAAGGCCTCAACACCTCCAAGAACAGATTTTTCACCACCAAACCCTTTCCAAGCTTTTCAAAGTCACCAATCAAGCTCCAATACCCACACATACACAACCTAAGCCACAACCATCATACTCATACACAACATCTCAAAACCCAAACATTATAGAACAACAAAATCACACTAGGGTTGAGAATCTTACCACACCCAAGGTCCAAGGAGACAAGATTAACCTTCTCCTTCAAGAGAGTTGGGTCCTATAACATCAAAGAACCCAAAATCTCAACATTTTACCCATGAAACTCGAAAATAAGGGCTGAAATTTCGAACAGAAACACGTGGCTTACCTCAAGATTAGTTGTATGGGTTTTGTAGAGCTCTCCGCGGTGAACGCGTGGCCGCAAACGGAGCGGCAATCGGAGCTCTAGATCAAAAGTTATGGTGGTTTGAAGATCAAGTGAGAGATAGAGGTTTGAGAGAGTGTTCTTCCCCCATTTCCTCTCTTTTTCAGCGTGTTTGGTGTTGTGTGAGAAGAGAGAGAGTGCTGAAAACTAGGGTTTTGGTTTAGTTATGTTGGGCCAAGGGCCCACTTTGGGTCCGGTTGGACCGGTTTGGCCCGTTCGGTCCAATCTTGGTCCGATTTCCATAAAATTGGTACCGAAATTCTCGTCTCAATTTCCTCTATCATATTAAGCCATAAAAATATCATTTTAGGCTTTCTAGAATAAATTCTCATTTATGGGTTAATTAGCCGTTAATTAACCGGGCTTTACAACACTCATCGATCCAATTGTCCATTTGTGTGTTATCTTGCCGTCTTCTTTTACCATACAAAGACTTATTAAAAATATCAACAAAATTTCTAGCCATATCTTTAAATGTATTTTTTAGTATTCTTTTGAGGCGAGAAACTGGATTTGAAATGGAGTTGCTGAATTATTGATAGTTGATATTTATAAGTGTGTCCACAACAAGTAGCTACTTCTCAATGGCTAGTTTTGCAACGACTGCTTAACGGCTAGTTTTTTCTTGTCTAAGTTTAAAACAGCTAGTTTTGCAACGGTCACTTTCATAAACAATAACGGCACAATAATATTGATTAATTTGAAAAGTTACATCACAAATGAATAAAATAGACTACATCATATACGGTAATACGCAATAAAAATAAAACATACTACTTAACTCTACAAATACAAGGAACCATTAAGTAGACTACTTATTGATTATTTTCTTACATGCAATCTCATGAAGAGCTCATCGTTTTTCACTCATTGTAGACGTGTCAGCATTAAGTATTTGCATATCCATTTCTCTTTCCCTTTCCTTAGCCATCCTTTCCATTTCCCTTTCCTTTGCATTTATCTCCATTTCTTTAATATACCTCTGAGTTTGTAATTCTTGTTCTTTCATCGCCATTTGAATTTGTAACTCCTTTTCTTTGATTACCATAATCTTTGCTCTATGTTTCCTCTCCTCTTCTATTTTTTTCCTATCTATTAGTTTCTTTTCTCTAACATTCTTAATATCTTCCGTGAGAGATAGTTTTTTAACAACTAATGATTTCTTTTTGCTAAGATCTTCAGATATTTGTGCATTTTTCTTACCTTTTCTCTTGCTCTTCTTTGATCATTGTGGGAGAACAGGAGAGTCTACACCGATTTCGTCAACCAACGGTGTTTCTAAATTTGATGATGATGAGTATGCTCCAGTTGTACTAATCTTGGTTCTCTTTGAGCCTCCACTTTGTGTAGGTAGTTGGCTTCTCCATTTTTGCTCCAAACGAAGCATATTCCAATGCCTCTCAAAAGTTAATTTTTGACCATAATTTGCGGAATAAAGTTTATAGGCCAACTCCTTTATATCATCAGCATTCGAATCACTCCTTATGTTTCGACTAGCTTTATCGTAGCAACCAGCAAATTGTGCAACTGTCTTATTGATCTTATACCATTTTTTCTTACATGAAATTGCCCCCTTTTCATGTCGACATTGAATTGTATACAATAGCTGTGAATTCGACTCCAAAATATTTTGCCCTTTTGGTAGGTACCAACTATAGGATCAATTGAGACATTCAACCATGCACTGATCAACAACTCATCCTCTTTCCAATGCCAGTGTTGAATACTATCTTGCCTACGATTTTCAATGTCATCATCATTGAGGTTGATAGCATCTAATCCACGAGGGTTGGCAAAATCTGAATATTGCAAATTTGGGCTAGATTGTATCATAGTTTGAAGGGATGGGTTAGAAGAGCCACCAACACATGATGAGTCATGTCTCGATGCACTAAATTGAGTTATAAACGACAAGGATGTTGGAATAACATTTTTGATAGAGGGGTTAAATATGGATGAAAATGAAAAATGTGGTGTTTGCGAATTTTGATTATGTGGTTGGAATATAAGAAATTGATTATTATAAGGAGCTTGAAAATTGAAATTAGGAACATTTTGTGAATTTAAATTTTGAAATGTATTTGGTAATGTGAAGTTTTAATTTGGAATTTGAGAATTTGAAGTTTGAGATTGTTTGGTATTTGGAGTTTGAGAAAAGTTTTGTAAGTAATTGAAAAAAGAGTTGAGTTGAGTTGGTTTGGATCCATTATTTTCTCGAACAAAATATAATATCAGTGGAACTTTGATTTCATAAACTTGAAAGAAGATGAAGAAGAGTAGAAAAAAATGTGTGAGAATAGAAGTGTATGTAAGTAGTATATATAGAATAATAAAATATTAATTTATTAATAATAACGGTAACATAGTAATGGCTAGTTTTCAACGGCTAATTTTGTAACAGCTAATTTTGCAACAGTTGGTTTTGTAATGTGGTTAGCATTTTTATATTTTATAAATAAAAATAAACAACCCAACCAAAAATTATTTTAAAATGTGTAAAAGTTAAATTTATTTTTTTATGAAAACAAATTTAATTAATTATAATTTAATATAACAATATACATAATATTCAATAATAATTTTAATATAATTATTTATATTAATTATGATTTAAATAATTAATATAAATTATTAATTAACTAGAGATATTATTATTTAAATAATAATTAATTAATATTTATAATATAATTATTAATTAATTAATTATGATTTAATTATCTAATATAATTATTTAATTAATTATAATTTAATATAATTATTTATTTTAAAGATAACTTGTCACATGGCAAGTTACCATTGGACACCATAAATTCTTCTGAGGAGGAACTCCTTCTCCTCGAACTATGTGGAGGGACTCAACTTCTCTCTTCTCCAATGGTTGGAGGTCCATCATGTCAGAAAAAGTGAGTTGGGGACTCACCCATTGGAATTGCTCTAATATATCGACTGAATAAGGATTTAGGGTTTTTTTTTTTTTTTGCTGTTTTGAGGATTTAATAAAAGTTGAACGGGTTTTGGTTCGGTTTGATCAACCGAATTCCTGTTGGTTTTTTAGTTATGTAATGCTTTTTTATTCGACGGTTTTTGTGCAATCCGAAGCGAACTCTCTATCACTTTGTGGTTTGACCGATTAATTCGAATCAATTTTCAGAACAATGGCTATATGTTAAGCTCTTTACTGTCTATTACTTTTGATTAATACAATTTGAAGCAATATAAAGAGATTTTTGACCATGTATTTGGATATTTTATTTAAGATTAGATGACATGACCCAATTTTTAAGTTATGAAAATATATTTAAGTTGATTTTTTGTTGTTAATATTTTCATTAAAATCTGACTAGTACTTACTTTTTTTTTTTTTTATACAACTTACTAGGTGTATTTATAGTATTATTATGAGGCAACAAAATATGTCTCTACACGACCGGGTCATACCATATTTGGAGACCATATTATACCATCTAGATAGGCTGAACAACCATTGGTTCAAGTTGGTTGAGCCTTTGGTTAGCGTATTCATTGAGAGGTGACGTCTTAAGACTTCATGCCTTTCATATGCCATTTGAATTCATAGTTTTGGGTGCTATTTTGTGAGAATTAAGTTGGTACACAAAATTGTCTAAATTTTGACATTGATAATATACCTATTTCAAATTTCTAGAAAGTAATGGAAGTTATTGTGACCGTTGCTATAGGTTTTGCTATTTTTTTGTTGTGAAATTTGACTTTTTTTTTTTGTTTATTTGGCACATGCAATTTTCAAGGACACTAGGATTTGTATAAATAATTGTTGTTTGACGTTCAAATGAGTAATGCTTTTTTATTATGAAATTTAAAGGTATCTCTAGTGTAAGTCACTAATTTAAGTCATATGCACTTATAATTGTAATTTTGATTTTCTTAAGATAGAATGAAAATAAATTAGCAATAATTTGCACACTCATAAAATAATAATCATGTATGAAACGATTTTGAATGTTTGGTGCAATAGATATTGAACATGTTTTTGTGTATCATTAGATTATATAATGTAATGTCTTGTTGATTTTTTTATAATTTGCTGAAAATATTTCAAGTTTTTTCTTTTTTTATGTATAATCTTAGATTGCTAGGTATGATCATTTTTCTAATAGAATAATGCTTAGTGATAGGAACATAACATGACCTGGAAGTAGTTGATATAATATAATTATTTTTGGTCTATATGAGTTATCTTCCTTTGTTGTAGATTTGTAGTTCATATGGTATAATTGATTTTGACAATATATTCTTAGATTGGATGCTTACATCTATGTTTTTAAATGTAAAGTAAATCATTTACTTTTGGTTCATTGTAATATTAAGTAAATAATTACTCTTTCAATTTTTTATTTAATTTTGTTCAATTTTTGTAATTGAACTTATTTGTGAATTTTTAACTAAAAATTAAAAAATTATAAAACTTTAAATTTTGTTAGTTTAAAAATTATTAAATTTAAATTTACCATCGGATTTACTATCCGTTAAATCCGCCGGTAACCATTAATTTAATTATTAATAATAAATAATATATTACCGTTGTAACACCCTACCACGCAGAGCCTTACGCTTAAGTCGTAAAGCAGAGGTGGCGAGGTATTACGACCTCTAAAATAAAAGACTTATATAAATATAGTCGAAAGAATTTGTAACTATGAGCCTTGAAAAAGAAGCTAAGCAAAAACGAAAAATAGAAAATCGTGTCACACTCGTACGAATAAGCGTAAAACGGATAGGCAAGATCAAAAGGAGGCTAAAACACATAATATACAGATCAGAGTTCAAAAGATAGAGATATCAAGCTCCAAACTCAACCTGTGAAGCTAAGGCTAGCCAGAGTATGTAATTATATATATTTATACAACCCAAAATATAACTCAAATTACAGAATAAACACCTGTTTCTCCAAGTCAACCTCTAGGAGGGACAAATATAAAATATATACAGAGGAGAATCTATATACATATAAACATAGCATAAATACAAAATACAGCATCTAAAAAAAGCCAAACTTCGCTTGCACAAGAAACTCTAGACGCTCAGCGAGATGCCTCTCGACCTGCATCTGAAAAACAACAAAAATATGTATAGAATGAGAACCAAGGGTTCTTAGCATGGTAAAGGTACCTGCATAGTTAATATAAAAGGTCCCGGAAAAGTCATATGCATTCCTAGAACTTCGACACTCAGATTTTAGCTTAAAGATTCAACTAAACCAAAAATTAAGTAAGTTATCTAAGGTATTTCAAGTTCTGAATCTAACTTTAACCTAACACTACACTTTCTATCTCCTCCAATCCTCCGAATCACCAGTGAAACAACCCCCTAACACCTCCACCAAGAGAGGTCTCTCAGAAAACATACACATACAATTCAAGCAAGAAAAACACAAATAGAGGTGCAATTACAGCAAGTAGAATAAGTAGCAGATAAGCAGAGTTAAGCAGTTAAGCAAACCAAAACAATGCACACTCAAGCAAAACAAACAAATACATATGATATATGCATGTCCTATGGCTGATGAGTCTCATTTGTCAGTTATATAGCCAACCCAATATGTCCTGGTAGTTAACCATTGGACAGTCCCTCTGTGCACGCATCCCCAAGCTCAAAAATAATATCCATGGAGTCAAACTCCAAGCTCAAATATAATATTTCATGGAGTCAAACTCCAAGCTCAATAATATTCCATGGGAAAATTCCAAGCTCAATTTATCCATGGGTGTGACAACCCAAGCTCAAATTCACACACACACACACATATGCATGCCCATGGGGGAACCCAAGGAGTTAAAGTGCCCGGTCACATCTTGCAACAGAGGGTCAACAATTAAGTCTCAATGTCATCATCATTCATAAAAAAATCATACTCAAAACTTAATTCATTCTTTTCTAAATAAATCAAACTTAAAACATAATCGTTTTCTTAATAACTCAAAATCAAATCATAGAATCCTTAAACCCAAATCTTTTTAAATAACCACTTCAAACGAAACCTCCAATTTTCATAAAAATTTTGGCAGCATCTTCTCTAAAACAAGGACTTTTGCCACCCCTCAAGGGACCCAACGACCAAACCAAACACCTCTCGATCATTCAAATTATTTCCAGTATCAAATTATTTCAAAATCAAATTAATTCCAATATTAAATCTTTTTCCAAAAACCAACCAACTCCAATAGCAAACCATTTACAAAATTCATTCAGTTCATTTCTATCTTAAGGTCTTCTAGTCTAAGTTTTCACGCGACATTAAATATTAACTACGAGAAACCAAAACCATACCTTGGTCGATTCCTCCCTAAGCTCGGACTCCTCAAAAACCTCTCCTTTCATAAGCTCCAAGCTTCCAAACGTCAATTCCTCAAACTTAATCACCTGGATTTCGTTCCAAACCGTCAAATTGAACTCCAAATCAACAAGAACATAATCTAATTCACACAATATCACTATAATCATCATAGGGTTCACTAATTCAATGATTTACAAGGGTTTAACAGTTTCTTACCTTACCCACGGATCAATTGGACAAAACCCAGTGATTATTCGTTGCTAGAGTTCACCTAAACTGTCAAAATCATTCAATTCTTCAATACGCAAACTCAAAAATCACGAAATTGAGGAGAGGAAGAACTGGGTGAGAAATTCAAGTTTCTTACCACTTTGTTTTGATAGAATTGAAGAAAATTCTGAGATGAACACGTGGTCGCTGATGGCTTGTCAATCGGAGCTCCGAATTAAAAGTTATGGACGATTGAATTTTTGGAGGTGAGGTTAAGGTTTTAAGGGGATTTTCTCTCTTCTTCAGCACATTCCATGGGTGAAATGAAGAAGAAAGTTTCGTATGGGTGTGTTATAGGTTGGGCCTTGGGTCCAGTTTGGATCCAGTCCAACCAGTTTGGTCCGTTGGCCTAATTTTGGGTCAAAATCTTTAAAATTAATGTCAAAATTCGTATTTTTAATATTTCTACTTCCCTAAAATATAAAATTTAATTTCCTAATTTCTTTGAATAACAATTAATTTATTGGCTAATTATTTATTAATTTTTTCGAGATTTACATCCTACTTACCTAATTAAGAATTTTGTCCCCAAAATTCAGATTTAGTTACCTGAAAATAAGTAAGGGTAGTCTTCTCTCACTTCTGACTTAAGTTCCCAGGTGTGTTCCTCAATTTCAGCTCAACTCCAAGCAATCTATACTAACAAAACTCCTTTTTTGCGTAGCCGCTTAACATTGGTATTGTCAATTCTAACCGGAGTTACTTATTACATTAGATCCTCTCTTAGTTACACTGGTTCAGGTTCTAAAATGTGATTGGCATCAGAAGCGTACTTTTGAAACTGCGAGACGTGAAATACCTGTACCGATTTGAAAGATGTGGGGGTAGAGTTACCCGATACGCCACTGGCCCAATCCTCTTCAAAATCTGAAACGGTCCATTTTTTGCCACTAACTCAGGTCCCATTATACTTCGACTTCAGTCTTGACTGCTCATCAGTTCTAGTTTGTTGAAGTAACCTTCACGAATACAGGACTTCCATTTTAAAATTTGAAAGGTTTCCTCTTCAAGTTCGCATAACTCTTCTGTCGGCTTTTCGTAATGAGAATCTTTACTCGAATTTGCTTGATCTCTTTTCTGTCATCACCGCTATCATTTCGAGACCTAAAACACTTGATTCTCCGGGTTCACACTAACACAGAAGCGATTAACACCTTGTGCAACCTTACTATCTTCTTAACGTACCGTCTCCAATGCCCTGTCTTCATCTTCTGACACGCCAGGCACTTGGTCACAAGTGATGCTGCGCCACCTTCCACCCCAGGTCACCAAAACATCTGCTTTAATTTGTGGTGCATCTTAGTAACTTCAGAATGAATTCGAAAATCTACTTTTGAGAACTTCAGGCCTCAGTTTACACCTCCACTTACAACATTTGGCATGCAAATCATTCTATTGTACCTCCAACTCCTTCTTTGTCTCCCTCGATCTTCTTCTTGATTTTCTTGTTCAACAAACTTCAACATTCTTGGTAGCTTCTTACTATCTCATTGCGTTCTCTGAACTTCAGCCTCACCATTGTTCATAATTACTATTAATTCAGTCCGACACCTTCAACCACTCATTCAACACCCAATTTAAGACTCTAAATTCACTTAACAATTCTTCCTCCTGAATCCGCATCTAAGAAACATTTAGAGACTTTCTGCTCAGGGCGTCCGTCACCTTATTACGATGTTGCGTCAGCATGCACTCTAAGCCCTTCAATGATGCATCGCAGTAACCCTTAAATAGTTCATTAGGTTCAGGTAACACTAGTGTTGGCGCTGTAATCAATCTCTTCTTCCGAGTTCGAAAACTCTCTTCACAGTCGGGCATCCATACGAATGGTGAATTCTTACAAGTCAACTTAATCACAGACAATATGATCGGTAAGAACTAAAGCTCCAAAACTCCTCTAGATGCCACATACTTACAAGTCCCATCTTCCACATTCACAAATCTTGCTTTACGAAACTAATGTCTTAATGGTTGCATCTATGAGTTGGACGCGATGCAACTTCTATCTCGAGTTGATTTTTGAAAAGATGTTAGGTTTAAAAAGATGAACGAGCAACACGAACGATATTCACAAGAGATCAGAAGAAGGTCTTGTATGCAGTCAAATAGAGTTGTACAGAAATAACGAAATACACAAGAAGAGGAACTAAGGTACATTTCAAAAAGAAATTTAAATCAAGACCTTGATAGAGAGAACAAGGCATAGCGAATCAGGTAAGTCTCAGTGGATTTTAGAAGAATACAGTTTGCGAAGGAGAGAAACTCCATTCACAACATATTCTTAAGATTCAAGGCTTACATGATTACACCAAGATAAGTTCAGGCTCATCTCGGAAGAGACAAGATTCATGCAATTAAGGAATAGAGTTGGGAAGATAATCAATTCGTTTTTCAAGATGAAATTCAAGATAGAATTCTAATGCAAGTTGCAAAAGAAAGGCTAGATCGACTCGCAAAGATGCGTCGACACACTCTCTTTCTTGCCAGAAGCTTCCGGCTGTTGTCTTTCTTCTTTACCGACATAACTGGTGCTCCCCACAGAGAAATACTTGGTTGGACAAATTTCTCTTCCAATACTTCCTTCAATTAGATCCTAAGTTCTACCGACTCTAATGATGTCATCTTATACGATGCAATGAAAACTGGTCCAGCTCCCTGCATTAAGTCTATTGCAAACTCACTTTCTCTCACCACGTAACCAATTAGCAACTAAAGGTTAAATCCGTGTCATGTCTATTGCTTGCAGTTCACCGTCATTGAATTTCAAATAATAATCCCGCACAAATTTTAACACTTTTGATTCCTTAGATATAACTCAAATTGAATGCTCGAAATAGTTCAACCTGCTTCCACTGCGTCACTCTGATTATTATCCTCCAAGAACCTAGCCATTCCGCTATGTTAACCAAATATCGCTCTGTCTCAATAACTGGAAGTCATCGGTCGATCATTCATTTGGAAATCACGATTCTCACAATTTAGTCATGCATTATGAATGAATGCTACATACAAATATTATGCAAGGCATTTAAAAATTCAGCTACTAGTTCACAATTACCTCGGGTCTGAGAATCAGATTTAGCTGCATCCCAACCTTTCCTGTGTGGACAAGACATATGCTCTGGTTTCCCACACTTGTAACATACACCTAGCCCAGCCCTACATGGCTTGTCTTAATGATACCTTTTATGTCTTGGGCACTTTAAATTATTCAGTTGAGTACTCTCCTGCTTTTCCTCGCCAGGTCTTTGGTGGTTGTCGTTCCCTTGGTCATTGTGCTGGTCCTGAAAATGTGGGGAAACATAACCCTTCCTTTTGAAACTCCGGCTCCTTAGTGTGATCTTCGTTCCCTTCTTCTTTGTGTAGGATTCCTAGCGATTACTCCTTTCTACTACACTCCTTCTCAAGGATCACATATTGCAACAGAGGGTCAACAATTAGTCTTAATGTCATCATCATTCATCAAAAATTCATACTAAAAATTTAATTCATTCTTTTCTAAATAAATCAAACTTAAAACATAATCGTTTTCTTAATAACTCAAAATCAAATCATAGAATCCTTAAACCCAAATCTTTCTAAATAACCACTTCAAACGAAGCCTCTAATTTTCATAAAAACTTCTGCAGCATCTTCTCTAAAACTTGGACTTTTGTCACCCCTCAAAGGACCCAACCACCAAACCAAACACCTCTCGGTCATTCAAATCATATCCAGTATCAAATTATTTCAAAATCAAACCAATTCCAATGTTAAATCTTTTCCAAAAACCAACCAATCTAATAGCAAACCATTTACAAAATTCATTCAGTTCATTCCTATCTTAGCGTCTTCTAGCCTAATTTTCACGTGACATTAAATATTAACTATGAGAAACCAAAACTATACCCTGGCTGATTCCTCCCTAAGCTCGGAACTCCTCAAAAACCTATCTTTTCACAAGCTCCAAGCTTCCAAACGTCAATTCCTCAAACTTAATCACCCGAATTTTGTTCTAAACCGTTAAATTGAACTCCAAATCAACAAGAACACAATCTAATTCACACAATATCACTATAATCATCATAGAGTTCACTAATTCAATGATTCACAAGGATTTAACAATTTCTTACCTTACCTACGGATCAATTGGACAAAACTCAGTGATTATCCGCTGCTAGAGTTTACCTAAACCATCAAAATCATTCAATTCCTCAATATCCGAATTCAAAACCCACGAAATTGAGGAGAGAAATAACTGGGCAAGAAATGCAACTTTCTTACCACTTTTTTCGGATAGAATTGAAAAAAATTTTGAAACGAACAGGTGGTCGCTGACGGCTCGTCAATGGGAGCTCCAGTTTAAAAGTTATGGACGATTGAATCTTTTGGAGGTGAGGTTAGGGTTTTAACGGGATTTTCTCTCTTCTTCAGTGCATTCATGGGTGAAATGAAGCAGAAAGCTTCGTATGGGTGTTTTATAGGTTGGACTTTGGCCCGGTCCAACTAGTTTGGTCCGTTGGCTTAATTTTGGACCAAAATATTTGAAATTAGTGTCAAAATTTGTATTTTTAATATTTCTATTTTTCTAAATTATAAAATTTAATTTCCTAATTTCTTTGAATAATAGTTAATTTATTGACTAATTATTTATTAATTTTTTCGGGATTTACAACCGTCGGATTTATTAGGGGAAAAATTCGATGGTAACAAGCTCCAAAATTTCGCCAATTAAAAGTTTATATTCACCGTTAATTAGCGGTGGTCAAAAAATCCGTCGGTAAATAGTTACCAGTGAGGTTTATATCGTCAGATTCATTTTGTCACTAAATCCGACGGTAAACAAGTTACCGGTGAATTTTTTTGGTAAATTTGACGGTATCCAGTGACTTTCTTGTAGTGCATTGATCAGCATATTATACGCAGGGACGGACCTACTTATAAAGGAGGGACATTTCCCCCACAATTTTTTTTTTTAAAAAAATTAATACTATATATATATATATATATTCCACTTGTTATATTATATTTGTCTCAAAATAAAATATAAATAATTTTTTTGTATTTTATGTTAAAACAATATTTTGTTAAACTTAACACATAATAATAATTATATTATTAAAATTAATTTAGTATAAAAACAAATAAATACATTCAAAAAATAATGATAATAATTTCATTATATTAGCTAATTAATTAATAATTAAATTGAGACTTGATTTTCTAATTAAATACAATTTATTAGTAATTTTTTAAAAATTATTTAAGATAAAAAAAAACATATTATCTATATATTAATATATTATAATTATTTTGGTTAAAAAAATTATTTATACTATAAAGACTATAATAAGTAAACTTGATAATTAAATGAGATAATAAAAAGTAAAATATTGTTTAAGAACGTATATAGAAAAATGATATTTAATCATGTTAAAAATAAAAAATAACTGTTATAAATAATTTTTTTGTTATTTTGAATATTATACTGTGTATATGAAATTATATTTTTATTATTTTAAATATTATAATAATTAATTGTGTGTATATGTCTAGTTCTTATCAATATGTATAGATAGTTTTAATAACTTAAAATTTTAAATATAACTAAACCAATTTAGATTGGTCAAGTGATCATCTTAGTCATTCGCTAAAGTAAGTATTGGGGGTTTGAATTCTATCTCGTATGTGTAGCAACTTATTGCCGACCAATTGCAGACTCTTAAATGAAATTCAAATTCAAGACGGATTAGTCCTTAACTTGTTGGGTATTATGGGAAGTAAAAAAAAATATCTATACCTAAATTTTATTATATTTGGCCCCCACTGCTAAATTTTTCTAAGTCCGTCATTGATTATACGTGATTAAGTCCGGCCTAATGCCCTGATTGATTTTACTTAAAAATTCTTCAAGGCCAAGTCAGTTTTCATATTTACATTGCTCATCAATCAAAGTGGTGAAAGTAACACCATTTGATACCAAATCTTTGTTGCAGACATCATCAAACAAAATTCCTGCAACTTAAGAAAAAGAAGCAAGAAACTGAGGCCACTAGCAACTAAGGTCAACAACTAGTGTAGTAGTAGGTATAGTGGCTTGTTTAAATTTAGGGATACTTGTCCTACTTTATAGTTTATTATAAATTTATGTGTCTATGTTTATAATTAGTTGGGAGTTTAAGTGTCTCATAAAAAAATTTACAGGAATTTATTTGTCCTATTTTACTGCAACGTATTGCTGACATGACAGGGAGCGTTCTATTCTTTAAAATGGTTCTTTGACACATAATCAATTAACATTACACGTACACAAATTTCGTTAACTCTGAATGGAGAGTTTAACGAAGGGACCAAAAAGTCTGAGAAAATTAATGATTAAGGGTCGCATCGTCATTTTTCAATTGATGAGAAACGAGTTGTTATTTTGAATAATAGTACGAGTGAGGCTGAATTTTTACTTTTTTTATTAAAATTCCAAATACTGGGTTGTTCCTTTCGTAACATGTGGCCACTTAACTGCTATGTGTACGAGTTAATTGTCATATCAGCAGTTTAATGTGAATAAATTTATTTTTATCAATTGAAATTTATTTTTATCAAATATAACGTTAATTTTTGTTTTTTCATAAATAAATTTATGAACGTTCAGAACATTCGTACCTAGAAATAATGGATTGTTCCTCTATGTATTCCCATAATGCACAAAATCATATATATCTTCAAAAACCACATGAAAAGCTTAGGTTGCTCCGGTAAATGACAAGCATTAACCGAAACATTATTGCTACTATAGCTTAGAGGCTTTTAATTTGTAAACAGAAAGTACTTATTATAGGAGCAAATAATATATAAGAGACTAATTATTAATTGGCCTTCTTGGAGAGGAAACCATTGGTTCCAATCCTCTTCTTCCTTAGCCTATCTGCAACTATGAAGGCAAGCTCAAGAGACTGGGATGCATTGAGCCGCGGATCGCAATGCGTGTGGTATCGCGAGCTCAGATCGTCGAACGTCACTGTGTTGGATCCTCCGATGCACTCTGTAACATTCTGTCCGGTCATCTCTACATGGATGCCTCCAGCATGGCTACCTTCTTGTTCATGAACATCAAAGAATGCTCTCACCTCATTCTACAAAACATATTAACATATAAACATGAGCATATTCATACATAATTACAATAAATAAGTTTTTTGGTTGACTAATTACAATAAATAATTGGATTAAAAAGAAGTATATAACAAGATGCTATATTTATGGGTGGTAATAATATTGGTACTCCTATTTTTAATAATGTCATCATTTCACACACAATTTTTTTTTTTTGTGTTTTTATATAAATAAATATATGAAAAAGAGTCATATTATTAAAAGAGGATGGACAATATCCATTTCCAAATAAGTAAATAATTTATATTATTTTATTATCCTTAATAATTATTTTTGTAATTTGCAAGGGGGAAAAAAGATAACTTATATAGACATATGTTAAATTTAGACAATATGATAATATATAAGACTCCTTTTATTTGAAAATGCATAAATTAATTTTTTATAAATTTTAGGATATATAATGCTCAATACTTTTGTATTATATAGATGATGAATGTTAGAGAATTATCAAAATTTATTATTTTTTATTATTATTTAATTATTAATATTTAAAAATATAAAATAAAATATATTATTAGATTGCATTATAGAATCTAACATTATAGGCACAATTGCCTAGAATACTGTATAAAACAAGTTTGTCTATCATTTTGTACTATTGCCGAAAATGATATATATATTAATAAAATTGCTATTAATAAGAGAATTTACCAAAATTGCATCAAAGGGTCTTGTTTTGAGGCCACAGGGTGCCTTAATGGTGTTGCCATGGCAGGGATCAGAAACCCATGTGACTATTTGACCAGATCTACGAACAGCTCTAATCAAATGAGGAAGCTTGACTCTCAAATTCTCAGCACCCATTCTCACTATTATTGTTATCCTTCCTGCCTTGTTATTCGGGTTCAAGATTTCAATGAGGTTCACCAGCTCATTCGGATCCATTTTGTTGCTCACCTGTATATATACGAATATGACAGTTAATTAAGACATCCCATAATACCCAAAAAGTGACCGTAAGGAATAGGGTTATGCTACGTGTAACATCCATCACCAAAATTAATTACTAATATAAAATACATACTGAAATACAAATACATATTAAAAATAAATTAAATCACATATGTATTTATATACAAATACATTAATAACTAATTTTAGTGGTTAATTTTGGTGTATAAATAATATTTTTCGTAATAGAAGGAAAGTTGTATTACCTTGATGCCAAGAGGGTTAGCAATTCCTCTAAGGAACTCAACATGAGCACCATCAAGTTGGCGAGTACGCTCACCAACCCAGAGCAAGTGAGCAGAGCAATCATAGTACAATCCAGAGGTTGAATCCAACCTTGTCAATGATTGTTCATAAGGCAATAATAGACACTCATGTGATGTCCAGAATTCAGTAGATGTCACCTGAGGGTCATCTAGGGTCAGCCCTGCGGCCGCCATGAAACCTAAGGCCTCGTCCACCCGGTTCGCCAGCTCATGGTACCTGTTCCACCATCAACAAGAACACCACAACCCAACCATGATGTAGTTTTGCAAGAATTGATATGCTATAATTTGGTATATCTTTGATTTTGGTATCAGTCAATACTCAATACTTAATTATTTACTATCAAACACTTTTACTGCATTACAAATGCTATATGTACAAAAAAAAAATCAACTACTAAATTAATCATGATATATTTATATATTATTTAATTAATTTTAAATGTATATTTTATATTTCAATATATAATTTATACGGGTAAAAGATATTGTGACTGATTTTTGGTATATATATATAGCATAGTTGTTACTGCATACCAATTAACATTGCTCTAAGGACAAACTATGACATCTAATACCAAAAGAGAAAGTCTAAAAGGTGAGCATTTTTATTAAAATTTGACCAACACTTAGCAGCAAAAGAAAAATGAGTAATTCTCTACCATTAGATAAAATCTCATACCATTAAAAATACTATTAATGATTAAGTAATGACTTCAAATCACAAAATCTGCTATTCCTAGCATTCCTCGTATCCAAAAAACTAAATGAGTTCCAAAGCATAGGTTATTCCAACATTGCATAGCTTAATTAATTAGTAATTACCTGTCTCCCTGCTCACTGTTCTGTGCAAAATCAAGATTCCACTCATTGATCCTCTGCATTGCAGCGTAGCCTCCGGTGGCGAAGGACCGGAGAAGGTTCAGTGTTGCCGCCGATTGGCAATAAGCCCTCACCATCCGGTGAGGGTCTGGGATTCTTGATTTCTCATCAAAGGCATCACCATTGATGTTGTCACCCTTGTAACTTGGCAGCTTCACTCCATTCACTTCTTCAAATGGGTCTGACCTTGGTTTCGCAAATTGGCCCGCCATTCTTCCCACCTTAAACAATCGTTAACAATACAAAAACTTGAAATTTCAGCGGAATAAATTTTACTTAAATGAGTTTAATTTCCATGAAATTTACTTTTCTATCAATTATATTGACAATCAATTATCATTATGTAGTGATTGGGGTACTATACATGATAATTAACAATCATTATACGATTTTTTTCATTAACATAATTCATTATTTTATAATGATTAACGTAGAATTAATCTCATTATTTCAACATCAAATAACAGAACACACAAAGAAACACTAGAAAGCCAAAATCAAAAAGAAAAGTTTGGTCCCACATCGATATACACGAATCTGCTTATACCAATCATATTATAATATGTCTAAAAATTAATTTCCTTTTTCTAAAATTGAAAAACACAATGACTGTCTGATTTTGATGAAAGATGCCATATTATGAAAATGGAATTATTGCTTTAATCTTTTTGTAAACCGAATGAAAAAAAATTGAGAATATACTTGAAATATGCTACTTAAGTTTCATTTGGTTACATATACTACTTTAAATTAACCATATAAGTTACATAATAATTATATAAATATTATGTACAAAAAATCTAAATATTTAATTTTAAGAATATATATTTTTGGTATGCTTTAATGATATAAATTTAATACCAAAAAAAGTAAATTATTGGCTGCTGCTCTCCTCGCTCTATGTACTGTCTCTGCAGCCAGATTCATTCAATGTATCCTAGATTCATAACAAGTTAATGACCGAAATTCGTATTTTCTTTTTCATGTCAAAATAGTGCAAAATTGCTAATAAAACGTGTCAGAATTATGTTTTCAAATGAAAGAATAAGTGAACATCCTAAATAAAAATTTTGCTAACCGGTATCAAAATCTTTATTTTTTATAAAAACCTATATTTGGTACTTAAAAATGGTCAAATAATTTAATATATTTAATTAAATTATTATTTAACGATCTTTAACAATAAATTTTACATAAATTTATTAAAATTTCAGTTTTTAAATAATAAATAGTGTGTTGGACCATGATTTTCTTCCTTAATTCCTTTACTTATTTTTGTTAGAAAAAAAATACTAAAAGAGAGAATAGATTAAAAAAAAAAAAAGAAAGAAAGAAAACCTTAACAACAGGCATTTGTCCACCAAACATGAGAACAGCACCCATCTGAAGAAGCACTCTAAAAGTATCCCTTATATTGTTTGCGCTGAACTCCTTGAAGCTCTCCGCGCAGTCACCGCCTTGCAGCAAGAAAGCCTTCCCCATCGCCGCCTCCGCCAGTCTCTCCTCCAGCCTCCGAGCCTCTCCCGCGAACACGATCGGCGGGAACGACTCTATCGTCTTCAGCACCGTCTCCAGCTCATTCTTGTCCGGGTATTCCGGCAGCTGAAGCGCCTTCTTTGACTTCCAGCTGTCCACATTCCACTTCGATCCGCTCTTCGTGCTTGTCACGGCGGCGGAAGTGGTGGCAGCGCCTTTGGGAGCGTCGGCTGCGTGGACGGCCAAGATGCGTCTTGGTTGGTGGTGATGGTTGGTGGCAACAACGGTTTTGATTTTGGAAGAGGGTTGGTGAGATGAGAGAGAGTGTTGAGTTGTCTCATGCGACAACGAAGTTGAGAAAGTTGTTACACTTGAAAGTGCCATAATCATTAATGAAAACACAAAGACACTCACTCACTCGATGGATCGATCACTCTCCTTTTCGGGTGGAATTGAATAATGAAGGAGCAAGTCCGAGCGAGTGCAAAAAATGAAGTTTTATAGTGGGTTTTTTATGCGTGTGCGAAAGAGAGGTAGGTGAGGTTTGGTGGAGTAGTGAACAATAAAAAAAAAAGAGGGAAGATGAGAGAAAAGTTGTTGGTTTCACTGTTTATTATTAGATAAATATGTTAAAAATGTTTTTTTTTTTTTTTTTTTATAAGATGTTTTTTAAAAATTAAAATTTAACATATATAATTAATTAAATTATATTATTTTTATTAAAATTAAACTGGACATATCAATTTAGTCAAAAAATTAATAAATTTAATTTTAAACTGGTATACATTAATATTTTTTATAAAAAATTATTACAATATCTCTATTATAAAAAATAACTAAAATACTCGTATTATATATATATATATTAATTTTAAAAATTTTAAATTCTAATTCTAGAAAAAAAAAATGCTAGAATTTAGGATTCTCAAAATTAATATATATAATAAGAGCATTTTAATCATTTTTTATAATAAGGGTATTATAGTAATTTTTATAAAAAATAATATTAATTTAGACCGATTCAAAATTTGATTCACCATTTTTCGGTTAAATTAATTTGTCTAGCCTAATTTTGACAAAAATAATACAATTTAATCGATTATATGTGTTAAATTTTAATTATAAAAAATATCTTTAAAAAAAGACGTTTTAGACGTCTTTATCGGAGTAGTCCCTATTATTATAATCTATAATAATTACTATGTTAGTTTGTATAATTTTATCATTTTTTTAATAATTATGTTAAGTATATATTAAAATTTAGGTATTTATACAAAATATATTTAAAATATAAAATATACATTAAAAATAATTAGAATAAATTATATATATAAACAAATTAAATGAGAATTAATATTATACAAATGTTCGAAAATAAAATGGTTTATATACCTTCTGATTTTATGTAAATTGAATCAACTAAATTCGATTTATAATTTTTAATACAAATCGAATAAATTAAATTCGATTCATTATATATGCTATATTAATAACAAATCAAATCCAGTTAGATTCGATTTACTACTTTTTGAGGTATATATATATATAAATTGAATTTAGTTGATTTGATTTAGTACTAATAGATTATTTATTCTATTTTAAACCTATGACTATCGACGTGAAGATTGTTTAGTTATTATATATAATTATTATCATTTATCAATAAAAAAGTATAATCTTTTATACTCTCAAAACTATTATTTGAACATTATTTATAATTTGTGTGACTTGTAAATGATTTTATCATACAGATCAAGATCGTTTTAGAGAAGAGGTTTAGTGGTTTTCTCTCATTTTAAAAAGAAATTTATTTCTAATTGCAAATTTAAATCAGTTATTTGAGATGTATTATTTTTATGTATAGGTAATTCGTTAGAAAAGAGAAGTTGAATTAATTGAATAAAATAAAATAATGAAGATTTATCTTTTTAGCCACTTCTTTTTACTCTTCTGTTTTTTCTCCCAAGACCCATCATCTATAAAGTACGGATATTTTGCTAAGTTGTATGTTTGCGTGTTGGACATATTTTGGATACGACACTCACCGACACTCGTCCGACACGTGTGTCTGTTATGTCCAACCGTGACTTAATAAAAAATAAAAAATTCTTTTTTGGACACGTCTGGACACACCTAAATACTATAACGTGTCTGCGTATCAAGTCTTATTCTTAACATATATTCTTAAATAAATTTAGATATAGCATATATTATTATTTATCAAAACAAAAAAAATATTTTAGATGCTTGATATAATTAAAATAAGACATTAAAAATAATTAAAAATTTTAATTTATATTTAATATCAATAAAATATCAAAATATCATTACGATTTATCTAAAAAATTCTTTATATTTTATATGTATACGTGTCCCCGTGTCATGTTGTGTCTCATGTCCGGATTTGAATCCTCTAAATTTTGAATTTCATTTTGGAGGATAAAGTATGATCTATCACCATTTATTTCATAGATGGAACAAAAAAAAAACATGAAAGAAAAAATATTCAATAATAAAAAATGTCACTTTATTCTCTAAAATAAAAATCTAAAATTTAAAAGATCCAAATTCCTCATGTCCATATCAATGTCCTTGCATCATAGCACATCATAAAATGATATTTTTATCCAAAGACTTTAAAAATGAGCACATGTCATTTTGCTAACAATCTAACATGCACAATTATATATAAGACCAAAGAAAGGGTGGCTGGAAGGGCAGGTTATGTGAATAAGTTATTAAAGGCACGTGATGTGCATCGCAAAAGTATCGCACTATCCTCGAAGGCCCAAGGCATGAGGAGCTCACATGGAAGCAGGGCAATTTCGTACAATTATTTCTCCTACAATTATAGGCTTCCCTGTTTTGTTGTTTAACGTATCCTCATAATTATTTAGGTTATGATTCTTATTTTCTTGGACATTTTTTTTCTCTTTTAAAACATTAAAGATTAAACAAAGATTCATAGGCTTTTTGGTGGATTTTTTTTAAATAAATAAAATAAATATTTTAATTATCGAAATAAATAATTTAGAGCGTTTTTACTGAAATGCATCGCTTCTCTTATCTCATTTACAATATAAACAAAATAAGATAACACGTATCTCGTTTACACTGTAAACAAGATAAGACATGAGACGACATAGTCGTATCACGTTTATACACGTGTTGTGTAATGCTCTTATCTCGTTTACAGTGTAAACGAGATACGTATTATCTTATTTTGTTTACACTATAAACGAGATAAAAGAAGCGGATGCTTATATATATGTATCTCGTACGCAGTCCTTCAGTCACACCTTTGACTTTTCTTTTTGGCATTTTCTTTCACTTTTATCCTTTTCTAATCATATTTTCAAATTACTTGAAGAATATAGCGCGCGCTGATAATCACGATGGAGACATTAACAGACTGATAATCATGTTTTTCATTTTATGCTTATGTTAAACCATAGATGTGTTGCCATACTTAGGGTACTTTTATAGAGGTAGTATGCAGTATATGTTAAGCAAATGAATATATGGTTAGGAGTCGTTTAAATGCTAGGGTATGAAGTTAGGCATATTTTAAAATGGATGTTAGTTAAATATTTGTTTAGGTTTGTTTTTTTTTAATCTAAGTTATTATTAAGCATATGTTTATTAATTTAGTTATTAATTAAGGTTATTAACAATTTGTAATAAACCTAATTAAGTAGCAAAATGTTTATGTTTATATTTACTAAATATTTAAGTAAATTATTTTTTATTAAATTTTTTTGTTACTTAAACTAAGTTATCAAGTTGATGGTGTACTTGTTGGTTATTCATGTAAATGTTTTCACTTAATCTACCATATAGAGGAGATGTGGTTTTGTTATTTATTATTTAACTAAATAATTTTATTTAAATTAAATAAAATAGACATTTATTAGTGTACTCATTAGTTATCTTACGAAACATTTTCATTTGCATTATATTATACAAACGTTTACGTTAATTATTTTACTAAATTTTTTCATTATTCAAGTAAAATTTTTGATGTAATAAATTTATAATTTAAATGTTTAAAGTTATTTGCTTAAATAGTTTATTTGTAAGTCAAATTAATTCCTGAATCGATATTTTTATTGTTTATCTGAAGCCTCGCCTACTTTTTCCGAGGAGAGTGAGTCACACACTCCCACCACCGGACGCCATTGTCCTGTACCTGAGAGAGTCTAGGTTCAATGACGCGTTGCCACTCAGGGATTTTGTGTTCAATAACTCCTTGATCACGACATTTGTTGACCGTTGGCGCTCAGAGACCCACATATTCTACCTGTCGTGGGGTCAGTGCACGATCACCTTACAAGACGTCGCATACTACCTCGGGCTGCGCGCTAATAGAGAGTTTGTGGGTGGTTGCTTTCATGACTTTCACACATGGTATGGGACCGGGGCCTGGGGGTTAGTTGAGAAGCTACTCGGTGTTATGCCTCCTGTAGTCTAGTAGCAGGGAGCGCAAAGAAAGGAGTCTTTCTCTCTGAAGCTGACATGGCTTCGGGAGCGTGTCTGACAGATGCCACCCTCCGACAGTATGCGAGGTGCTACATACTGTTGATGATCGGGGGTTACCTAATGACTGATAAGTCCAATAATCAGGTTCATCTCTGGTGGCTCCCACTACTGGACGACTTTCAGAGGTGCCGATCTTTATCTTGGGGATCTGCGGTGCTAGCATGGGCGTACCATCCTTATGCTCTGCGGCCGACCGCTCCACCACAAACATCACCAGTTGCACTCCTCTGCTGGTATCTTGGATATACCAGATGTTTCCTAAGTGGTGTCCACCTGAGCGATAGATTTACATGTACCCTATGGCTGCGAGGTAACTATTTAGTTTGGTTTTACTATTCTTCATTTTTTGCATAACCATATTAAGACAGATTGACTGAATGGTGGTTAATCTTGCAAATGTTCACAAGTTGATCGGCATGACACAACAAAACAGGGACTAGCACGAGCAGAGGGTCCCGCGATGGTGTCGGGAGTTAGATCAATTACTCTGGGATGAGGTAAGCCATGTACCCTTTTATTTGCTTAAGTTGCATAGATTAGCCAAACTTTTATAGCAACTATCACGAACACTTCTTTCAATGCGTCCATTATAGTTTACGTGGATGCCAAACAACGATGCTGCACTGCAGGATATCTCCCCGCTATGGCTGAAGGAGGAGGCAGAGTGGTGACATGGATGTCTGTTGTCTCCTTCATTTGCCTCAATATAGTGGAATTCTACAATCCCAATCGTGTGAAGCGCCAGTTCAATGGCGAATAGCCAATGCCTAGGGACCCGATCAACGTCGACAAGTTCTTGACTACGACGGGCCACGGCGAGGATGTCTAGTGGCCTACCAAGCTTTGTGAGTGGTATGATCGTTGGACGACTCGGTTTGAGAAGGGACACCGCATATCCATTCAGCCGTGCTTCGGCCATCGGCCGACGCGGGAGTATTGGGATTGGTATAAATTGGCTTGCCATGTCAGACACTTGTTGGGGCAGGACATGCTTGATGAACCCATGTTGTTGGATTTACCGGGAGACGTGCAACCTTCTGCCAGCCAGCCGAGGGACGTCCTAGACCTTTTCCGAGACATCCTTGACCATCGTAGGCGGGCCAGGGAGGTTCGACCGGACACCAGAAGGCCCACCAGGAGAGAGAGGGGTGTTAGAGATTACAGAGGTGCTGCAGGGATAGGGTTAGGCCTTGCAGAGAGCTCTTGGATGTAGAGTCCGAGGAAGAGGCAGAGTATCACTGACAGGGGGAGCCCGATGACATCCCTGAGGATCAGGGTGACTCGCCGACTCCTCCACCCCTTCCTCCACCTCCTCGACCACATCCGCTATCCGGGTCAGGCTCAGGGGCTAGTCGGGAGGATTAGGACGTTGGCCTTCTTGGTTGGCATGACCTCGCTCCATCCAGCAGTCACCTTGAGGCATCGATGGTCGATGAGATAGACCTTGAGGCATCTCTTTTTTGGGTTTTCAGGACAACCATCAATGTCATTTTATGTTTTTGTGAAATTCCATTCTTGTAATTTTCCCATCCACAGTTAGGATTCTTTTCTTAAACATGAATCTGCTTTGGTTTTCTTGTTTTCAATTTAAGTTGAATAATCAAATTACCTTTTTTATATGTTAAATTTGAATAGGAGAAAAAAAAACCAAAATAAAGAAACAAATGTTGGTGGGTAAAGCCTAAAAGTTAAAAGTACTTAGTTATAGTAATTTGTAACACTTAAAATTAGGTTTACTTGATTGTGAAAGTAGCAATTTATGTTAGATGAATTGAAAAACAGATTTTGTTATGATGGTTGGTTAATGTGTTAGAAGCTTGACAAACATGTGGTTTTTGCCATTGTTATGTTGGAAAGTAATGATTTAGCTCATTAGAATGAGCTCTGATGGTTTCATTTTCATAAACCTACTGAATGGAATGGAATCCACAGTTGAGGGTAGTTCAATGAACTCAATTTTATTTCTTTTCTTGAGGTTTAGGTTAGTTTTCTTCACTGAATTTTGGATTTTATTGAAGTGTGATTTACCTTTCCATTGACTGTCCTTCACATTAAATTGTCAAAATTTTCATGTCACTTGAAATTTCATGTTATGTCATCTAAGATTTTTCTTAAATACTTTGTCATATATTTCTCATGTTCTAATTGAATTTTATTGCCTTTTCATTCATATCTAAGTCAGAATTCATAAGTTTTTAGTATTTTTAAAATGTGTTGTATAGTAGTTTTTTAAGTTGGTTTCTTGGACTTTAGTTGGAGGAATAGAGCATTATTAGACAAAGGATAGTGTAATTAGTTACATTCTCTATGATATTTAATGCTGTTGATTGCTTGATGGATGTTTGATTTCAGAGGCATCTAATTAAAAAGTGGTGGTACTTTTTAGTGGTATTGGCTATTGTTAAAAATCAGTAGTGAGTGAGAGGTGAAGCTTTCAGGATAAGTTTATAATATTCAATAATTGGTTTGTGTTTTTTGTATATGAGAGAGAGAGAGAGAGAGAGAGAGAGAGAGAGAGAGAGAGAGAGAGAGAGAGAGAGAGAGAGAGAGAGAGAGAGAGAGAGAGAGAGAGAGAGAGAGAGAGAATGCTGACTCAGCAACAAAGGCAGCCAAAAAGGAAAGAAAATAATCCCTTTACCTTATCATTATTCTAGAAGAAGCAATAAAAAAAAGGAGGAATAATAGGCAGGAAAAATCTGTAATCATAAGTGACAATAATTGATGATTTGATTAGTTAAATGAGAGAATCAAGGAGGCGTAATCGTAGGAGTTGAATGCTTGATTCTAGGAGATAATTATGATAATTAATTTGGTTACAGAGAGGGAAGGCAATTAAAGGAGGAGCTGATTAGATGAGAGGTAGGAAAAAGATTTGGAAAGGTCTAGGCTAGGAGAGAAGAGGACTCTCAAAGTTCTTCTGTTATCTTTTACTGTTCTATTGTATTTTTGTATTTCCCTTAAAATAAATACCAGTGTAACAGTATACTTAGGTACTTGGTTCCTTGCTTAAAATGGGTCGGTCTTAGATTGTGATTGTGTTGTTGTACTTGTTCAAATCGTTTTAGTTTGTATAAATAGGTTTCATATCAGTATTGTTGTTTTCAATCTTTCTTCTTTCTTTCTTTTTTTTAAAAGAAGTCATTTGTTGCTGATATTATTTTCTGCTTTTATATTTTTTGTTTTAATTTTATTTGTGTTAATGAAACTATATACAAATTAATGTGGTGCGATGGGGGAAGGCCCGGGGAATCTTATGAAAGCAAGTTAATTATTTATGTCTATTTTTGTACTGATCATATGTTTTTATCAAAGTATATCATCTCCGTGTTTAGTGCATCAACTTGGTCATCTACTATACTCATTTAATTGCTTTAGAGTCACATGGTAAATTTAGTAAGCTAAAGTAGTTTTCATTTGTGGAGTGTACTCTGTATTCAATTGTGTTTAACTTTTTTATTGTAGAAATTTTTTCTCTTTTGGTTTTTTATTATTTATTTATTTATTTATTCCTTTTATGATACTGGAATGGAAGTAATCATTGCATGAAGATGCAGGTTTTTCATGACACTTGAGTACAATTAGTTGTGGCAGTAAAAAGTGTTCAATGGAGTTATGGAATGTTCTGAACTTCTCCAACAACCCAAGAAGGGTAATCAATTTTTAAATAAATCAATTTGGTTTATGTTTCAGGTTTGGTGAATATGGTTTATCCAAGTGTTGTCCATTCCAGATTTGAGCATTCCCTTGGCGTGTAGTGGCTTGCTGGTTAATCCATTGAAATGCTTAAAACATTTCAAGAATCAATTTAATTTTCATTGATTTACTCTTATAAGGGAACAATAGAAAGTTTTGAGAGTATACTCAAAGATGCATATGTATTGTAATCTTTTCAGGGCTTGAAACTTGGTATTGATAGATTTGATATTCAAACAGTTAAACTAGCAGGTATGTATTATGTAGTGGTTCTTAGAACTGCTTATGATTCTTTATCTAATATTTATTTTTAAATGATCTTGTCATTTTTTTATAGGACTTCTGTTATGATGTTGGCCATGGGCTTTCAGTCACTTATTCGAAAGTGAATTTCTTCCCTAAGTTACCAATGGTTCTCACTAGAACTTTTATTTTTCTCATGTTTGTATGTTCTAAAATACAATAGACTAATTTAGAGATCTCTTTTTATGTTTTCGAAATCCTTAAAAAACTTATTTGTATTTGATCTGGTTTTCTTTATTTTATTTCACAATCATTAATTCATTGTTCACTCAATATGTTATATATTTTGTACTTCCAGGTGACAGGCACAAATGTCAGTCAATATGGTAGATTATGTCGTCAATGAACATCACATTGATGTTGATTCTGAGATGATAAAAGGAGTCCAGGTATGCCAAATGCCAATATTTATAATGACCATTTCTTGTTTTATTAAGTGTCTTTGAATTCATACTATTTTCAAAGTATCATTACCTAAATTAGTATATAAAGCTGTTTATATAAAATTTAGTGCTACTTGAAGTAGACTTGGAAGCTTTGCTTTGTACATCTTCTAGAATCAAGACATCTTTAGGTGTTTTCGACGCCATTCTCCCATGTCTACTACTCCCGTTGCTTTGTGTATATGACCATCATGTTTCTTTAGTTTCATGAAGGTTATCTTATGACAACTTTTTGAGACATACATAGTACTTTTATTATGCAGAAAAAAAAGAGGAATGATGTTGATGCTTCATTTGTCATGTAAAATGAATCTTATTTTGTTTTATTTTTTTGCTTTTACTTCTACTCTTTTTTCTCTTCATAAATACATAATAAAGTGAAATAATAGAGTTTGATGAATAAATTTTAAGAGGAAAGAAAGAAATCTTGAGCTTGAGTTACAAGAAGGAAACAACGTAGCACCTTTGAGGAGTTAGGACCTTTGAATGTTCTGCATCTTAAAGTGAAAATTTTTAGATGCTTATTTATATTAGTGAACTATTTTAGACTGAATTAGGAATTTAAGAACTTCTTCTCCCTTCCCTAGTTTCTGAAGTATTTAGCTTGTATTAAATATGCCGTAACAGCTAGGTTGAATGGTTGCAAAATTAGCTCATGCTAACCCTATTATTGTCCTATGAACAATTGTTCATTAAGTGCTAATTTAGTTGAAATTTACTGTTGAAATTTGAGCACTGCATAATATCGATGATGTACATTCTATCACATTGATTTTTCTCTGTGTGAATGTAGATTGAGGTGTACAGAGAGATGATTACTCCTGTAGTAGATCCATTTAAGTATTTGATTCAGGTCTGTACGAATTCTTTGTTTCTTTCACTTTATTCCCATTTTCATTGGATCCATCTATCAGTGACGTCGAGTGGTCTGATTAGTATCTGCTTCATTTGTTCTGATTATGATGTCAAGATGTAAAATTATTTTGTCTATTCATTTACCTTTATTCAACACCCAAAACTTTTGGGATAGATAGTTCATGATAGGCATGAGAGCCTCTTCTATGAGTAAGAGGTTTAGAATTTGATTATTGCAGTCTTTCATTCTTCTAAGTAAAAGTAAATTTTGGCACACATTGTAAATGCTTCAAACCCATATGGGGCTTTTGGTTAGTGTTTTGCGAAATTCACGTTGATAAAATAAATGAAGTTCAAAATCAAACTAAAATTGGTTACGCATCCTGTCCTAAACACCTCTGTATACGATTTACATGTAAATAGCATAAATCAAGTCAATTTGATTTGATTTATATAAAGGTGTTCAGAATAGGGCATGTAACTAATTTTGATTTAGGATATTTGCGTAATTTTAAACTCTATTTATTTTATCAATGTAAATTACCCTCATATAAAGGGATAAAATCATTTATGTGCCTCTACCCAATAAACTTGAGATAGTTCATGAAAATGTTTTCATATTTTTTCTTTATGGATGGGGTGCTTCTCCATTTTATGTTTCTTTTGTGCATTCTCTATGTCGGTGCATGTGAAGTTGTTTTCTTATTCGCAGATGGTTTTTAACTTGGAAATTCATTTACTTATTTTTTTTTCCTCTCCCTCTTTCAACAACTAGAGTATGACATTTTGGAATATGTTGTGAGTGAGCACTTGGTAGTTGGTACTTGGTAGACGTGATAAACTAAAAGATGATTGTCTAAGAATATGCAACTGAATTATCATGCTTTTAGGCTTTCTGTCAGGATGTGTCTGAATCTTGTTGGTTATGTTTCAATTTACTGATTTAAGGCATCAATTAATTTTTTTGATGAAAGATTTAGGCATTATTTATGATGACTAAGCAATAGATTGTAGGTTGTCCCCTATATATTGTTTTGTTATGATGTAGGCATAAGAAAGACAGAAGCCAGTGGCAGCCAAGAAGATTAATTAGGAATTTAATATTAGTTTGATATAGTGTTTGAGTTTTTCTTTAATTGATTATTGTGGTTAGTTTGATAAAGTGTTTGATATGTTTGCTTAGTTATTTATTGTTTATGTCGCTTTTGGTATTTTCAGGTTCAGTTGGTTTGGGGAGGATGTATGCATTGTTACTGTGCTTACTCGTTAAAGTTCTGGAACTGTCGTGAGTGTTCATAAATTATAAAAGAAAAAAAATCAAAATTTCAATCCTAAATTTGTCTCATGTATTTTTACTAGATTGCATTTTTTTACATGATTGTGGAATTTTATTTGTATTTTATTCATTAGAAAACGAAAAATTACTTGTCATTGTTGTTTATGTCATATGCTAATACTTTGACTATAGATGATATTTTGCAGAATAAATTTTGTCTGGACTTCCACTCTTTTGAAATTAAAATCCATAAAAAAAAAATTAAAGCATAGTTCCCTCATTAGTAACCTCTTTCACCAAAAAGTTTGACTAAAAAAAATATATCATTCAAATGAAATAAATTCTATCTTCATTTCTTGTACCATGTCCTGATAAGTAAAATTTGGAATCGAGATATTTTCTCTTGTTTTATTGTTGCTAAAATACATGCATATCCATATTGGCATTATTTTATAATTTATTCAACAATTTTCCATTTTTAGGAATAATTTATCTCTCACACCACTAATTCTTCTTTTCTGTTAATTTTTTTTAATATTTGTATTTTTTGAAGACCCCACTTTACTTTCTTTGCTCACTTTACACTATATTCTTTTTACTTGATGAAGAAAAGAGTGAAGACAATCAACCACTTTAGTTATTTGTACTTTGTATTTTTCAATTATGTATTCTACAAAGTTTTTCTTGTTGATTTTTTTTTAGATTTCCAACTTGGTCATAAATTTTATCACTTTTTGTATATTAAGCTTTTAACTGAAAATTCTGACTTGCATGATAGGTGGTTGATGAAATAAATTTTCCGTTGACCACAGGATTTTGATTATATACCAAAAATGTATGTAACAACAGGGTTGTGTTGCATTTCTATGGTATTTAGATTTTGATTCATAGAAGAAATATAGTTTCAATTCGATTTATATCGGCCTTCTTCATCATCTGCAAGTAGCCAGCAAGTAGGTGTCATCAAGTTCTACCTCAAAAAATCGGATTCTTTTTCACAACCAATCTCATATAAGGACTCATCTGAATGGAAAGACACTAGTGTTAAAGTTAAAGTTGACGAAGAAGGAGGAGACACTATCAATGTTGCAACCTCAGCTTCATTTTCGCTTTCGGAGCTCAATTGTGGCTCCTTGGTATCTCCATATGGTTCATATATATTGGAAGCTACGGTTCTTCTTCATAAGATCGTTGGTATTGCTTGGTGAGATTTGAATGTTACCATAAAGAACAAAAGGAAGTACTTTGATGATGTTATTAAGAGTTCAACTGGTTATGCCTTACATGCCATTACAAGTCTTAAAGCAACTTCCTTTATTGTTGTTCAATAATAAGTGTATTTGTATTCTTAAAGCTAAATTGGAAATTGTGTTCTTTACTTCGAGAAGATTGCATCCCTCAACCAGGACTTATGGTGAAGTTTTTGTGGATGGGGCAAATCACACTTTGTTTATTAGCATGCATTGTAATTTGGCTTTTTTTGTTTTTTGTGTTTGGGTTTAACTTCTACCATACCAACTAGCTACTTATTTTGTTGTGGAGGATATATGTGTTTCTGTTGTTGACTTTTTTTCAGTGGATTAATATTTTGTAGTATATAATTGAATCTCTTCACCTCGCGTCGCCAGGTCTGCTCGGAGCTGCTGTTGGGTCGCCATTTCTGTCCTCGTCGTCGTCGGCCACCCTGAACTCGTGTCTCTGTCCTAATCGTCGATCCCTCTCTGTCTCTCACGCGTCAAGCCTCTGTCTTCGATCCCTCTGTGTCCGAGCTCACTTTCCTTCCTCCTTCGCGGTCACTTCTCTTCCTCCCTCGCCACCGTAAGCAAAGCTGCTTCAAATCTTCAATGTATGTTTTCTTATTTTGTTATTTTACTGATTTTGAGTTGCTGAAATCTGATTTTGAGTTGCTGATTTTTCTGAGTTGGTAAGCCTCCATCCCTACACTGCTTCAGTTTCATTTTTGGGAGTTAACTACTGTTTTTCTGGACTTAAGTATGTTGTTTTTCTGGGGTAATTGTTGTTTTCTGAGTTAATTTTCTTTCGTTGTTCATTGTTGTTAACAGGGCTGGACTGTTGTTATCTTGTTCTGACTTCTGGGTTTATTATTGTTGACTATTGGTGATGTTCTGAGTTATTTTTGTGCATTTTATTCTATTTGAGTTAATTTGTCAGTTGTTGGCTTGTCGCTGAGTAAAATTAGTTAAACTTAAAAACTTGTGCTCTTCAATTGGATCCGGCTCTGATTGATGCTGGAAGAAGGGTTTTCAGTTGAAATCCCAGATGAATAAGCTTGTTTGCTGCGCCACTATTGCTAAATAATAGCCTCAGCTAAAGCTCATCAGAAAATTGTTGAAAAGCTCTGAAATTTCACTCTGTTATTCTCTTGGAGTTAGGGATGTGGCATTCTAAGTTATATGAATCTGTGTTAAGTTTCATATATGACTTAATGTTAGTTTCTTTAATAGTGTGCCTTATATGGGAATGTTTTAATTGGTTTGAAGAATACCAAATAATTGATTTTAACTAATATTGAATACTTGTGTTAGTTTACTTATGCGTATTTTGATTTTATTTTTAGTTATAAATTTTGATGTTTGAAGTTATTTGGAACTTTTAATGGTAAATTATAGATAATTTATTATGTGAAATTGTAAAATTTTGAATTTTATTAGCTTACAATTCATTGAATTTAAATATTCAAATTATGTATTAAATTTTTAATAATTTTATTTTATATTTAATTAAATCGGTTGATGTAAACCCCGCTAAAATCGGTATATAATTAGTCAATAAATCGAATTTTCAATAGAAAAATTAAATATACAAAACTAATATCAAAATAGGATAGAGCTCGGCAAAACAAGAATTTTGATATCACTTTCGAAAAATTTGGCCCAAAATTGAGCCGAATGGGCCGAGCCGGTTGAACCGGACCCAAACCAGGCCCGCGGGCCCAACCAGCCCAGTATATAAATGAGCTAAAGCTCATTTTCTGCCTTAGAACACAACAGAAGCAGCGTAAATGCATGGAGAAGAAGAGAATGAATTCCAAAACCTAGCTTGATCTTCTTTCTTTGATAACTTTTGATCCGGAGCTTCGATTGACGAGCCGTTTGTGGCCACGCGTCGGGTTCGTTGAGTTCTTCAATTCTATTCAAATAAAACAGTAAGTGAATCGCTTTTTCCTAGCTCCATTTCTGCTGGTATATGAATTTCGGGTTTAAGGTTTGAGAAACTCAATTCCTTGATGATTTTCATGTTTTAGGGGTCCACTAGACTTGATTTCTTGTGGGTATTGCCCAAGGATCAGTGGGTAAAGGTAAGAGATCTTAAACCCTAATAAAATTTCTGAATTTAGGAATTTGGGTATTGAGTTGTTATGTTTGGATGTGTTAATTGTGGTTTAGGTAGTGTGTATGTGAATGTTGATGCTTGTTGGAGGCTTGTTGGTGATCAAGCTTGGTTTGGGGCTGTTTGATTGAGCTTGGAGGGGCTGTAATTTTGAGTTGTGAGGCTGCCTTGGGTAAATTAAGTGATCGGCCAAGGTATGGTTTAAGTTTCGCACGTTTAATATTTACGGTGTTGTGAAAACTTAGGTTAGAGGAACCATAGAATAAGTTGGATTGTTTGTTGTATTTAATGATTAGCCTTGTAATGTTGTTAGAATAGATTTGTTAGTGAATTTATATATTAGAATTATGAGGTGTGAAAGTTATTAATGGTGTGCTCTTATATTTATTTATGATGGATTAGAATTGGTGTTTGTTAATAAGGATGTAGAGTTGTGTTGTGGTGGTATTGTATATGCTGTAAATAATTATGTAATGATCGGAATTGTATGAGACCAAGTTTGAGCTTAACTTGGGAATATAAGGAACTAAACTGGAAAATTTGGGACCCTTTTGTTAAATATACAATTTATGGCAAATTTTTAAAGTTAGGTTGTTAAATCTGTCCAGCAGCAGAAAAGATCAAACAGGGCAGCAACTTGTTTGTCTTGCTGCGACTTCTACGAGTTGAGTTTTGGAGCGAAACCAATTTTGTTATAAAATTTGATTAACTTGATTTATTTCTCTAAAATTTCAGAATTTTAAGAGTTGAGGATTGGGAGCTGTGAATTTTTGAATATTGGTGGTCAAAACTGAAAAGAAACAGATTTCAGCAAGCTATGCATCAACTTCCAATGCTTGTAACTCTTAGAATTAAATAGAAATTGGGTTGCAACCAAGACACACTTGTTTCTGGATGAGCTAGGGTTTCTCAAATCAAAATTTAGCTTAATTAGAGTTTTGTAATAAAAGTTATTCCAATTGAAAGGTACTAAGCTTGTTGGTTTTTAAAACAGATTTTGTCTCATTTTTACTTAACTTCCAGGTAATGTAACTTTTTCATTAAAAATGGTATTGACTCAGAACCAATTGAGAAAGAAACCTGGATGAGTAAAGTTTAACTACATTAATTTTCAAAGTCATTGGATTTAACTTGGATTTTATATTGAATTTTGAATATCACATGCTGCTGCTATTTTTCTGGTTTTATGCACTGCAGAGCAGTCACGGTTTTTCCTTTATTCCTGAGGCTAAAAAAATCAGAAAATTATGATATTTAGTTTGTTAGAAAGCTTATTTCAATATGAACGCCTGGACATAAAGTTTGTGCAATTCTGAGTTCATTTGCTATATTAGAAACAGAAAAGAAAATAGAGTGTCGAGGATGTCTTAGTGATAGTCATGAGTTCGAGAAGTTAAAGTTCAATCCTCGTGTGATGTGATTGATTGAATGTTAGAGTTGGGTTGATTTTAAGAGTATTCGATATTAAAAAGGATGAAAAGAGTTTGATAAAAAGTTTGGTCAGGACCCGGAAAGGGTAATCAAGATGAATTATAAGGGAATGACGATGAAAAATATGAAAGGGAGGTTGTTAATAAAAGGAGTTAATATGCCATGGCTTGATGAATGATTAAATAATGATTATGACTATGAAATGACTTATGAATAATGCTATCTGAGATACGAGTTTCCTGGGTAAGAGCCGTGGCTCGCCATCACGTGTTCCAGGTTGAATCTCGATACTCTGTTGACCCTACGTCGTAAGGGTGACCGGGCACGTATAAATTCCCGGGTATGGATAGCCCCCATTGAGTGATTTTATGAAATATGAATGTGAACTCTATGCATAGACTCTTGGGGATGCGTGACGGGAGACAGTCTAAGGTTTTCAGACTTGTCGGGTTGGCTGGATAACCGACAGATGGGCCCCATCAGCCATAGGACAGGCATGCATCATATGCATTTGTTTGTATTGATTGCTATGCATTTTCTGGGTATGCCTAATTGATATATATTACCCGCTATTTGTTATACTTGCTAATTGTACTATTTGATCATTACTTGTGCGTGAACTTGTTTGGTTGCTTGTTTCTGTTGCATTCTGAATGATGAAAGGATGGAGGAAACGGAGGAAATGGTTTGGTGTTAGGTTAAGCTTGAACTTGAGTAAGTTAGGCAGATTTAGAATACCTACCCCTGTTTATGGTTTCTGTTTAGTACTTAAGTTGGATAATTGAATAACGGAGTTCTAGGATTGCCTATGGCATTCTCAGGACCGTATTTCTTATGCGCGTGGCACTTTTACCATGCTGAGAACCTCCGGTTCTCATTCCATATTATATTGTTGTTTTTCAGATGCAGGTCGAGAGGCTCCTCGCTAGACGTCTGAATCTTGGGAAGCGAAGTAGTCCTTGGGTGTATTTTGGTTTTTTGTTTGTATATATGTATATATTTGTTTAGCTTACTCTCCAAGTAACTTGTGTATGCTGCTCTTCTTAGAGGTTGAGGGAGAGATAGGAGTTTATTTTGGTATTTTGGTATATTTTGGGGATACCTATGTATGTTCATATGTATATATATATATATATATATATATATATATCCTCTGGCCAGCCTTAGCTTCGCAGGCTAAGTCAGGGGCTAGTTATGCTGTTTCCTTGGCTTTCATTTATTCTTTTGCTTAACTTTATCATGTTCCTATTAGGTTTCTTAGCACGCAAGTAATCCTTTCCTGAGCGTTGCGCTTTTTGTTTTGCGATTTTTGTTTTACCCATTTTTCAAGGCTCCTAGTTAAGTATCTTTTCTCTATTATTATATATATATTACTATTCTTAGAGGTCGTAATACCCTACTATCTCAGTCTTATGACTTAAGCATAAGATTAAGTATAGTAGGGTGTTACATTATGGTATCAGAGCAGTTCGTTCCTATAGAGCCTGAGGGACGGACTGATTATGCCTCTGGGCATACTCTAGGTGTCTATACATGCTATTTAGGGTATCTAACTGATATATGAGGCATGAATGCTCATGAGCATGCATTTGGGACTTTGAAATGCTAAACTAGAGATATTGAGACTGATCACCTTGATATCACTTGTTTGGTGTGAACAGGAACCAAATGGCATCTCGTGGACGCAGTCGTGAGCATAATCGGGATCAAGGACGGAGAGCTAATGAGGTAACCATACCAATAGATAGTTTGACCGATATCATGACCGCAATGACGAGTGTTGCTGCTGCCATTGGTACTGTTGCGGCCGCGACCATCCGAGTAATGGGTGGAATGGAACCACAAGCTGGAACTGGCAACAATGATGATAATGAATATGAAGGTGGACATAATGCTCCGAATACAGGGGTACCACTTAGTTATCTGGAGCAGGTTAATGTGGGTCAGACAATGGGAGAAAGCTCAAGGAGGGCTGAGGTAGCAAGAAGTAATCACCGAGAATCCTTCACAAAGAAAAAGGGAAAGATTACACCGAGGAGCTAAACTTTCAAAAAGAATCGCTTTGTCGCTTTACATTCTCAGCACTGGAGCAATGACCGAAGGAACGATAACCGTTCGGATCCGAATGCTAAAGGGAAAACTAGTACTCAACTGGATGATTTAAGGTGCCCAAGGTGCAAGAAGTACCATCCAAACAGACCGTGCATGGCCGGATTAGGCATATGTTACAAGTACGAGAAGTCGGGGCATATAGCTCGAGACTGTCCACACAAGAAACGCCAGGATGCAGTCGAATCCGACCCGAGGTAATCATAAGTTAGCAGTTGAGTTTTTAACTACCTTGCGTATCATTAATATATGTATGATCCATTTGTGAAGCACGACAAGTTTTGATGATCGTGGAGTCCGAACCGATGGTTAGTCGAAGACTACTAGTTGTTAAGATAGAGCGATACTTAACTAACTTAGATGAGTGACTAGGTTCTTAAAGGATGAGAGTCAGAATGACGCAGTGGAATCAGGGTGGTTAGACTTTTGAAGGTTAAGGATTAAGTGACGTAGTGGAAGCAGGTTGGACCATATCTAAAGAATCAAGAGTGTTGAGGTTATGCGGAGTTATTGTTTGGAATTTAGTGACGGTGAAACTTTGAGGAAGAGGAGTAGAGCGAACACAACCTTTAGATGTTAATTGTTCAGAGGTAAGTGGAAATGAAACCAAATCTCTATACGAGAGAGTTTCTAAGACAATTCTTGAAGGTGTGTCAAAACTTCCATTCCAGAGAGAAACGAGTTTGCGATAGGCTTAGTACCGGAAATCGGATTAACTTCAATCGCACCACAAGTGAAGACATCATTATAACCGGTAGAATTTAGGATTGAGTGGAAGGGAGTACTAGAAGAGGGAATCACCTAACCAACTATTTCTTTGTGGGAAGCATCGGTTATGCTGGAGAAGAAGGAAGAGAACGGTAGGAAACCTTATGCAGAGAGAGTGTGCTAACGAACCTTCGCAACTCGATCTAATCCTTCTTTTGAAACCTACATTGACATTCGATCCGGAGCTCTTCCTAAATAGCTTGACTACCTTTCTAACTTTACTCCTTGTGCACATGAATATTATTTCTTCCAGGATGAGTCTGAGCTTGTCTTGGTATAAGTGCGTAATCCTTGAATCTTGTGTGCTCGCTATGACTAGAGTTGCCCCTATTCGCAAACCATGTTCTTCAGAATCAGCTGAGACTTCTTTGACTCTGTACGCTCTGTTCTTCCTACCAAAGATCTCTAATTTGAACTCTTTTCTTGAGATGCACCTAGGTTCCTCTCCTTGTGTATTCCATCATTTCGGTATAATCCTGAACAACCGTGTACAAAATTTCCTTTTTGAGTCATTACGAACACCGTTTGTATTGCTCATTCATTTTTCGAGCTTAATGTCCTTTTGAAAATCAACTCGAGCCTATATTAGTATCACGTATAAAATATAGTTGTGACTGTGGAGATGTTGATTCCTTAAGAGCATGACTTTTGGATACGGAAGATGAAGCAGGTAAGCGTGCACCGTCAAAAAGAGTTTTGGAGTTTTAAATTCTTGTCGACCACAAAGCCTATGATTAGTTTAATGCGCTAGAAATACACTGGTTACATAGATACCCGAATATGAAGAGAGCTTTCAAACTCCAAGAGAAGGATTAACACCAAATCCAGTAATTAGAATACCCGAACTTATTTAACAACTCGGAATTAGTGCGATCCATTACTAGAGGGGTTTAGGATACGTGTAAATACAACATCGTGAAGTGGTAACAGATGCCCTGAGTAAGAAATTTTTGGGGAAATGCTTGGATATAAATTTCGGAGAATGAAAGGCTAGATAAGTTGGAACTTTAAATTGGATATTAAGGGTATAGATAAAGGAGTCAAACTAAATCTATTGCGGTTTTAAAATATAGCAAAGACGAAATGCAGGAAGCGTAAGGGGACGATAAAGACCTACCGAGGATGTCGAAGTCTGGCAAACGAAAGGGAACTAAGGAAAGATTTATATGTTTAATGTCGAAATAGAGATTGTAAAGTCAAAGACTTAAGGAGTGCAATAACGATGATAAGGGGCTACTAAGAGTACTGAAACCGGTTGAATCCAGAAGACACCAAGAGAGGGTTATGTGTTGAGGTCGGAAGTTGAAATAAGAAACTGTTGTTCGAAGCTTACAGGAGAAAATTTTTGAAGTTACCTTGAGATTTCTAAAACCTACCACAAATCAAAGAAGATATTTTGAGCAGACAGAAATGAAGAACGAGGTGGAAATCTATGTGATTACAAGTTTGACGTATGAGAAAGAAATGAAAGACCACTAGAAACTGTTCGAAATGCCACAACCGTCGAAGGTTCTACATTAAAGATAAAAGGGAATAGCCATTGATTTCATAATAGGTTACCGAAGACTAGGACAAAAGGTGATACTGTTAGGGAACTGTGGATCAAGCGACCAGGCCCGTTTTGCCCATCGGAGTAAACCACTTATTGGGGATATCAAAGAGACTATACATCAGGGAGAAGGTGAGACTTCACAGTATGCTAAACACCTTTGAATTAACCGAAAACTGGAATATCAAACGTCTTAGTTCCTGATTTTGACAGCCGAAACAACAGAGGAAGAGTTACGTAAATCTAAGTTAGAATTCTCACTATGAAAGCCGACAAAAGAGTTAGGTGGATCTAAGAAGAAGACTTCTCAAGTTGGAAGAAAGGGGATACCTATTTCTGAAGATCACTTCAATGAACTAGAATCGGATGATCAATCAAAAAAAAAAACTAAAAAGCTAAATCCCTATCACATCGGACCAGTGGCGTATAGGATCGCTTTACTACCACATTGTTCGAACCTGCATGACGTGTTTCATGTATCGCAGCTTCGTAAATACAATTTTGATCCTAGTCATGTCCTAAAGCCGGAATTAATTCAAGTGAGAGAAGATCTGACGTTTCCAATAACTCTCGTTAGAATTGATGATACCAGCATTAAGCGTTTACACGGGAAAGAGACTTTCTTAGTGAAAGTAGCTTGGTGTTGGGCTAGTATTGAAGAATATACCTAGGAGCTTGAGATAGAGATGCGGAAGGACTACCCACACCTCTATTCAGGTAACGCACTCTGAATTTTGAGGACAAATTTCCTAATTAGGTGGGTAGGATGTAAACCCCACTAAAATCGGTATATAATTAGTCAATAAATCGAATTTTCAATAGGAAAATTAAATATGCAAAACTAATATCAAAATAGGATAGAGCTCGGCAAAACGAGAATTTTGATATCACTTTCGAAAAATTTGGCCCAAAATTGAGCCGAATGGGCCGAGCCGGTTGAACCGGGCCTAAACCAGGCCCGCGGGCCCAACCAGCCCAGTATATAAATGAGCTAAAGCTCATTTTCTGCCTTAGAACACAACAGAAGCAGCGTAAATGCATGGAGAAGAAGAGAATGAATTCCAAAACCTAGCTTGATCTTCTTTCTTTGATAACTTTTGATCCGGAGCTTCGATTGACGAGCCGTTTGTGGCCACGCGTCGGGCTCGTTGAGTTCTTCAATTCTATTTAAATAAAACAGTAAGTGAATCGCTTTTTCCTAGCTCCATTTCTGCTGGTATATGAATTTCGGGTTTAAGGTTTGAGAAACTCAATTCCTTGATGATTTTCATGTTTTAGGGGTCCACTAGACTTGATTTCTTGTGGGTATTGCCCAAGGATCAGTGGGTAAAGGTAAGAGATCTTAAACCCTAATGAAATTTCTGAATTTAGGAATTTGGGTATTGAGTTGTTATGTTTGGATGTGTTAATTGTGGTTTAGGTAGTGTGTATGTGAATGTTGATGCTTGTTGGAGGCTTGTTAGTGATCAAGCTTGGTTTGGGGCTGTTTGATTGAGCTTGGAGGGGCTGTAATTTTGAGTTGTGAGGCTGCCTTGGGTGAATTAAGTGATCGGCCAAGGTATGGTTTAAGTTTCGCATGTTTAATATTTACGGTGTTGTGAAAACTTAGGTTAGAGGAACCATAGAATAAGTTAGATTGTTTGTTGTATTTAATGATTAGCCTTGTAATGTTGTTAGAATAGATTTGTTAGTGAATTTATATATTAGAATTATGAGGTGTGAAAGTTATTAATGGTGTGCTCTTATATTTATTTATGATGGATTAGAATTGGTGTTTGTTAATAAGGATGTAGAGTTGTGTTGTGGTGGTATTGTATATGCTGTAACTAATTATGTAATGATCGGAATTGCATGAGACTAAGTTTGGGCTAAACTTGGGAATATAAGGAACTAAACTGGAAAATTTGGGACCTTTTTGTTAAATATACAATTTATGGCAAATTTTTAAAGTTATGTTGTTAAATCTGTCCAGCAGCAGAAAAGATCAACAGGGCAGCAACTTGTTTGTCTTGCTGCGACTTCTACGAGTTGAGTTTTTGAGAAAAACCAATTTTGTTATAAAATTTGATTAACTTGCTTTATTTATCTAAAATTTCAGAATTTTAAGAGTTGAGGATTGGGAGCTGTGAATTTTTGAATATTGGTGGTCAAAACTGAAAAGAAACAGATTTCAGCAAGCTATGCATCAACTTCCAATGCTTGTAACTCTTAGAATTAAATAGAAATTGGGTTGTAACCAAGACACACTTGTTTTTAGATGAGCTAGGGGTTCTCAAATAAAAATTTAGCTTAATTAGAGTTTTGTAATAAAAGTTATTCCAATTGAAAGGTACTAAGCTTGTTGGTTTTTAAAACAGATTTTGTCTCATTTTTACTTAACTTCCAGGTAATGTAACTTTTTCATTAAAAATGGTATTGACTCAGAACCAATTGAGAAAGAAACCTGGATGAGTAAAGTTTAACTACATTAATTTTCAAAGTCATTGGATTTAACTTGGATTTTATATTGAATTTTGAATATCACATGCTGCTGCTGTTTTTCTGGTTTTATGCACTGCATAGCAGTCACGGTTTTTCCTTTATTCCTGAGGCTAAAAAAATCAGAAAATTATGATATTTATTTTTTTAGAAAGTTTATTTCAATATGAATGCCTGGACATAAAGTTTGTGCAATTCCGAGTTCATTTGCTATATTAGAAACAGAAAAGAAAATAGAGTGTCGAGGATGTCTTAGTGATAGTCATGAGTTCGAGAAGTTAAAGTTCAATCCTCGTGTGATGTGATTGATTGAATGTTAGAGTTGGGTTGATTTTAAGAGTATTCGATATTAAGAAGGATGAGAAGAGTTTGATAAAAAGTTTGGTCAGGACCCGGAAAGGGTAATCAAGATGAATTATAAGGGAATGACGATGAAAAATGTGAAAGGGAGGTTGTTAATAAAAGGAGTTAATATGCCATGGCTTGATGAATGATTAAATAATGATTATGACTATGAAATGGCTTATGAATAATGCTATCTGAGATACGAGTTCCCTGGGTAAGAGCCGTGGCTCGCCATCACGTGTTCCAGGTTGAATCTCGATACTCTGTTGACCCTACGTCGTAAGGGTGACCGGGCACGTATAAATTCCCGGGTATGGATAGCCCCCATTGAGTGATTTTATGAAATATGAATGTGAACTCTATGCATAGACTCTTGGGGATGCGCGACGGGGGACAGTCTAGGGTTTTCGGACTTGTCGGGTTGGCTGGATAACCGACAGATGGGCCCCATCAGCCATAGGACAGGCATGCATCATATGCATTTGTTTGTATTGATTGCTATGCATTTTCTGGGTATGCCTAATTGATATATATTACCCGCTATTTGTTATACTTGCTAATTGTACTATTTGATCATTACTTGTGCGTGAACTTGTTTGGTTGCTTGTTTCTGTTGCATTCTGAATGATGAAAGGATGGAGGAAACGGAGGAAATGGTTTGGTGTTAGGTTAAGCTTGAACTTGAGTAAGTTAGGCAGATTTAGAATACCTACCCCTGTTTATGGTTTCTGTTTACTACTTAAGTTGGATAATTGAATAACGGAGTTCTAGGATTGCCTATGGCATTCTCAGGACCGTATTTCTTATGCGCGTGGCACTTTTACCATGCTAAGAACCTCCGGTTCTCATTCCATATTATATTGTTGTTTTTCAGATGCAGGTCGAGAGGCTCCTCGCTAGACGTCTGGATCTTGGGAAGCGAAGTAGTCCTTGGGTGTATTTTGGTTTTTTGGTTGTATATATGTATATATTTGTTTAGCTTACTCTCCAAGTAACTTGTGTATGCTGCTCTTCTTAGAGGTTGAGGGAGAGATAGGAGTTTATTTTGGTATATTTTGGGGATACCTATGTATGTTCATATGTATATATATATATATCCTCTGGCCAGCCTTAGCTTCGCAGGCTAAGTCAGGGGCTAGTTATGCTGTTTCCTTGGCTTTCCTTTATTCTTTTGCTTAACTTTATCATGTTCCTATTAGGTTTCTTAGCACGTAAGTAATCCTTTCCTGAGCGTTGCGCTTTTTGTTTTGCGATTTTTGTTTTACCCATTTTTCAAGGCTCCTAGTTAAGTATCTTTTCTCTATTATTATATATATATTACTATTCTTAGAGGTCGTAATACCCTACTATCTCAGTCTTATGACTTAAGCATAAGATTAAGTATAGTAGGGTGTTACAGTTGAACTCCGGTTGAACCCCGATTGAACTATTAAATCATTGAACCAATTACTCTACCGGTTTATTGACCAGTTCAGTTCTCGCAACCTTGGGTAACATTGCTAATAAATAATTAAAAGAAGGAGGTTATGATTCCAGGGAGGATCAAAAGGGCGTTGTCGTTGAAGTTCATCTTTAGAGCTGAGCGAGTGTTGTATCTGGTTGAAGTTTTCTTCAAGCTCAAATAGTGCGTTCCCCCCTCTCCTATCTCTTCGTTACCTCAAAAAGCTAACATGGCGGTTGCACCCTATATCACCGCTGCTGCATTTCCTAGGTTTGCTTCTCCTTCCCATTGTGCGTTTCCCACAATTTCTCTAAATTACTAACTGACTCTGTATTTTCTTTTTTTGATGTGGCAGTTGCGCCACAAAACTCTACTCAGGGTTGAAACTTCAATCTCCAAGTATCCCTAATTCCCTTGCGTGTAAACCTAATGTCTCCGCTAAGTTCTACGGAAAAGTTCACAAGAGTCTGCATTGCGGGTAACTGTCTGACCACATTTGTGATTTTTCCCCTTTTTTCTGTTTTTGTTATGGAGAAAGTTTTGTTCTTTAGCTTCTGCAGTTTGCCTGATTTTGAATTGGTGCCATTTTTTGGTATGTGCTTAACTTTGCAAAAATAAGCTTTGGCATGGATGGTGATAGTTTTATATTTGAATTGCTTTTCTTATACCTGTATTCATATGTGCAATTAACATATACTTGGTTATATGCCTAGAATTGTGCACTTTCAGCTGATACATTCCATGAAGGAACAGTCTTTTTGCAAAATTTGAAGATTGAACGCAATAGTGAATTGTCTCTTTATGCTTAAATTTTGTGGTTGGTCTATTATGTTATGTTGCTACTGTATGCTTTGTAGGTACATCCCTTTTATTGCCAAATTTTCCAGCATAATGTGTTCAGTCCACTCTAATGCAAATTTTCTTGTTGCAGAAAGCTATGCTGTATCATATCTTTGATATTGTTGTTTGGATTAGCGAGTAAATTTTAACTTCAATTGAGTTTGTCATGATTACTGTTATATATTATAACAAGGATTATTCTTTTTGTAAGTTCTAACAAATTTGAATTATGAAGAATCTTCTTTAGTCTTTACGGCTTTACACAATAGTGGATAATCTTTGACATAGTGATAGTGAAGTTAACAAATAAAGCATAGTTTATGTCAGATAAAAATGATATACTTAGAAGAGTTTTCACTAATGTCAAACACGTCTTTTAATTAAGAGACTGATACAAGGTGTATAAATCTTGCATATTTTCAGGTATGCTAATCACAAACCAGCAAGGGCACAAATTCAAATGATGCCCATAGGGACCCCTATAGTCCCCTATAGGACACCTGGTGAAGGAACTTGGCAATGGGTTGATTTGTGGAATGCTCTTGTAAGTCAATAATACATCTTAATATATATCATTAATATTATGTTTTTCTGCATCTAAAAGATGCTGGTTAACATTGCGTCACATACTCACATAGAAATAGATCGTTACACATGAACCTCTAGTTTTCTTATGATTTCCATCACTCTTTAAAACATTTCTAAAAGTAAAGGGTTATTGGATGCAGTATCGAGAGCGTGTTCTCTTCATTGGATAAAACATAGATGAAGAATTTAGTAACCAAGTATTGGCAACCATGCTGTATCTTGACAGTATAGATAACGCCAAGAGGATGTATATGTACATCAATGGTCCTGGTGGAGATGTAAGTTTTCTTCTAGTGTTAGATGTTTAGTCAATTAAATATTTCTCTTGTGCCCACCTTTGTGTTGCTTAGTCATGTTTTTATTTGTGCAGCTTACACCAATTAAGCTTGGCTATCTATGACACTATGCAGAGCTTGCAAAGTCCTGTAACCACCCATTGTGTTGGCTATGCCTATAATCTTGCAGCATTTCTTCTTGCAGCCGGAGAAAAGGTATCGACTTATATTACTATCTGTTAATACAAACTGTGAAAGTTCCCTATTTGATTCAGAGGTTATAGTGATTTCCAACATCATGTAATCATGCATGACATTGTATGACTGGCAAGATTTATTGTTGCACCTTACAGTTGTTTCTTCACAATTAATATGAATAAAAATTATGCCTGAGATAAGGGGACGTTTGAAATAATTGGAGCATTAATAAATCACTCAGTAGTCGATTTAACAAGAAAAAAAAAGGAAGAAATATTTTCTTATGCTGCTTATGTGCTGCCTAGTGCATTCTTGATAGGACGTGTCAATTTGTTATTAGTAACGTCAATTGTGTTACATTTGTTATAAGGTAACAGATGGAAAGTTTTGTAGTTTGAATCTAAATAGGGGGGCAGTCTACTATATACAGACTTGGGATCACATTGAAAGGCCCGATCTCCCTCCTTCCAGCTCTTTATAAAAATTCAGTAAAAAAGAAAAGAATGGTAATTGATAGGGAGTGGATATTATCACTCCAATATCTACTCTCTAATTGATAATGTCAATCCTCTACGAATATTATTCCCAAATTACCCTCACAATGAAAAATTTCTCTCATCACCATGGAAAATTAAATAGCGAGGATGGAACATAATTTTGAAAAATCACACAAAAAGGGAGTGGCAGTATCTCTCTCCAAAGTCTCCTAATTTATACTGTGAAGTCCATCCTTATTTGCATCTTAAGCTTCCACTTTCTGTTCCATTCCATTGTGTTGTCACATTCATGTTGTATTGTTTACTTGTCTGCAATTTGTTATGATGTGCTTGTATTTGTGTTTGTTGATGTCTAATGGGTTATGAAAATAGTTTCCGACATCTATTAACTTTGTGATGATGGTCTGCTGTATTGTTAAGGGCAACCGCTTTGCAATGCCTCTTTCCAGAGTTGCTCTGCAATCTCCAGCGGGAGCTACTCGAGGTCAGGTATGTAGATATCTCTTCTGAGATTAAGGTTATTATCACTCCTCAGATGTGTGAATATGATTGCTTTTACTCTTTATGCTAACGCCTTGAAAATTTTGAAAGGCTGATGACATCCGCAATGAAGCAAATGAGCTTTTAAGAATCAGAGATTACCTCTTTAACGAGTTGGCTAAGAAAACAGGCCAGCCTGTTGAGAGGGTCAGTTCATTCAACAATGAAATACTTGGAGATGAACATGAAAACCTGTTATCTTAAAAACTTAAGGGCTTATTGGTTTCTATTTTTAGTTTCTACTATTTGATGATTTTGCGAGGAAAAAAATGACAACAATCAATATTTTATTGTTTTCTCTTTCCCTCACATAATCTTGAAAATAGAAAATACTGAAAGTGGAAATGGAAAATAAATAGGCCCTTAAGTTTGTAGTTTGCTTCCATTTTATGATCATTTGTGTCAGTTCCTAGGTGCTTATATTAAATTATAAGTGTTTATCATTTGAAACTAATTTTTAATGGCATTCAGATCACCCAAGACCTGGGCAGGATGAAACGCTTCAGCGCACAGGAGGCTCTTGATTACGGGCTTATTGATCGAATTGTGAGGCTACCACGCATTAAGGCTGATGCGTCTAACAAGGAGGCAGGAACAGGCCTTGGTTAAGAACTCATGGTTTGTCACCCAGCCAGAGTACTCGTAATATTACAGAACCAGGATTGTTTCTTGTGTTTTATTTATCTCCTTAATTATTTTCAGAAATATGTATAATATTTGAATAGTTAGAAATTGTTGGCAAAGATAATTGGTTCTTGTTCAGAAATGGATGAATTCCACTGGTTGAAAGTAGTAAATAATGCAGTTGAAGCTTTATGTTCGTAACTCTACCACATCCTCATTTCTTCCCCTTTTACAGTTCTATCATGATCTTATATAAGACTTGCTCCTGCTCAAAATGCTAGATATATCATTCCCTGGAAAATTAACCCCAAAAGATGATTAGATATTTTAAGATTTTTGTGCATAGTGGTTAACACAAAAATTAGAGTGAGTTACTGAAGAGAAACAAATTTCTGCTCCTATTGAAATAAGTAGCAATTTCTCTTGTCAAGTCACTAGTACATGGTATGCACACATTAGGAAATATACAATGGTAGTAGTAATTTAGATATTTGTATACTTTTCAGGATAATTTACTTGTATAAATCATTTGGGAAGCAAAACTACATGATTATTCTAAAAGCGATTCCAATACATGTTTGTCCTCCAATCTATTGTGTAAATTGTGTGGATTTAACGATTTTCTTTTGTTCATAACTACCTACTAAAACCAATGATTAATGAAAAAGGGAAAGCTAGGCTAAATCATGGTATCTGAACCTGTTTTAGGTGCAGAATGCAATAAATTGCGCTGAATACAATGATTTATGTTCGTGAAAAGCTACTAACATAAAACATAGCAAACACACAGCGATTTACCATAGGTGCAGGGAGGTAAATTGTGGAATTTGTGTAGTGTGGATAAATCATGGTGAAGGCCACGATTTAATATGAAGACTGTTTAAATAATGGTGAAATCCCACGAATTAGTGTGAAATCATGGTGAAATCTCACGAATTAATGTGAAGCAGGATGCTATATAAATATAGTGTGAAGCCGTTTTAATAGAAGAGCTAGATGATTAAAATATTATCTAAAGTTACGATTTAGCATCATCAATGTCTGCCAAGAGATGTCACAATGGGATTCACTGCAACACGCAACAAAAAGTGATGTGATTATCTTGATCAACTATACCAAATAAATAGAATTGCCCATACGGTAGGTGTCATAAATCAAGGGGTTAGTAATTTTAATATTTTTAATTATTTTCTGTAGTAGTTTGAGTATAATAGATATCTTTAGTGTGAATTGCTCATGTGTTACGATTTATTATTTTTTTTTAAGAGTAAACTACCATTTGTACCCACAAAAGTTGAAAACGCTGACATATCTACCCATAGAAAAAGGAAATTACCATTTGTACCCATGAAAAATGATTTTTACAAGCAAAATTATCCAAACCCTAAAAAATTATCTAGAAACCCCAAAATACCCTTATCTTCACCACTACACCACCTCCTTCACTCAAACCCCTTTCTAACCCTAACCTTCTTCACCCAGCCACCACCCCTCTTTCCCTTTCTAATACACTCTCACCATGACTTCCCACTCAGTCCCCACCGCTGCTCCAATGGCTCCTTGCCACACCCTCCTTTCTTTCATCCTCACAGTCACAGCAACACTTGCTGCCGCTTCCCCGGAAAAGAAGAGCACCTTCATGGTGCAAGTACACCATAAAGCCAACACCTCCATCTTCCCAACCCACAAGCACTGGTACGCTCCCCACTAACCACTCCACAATCCTCATCTACTCATCACCTTACCACCACCACCACCACCACTAACCCCAAATTGCCTCTGTTTCTGTTCTTGCAACCTTCAGTGTCAGTGTCAGTGACCACCCATCCTTCTCTCCTTCCCTGTCTCGCTCTTGTCGAACAGAGGACCTTCGCACCCACCCCGCCCCTGCTTCGCTGCCGCTAGCAACCCTAGAGCCGCAGTGCCCTTTCTCCTCTTTTCACCGCCGACCACCTTCACCTACCGGGGCTACCTTCTCCTCATCACCGAACCAGTGCCCCAGACCGGCCACCGCGCCAGCTGCCACCACCGTGGTCCCCTTTGCGAACCAAATTCGCGGTGAGCTCTCTCTCTCTCTCTTTCTCTCTCTCTCTCTCTCTCTCTCTCTCTCTCTCTCTATCTCTCTCTCTTTCTGTCTCTTTCACCATTTTTCTTTTCTCCCAGAAAAAGTAAATCCAAATACATGAGGCTTCTGTGTTTGATTGTTCAGATTTGATCCTTTCTCCTCACTTTCTTCTCACCTTGGATCTGTGTTCTTTTTCGCCCTATTTCTATTAGCTTTCTCCATGACACCCTTTTCAATGTTTTGTTCCCTCAAACAGCTTCAGATTCAGTTGAAACCAAGATCCAATTTTGACTCTCACCCATCGTCATCCATTTCAAATTCCTCTCTAGGGTGATTTTGATTCCTCCAAAGGTGAAGGTTATGGTGATGAAGGAGTGGCAATGAGGTGGTTTGTGGCAGAGAAATGGAGGTTAGATCGGAGAGTGTTCATGTGATGCAAAGAGAGAGATGGGGAATGATGGTAGCAGTGGTAATGATAAGGGTATTTTGGAGTTTTTAGATAATTTTTTAGGGTTTGGATAATTTTGCTTGTAAAAATCATTTTTCATGGGTACAAATGGTAATTTCCTTTTTCTATGGGTATATATGTCAGCGTTTTCAACTTTCGTGGGTACAAATGGTAGTTTACTCTTTTTTTAATTATATTGTTATATTATGTTAGATGGTAACATGTTGATAATTGTAGGCTTGTCTTATAGCTCGTGTCAGATTAATAGAGCGGCATATAGGTGATTGTTAGATGTTAGAAATTTGGTTGTAATACATTGTGTTTAACAATCGATTAGTTGTATACTTGAAGAATATGGGATTGGTCTTAAAAAATTAATCCGAACGTGCTATTAGTTTGGGTTGAACTTTGATTGAACATTACCTAAATATATGCATGCATTTTGTGTGATTTTTTTTTTGTTGTCGAGCCATTGTATCATTAATATGACGAGGCAGTAGAAGATGCCATTACATGATCACATCATCCCTTATTTTTAACTTGCTAGGTTGTACCATCTTGCCAGGTTTCATGAGTAGTGGTTTAAGTTCGATGAGGTCCTTATAAGTGCATTTATAAAGTGGTGTCGTCTAAAAAAGCACATTCTTCATATGTCATTTGGGGAGTGTACGATCACGTTGTAGAATGTTGATTATCAGTTTGATCTTTCAATAGATGGTGAGGTTGTGAGTAACTGTCTTTAAGATTTTGAGCAATTTATACCCGAAGGGAAGTCTACATAGATTTGATTTAGGAGTTATTTGGTCATTTGGTGAGCTTCCGCTTGACAAGTATATTATGAAGTACACTATCACGGATACCTAGTTTCAAGGGAGATTTTGGATTCTCCAACTGATACCAATGAGAATACTGTGAAGATTTATGCTTTGGCACATTATGATGCATTTATCGACCCAACTGTTCATAAATAAGCTCGGGACTCGAGTTCACATTCGATGGTTGTCCTATGTTACCAATCTGGATAAGTTGAGAAAGTATAGTTGGTCCTTCGCCATGTTGGCATGGTTGTCCTGTAATACCGTTGCATATCTTCCGTCAATAACCTAAATGTGATCTAGCTAATAGGTCTTTTGATATTACTCCATTAATAGACTTTTTGGTGTTTTCTGACATTGAGATCTTACAGTACATTTGATTGGCCATTGGCTTCTAGGTAATGTTTTTGATAAGGAAAAGTATATGGGGTCAACTTCCCTATAAGGCAACTCAGCCAACTCCCCTGTAAATCTAATTTTGGAATTCAAAAAATAGGTTTTTGCACTCTCTCCATATCTGCGTCGTACAATTGCAAGCCATAAAATCACTCACTATAAGATCTCTCATCCTCTCTCAATCACTCTTCCTCCCATCCATGGAGTCGTTGACGTCTGTCACCGTTGACATTTGCCTCCCGCCCCATATCACGCCGTTGTCACCCATCGTGTTGTGTCCTTGCCATCACGTCGCACTCCTTTCGTCACCCATGGCGTTGCGCCCCTGCCCTCGCTAGCACTATCTACTAAAACCAGCAATTAATTACAATGGGAAAGCTAGGCTAAATCATGGTATCTAAACCTGTTTTAGGTACAGAATGCAATAAATTACGATGAATATAAAGATTTGCGTGCGCGAAAAGCTACTAACATAAAACATAGCAAACACACAGCGATTTACCATAAGCGCAGGGAGGTAAATTGTGGTATTTATGCAGTGTGGATAAATCATGGTGAAAGGCCATGATTTAATGTGGAGGCTGCTTAAATCATGGTGAAATCCCACGAATTAGTGTGAAGCGGGATGCTATATAAATCTGGTGTGAAGTCGTTTTAATAGAAGAGGTAGATGATTAAAACATTATCTAAAGTTACGATTTAGCATCCTCAAACACTGCCAAGAGATGTCACATCGGGATTCACTGCAACACGCAACAAAGAGTGATGGGATTATCTGGATCAACTATACCAGATAAATAGAATTGCCCATACGGTAGGTGTCATAAATCAAGGGGTTAGTAATTTTAATATTTTTAATTATTTTCTATAGTGGTTTGAGTATAATAGATATCTTTAGTGTGAATTTATCATGTGTTACTATTTATTAATTTTTTTAATTATATTGTTATATCATGTTAGATGGTAACATGTTGATAATTGTAGACTTGTCTTATAGCTCATGTCAGATTCATAGAGCGGCATATAGGTGATTGTTCGATGTTAGAAATTTGGTTGTGATACATTGTGTTTAAGAATCGATTAGTTGTATATTTGAAGCATGTGAGATTGGTCTTAAAAAATTAATCCGAACGTGCTATTAGTTTGGGTTGAGCTTTGATTGAACATGATCTAAATATATCCATGCATTTTGTGTGATTTTTTTTCTGGCCGAACCATTGTATCATTAATATGATGAGGCAGTAGAAGATGCCATTACATGATCGTATCATCCCTTAATTTTAACTTGTTAGGTTGTACCATCTTGCCAAGTTTCATAAGTAAAGTTCGATGAGATCCTTATTAGTGCATTTATAAAGTGATGTCATCCAAAGAAGCACATTCTTCATATGTCATTTGGGGAGTGTACGATTATGTTGTAGAATGTTGATTATTAGTTTGATCTTTCAATAGATGGTGAGGTTGTGAGTAACTGTCTTTAAGATTTTGAGCAATTTATGCCCGAGGTGAAGTCTGCATAGATTTGATGTAGGAGTTATTTGGTCATTTGGTGAGCTTCCGTTTGACAAGTATATTATGAAGTACACTATCACTGATACCTAGTTTCAAGGGAGATTTTGGATTCTCCAACTGATACCAATGAGAATACTGTAAAGATTTATGCTTTGGCATACATTATTATGCATTTATCGACCCAACTGTTTATAAATAAGCTCGGGACTTGAGTTCACATTCGATGGTTGCCCTCTGTTACCAATCTGGATAAGTTGAGAAAGTATAGTTGGTCCTTTACCATGTTGGCATGGTTGTACTGTAATACCGTTGCATGTGTCGCGTCACTAACCTAAACGTTATTTAGCTAATAGGTCTTTTGATACTACTCCATTCATAGACTTTTTGGTGTTTTCCGACATTGAGACCTTACAGTACATTTGATTGGTCATTGGCTTTTAGGTAATACTTTTTATAAGGAAAAGTATACGGGGTCAACTCCCCTATAAGAAAACTCAGCCAACTCCCCTGTAAATCTAATTTTGAAATTAAAAAAATTAGGTTTTTGCACTCTCTACATATCTGTGTCGTACAATCGCAAGCCTTATATCACTCACTATACGATCTCTCATCCTCTTTCAATCACTCTTCCTCCCAACCATGGCGTCGTTGACGTCTGTCACCGTTGACGTTTGCTTCCCGCCCTCTATCGCGCCGCTGTCGCCCATCGTCTTGCGCCCCTGCCATCACGTCGCACTTCTTCCGTCACCCATGGCGTCGCTCCCCTGCCCTCGCTAGCACTCCTCCATTGCGCTACAGCGCGTCGCCATCCTTCCCATATAATTTGGATATTTTTTCGATATAATTTGGATATTTTTTTTGGTATATTGTGAATATTTTTTCGTCCCTTAGTAGGAAATGTATTGTGGTTTAGAATGCGGATGTTTCTTTTACAAAGAAAGAAACATCCAATTACAAAAAATATTCAATTACAAATAAAGAAACATTCACAACCCATGAGAATGAATTTAATGGGATTTGAATTTTTTTCGATGTAATTTGGAATTTTTTCTTGAAATTTGAATTTTTTCGATATAATTTGTATTTTTTGTATATTGTGGATGTTTTTTCATCCCTTAGTAGGAAATGTATTAGCGTTTAGATAAAAGAAACATCCAATTACAAAAAAACATCCAATTACAAAGAAAGAAATATCCACAACCCAAGAGAATGAGTTCAATGTGATTTGGATGCTTTTTTCATGTAATTTTATTTTTTTATATAATTTGGATTTTTTTTGTATGTTGTCAAATTTTTTTCGTCCCTTAGTAGAAAATGTATTGGGATTTGGAATGCAGATGTTTCTCTTACAAATAAAGAAATATCCAATTATAAAAAAAGAAACAACCACAACCGCTTAAGAATAAAATTCCAACTCACAAATCCTAACAAATAAAAAATGTCCAATATTTACAGAATAAAACATCCAATTACTAAAAAAAATGTTCACAATCCCTTATTTTTATTTTCTTCATGCGTCTTGGGATGTAGTCCAAATAGGAGTTGGCTAAAGTTAGTGGCACCTCTTGTTGGTAACCTAACGAAGTTATTTTGATAAAATTATATCGTTTAGTGCATTAATTTAGGTTTATTTATTTCGTTGATAATGGTAAAATGATTGCATTGTAGGTGGTGAGGATTTTCTCCATCCTATCATATGAGAGAGGTTAGGTTTGTGCAGACGAGGGTGAGGTTGGATATGTTATGATCAACCGATGTAAGTAGTATCTTTAGTGTTTAGTTATTACTATTGTATAGTTGTATTTTTATATCATATTTTAACATGCAATGTTATAACCGTTTTTGTGGGTGCCATATACTTTGGCAGCAATGTTTGAAAATCGAATCAGATTGACCAGTCGAACTAATTTAAGCGTGACTATTCATCAGTTTGGTTCGGACAGAGATCATAATCGACCAAATCAAAAACAAAAAGATTGGACCCAAGAAAACTACTGAACAATTGACCAAAAAACGTTTGGTTTAGTGGTTTGTGAGAAAAGGGCAGTTGATGTGCTTTATGCTGCTAAATAAAGTAAGTGTTTTTCCATTGTTTTATGGACTTATGGTTCATGGGCTCTTGGGCCGATGCATTATATCTTTCTTTATCTTTTAAATCATTTATAGAAATCCAACTAAAAAAGTTCTATGAACACGACAAACTATATTTGACCTACTCGTTATAACTCGTTGTTACTGACTTATATCTTGGAATTAGAATTGAACATTATAACTTGGTTACAATTATGTCTTTAATAGTTTATTAGTATCCATTTTTCATGTTAGTTTACTTATGCGTATTTGGATTTTATTTTTAGTTATAAATTTTGATGTTTGAAGTTATTTGGAACTTTTAATGGTAAATTATAGATAATTCATTATGTGAAATTATAAAATTTTGAATTTTATTAGCTTACAATTCATTGAATTTAAATATTTCAAATTATGTATTAAATTTTTAATAATTTTATTTTATATTTAATTAAATCGGTTGAACTCCGATTGAACCCCAATTGAACTATTAAACCATTGAACCAGTCACTCCACCGATTCATTGACCGGTTCAGTTCTCGCAACCTTGGGTAACATTGCTAATAAATAAATAAAAGAAGGAGGTTCTGATTCCAGGGAGGATCAAAAGGGCATTGTTGTTGAAGTTCATCTTCAGAGCTGAGCGAGTATTGTATCTGGTTGAAGTTTTCTTCAAGCTCAAATAGTGCGTTCCCCCTCCCCTATCTCTTCGTAACCTCAAAAAGCTAACATGGCGGTTGCACCCTATATCACCGCTGCTGCACCTCCTAGGTTTGCTTCTCCTTCCCATTGTGCGTTTCCCACAATTTCTCTAAATTACTAACTGACTCTGTATTTCTCTTTTTGATGTGGCAGTTGCGCTATAAAACTCTACTCATGGTTGAAACTTCAATCTCCAAGTATCCCTAATTCCCTTGCGTGTAAACCTAATGTCTCCGCTGAGTTCTACGGAAAAGTTCACAAGCAAAAAATGTTGCATTGATACAGAACACGAGATACGATACAAGATACGCAGAGTTCTCATCGTTAAAATAAATGTTCATAACAATTCAAGTATTGAACAATAAACTAACCTAGAAACAAGAAGGGTTTAATTTAATTTGGTGAAAAAGGAAGACTAACCTTTGAAGAATAGCAACACAATCTCCAAGAGGCCCAACCAAAGCAAAATGCAAAGATTAGCCAATTCTCCCTTTTGTTTCATCGTCAATTGCCAACACAATCAGAAGGGGCATATTCACAACAGAGCCATCTTCCATCCTCAAACAATTAAAATGCAAACTCTGAAGGTACTCACTCTCCCTCATGAACCCTCTCAATGGGCTAGCCCACCCTTCACTTATCACATGCACCCACTCCACATCATATCTGGTGAGATTCACCTTCGCCATCGACTCTACCTCTGCCATCTTCGAATCTCTTTGGCTCTCCGGCACTATCAGATCCACCAATGTGCCTGCATCAGGATCTATCAATGAGCTCTTTATCATATTCTTATTACTATTATTGCACTTTATTCTTTGCTTCACCTTGCACTTCTTGATAGTGATCAATGGGTTAACGTTGTAAATAGATTTGGCAAGATTGTGTTTGCTCTTGTGTCTGAGGTTGTTGAGTTGGGATGTTAGATGTAGTTTGATTGTTAGAGACATTATTATTCTATATGGGAAATTATATTATGTTTTCTCGAGAGATAAATTAACAAGTAACTAATGTTGTAGTGCAACACAAGAAAATACTATGTGTAGAGAGATTAACGAGAAACTAAAATGGTGTCTATGATCATGGCGAAAATGTTGTAATGGTAGAGAACCATGAAACACAAGTGGCTCTCTAGTGCTTTTATTTTGACTTTTTAGCGCTTGTAGAGAAAAAAAATGTTGGCCATCGATGCACCAAACATGCATGCAGCCATCAGCATATATATTTTTCATTTTTATAAAAATGTTATGTGGATTAATAAAATGGAAAGAGTACATAAAGAGTAAGCAAAGATAATAAAATTGTGAAAGAATAATGAAAGAAAAGAAAAGATGAAGAAATTTTATTGATTGTTGATTGATTGAAAATTGTAAACTATGAAGGTAAAACTAAGTATATATAAAGCATTGGCCTATGAAAGATAAAAACAAATAAAGATAAGATAAAGATAAAGATAAGATAAGATAAAGACTAAAATTATAATTGAATTTGTGTATTCTGTTGGGCTGAATTTGTGGGTCGTGAGACATCTTTATTGTTGTCATGGGCTAAGGTGGAAGAGTGGTTTAATACGCCCCCGCAAACTGGAGATGAAAGATGTCAAGAACACTAAGCTTATTCAAATTAAGATGGAAGGGTTGAGAAGACAAAGGCTTGGTGAAGATGTCAGCTAGTTACCTAGAAGAGGGAATTGGGAGAAGTTTCATCACTCTTTTTGTCGAACCAAGTGACAATCAACCTCTAAATGTTTGGTCTGTTCATGAAAAACCGGGTTAGCAGCAATATGAAGAGCACTCTGATTATCACAATATAAAACTGGCGAGCGGATAGGAGAGATGTGTAAAAATTGTAACACTTAGTATCCATTGAAGTTCACAAGTTGTGTTGGCAAGTGCATGATATTCTGCTTCCGTGGATGAGCGGGCAACAGTGGTTTGTTTCTTGGTTTTCCAAGAGACTAAAGAACTGCCTAAAAAGAAACAATAACCTGTTAAAGATCGTCGAGTGTCAAGACATCCGGCCCAATCAGAGTCACTAAACCCGAGAAGCTGAATTTCTGATTCCCTTGGGAAAAAAAGTCCTTTTCAGGGACTAGTTTTCAGATATCGTAACACATGCTTGGCAGCTTGAAGATGAGATTCAGTAAGAGATGCCATGAATTGACTTAATTGTTCAGTGGCATACATGATGTCCGGTCGAGTAATGGTGAGATAGATAAGACGGCCAACCAAACGACGATATACAAAAGGGTCAGATAGCAGGGGACTTTTGTCTTGATATAATCTTGTGGTACTATCCATTGGAACAGAGGCAGGTTTAGCACCTAATAAACCAGAATCCTCCAAAATATTAAGATAATATTTTCTCTAAGATAAGCAAATTCCCTTCACTGATTGAGCAACCTCAATACCCAAAAAATATTTTAATGGGCCAAAGTATTTAATTTGGAAGTGTTGGTGCGAAATAGACTTAATGTCAGCAAGTTTAGAAATGAAATTGCCAGTGAGAACAATGTCGTCAACATAGACTAAAAGGATAGAAATTTGATCACCAATGAATTTAACAAATAGACTATAATCAGATGAGGTCTGTTGATATCCATGAGATAGCAAAAGATGAGAAAGTTTGTCATACCACATACGACTAGATTGTCGTAAACCATATAGTGACTTTAGTAGCTTACAGCATTGATTCGGTTGAGGAGATGTAAATCCGGGTGGCAAAATCATATAAACATCCTCAGAAAGATCCCCATGTAAGAAAGCATTATTGACATCCAACTGATGTATGGGCTGATGCTTTATAGAGGCTAATGCCAAAACTAATCTGATGGTGGCAGGCTTGACAACAGGGGAGAAAGTTTCCAAAAAATCAACACCTTCAATTTGAGTGAACCCTTTAGCCACAAAGCGTGCTTTATATCGATCAATTGAACCATCAGGCTTGCGTTTGATGTGATAAACCCATTTATAGCCAACCGGCTTAACCCCTGCAGGGCAATCAACAAGACGTCAAGTTTTGTTCAGCTCAAGAGCATCCAACTCATCTTTCATAGCACTACGCCAATTAGAGTGTTGATTGGTGTCCTTAAAAGACTTTGACTCAACGTCAGAATGTATAGATAAAAGAAACTTTTTATGTGAAGATGAAAGAGAAGAAAAAGACATGACTGAAGATAAAGGATACTTGCACTTTGAGGGAGATTGATTTGTAGAGATGAGAGAGGAATTACACAAGTAATCAGAGAGATATGCTGGAGGTCGGTGAGGCCGGTCGGAATGACAAGGATGGAGTTGCTTAGGTGGTGAAGAAGGTGACGGAGGATGAGAAGGTGATGGTGGACTGATGTCTAGTGCAGAAGGAGAGAAGGGTGTGTGCCTTGAGAGAGATTCGGTGGTCATGGGTTCAACTTGGTTAGGAAATGACAGTGAGGAAGAAGGAGAGGTTGTTGGAGAAAATAAAGAATTAGATGGAGTTGGGTCAATGGGTATGGGTGAGGGTTCAACTGGAAGTCTAACTGAATCTTGTTTTTGAGAAGGCGTGTTTGGCAATGTTGGGTTGGGTGTATGGAATTGGACATTTTTGGTGACTAAGGGCAAGATAATTTCATAAAAAATCACGTTTCTAGAAATCTCAATTCTTTTATCTTCTAAAACATAAACAATATATTCTTTAAAACCATGTGGAAAGCCAATAAACACAGCCTTTTTGGCTCTTGGATCAAATTTTGATCTGTTTGCCATTAGAGTAGAAACTAAACATAAGCATCCAAAAACTTTAAGGTCATGATAATTTAGTGGATGATTGAATAAAATCTCAAATAGTGTTTTAAAATTAATTGCAAAAGATGGAACTCTGTTAAGTAAATAAACAGCATGTTTAACAGCATAAGACCAAAAAGATGGTGGTAAATTAGATTGAAACATAAGAGCACGAGCTATATTCAAAATATGTTGATGCTTGCGTTCTACCGTTCCATTTTGTTGAGGAGTTTTAACACAAATACGTTGATGAATAATGCCCTTTGAAGCATAAAAATCATGTAAAATAAATTTTGGTCCATTATTGGAACGAATAGTTTTGACTTTAGAGTTGAATTGTGTTTCAACTAAAGTAATAAAATTTTTTACATGATTTTGCACTTCTCCTTTTGATTTTAATAAAACAACCCATGTAAAGCGGCTAAAATCATCAACAATAGTAAAAAAATATTTATGATTATAAATAGAATTTTGTCGAAACGGACCCCAAATATCAAAATGTAATAAATCAAAACTTGCATTGGCTTTGTTAAAACTTTGAGAAAATGAAAGTTTCTTTTGCTTAGAAAGATGACAAATGTCACAAGCCTCATCATGATGCATAGAGATAAAAGGAAATTATTTATGTAAATGATTAAGTCTTTGTCCAGAAAGGTGTCCTAAATGAAAATGCCATATATTTGAAGGTATAATGGGTGGGAATTGGATGGAATTTATGGAATGTGTAGTGGATCGATTTTTACCGAAATTGGGTTCAAAGACATATAATCCATCTCTCATTCTGCTCAAATCAACCGTCCCCAAATTGTTGCTCTGTAGAGTGTAAGAAGAAGATGAAAAAGTGAGTTCACATATGAGTGCTGAAGTAATTTTTGAGATAGAGATAATATTAAAGTTGAAACGAGGTAGATAAAGAACATCATGAAGAACCAATGATGGTGAAAATTGAATAATGCCTTTATAAGAAGCAATAATTTGAGAACCATTTGGTAAATAAACAATAATAGAAGAAATTTGTGTGTAAGAAATAAACCAAGACAAATTTGATGCAATGTGATCTGTGGCACCAGAATCAATGATCCAAGTGTTCAATAATAAATCTCGATTTGAAAAATTAACAATAGAAAAAGTATTGAAAGAACAAAGATAATGAGTAGTTGAATTTGACAACAGCTCAAGTTGGTTTGAAGGACGAACTTCTTTATTGGAAGGAAGTGCCATGAAAGAAAAGTGATGGACTGACGAAAGGTCCAAAAGAGGCTCCGGATGAAGTTGCTGATGTGCCCTTTCTCCTTGATCTTGGACAGAGTAGGGAGGTTGATTATTCATAGTGGAAGGAGAGGTTAAAGGGGTTTTAAGATTTGAATTGGTTGATTTATCCATGGATGTCAGCAGAGCTCAAGAGGAGCTCTGATACCATAATAAAACGGAAAGAGTACATAAAGAGTATGCAAAGATAATAAAACTGTGAAAGAATAATGAAAGAAAAGAAAAGATGAAGAAATTTTATTGATTGTTGATTGATTGAAAATTGTAAACTATGAAGGTAAAACTAAGTATATATAGAGCATTAGCCTATGAAAGATAAAAGCAAATAAAGATAAGATAAAGATAAAGATAAGATAAGATAAAGACTAAAATTATAATTGAATTTGTGTATTCTGTTGGGCTGAATTTGTGGGTCGTGAAACGTCTTTATTGTTGTCATGGGCTAAGGTGGAAGAGTGGTTTAATATGGATACTAAAAAAATTAGCCGTGAATTAGTTATTATGTATTTTTATATAAATATATATTATTTAATTTATTTTTTATATGTATTCTATAAAAATAAATGATTTGTTGTCTAATTTTTTATATTAATAATTGTTCCGGGTTTATCTGAAACCGATGGATTGGGCTGTAAGGGAAGGTCCAAATTCAAATGGAAGGTGGTCTCCGACTTGTACTACATTCTGGGAGCCGTCATCCGAGTTGTGTATTTGAAGGAATGGGAGGTGGTACCTGCAAGACACTTCGATGCCTAAGTCAGCAAGGGGTTAAAGCAGGTTTAGAATATTAGAACTTTTTATACTTGAGTGTGTCAGGATATTTATAGGAGGTGAGCCAATAACCACCGCTGAGGTAGTTCTACTTCTGATATGGATAACCGTCCCTTTATCTTAGGGTTGTTCAGATATCTCTTCTAAAAGTGGGAGAGAGATTTACGGAGGCAGTTATTCATTAGATAAGTCTTAAGTGTCTGCTTACGTCAAATCCGACCTCTTTGAAGGAGGTCGGACGAGCGATAGAGGCCAATCTGTTGAATTGGACCTTTTAACTTAATTTGGGCCTGATTTTGTTATTTGGGATAGAGTATGAACAATAATTTTTTTAAATAGTTATAAAAGAAGGTTATAAAACTTTAGGGTTAGAAAAAATGGTGATAATGATTTTGATTATTGTTAATGTATTTGGTTGAGGGCTTTAAGAGAATGAAGATGATGATGGAGGATTAATTTAAGAATTTAGCATTCTTTATTAACGAAATCAACAAAATTCAATAATTGAGTATTTTGTCAAATATAACTTATTTTTTATGGTTATAAAAATAGCTTGATTATTTCATAGTTAATTTTATCGACATGCAATGAAGAAAGATATTATAAAAAAAGTTATAATAAACTATAATGTTATAATTAGGGATAAGTACTTTTTTCATCCCTAAGGTTTGAGGTCAAAATCAAAATCGTCCCCAATCTTTTTTTATTATTAAAATCATCCTCAACGTTACAAAACGTTATAAAATCGTCCTTTTTATTTTATTTTACCAAATTACCCTTATCAATTAATAAAAATAATATTAAAAAATAAAAATAAAACCCCACCCCGATGTCTCTTCACTGTCTTCCCTTCCCATCCCCTTCTTTCTACCATTTCTGCTCTCATGGACCCCTCACCGCCACCGCCATCTTATCTTCCGCCCCCTCCACCTGCACCCCCACTCCCTTTTCTCTTCCCTTTCTTCTCCCCCCATCCAAGCAGAAAATCTCACAACAAACTCAGATTATGCAATACAAACAGAAATTTCAGTTCACACAGAAGAAGAAGATGAAGAAGACGTAGAAGAAGAATCAGATTTCTGTTTCCTAGTCCAACCACAGCAGCAACAAGCAAAATCAACAGAAATGGTAGTTCAAGCAACAATTCAGCAATCCTTATTGTCAAGTTATAGCTACAAATATGCGGTGCCATAATTTTAGCAACAACAACAAAATTCATGCCAAACTTAAAAATCATGGATGCAGAAGAAGAAGAACTCGATGCAAACTCAGATTCAACAAACAATTTCACAACAAATTTGCAGAATGCATCAACAATTTCAGATCCAGATTTTTAATTCCACATCCAAACAAAACCGCATCAGAGATATCTGTAGAACCTATGCACAATTACTCAAGAGGGGGGGTGAATTGAGTATTGCAACAACAATGAATCTTTTTGCGAAAGTTAAAGACAATATACAAAAGTGTTATTGTACTAGTATTTTTCCAAGAGCTTAACTCAATTGCTAAGCATTTATAAGGAGCTTTTACTTTCCAATAGACACCAACTCAAATAAATTGATCAAGCTTTTCACCAATCGGACTTAAGCTATTCCTTAAGTACTTACGAAGCTACTTTTCGATCACAATTTATTTGCTCAAAGGTAAAAGACAATAATATTGAAGAGATGAGTTTGGAGAGATGCAAACGCTATTTAGAGTGGTTCGGCACAATCCTTGTCCTACGTCCACTTTCTTTCTCAATCGCTATTGAGAAGTTCCACTATTGCCAAGCTTCAAGGTGCTCGCGCAAAACCTTTTACAATCCGAGTCCTTAGTTTCTAACACCTCACGGTATATGATCACCACTCGTATACTAACCTACTCCACTTAGAGATACCTTCTCTAAGATTTGCCTTGAGTACTTAGTATACTTCTTTGGTATCCTCACCGACTATAGTGTTTATAACTCTTGACTCAACCTTGGAGATCACACTCCAATTTACAAAGTGTACAAGAAAACAATTCTCAAAGAATTGTTGAGATGAAATGAGTACTCTCTAGAAGAGTGTATGATTACAAGTTTAGCACTATTGAACCAATTGATATTGCTCTCTCAAATTGTGTATTATAACACCTTAAAAATGTGTAGAATGAAAGAATATGAACAAGATAGTTTGCAAATACTCACACATATGAAATAAGGCTTCAATCCATCTATTTATAGACTCCCCAAACCTTAGAAACGTTGGGGAGTTAATGGGATGGAGCCGTTTTGATAAAACTAGCCGTTTTTTATGTTTTTGAATCATTTGCATCGATGCATAACACTTTGCATCGATGCAAATGTGTCTTTGAAGCTGAAATTTGAATTTTCAGCTAGGTTGCATCGATGCAAACATCTTTGCATCGATGCAACAAGTCGTTGCATGTTTTGCATCGATGCAAGATGAGTGTGCATCGATGCAAACCTTAAAGAATGGCTTAAAATCACTTCAAAATGCTTAGGATTGATCTCAAACTTGTTGGAGTCAATTCCTATGCTTTTGTACCTTTGAAAACAAGTTTTTAAACCATTTGGCTAGCATCGAATTGCAAGATGTGCATCAAAACATTTTGTGAGTGTGTGTTGAGAGATTTAGCAATTGGTTCTTAACAAGAAGTTACCTAAGTCCTAAGACACTATACTTGTCTTCAAATGTTGTGGACTTGAGTTTCTTGTTGTTGTTGTGTTGCTTTCAACTCTTCATTCCTCAACGTTGAATGTTGGTTGATCTTTCAACATGCTTGTTCATTCAAGTTGTTTGTTGGTTTGTCTTTCATGTCTTTTGTTGGTTTGTCATTCATCAAAACCTACGAATACAAACTTCGCATACAAGCAACATGATTTACAATATCTTCTTCCAGGAACAAGTTCAACCGATTTGAACACACAAGCAACCCGAATTTCAATTCTGCAATCAGATTTCCTGATTCAGGGACCAGCTTACCTGTATGCCGGAACGCAACCTTTGGATGCCGGTGGTCGTCCGTGGCAGGGAACAAATCCGGTCGAGGACGAAGCAGCAGCGACCTCCGTGAAGGGGGAGTAGATGCTCGCGACGCCCTGGGTTGACGGAGTGGCAGCAGCGACCGGCACCGGAGAACATAGAAGACACAGCAGCAGCTGCAACAACAGTAGAATTAGCTGCCAATTCCAAAACCTCCTTTTCCTTAATCTTCTGCCCTAATTCCTTACTCCAGCGATGGCGACGGGACCTCACTCCTGGTGGGGTCTTCCCTTGGAATCGAGACGGAGGACAAAGCGGTGAGGGCTTACAGGGGCAAGTGGCGGCTTCGGGAAGAGGTAGGGAGAACTCGAATAGCGAACAACGGAGGGTCGGGAGCTGGACGGCAGTGGCGGTGCCTCCATGCAAGCTTGCGACGGCCGGTGGCTGCGGGTTGGACGCAAGGGCGGCGGCGGGTGCACCTCCGAGGCAGCCCAAACGACAGCATGACTTCCCCCTTTCCCACTTCCCCCTTCTTTTTTCCTGCCCCCACCCTCTGCGTGATTCCCCCTTCCCCTTCCCCTTTGTTTTCTTTCTTTTCTTTCTTTTTTATTTTATTTTATAATTATTTAATTATTTTTATTATTTAATAAGGATAATTTGGTAAAATAAAATAAAAAAGGATGATTTTATAACGTTTTGTAACGTTGAGGATGATTTTAATAAAAAAAAAGGTCGGAGACGATTTTGTTTTTGACCTCAAACCTTAGGGACGAAAAAAGTACTTATCCCTTATAATTACTATTAAGGTGAATTGTACCCAACCTCGTCTAAAATAACATATAAGTTACCATTTATGATGTGTCACATTTTAATTGGTCATTATCTTAACTATAAATGGATTATTTTGTAATTTATTATTTGAAATGGGTAATGATATAATTTCTTAAAAGGGCTGGGCTACACATACAAGCTTACAAGCTTACAAGTTGGCCCAGCCCAAACACAAGTCACGCGCATCAACACAGATTACATGGAGCGTCACTTCACGCGCTCAACACAAACGGTTACGTATGGGAAACTCTTCCACTTCTTCCACTTCTCAAAACGCTTCGAAAACAAGGAAACCCTTCCATTTTCGAGCGAAAATCAAAGTTCAAAATATACAAATCGTTGTTCGAAACCTCCATCAAAACACCATCAAACTCTCCGTGAAGAATCTGAAGAGAAAACAAAGCAACAATACTCAACGTAAGTTCCTTAAGATTCCTGTATATTTTACTTTTCTTCTACGTCGTTCTTCTAGGGTTTACTATTATTCTTGCTTCTTTGTTACACTGTTCTAAGTTCTACGTCGTTCTTCTAAGTTCTACGTCGTTCTACGTTCTTGTTCTAAGTTCTCCTGCTATTGTTGTTGATTTTTGGGGGTTTATTCCGTAGATTGGGGGGTGTATACTGCTTGAACTTGTAATGTGGCTTGATATTGAAGCATGTTTGACTGATACCTGACTGATATATATGGATGTATCTAATAATATCTATGGGTGTATCTCACTGTTATCAATGTGTGTATCTGATTCTTACATATGGGTGTATCTTACTGTTATCAATGGGTGTATCTGACTCATATATGCGTGTATCTTACTGATATCTCAATTAATTTGATATTGAAGCATGTTTGAGTGATACCTGACTGATATATATGGATTTATCTGAATCATATCTATGGGTGTATCTCACTGTTATCAATGAGTGTATCTGAATCATATCTATGGGTGTATCTTACTGTTATTAATGGGTGTATCTGACTCATATATATGGGTGTATCTTACTGATGTCTTTGGGTGTATTTTTCGTTTCAGAGAAAATGGCAGCAAGAAACCAAACAAAAGACCTTAAGTGTGCCACACATCTCCTGAGTGATAAGTTCAGAAACATGACTGAGGAGAAGAAGGCAATTGTAAGGGATCTCGGATTCGGTGGGTTGATGCACATCCCACCACTAAGGGTGGATCACCAACTCTTAAGGGAACTGGCAAACAACTTCAAACTTGGGGAGAACAGACTAAAGACAGGATATGGTTCTTTCCAAATAACACCAAAAACAATAGGTGATGCGCTTGGCATCAATGCAACAGGTAACTAGCTCAAAATTATAGGTGTATATTAAGTTGATGCTTGGGTGTATTTAAGGTTGATGCTTGAGTGTATTTGAATCGACTTTGATACTTTGTTGTTTTCCTTTTTGTAGGAAATCTGTTTCCTGAGAAAGTTGAGTATAAGAAACTTTCTGATGATGACAAAATAATTTTTAGAAGATTCCAGGGTAAGACCCTCAAAAGTCTTACCGATGAAATGATGGAAATCGGCGTTGGCAACGAAGAGGAACGCCTGATGTTCAAGAGGATATTCATCCTCTACATACAGATGGCGTTCCTTTTGCCAACGACGATAAACAAAATATCACCCGTGCACCTGGCCCCAATTTTTAAGATGGACGGCATATCGGAGAGAAACTGGGGGGGCATGTTTTGACCTTCATGATCAAGGGCATCACAGACTACCAGGAGAAGAAGAAGAAGGCAATTGATGGCTGCCTCTTTGCCCTGATGATAATATACTTTCATCTTTCATAAAACAAAGGCAAGAAGAGGGCTGAAAGACCACCAAAGTCTTGGATTGCCAACTGGACTAAGGAGCAGTTGGTGGAAAGAATGACTGCAGAAAGAGAAGAAATTTTGGTAAGTAAACATAATATGTTGCTTGTATTTTATTTACCTGAATGCTGCTAGCTAAAATATCTAATGTTTCAGGGGATTGTGAAGATGGCGGAGACAAGAGCAAGAGAAAAAATGAAAAAAAAAGAAAAAAAAGAAAAAAAAAACAAGAAATCAAAAAAACAAAAAAAAGGAAGGCGAGTCCAACATCATCTTCGGAGACAAAAACAGCTACTAACAGTGACACTTCTACCTCTAAGTCTGAGACTCAAGAAGACTCAGAGGATTCAGGAAGAAAACACCCCAGCAAAAAGGGGAAAAAGTAAGTACCATACTTGGGTGTAATTTCTTTTTCAAGTTGGGTGTATTTTGTTGATCACGTTGGGTGTGTGTAGTTTATTAAGCTGGGTGTGTTCGTTTGCTGCGTTGGGTGTATATTGTAAATTTTGTTGGGTGTATCTTGTGAATTCATTTGGGTGTATTTTTAGTATGTTCTAAATAATGATTGTTTGCCTTCCAGAATGGACTCCAGAAAAAGAAAGCAGAGGCAAGAGGAGTCAGATTCTGATTCAGAATCTGAATCTGAACCAAGTGATGAGTAATGTCCTGAAATTATTACTCCTTTCTTTTGGCTTCATTATAAAGATTTCGTGTATTAACTGAAGTGTCTATTATTAACTTATAGGAGCAAAGAATCATCACCTGCAGAGAAGGAGAAGAAAAAGAAAAAAACAAAAACAACACCAAAAAAGTAAGCACTTCTTTGCATAATATTCTGTGATAAAATTAATTTTTTATTTCTGATTGGTACTTTTTTTTTTCCACCCAGAACACAACCAAAAAAGAAAAAAGTTGTTGTGGAGGATTCACTTCCTAAAGAAGATCAATACTTTGACGGGTACAGTACCTCGTAAGCTATATTACCGTCTATCATCGTAATTATTTTTGTTAACATCTTCTTTTATGAATGTAGTGAGACATATGAAATATCAAGTGACGAACTAGATGAATGGCTAAGGGAAAATGTTGATAAATCTGCTGCAGAGGGGTATGTCTTGCTAGGCTGTGTATTTCAGATTTTGGTGTGTTTTGTTTACTAATAATTGTTTCTTGTTTCGCAGGAACCGAGCTGACCTGCGATCGACAGAAGGTCGCTATGTGTCGTCTGAAACGTAAGAAGCTTTATTATTTAATAAAATCTTGTTATCATGATTTGGGTGTATTTTGTGGAACCATTTGGGTGTATTTTGTGGATCAAGTTGGGTGTATGTTGTTTAATAAGTTGGGATATTAAGTTTGTTGTGTTGGGTGTATATTGTCCATTCGGTTGGTTGTATCTTGTGCATTCATTTGGGTGTATTTTATACCTGTATCTTATTTTGTCTGAATAACATGAGATCTGTTTTAGAATACCGGCTGTGAACTTGGGAAGTGATGGTCCTTCCTCTCAAGGGCGCACAGAACAGAGTAGTGTAAACCAGCAGTTACAGAGCATGTAATTTCTCTTTCAAATAACCGTTACTTTTGTTCTTCTATTACCCTTCTACTTCTAATTCTGTATATATTTTTTTAAGAAAAAAAAGCCCTTTATTATTTTATTCAAGAAAAAAAAGGCAGAAAAAAAAAGCAAAAACTGCAAGTATGTAAGTTCTCAAAAAAACAAAGCATGTCTTCTTTTTGAATTGTTCGGGTGTATTTCTTGAATTTCTTTGGGTGTATTTTAGGTTGAGTCTGGCTGATTCGAATATGATGGTTGTGAGGGAACAGACACCGTCGGATGCGCTTGCAGTGTGAGTTTTCCAAGAATATTTCAACCTTATGAGCTTATTATTTTCAAAGGCATTGTTAACCTTTCATTTTTCTTCTTGTTTAGAGTCCCGATTCAGGTTTTTGTGCCGGCATCCCAAACAACCACTGAGACAGATTTTGAACCAACCCCTATGCTACAGATTGAAGGGACTACAGAAACGTAAGAAATAGTATTGAGTGTATATTTGTTTAGAGTTTGGGTGTATATTTGCTAACAGTTTAGGTGTATATTGTTCCTGATTAGTTTTTTTTACGCCGTGATTAATTTTTTGAAACTGTGCAGCACTCCTAAAACCCCCAAACAACTTCAAGAGACCACACCCACGCTTCCCCCAGCTCCAACTAAAATGTAAGTTCATCAGACTAAAATCAATCTTTGCTTATCATCCGTATATTCTTATTCTTATTCTTATTCTTATACATGATGACGCAGTCATCCAGACGCAGAAGACGCTGCTGCCCTATTGATGATGGCACGGACAGCATCCTATGTTCCTAAAACAGATCCAGGGGTGCCATCATTCAGCCTTGGATTGACTGATTCAAGCCAGGAGGGGGCGTCAACGCAGGAGACAGAAAGGGCAAAATCTCCAGAATCTGCAAATTTGATAGAACAATTGGACGATTTGGTCCAAAAAATAGCAAGCAGTGCGGCGAAGGGAAAAAACAAAAGTCCACAAATTCAGAGGGAGAATGGGGGAGAAAGTTCTGCAAAGTTTCAAACTCCTGGGGGATTATATCAGATTACGGATGATATGAAACAAAAGTGCTACATCTGGGGGACGAGACTGAAGGAAGATGCAGATGGCAATACTAACGAGTATGAGGAGATGTGCACTCTGATTGGCCAAGGAGAATACATTTTGATGAGAATGCACCTTGTATCCCTCCAGGCAAAAAGTGATATAGAATCTCAGGTAATATTAGAATAACATTAATGTTTTTACACCAAAGTCAATTGCAATGCTTATTAATGTAAAATTGATTTCGGGATATATTTCTAGATTGTATCTGCCATCTGCCTCATCCTCAACCAGAAAAATGAAAAGAGGTTTCAAGATCAAATATACTGTCTCCCCCCCCCCCCCGATATTGTGGTAAGTGTTACTTCTACGAACTTTGGGTGTATTTTCTGTATTGATTTGGGTGTATCTTTTACGTTCAATTGGGTGTAAGTTTAGTATTTCATTTCTTGTTTTGCAATTATTGCAGAGCATGGCACTTTCGGATCACCCAAACGGGGAATTCATATCACCGAAAACGAAAAAGGAATTCAGGGTGGAAGCCTACCCGAGTTTCATTCCCTTCATAGATAGAAAAAAATTAACTTCGCATCCATATGTAAGTTTTCGTTTGCTAAATTTGTTAGTACGCTTATTTAGTTATATGCCAAATAAAATAACACACTGTTGAAATGTGGCAATCCTTCAGATTTTTGCTCCTGTTTGCCACTTGGGGCATTGGTGGTTATGGCTGATAAATACAACAAAGTGGAAATGTCATATACTTGACCCGCTACACAAAAAAGCTCCAAGCGATGAGAGAAAGAAGGTTAATAAATTCACTGTAAGTTGCCTCTGTCTTCTTTACTTTAATATTTAGGTCTATTTCGTTAGTTGTGTTGGGTGTATATTGTCCATTCAGTTGGGTGTATCTTGTGCATTTATTCGGGTGTATTACTGATTTGTTTTGCTATTTAAGGGATATGTATTTTCAAGATTGATAACATATGCCGGCGGGGAACCTCTGCAGAAAGGGGAGAACGAGAAGAAAATTAAAGCATCATATATTAAAATATCAGGCCAAAAAACAAGGTATAAATTTGTGAGTCTGAACATTAAACTTTCGTAAATGAGACTTGTAATTTATTTTCTTCGTTTTCAGCTATGACTGCGCTATTTACGTTATGAAGTGGATGGAGTTAATTGAGCCGGAAAACATCAAAAAGGGGAAGTATGAATGGGATAATTGGCCACAGGTAACTGTCTTTAGAACTATATAACTTTGTATTACTTTACTGAATTAATATTGCTGTTTAAATAGAATATACTTTTTAATTGTAGGAGGAGGTGGACCACTATAGAGTGGAGTATGCTTCCCGGATACTATTCAGTGAGATGAATAAAGAAAGAGATCGGGCAATTAGAGAGAGTAGTGCTATAAGGCTGTCGAAGCCATCCTCTGTATTATTGAGTCCGTTTTGTCAGATTAATTCTGCTGATATAGAAACTGCGTAATCCAACTGCTGGGTAGTTTGTAAATTGAACAAATGATGTAAATATTTGCCATTTATCAACAACTTCTATTCCATGTATATTTTTTCCCATAGTTAAACTATCTGTGCTGGTAAACTGTCTGTGATGTATTCAAAAGTTGTATTACAAGTGGTAAAATATGAAGGAAAAAATCAAGGCATATATAAACGCAAATTATAAACTGTTACACCCAACGCAGGTCTAATAATACACCCAAGATTGCATAAAATATACACCCAAACTGTCTGTGCTGTATTCAAAATGTATGAATTACATGTACTAAAATATGAAGAAAAACATCAAATCAAATATACACCCATAACCTGCGAATTTTTACAGCTTTTATTCTATATGAATCTATATATGTGTCTATATGTAAATTGTCAATGAACAAAAATACACCCAAAAGAACAGTGCTTTTACACCCATATTCTATAAAACTATACACCCAAAGAGTTATCCCCTGCTGCTGGTACCCTGAACTGATAATTCATAACGTGTCCTTGATATTGGCTGGAATTTGAATGCGCCGCTGATGCAGCATCAAACAGGTTTATCTGAATATAACACTCACACATTAGCTAACCTATTAACGAGAAAAATAAACTCAATCGCCACAAATTTAAAGAACATTACTTTTACCTCGCTTAAAACTTTCGTCTTCTTCTTCTTTGTGGCATTTGCGATCTGTTTCTCCAGCTTTGAACCTAGCCTGTTTTTTGGACGTCCTCTTGTTCGAATCCTTGGCGGGCTTTGAAGCTCGTTAACAGATTCCAAGTTGGCGTCTTCGTGGGATAAAGAAGATGTCCCCTTCCTTTTGGCTTTTAATGCTTCCATCTCGGCCATGATGTTATCGTACGCACGGTGCAGAATTGCAGTCAGCTCCTCCGATTCGGAGGCAAATTCGCAAATATTTTGCGAACGAAAAACCAATTGGTCGAACCTCTTGCTTCTTGGCTCCATTAGTGGCTCGTCGTGGCTGCTCTTGATGTGTGTGTGTCGCCTCTTTACTTTCTTGCTCCATCGTTCCAGTATGTATCTAGGTGACACTTGGCTTACTTGTTCGAAGCTTAACACGCTTAGTGCGTGACGGCACAGTATCCCTCTCGACTCGAATAATAAGCATTGGCATTTTACCTCGGCTGCAACTGAGTCGTAAGTAACCACGAACTTGTTGAATATTGAGCTGGAAACTTGTTCTCCGACTTCGTATACTGAATAGCCTAGAGCGGAATTCTTTAATCTGGTGATGCAATTCGCCTTTCCTCTGAATTGCGCTTGGACTTCCCTAAACTTTGCATGAGTGTACGCCTCTTGAAACTGAGCTTCAATGGAGGATTTGGTTGCACACGGTATGACCGTATGAAAATCTGCAGCATCTGATTCTCTCTCTGCTTGTTCCCTGCTTCCGAGGCAATTATCGTATTGTTTGACGAACTGAATAAGCGAGCTGTTCCGGGTGATATACTTGTTAAAAAATGAATGCATGCTCTCGCTCCTTTGTGTGCTTCTCATCCCTGCCCAGAAGTGGTGATCCAGATAGATAGGAACCCATATGTGACGGTCTTCGTACAGATCTGCATAATACACCCAAACACAGACTGTAAATACACCTGAGAGAACATGCAATATACACCTCTGCTGCAGATTTTAAAAAGACATTACCTGAAAGCCACTTGTTGTCTGCAAGACCAAAATTCAGCAGAAAATCATTCCAATTCCTATCGAATGAGTCTTTGCTATGAGAGTTCCAAACAACTTGGCTCATTTCTTGTTCGATATCGGCATGTCCCTTGTACCCGTTTAATTTTCTTGGAATCTTCTTCATGATGTGCCAAATACACCAACGGTGAATTGTTGTTGGCATACAGGCCTCTAAAGCCCTTTTCATTGATGCGCACTGATCGGTGAGAAACCCTTTCGGAGCGTTTCCTCCCATGCAACGAATCCAGCATTGAAATAACCATTTGAATGATTCAATTTCTTCGTTCTTCATCAAAGAGCATCCGAGAAGTATTGACTGACCGTGGTGATTCACCCCGACAAAAGAACCACAGACCAAATTATACCTGAAACAAATTACCATGGTCCAGAATGCAAAATCATTAGTTACACCTTAACAAATGCTTCGCATACACCCAATGAAACAGCCAATATACACCTCTGATGCGGATTCGTAAAAATAAATTAATTTAGCATCATAAACAGGGGCAGTTTGTTACCTGTTTGTATTGTAGGTGGTGTCGAATGAAATGACGTCTCCGAAATACTCAAAGGCGGCTCTATTTCTTGCATCGGCCCAAAAAGCCAGCTTAATCGATTGATCCTCTTCGAGTTGGAGCTCAAAAAAGAAATTTGGATTCTTCTCTTTCATTCTTAACAAATATTTTCCAAATTCCTTTGCATCTTCTTGTTCGGAAACATTTCGCACTTCCCTCGTAATGTAATTCTTCACGTCCTTTTCGATAAAATTTAACTCGCGATGACCCCCGGCAGCCGCAACAAATGATTGGTATGTTTTGCTTGGTCTGATACCGGCCTCCTCGTTATTCTCTATTGTACGACGAATGGACATGCTTAGTTCCCTGTGCTGTTTGAGCATCTCTGCTTTGCTTGGACAGCAGGGGTGTGAATGATCGAGCACAACCTTTGAAATAATCCAAGCACCGACATCCTTCAATGTGTGTATATAAATTCTTGCAGGACAGTTTAAACCGGATGTAGGATTGGTCTTCTCGGTCGGAGATATTTTAGATTTCCATTTTTCCTCTCTGCTACATGTAATCAGTTGATTCTTAATCTCGTTTCCCTTCCTATTTGTGCACCGAACTCTTGTAGAGAAACCTGCAGCCTTGGCGTAGTTCCTGTAAAATTTTCCAGCATCTTCAAGGGTGGTAAAGGTCATTCCAACCTTCGGAACAAGCTCGTCATCAACAACCGAGAGAGGCTGCACAATACACCGTGTTAGAAACTGTGAATACACCCATAGATATGATTCAAATACACCCAATCATGCCTAATATGATACAGCCGAACCGCAACAACTCAACTACACAATGACCTTTAAAGCCATAAACTGTAAATACACAGGCTGCAGAATACACCATGTCAAAAACTAAAAACACACCCAATCATGTCTGATATAATACACCTGAACAACAACAACTCAATTAAAATAACAAAACCAGTAGTGTAGATACACCTACACTTCTAGCAAAAATACACCCAAAAAAAGACCTGATCTACACTCGAGCGTCTGCTATAAATTCCAGGTAATTAATCACAACTAATACATTGAATCGACAAATTCATGTTAATGTGTTAGTTTCACAGTCAATGTTCAGCAATTTTTCAACTACACAATGCTATACAAATTACTGAAAGAAAATTCATTATGTAAATCAAACCTCAAGAACTTCGTTAGATTCAAATTCATAATCCACTTTGCCTGGATTCAGCTGAGAATCTGAGGTGGAATGATCCATTATCTTCAAAACAAGTTCAAACTTTGATTTCAGAAAACAACAAATCAAAATAGAAAACGAAGCTCGAGTTGCAGAGAGAGAAAAAAGTAACGTAAACGAAGAACATACCAGTGAGAAAGGGAGAGGAAAAGAACGATGGAGAAGAACGAGGGAAGACGCGCGAGAAAAAGAACAACCAAATCTCAAAATAACGAAAACGAAGAAGGAAACAAATATTTTAAATTTGGTAGTTAGATATACGCGGGATCTTATATAGCGCGTGTAATCAACGTATGTGGAGCAGCGCGTATTTTCGTTTTATTGTTTAATGAGCTTGTAAAGCATACAAGCCCTAATGGCTTATATGCAGAGCTTTTCCGTTCTTAAAATATCAAAATTGAAGTACCGTTAATTGAAGTACCTTTCTACTTCTCTATTCTTTCTTCATCACGTAGTTTCGGTCCTTCCAAGCATCGCCATCGACGTCGTGACAAGAGTCGTCATCTACTGCCTTCTCACGCAATTTCTCTTTTTTCAGTGCATCATCCCTTAACGACGTCGTTGAATTTCTGTCGTCCGTAACTTTGCCGTCCTTCCCAATATATAGCCAGCGCCGATGTCATCGCTATCTCCTGTCCTCTCACTAATCCAATTATGGTTAAGATAATGACCAATTAAAATGTGACACAATATAAAAAATAACTTGTATGTTATTTTAGAGAAGATTAGGTAAAATTCACCTACTATTAAATATAGTAGATATTTTTTAAAATGTTAGCCCGTGATTATTTTTTGTTCCGTTTATTTTGGTAATTTTTCATATTAAAAATTGGTGTTACTCGTTCTTTTTTTTTTTTTTACCTATTTTGCTTATATATTAATTTTATCACTCTCTACGTAAATTATTTAGTTTGTTTTTGTTCCAACTCTATCTTATCCCTAATAAATGGTATCAAAGTCACTTTTTTTTGGAGTAAAAGTTCAATTCTTCATATACTTTGCGTAGTTGCAGGTTTGTCTGATTTTCTATATTAGAAAAAAATTTATCTTAATATAAAATGTTGATCCAAAAATTTAAATTTAAAATGGTAAAATTTAACGGTTTAATGACTTTCAATTATAAAAATTAAAGGTACAAACGTTGTTAGATCAGTAAGACATAACTAGGACAGTGAATAGAATAATAGAATTGCTGAAGAAATTGTTTGAAGATTAAAAGATAGAGACAATGTGGCAAAAGCAAGAAGTACAGTTCAATTATGCTTGGCAAACAACATATTAAGAGAAGTAATTAATGAAAAAACTGCTGATTTATTGTGAAAAACCTGGATAAAAAAAATGTTTATCAAGGCTTTGTCTAACAAGATATACCAAAAGAAAAGATTGTATACATTTAAATATTCACTGGAGGGTATAATCAAATTCTAGTATATATATGTTACAACCCTCAGAATTTTACTATATATTCACTACAATATTACATCACTACATTAGAAGAGAACTTTTTACTTAAAAAATATTCGACACTTTGAACTTGCTTCTTCTTGCTATGTGTTTAGGTTTTTTTTTTTTTTTTTTTTTGGTGTATTAAAACTTTAGATCATCTCTTATTTATAGGCAACAAAAAACCTCGATACCACTTATTAGAAAATTGTGATGTCATAGCTTACATTTTTAACAAATATAGAAAATGGTTTCAAATTTATGAAATAAATGACCATTACATCAGTTAGTTTCAAATAGATAAAATAAATACTAAGAAAAAAGTTTGGGAACCAAAATTTTTAATCATAATTAGCCAAAATTTTTTAAAATTTATTTCATTTATATAATTTAATAATATTTTTATTTTTTATTTTATTCTCTTATTACTCCATTTATTATATTCTTGGCCCATATATTAATCAGATTAATTATAATATCATATCACTAACTATTAAGCATTCTTTCTATTACTACTTAATATTTTTTTTTATAATTTAAATTTTATATTTAAGAATACAATAAAGACTAATAATAATAAAAAAATAATAATAATATTTATTAAGTGACTTTAACTATAATGGATTTGTAATTTCTTTGTTTCATTTCATTATCATTCACGAGCAGAAGAAACGTAAAGACAACGTAAAAACCTTGTTTTATTTTATTCATTGCTAGAAGAAATGTAAAGACCATGTAGGTTTAGAAGCAAAAATCACTTTAGTGCAACTGAAGCACAATCAGAAACGTCAAAATTAAATAATAAATACCTAAAAATCACCAATTGGAAATATAATTGGGATAGGCTAAAGAAATTCACAAGAAGTAAGTCAGAGTTATCATTTCAAAATTCAAATAATATGTCTATATTGTAAAGAGTTAAAGAATTTAAATAATAGACAGACTCAATGAAATTGTTGTTAATTAATTAATTTTTGAGAATATAAAAAATCACACTAGCTATTATGAGGTATAATAATAAATTAATTTATTATTTTTTTTTGTTTTTATGTACAGTTTTAATTATACTGTACTAACTAAGTTTATATACATAACATTTATAAGTTCATACAAATGTATAACATTCATAATTATATATAACTAATATCTAAAAATTAAATTAATGTTTATTAGTTGTTGGGAAAATCTCAACAAAAGGTTCAAACAAGAACCTGTCTAACAGCGGAAGCACCAAAAATATTTTTTTCACAACCTGTGCGATTAAATGGGCAAAGCCAAAGATACTCCAAGCAGCAAATATGATGACAAAAATTAAATAATCAGACACCAGAATTTTTAACGTGGGAAAACCCCCAAAAGAGGGACAAAAAACCCACGGGACCTAGTCCAGAAAATCTTCCACTATCAAAATAATGGGTACACAAACAGTCTTCCTAGTGACACTAGGGCATCTCAACAATCAACAAAATACATCATCAAAACTGATGGAATCAACATAAACCCTCTACAAAGTGGGCATCTCAAATCAGGCAAAAGAGAAGGCAATACAACAAGCAAGTTATATCCTAATGTTCATCTCTACACCAGGAATAACATACTAAAATTTCATAAGAAATGGAACAAGTTTACCAAGTCAATGTGATCAAAGTTGGCTTGCCCTTTTCTCCCAAATTTCTCTTCTCCTACACCGCTGCTACGTCTTGCTTTCTTTCAAATTGAAAGAAGCCTTCTGTCTCTCACTTCCTCGTGGCTATTAGCCACTTTCCTTTTATTTTTATTTGTTTCCCCCTTTTTTTTTTAAACTCGTGGGCCCCACTTGGTTGGGGACCCACCAACAAATCTCCCCCTCACCAACTCAAGTGGGGATAGGCTGCTCCACCAAGCCCGCCTTCTCTTTGCAGGAATCAAACTTCACTGCAGGTAAACTTTTAGTCATCATATCTGAACCATTATCATCAGTATGGATCTTCTCAAGTGCATATGACTTCATCTCAAGCGCTTGACGTATCCAATGATACCTCACCTCTATGTGCTTCGATCTAGAATGAAACGTCGGATTCTTGCTGAGATGGATAGCACTCTGACTGTCACAAAACAACACAAACTTCTCTTGATTGATGCCTAACTCTTGTAGAAATTTCTTCATCCACAAGAGTTCCTTAGAAGCTTCAACAACAGCAATGTATTCTGCCTCTGTAGTAGACAAAGCAACACATTTCTGAAGTCGAGATTGCCATGACACAGCTCCCCCTGCAAACGTCATCATATAACCAGAAGTAGACTTCCTTGAATCAAGATCCCCAGCCATATCCGCATCTGTGTAACCATCCAACACAGGTTGGCCACTCCCAAAGCATAAACAAACTCTAGAAGTACCATTAAGGTATCTGAGAATCCACTTCACTGCTTGCCAGTGTTCCTTGCCAGGATTAGAGAGAAATCGACTAACAACTCCAACGGCAAGAGCAATATCCGGCCTGGTGCAAACCATAGCATACATCAAACTGCCAACTGCAGATGCATATGGAATCTTCTTCATTTCCGCTTTCTCTTTCTCACTTGTAGGACATTGCTGCGAACTCAGCTTGAAATGACTAGCAAGTGGAGTACTAACAGGTTTGGAATTACTCATGCTAAACCTCTCTAAAACCTTCTCAATGTACTTCTGCTGCGACAACCACAGTTTCCCATTCTTCCTGTCACGAGTGATACTCATGCCAAGAATTTTCTTTGCAGGACCCAAATTCTTCATAGCAAAGGATCTGTTCAAGTCTTTCTTAAGACTTTCAATCTTCTTAGTGTCATGACCAACAATCAACATGTCATCAACATAAAGCAAGAGAATTATAAAATCACCATCAGAGAATTTCTTAACATAGACACAATGATCAGAAGAAGTCTTACTATACCCATGACCTTCCATGAAGGAATCAAACTTCGTGTACCACTGCCTTGGCGCTTGCTTCAACCCATATAAGTTCTTCTTCAACTTGCATACAAGATGCTCCTTTCCTTTAACCTCGAAACCCTCTGGTTGCTCCATATAGATTTCTTTATCTATGTCACCGTGAAGGAATGCAGTCTTTACATCAAGCTGCTCAACCTCTAAATTCAAGCTAGCCGCCAATCCAAGCACAACTCGAATAGAGGACATCTTCACAACTGGAGAGAAAATCTCCTCAAAATCAATACCTTTCTTTTGCTCAAAGCCTTTCACAACCAATCGAGCTTTGTACCTTGGTTGTGAGACATTTTCATCCGCTTTCAACTTGAACACCCATTTATTCTTAAATGCTCTCTTACCCTTCGGTAACTTCACCAATTCAAAAGTATGATTCTCATGCAAGGATTTCATTTCTTCTTGCATGGCCTTCAACCAATCTTCCTTATGCTCATCAGACATAGCTTCCTGGTAGCTCTCTGGCTCTCCAGTCTCAGTGTTCATCACATACTCATGAGGAGAGTATTTCTGAGAAGGATGACGCTCTCTAGTAGATCTTCTCAATTCAGGCTCAACTGGTGGTTCAGGTGGAACTTCAACATCTGGCACCTCAGGTTGAGGTGCAGGTTCATCATGCAAATCATCACCATCATTATCAACTTGTACATCTCCCCCATCAACAGGAGGTCTAGTGGAAGGACCAGGTTCATCATCAACAGAGCGTCTAACAGTTACTGTTGGCTTATCTGTCTTCTCAAGATCTTCAATAGTTTGGTCTTCAAGAAAAATCACATCTCGGCTTCTAATTATCTTCTTGCTCACCGGATCCCATAATCTGTAACCAAAGTCTTCGTGACCATAACCCATGAAGATACACTGCTTTGACTTTCCATCAAGTTTAGACCTTTCATCTCTAGGAATGTGAACAAAAGCCCTGCAGCCGAACGCTCTCAAGTGACTATAGGAGACATCTTTCCCTCTCCAAACTTTCTCTGGAACATCACCATTAAGTGGAACTGAAAGAGAAAGGTTGATCAGATCTACTGCAGTCCTCATCGCTTCACCCCAAAAGGATTTAGGCAACTTTGCATGAGAGAGCATACACCTGACTCTATCATTGATAGTGCGATTCATTCTCTCAGCAACTCCATTATGTTGAGGAGTCTTAGGAACCGTCTTCTCAAGCTTGATCCCATGTCCTTTACAATACTCTTCAAACGGACCCCTGTATTCACCACCATTATCTGCTCGAACACATTTCAATTTCCTTCCTGTTTCTCTTTCAACACTTGCATGAAAGTGTTTGAAGATTCCGAGCACCTGGTCTTTAGATTTCAAAACAAAAGCCCACACTTTTCGAGAATAATCATCAATAAAAGTAACAAAATATGATGCACCACCTAGTGTCTTAGCATCCATAGTGCAAACATCAATGTGAACTAAATCTAGAACATGTGATCTCCTATGAGGTCCAGAATTATGAAATGATACTCTAGCATGCTTTCCAACAAAACAATGAGTGCAAGTATTTAAAGTTGTACCTTTCACTGGAAGTGAGTGCTTCTTGGCCAAGACGCTTAGTCCTTTCTCGCTCAAGTGACCAAGACGTATGTGCCACAAATCAGAAGAGGAATCATCAGCTACATTCACATCTTCTTTGCACAACTTTGCTTGCAACCGGTAGAGAGTAGTGAGACTATTGTCTTCTCTAGCAACAATGAGAGCCCCTTTGATAATTTTGCATTTTCCACTACCAAAGGAACTGCAATACCCCTCTTGATCCAATGCCTTCACTGAAATGAGATTGAACCGCATATCTGGCGCATGCCTAACATTCTTCAACTGCAACTTGCATCCCATGTTGGTTTCAAGCCACATATCACCCATACCAATGATATTACACACTCCTTTATCTCCCAATTTAATCTTGCCAAAATTTCCAGCAGTATAGGAAGTGAAAAATTCACGTTTCGGAGTGACATGACATGAGGCACCAGAGTCCATAATCCAAGTGGAATCATCACAGACAAGATTCACATAATTTTCATCATATGTGATAAGAACATCTTCATAAACAATAGCAGCAGTTTCTTTATCACTATTTTTACCTTTGTCTTCGTTTCTTCCCCTTGATTGTTCTCTTTTCAAGAACCTACAATACCTCTTGATATGCCCCGGCTTGCCACAATGGTGACAAATGAACTCTTTTCTTGGCTTGTACTTTCCTCTTGACTTGCTTCGACTCTCTGACCTGTCAGAACTGTGAGGTTTTCTACTTTGACTTCTCCCCCGTGACTCTAAAACAAGTGCTTCTGACTGGGAGGAGGCATTAGTCAAACCTCGCTCTCTTCTTCTGGCTTCTTCATTCAACATGCTCTCTTTAACCATTGCTAACGTCAACTTTCCTTTTGGAGCTGAGTTAGTCAGTGTCACAACCAGAACTTTCCAACTATCAGGCAAAGAGCTCAACAACAACAAGGCTTGCAACTCATCATTCAAAGTGATTTCATTATTTGTCAGTTGGTTCACCGTCTCTTGAAAAATACTCAAGTGCTCCGGCATTGATTTACCTTCAACATACTTCATATTGACAAGCTTCCTAATCAAGAATGCTTTGTTTTGCACATTCTTTCTCTCATATAACTCTTTCAATTTCTTCCACATCTTCTCAGCATTCGTTTCGGTGTCAACATGTGGATACACACTAACATCAAGCCATTGCCTAATCAAAGCAACTGCCTTCCGATTCAGTTTCTTCCATTCAGCATCGGATTTGGTACCTTTGGATTTATCTCCCTCCACAAGATCATACAAGTCCTTACTATACAACATATCTTCCATGAGGGTCTTCCAAATTGAATAATTTTGGGAATTCAATTTGATCATATTCGGTCCATGAGTATTTTCCTCCATTTAATCAGCACAGAAATAAACAACCAAAGCTCTGGATACCACTTTGTTGGGAAAATCTCAACAAAAGGTTCAAACAAGAACCTGTCTAACAGCGGAAGCACCAAAAATAATTTTCCCACAACCTGTGCGATTAAATGGGCAAAGCCAAAGATACTCCAAGCAGCAAATATGATGACAGAAATTAAATAATCAGACACCAGAATTTTTAACGTGGAAAAACCCCCCAAAAGAGGGACAAAAAACCCACGGGACCTAGTCCAGAAAATCTTCCACTATCAGAATAATGGGTACACAAACAGTCTTCCTAGTGACACTAGGGCATCTCAACAATCAACAAAATACATCATCAAAACTGATGGAATCAACATAAACCCTCCACGAAGTGGGTATCTCAAATCAGGCAAAAGAGAAGGCAATACAACAAGCAAGTTATATCCTAATGTTCATCTCTACACCAGGAATAACATACTAAAATTTCATAAGAAATGGAGCAAATTTACCAAGTCAATGTAATCAAAGTTGACTTGCCCTTTTCTCCCAAATTTCTCTTCTCCTACGCCGCTGCTACGTCTTGCTTTCTTTTAAATTGAAAGAAGCCTTTCTGTCTCTCACTTCCTCGTGGCTATTAGCCACTTTCCTTTTACTTTTATTTGTTTCCTCTTTTTTTTTTTTTTTAAACTCGTGGGCCCCACTTGGTTGGGGACCCACCAACATTGGTTATTACATCCATACATATATCATTTTTTAGTTATTGCATAAGTAATTATCAAGTTAATATAGATATTTTTAAATTTTACCATAATTAAATTTAAAAAAAATGTCATATTTTTAAATTAATTTATTCAATTGATAAATTTACTTATAACATCTATAAATTATACACATAACATCCATAATTTTATATTAATAACATCCATAATTTTGTACTCATAACATTCATAATTTCATACATATGATCTCCACGATTAATAAATTTTTATAATTAATATTACCAAATTAAACTATATGTCTTATTATATTTTTTAAATTATCTCATATGTACACTAACAAGCATGATTTAATTATTTTAATATTTTTTATTTAATATTCACATGTATACTTATTTATTAATTTTAATATGATGAATTAATAATTATTTTTTAAAATTTATTTTTTAATTTTTTATATTTTATATTTTATTTTTCATTTTTTAATAGTCTATATGTAAAATATAAGTTGTATAGTAAAAATTGTTAAAAATTTTTAATTTAACATCCATAATTTTATATGTATAACATCTATAATTTTAAACACATAATATCTATAATCAATGAATTAGTACTAATTTATTATTTATTATTTTATTTTATAAATCAAAAACTAATAATTTTTTATATTTTTATTTTTAATAAATAGAAACTAAAAAAATTTAAGATGTTTTTATTTTTTATAAAATATATTAAAATAATTTAAAATTTTTTTAAGATTAAAAATATCAGAATTTATAATTTTTTTTAAAATTTGGTTCCTATTAAATTTAAAATTAATTTTTGATATAATTAAATAAAAAAATACTTATAAAAAGAAATTAATTGTATTAATTTAATTAAAAAAATAATTTATATTCTCTTATTAATATAAATATTATTAATTATATATATTTTTATATATTATTTATAATATTTTCACTACTTAGTATATAGAACATATTCTAGCAAGACCATGAATTAAATAGAGGCAAAAATATATCACATAGTTACCCAGAAAGATTATATAAGCTAGAAGGAAAAAAAAAAGCATTAACCACTGTACACTGTATTAGGAGTTAGAAATAAGCATGCTCAATTCTTCCAAAGAGGCGGTAAAAAAATTTAAATCTTCTAAATTTTGAATTTTATTTTAGAAAGTAAAATATGATTTATTATTATTTATTTTATAGATAGAATCAAAAAAAAATATAAAAGAAAAAATATTCAATAGTAAAAAATCTTACTTTATTTTCTAAAGTAAAAATCTAAAATTTAGAGAATTCAAATTCATAAAATTATACTCCACTTAATTTTTAAAAAATATTATTATTTTCTTATATGTATAATATATGTATGTATATTGTGTGTATTTTTTATATTATCAGCGAAAATAATTTTTATTGATCATGGAAAGGTTCATATGTACAATATCATTCATATTTAAGTAATTATTGAATAAAAATAAAAATCAGTTTAATAAGAAAAATGTTACTTATTTTTTAAAATTTCAGTCTTTAATCAGTTTTTAATTTAAATAATATTATTTAATTAATTTAAATATTCACTTTTATAAAAAAATTACTTATTTTTTAGTTTTTTTTTTCTTTTAAAAACTGATAGATAATTTTTAAAAGATATCTAACTGCACTAATTTAATAATACACTTGTCATTTAATAACTCTATAACTTACATATAAGTTTTATTTAGTATATATACTATACTATTCATACATCCACTCAAGATTCTTAAATCACAAGCCAATCTTAGCAGGTAGATTGAACCTGGATGATGCAACACTTTAGAAAACAATCTCGTTAGGTAATAATAAAGGTTTAGCTAATAGTAAATTAATAAATATTTTTGAATTACAATTTATATTAATTAATTATTATTAATTAGTAATTATTTAAATTTTATTTTTTAAAATACAAAATTAATAATTATTAATTATAGTTATTTAAAATTAATTAATTAAAAACTGTTTACCTATATTTTTTTAAAAAACTAACTAATTCGTTATCGGATTCAAACCTCAAAGGAATTTAAACAGACATTGTGATACCTTTAGCATAGAAAGTTGGCAAAGGATTCGATTTGGACCATTAAATGATTTCATAATAAAATATATTTTTTAAGTTTTTTAATAATGGTTAAATAGTTCTTATTTAATTTTAATTATAAATTAGTCTTTTATATATTATTTAACTATAAAATTTATTTTTTATTTTATAAATTATTTTTTTTATCATTCTTCTATCATGTTTATTGAGAATCAAAAACTAAAACAATAATAAATTAGATCTTCCATTAATGATAATAAATATTTTATAATCTTAATCCATTATAATTTTATCATTGATCCAATTACATACGTATTGGGTTGAAAAATCGTTTTTGTTAAAAATTCAATCGATTGGATGTACAAACAGATTGAAATTCAGGCTTCCCAAACTTCAATCGATTGGAATTGATACACAATCGATTGAATTTTGTAAGGCATGTGAGATTTTTCTTATTCAATTGATTGGTCATATTATCCAATCAATTGAAATCATCAAAGCAATCTGGATTTAGTTAATTCAATCGATTGGTTGTTACTCCCTCAGTAAATTATTATTTTTGAAAATCCATCTTTAACTTTAATTTCCCAAATACGAGTTTTTTTATGTAAAGCAAGTTCGCCAAATTTCACTTCAAGTTCTAAAAAAATTGACTAACTCAAGTTCTTAAACTTCACAATAGACAATGACAATTATTATCATCGTCTCCAGAGTACATAGGAGTACACAAGAATATTGAGAAAATAATAGGTTTTTTTTAATTTATAATGAGAAAAAATCCTGGTTAAATATGTCTTATTTCCGTGTATCTGTGTATTTCTGGAAACGATGATAATTGTTGCCATTAATATTGAAAAAGCCATGCTAGTTTTTGGTATATTTTTGTGTACTCCTATGTACTCTTTTAGACGATGATAATGGCTTAAAATTTTGAGTTTTGTTGGTTTTGAAAAAAATTCGAGTGAAATTCGTCCGGTTAGACAAACTCTATAAAAATTATAGAGTTCGGGAGGTCAAACGAACTCTATAAAAAGATATAGAGTGCGGCTAACTCACCCTAAATAAAAAAAATCGTATTTAAAAAATTAAAGTTGATAAATGGAATTTTGGAAAATGATATTTTTTTAAATGATAGTAAAAATAATTTTAGTGTTATAGGAAGTGTATTGAAATTTTTTCATTGGTAAATTTTGAAGATGTCAGGTATATTTACGGACATTGAGATGGATAAATAATACTATGAGGATGATGACATTAATCAACAAGAAGAGCTAATATGTGACCAAGATATGATGGATAAATAATATGAATTTGAACAAGATTTTGGAAATGAATTTATTGAGGGAATAACAGAACCAATCGATTGAATTAACTAAAACATATTGCTTTGATGATTTCAATCTATTGGTAATATAACCAATCGATTGAATAAGAAAAATCCCGCATGTCTTGCAAAATTCAATCGATTGAAGTTTGGGAACACTGAATTTCAATCGATTAGGTAGTATAACCAATCGATTGAATTTTGCAAAAACTATGCTATCTTGCAATTTTCAATCGATTGTTTTGTGATAACTTGTAGTCTAATCGATTGAGTTACGAGAAACCTGAAATTCAATCGATTGTTTAATAATCCAATCGATTAATTTTCAAAGAAACACGATTTCACGGCTTTGGACGAACGCCACGGATCAAATGACAAAAAAGTTTATTACGATTAATGAAAGATATAATTCGTTATTTTTTTTATTTTGATTGTTAATAAACATAATAGATGAATAATAAAATAATAATTTATAAAATAAAAAATATTTTTTATAATTAAATAAAATATATAAAATTAATTTGTAATTAAAATTAGAAAATGACTATTTAGCAGTTATTAAAAAAACTTAAAAAAATATATTTTATTATAAAATCATTTAATTGTCTAAACATTCTGGACCATCAAATCCAGTGACTAGAAAGTTAATACTGAGAGAATCACAACTTGTGCTTTGGGCCTATTCGAACTCTTGTGAGGATCGAGACTTAATTATTTGAAGGATCAATTTGCAATGAGATAAAGATGGCCCTTCAAATTTTTTATTAAAAAGATAATAGTATTTTTTAAAAAAAATAAAAAATAGTTTAATTGGTTCAAATATTTTATTATAATTTAAAGTAGGGCAAAACACTACAATAAGCCAACATGAATCCAAATTTACCTATATGAGCCAAACTGAAAATCGATACAGCAATGAGCCAGATCATATTTTTATGTAATTCGAACCAGGGTAGTTCGAACTTCATCCTCAAATAATTCGAACCAGACCAGTTCGAATTTCGAAGAAAAAATTGAATGTAAATCGAACCAGACTGGTTCGAACTACTTATGCAAGTAATTCGAACCACTCCAGTTCGAATTAGGGGGAAATGTGTTCTTCATGTAATTCGAACCACCCTGGTTCGAATTACGCTTAAGCAAGGTTGGTAGTAATTCGAACCACCCTGGTTCGAATTACTAGGGAATGGGCTATATAAGGAGTTCGAATCAGGCTCATTCGAACCATTCTCACCTTCCCCTGCCCCACCAAATCTCAGAGAAAACGACCCAGATTCTGTCCGTGAAAGACCTGAACGCAATATTCTGCTCATGGAAGACGATCCGGCGCGGTTATATTGCTTGGACGGAGTCGCCCATATAGCTGGGGTCATCAACGAAGAGGTTAGTACGGAAATAACTTTGTTTTACCGGTACATGTGAGTTTGTGGTTTGGCATGCGAGTAAGATATTGGTTTAGTTGGTGGTTTATTTTAGTGGTTTATGTTAGTGATTTCTGTAAATGGTTTATTTTAGTGGTTTTTGTAAGTGATTTATGTTGGTGGTTTATCTTAGTGGTTTATCTTAGTGGTTTATGTTAGTGGTTTATCTTAGTGGTTTAGGTATGTGGTTTATGTTAGCGGTTTACGTTAACGGTTTACGTTAGTGGTTTATTTTAGTGGTTTATGTTAGTGGTTTATGTTAGTGGTTTATGTTAGTGGTTTATGTTAGTGGTTTATGTTAGTGGTTTATGTATGTGGTTTATGTAAGCGGTTTACGTTATCGGTTTACGTTAGTGGTTTTTGTTAGTGGTTTATGTTGGTGGTTTATCTTAGTGGTTTATGTTAGTGGTTTATGTTAGTGGATTATGTTACTGGTTTATGTATGTGGTTTATGTAAGCGGTTTACGTTAACGGTTTACGTTAGTGGTTTCTAGTAGTGGTTTATGTAGGCGGTTTAGTTGTGGTTTTATAATGTTAGATCTTTCATGTCAGTAGCCTATGGGGGTTTCTAATTTAAGTTTCTTATGCAAATTGTTCTCGTTCTTGGTATTTTTAAGCGTCTACACATAGTAAGATTTTTTGGTTTATCAATTATCGTGTTGGTTATGTTTGTCACCGGTAATTAAGCTGGTTCTAAGAATGCGGCTCATTTCTTCCGCAGCCTCAGCGATGCATCAGGAGCATGCGGCGGCAGCAGGGCATGGTCCTGGATGACAGATACGTTCCGTACCTGCAAATGGCTGGTCTTTACCATCTTGCAAGGTTGAACGATAGATGGTTCCGGTTGGACGAGGCCCTTGTGAGTGCGTTTGTTGAGCGATGGCGTCCGGAGACTCACACGTTTCACATGCCGTTCGGAGAGTGCACTATCACACTGCAGGACGTGGCATACCAGCTGGGTTTGCCAGTGGACGGGCATTACGTCAGCGGCTGCCTATCAGAGTTCCATATATACATCGAGGGTGGCCGTCCAGCCTGGGTTTGGTTCGAGGAGTTGTTTGGAGTGGTACCTCCTCCTAGCCAGGTTCAGAAGTACGCGGTCAACTGCAGCTGGTTTCAGGAGACGTTTGGTGAGTGCCCGGAGGGGTGCAGTTTGGAGGGGTGCAGCCCCGTCCACAGGCCGCCCTGAACATCGACTTTCTGATGTCGAAGGACGGCAGAGGCGGCGATCGATGGTTCCCGTCCCATTTGCAGAAGTGGCATCAGTATTGGGAGGACCGTACGGAGAGCGTGCTGAGATTCGATGTAGTCGCCGACCCTGGTCCGTCGCATCTGTTCTTGGATTGGTGGAGGCAGCACGGGAAGAGGTTTTTGTCTCCGGATCCGCAGTTGGGCGATCCGAGAGCCGCTGCTATTCCTGTTGAGGCCTCACAGCGGGGAGCTGGGCAAGTACCTGAGATGGATCGGCCTGACGACGTGCCGGATAGGAGGCGGGTTGATAGGAGAGCTCGCGTGGGCACACGTCGTAGCCAGCGTGACTGGGGTTGGCTTGAGCGTGCTATGGAGGCTGGCGAGGAGGCCGGCCCCGCTAGGGGTCGACGACGACATCATCCTGGCAGAGGTAGAGGGCGTGCTGCGGTTCATGCCGCTGCACCTGACCCTCAGGACGATGACGATGATCAGCATGGGCCTGAGGGCGGGGATGGTGCAGGGGCGGCCTCAGTTGCTGGTGGTAGTACCCAGGATGTGGTTCACGGAGGTGAGTGGTATGGCTCCGGGATGGGTGACGGGGCTGAGCCTAGTGACGCTGGACTTGGGTCCGGTCCTTTTGGACATTACTTTGTTGGAGTACCCACCGACGACCAGCCTCAGCAGGACGGTACTCCATGGGTTATTCCCGGATCACAGTGGCAGGACTTCCTTGGGGCAGATACGCTCGATCCGGACTTCGGCAGTCCACGGTTTCTGGCGGAGATTTCGGCTATCATGCAGGAGGACGAGCCGGGCAGGAGGCGTCCTCAGACCCCTGCCACGCAGGCACCCTTAGATGTTGATCTGAACGAGCCTGCTACGACTCCTGTTGGTGACCAGTTTGCTTTGGGAGGTACCCCACATTCCGCTTACACCGCTGCATCACAGTCTGTCGCCGGGCCGTCTGTCGCACCACTCCATTTTACGCCACCTGCACAGCCTACCCCTCATGAGGACGCAGATGAGATAGATGATGAGGAGCCGTTCATCCGCAGAGGTCAGAGGCCACGGGTTCCCCGTCGTTGTGGGACAGGCTCCCACTTGTTTAGATGATTTACATTTCATGTATTTTGGACGTTAGGGTTCACTCATGTATTTTAGATGATTTACTTTAGATCTATTTTTCCTTGTTGTATGCTCATTTTATTGTACTTAAAAATCTGTTATTTACCTAGTGGATTAGTGACTATGTATTATCATTGAATCATATGACACTGTAGTTATCAACTTTTGCAGTCATGGGATTTCTAACCAAATTCAAATTCAGATGCAACTTTTTCATTACTAGAAGGTAAAAGGATAAACAGATAACACAAATCATCTTAAATAACAAGTAACATGAAAAATAAAATCAATAAACACTAACAATAACAAGATCGCTACTACTGGCCCCCCGTGTGAGACGGTCCTCCAAGCTGTGGGCAACTCCTGCGGGTGTGTCCGGGTTGGCGACAAAGGCCACACCTCTTTGGCCGGTTCGGATCTGCCTCGTCCATGTTCGTCCGTATCCTAGTGGATCTCGGACGACCCTCTCTTGCCCGCCTCTTGGCAGGGTCCGGGATCACGGTTGGCCCGTCGTAAGGTGGCCAGAATCCCTCCGGTATCGGCGGTGTGAATCCCATCTGGTACACACGGAACACTGAACTAATCTGATACACGCTGTGAACATAAGAGGACCAGGTAACCCGTGAGTAGGCGCAGCATGCAAGTGCGTGCTGGCACGGGAAATGAAGTGCCTGGAAGTACCCGCAGTCACAGGTCCTGGATGCAAGCGATACTCTGTAGGTACCCAATGAGAAAGAGCCCGTCGGGGTGGTCTCGGCTACGGTGAACTCGGAGTTATCCCGGTCATACAAAGTCACCGTGAAGCACCTCGAATTCTTCAAGTTGGCCTCTATACACTTCACCAAGTACTGACTGAATTGCTGTCCGGTTCCCATCTGGGCCTGAGCCTCTCTACCCTTGCGAACAAAGAGTTCCGCAAGCCTTCCATATGTTGCCTTCACCAAAGAGCAAACAGGGAGGTTTCTGACACCCTTTAGGATTGAGTTCACACACTCCGAGATATTCGTCGTCATGTGACCGAATCTCCGTCCATCGTCACGATGCTGAGTCCATAAGGAATAATCAATCCGGTTCGCCCACTCACACATCGCCGGGTCTTCAGACCGAAGAATATCAAACCAGTAATCAAACTCAACCTCGGTCTTGGCATATGCGGCATTCACTAGAAGCCTACGTGCATCCTTGCCCTTGAAGGTAAGGGCAAAATTAGCCGCTATGTGTCGAATGCAGAATGCACGGTATGCAGATGGAGGTAACCAACCCCCGTCCGGAGCCTCAAGCGCAGCCTTTATGCCGTTATGCCTGTCCGATATAACCAGAAGACCGGGCTGCGGTGTCACCTGCTGTCTAAGGTGGGAGAGAAAGAATGACCAAGACTCTGCATTCTCACCTTCTACCAGTGCAAATGCAACGGGTAGAATGTTGGAGTTCCCGTCCTGTGCAATCGCGATGAGCAAAGTACCCCCGTACTTCCCATACAGATGGGTCCCATCAATGCTAACTAAAGGCTTGCAATGGCGAAATGCCTGGATGAGCGGTGGAAACGTCCAGAAAAGTCTGTGAAAAAAAGCTTGAGACTCGTCTACTTGTCCACTAACTCGAACGGGGCTCGTCCGTAGGATTGCAACAGTACCGGGCATCGTCAATTGGACACCCAAAACCCACCTGGGGAGCTCGTTGTATGACTCATCCCAGTCACCATATACGAGGGCAATTGCCTTCTGCTTCGCCATCCAGACCCTCCTGTAAGTCGGCCTAAACCCGAAGTGTGCTGCCGTCGCATTTAGGAGCACCTTGATGCTGACGGATGCATCGGCCCTAACCATTGGCATAACGAACGCGGAAATCACATGATAATCCAAGCTCCTGTGGTCACTCGAGATGGAGGTCGCAAGACAAGTGTGAGGTCCATTGTACCGCTTCACCTCCCAAATGCCCTTGCGCTTCCGCAAACTCAGTCGAATCAACCATGTGCACCCATTCCCAAACTCAGAACACTTGCCCACATAACGGCGATGATCAGACTCCACAACCTTGTACTGTACCCCTCGCCGGATGCTGTAAGTCTTCACACTTAATAGGGCCTCGTCTTTATCCTGAAACTGCTGACCAACCTGGAACTCTGTTAAACCAGCAGTCCCTTCAGCATCTCTAGCTCCGAATCCAACAGAGTGCCCTGATACACCCTCTTGCCTCATGGCATCTAGGTCCAAAGAGGAAAAATGTGGTGGATACTGCTGTGTGCCAAAACTAGAACCACCGACTACCAATGCAGCCTCAGTCGCTCCAACCTCGTCGCCGCTGTCATCCTCAATCATATCCGGCTCGACGTCGTCCTCCTCTACATCACCCAACACTCCGTCACCGACGCCAACCGGTGGAACTCCCTGTAAAGCGTTCGGCAGTATATCAACTGATCCTACCACGTCGCCTACTCCATCATTCAGATCAACAGCAAAAGACGGGGAGGCGACTGGTTCGACCGCTGGCTCGTACACAGGGACGGACGAAGAAGCAACGGCAGGCCTTGAACTCGAACCGGCTACCGCTGCTTCAGTGGTGGCATTCCGGTTCGAACCCCCTGAGCTGGATACCACATCAACCAACTTTGCCAACAACTCTGGTGTCCTAACCTCGGGAAACTGCCTCCGACATAGAAACATGACTTGCAGGTCCTCATCACTACCAATCGTGAAGCAATCATACTTCACCGTATCCTGCAAGACAGTGATTGGAATGCGATAGAAAAACTTCTTCACTCGCTTCGCACCTTCCAGACCGAGTTTCATCAGCACGGATCTAACAAGATCATCATAGCTCGTCGTTGGTTTCACCACGATACAGAGAGGATCCTTATCTGTGAACTTCACACCGGAGCGAGTTTTTCTCTTAATGGATCCTCTATGGTGAACCAAAACCCCAAAACTCTCCTCACTAGCCATATTACACCCTCTATGAGAGCAACTCACGTTTAGAACCATATATATACTGCACTGTCTACCACTAATTCGAACCGGACTGGTTCGAATTCAAATTGTGTAATTCGAACCAGCCTGGTTCGAATTACTTGATGCAGTTTCTCCCTATATAATTCGAACCAGTGTGGTTCGAATTATGTGATATGTTTTCTTCCCAAGTAATTCGAACCACCCTGGTTCGATTTACTTGAACAAATTTCCCTCTTCATAATTCGAACCACTCTGGTTCGAATTACTAATGAATTGAGTTCGAACCACACTGGTTCGAATTATATAAATATAGGGTTTGGCTCATTGCAGAAACGAATTTCAGTTTGGCTTATTTAAGTAATTTTAAAATTCCCATGGTTTATTCTGGTTTTTTGCCCTTTAAAGTATTTAGATTTAATCTTTATCTCTTATTTTTATTAACTATAATAATTTTTAATTTTAAACATTCAAAATATATTAAATTTGGACTGAATTGAGTAAATTTTATTAGCTTTCACAACACATCAAAATTAAAAAAAAATCAAATCAAATAAAAAAGTTATCTAACAAAAAAAAAAGATAAAAATAAAAAAAGATCATCTAACAATCAAATGGCTTTTATGAAAAAAAGTCAAAAGTGTATTACTTGATTGATAGATTGATTGATTCGTCTGATATTAACTATTCCAGTTTCTACAGAGCGATCATTTTCAGCAATGAAAATAATAAAGACAAGGTTAAGAAACAAGATGGAAGATGACTTTCTAGCGGATAGTTTGGTTATTTACATTGAGAAAGAAATTGCTAAAAAGTTTAGTTCTGATTCAATTATTAAAGATTTCAAGTCACTAAAAATCCGAAGAGTATCATTATAAACTATTTTTATATTTTTTATCTGTAAAATTATTTATTTATTATTTATTAGTTACAAACTTAAAAAATAATTATATTTATAAATTTTATTTTAATATTTTAATATAAATATTATTATTAAATTTTTATGTTAAATTTTTGGACCCAAAATTTTATTTCAAACTCTGCCACTATTTCAGTCTTAGCTATACATATGAGTTAAGTAAATAATAAATAGCATATTATTTTATATTAATTTAAATAAGTGAAATAAAATTACCATTGTTCAATGTTCTACTTTTATTTTTAAAAAATTAGGTCATTAGTTTTTTAATAATTTTTAGAGCAAAACCTATGATTTTTTTTAAATGAACAATTATATTTAGATCCAAACAATTATATTTATAAGATCCAATTAAACTTTGAAATTAGTTTACTCTTTACCAGAACAATATCACTATTTTCAAGATGCTTGACGTACTTAGATGTATGATATCTAAAATCGTACCTTCAGCGTGTATTCTTTACAAATATATCGTATATGCATAAGAAAATATTTATTTACTAATAAGTATTCTAAGGATATTTTTTAAGGATAGTGATATTATATATGAACAAGGATATATTTATCCATTGAGAAATGTTAGGGGTAAGTAATTTTGGTATTTTGTAATTATCAATTGACCATTAATAATATTTTTAATAATATAAAATTATATCTAATAATAAAAAATCACTCACTTTTATTTTAATAATTAAATAATAGCTAAAAAACATAAAAATTACTTGTCCCTAGACTTTTCCTTATCCATATCCTTCCTTATTCCTTCGAGCAAACACACCCAGCCACTCAACCAAGGGAAAAACCCTAGCCGCCACCACCGCCGCAAGGAGGAGCCGTCTTGCCGCCGTCCGTCACAGTCAGGGGCTTGTCTCCTCGAGTCTTCGTGCGTCGCAATCAGGGGAGTTTCTTCCAAGTCTTCAATCTGTTCGTAGCACAAGTCGCAGGCGCGCCGCTTCTCCCTCGAGCTCGGTGGTCGTCGTCTTGTCGCCATTGTCTGTCGCCATCTGTCGCAGTTAGGGGTTTGTCTCCTCGAGTCTTCGTGCGTTGCAGTCAGGGGAGTTCTCCAAGTCCTCGATCTGTTTGCAGTCCCCGTCGCAGGCGCGCCGCTTCTTCCTCGTGCTCGGCGGCCGTCATCTTGTCGCCGTCGTCTGTCGCCATCCATCCTCCTCAGCGATCGAAGGTCAGTGACTCAGAGCTCATTTGTTCTTCGTTTTTTTAATTTTTTTAAATGCTTTGTTCAGAAATCATTGCATGATTATTGAATAAGCTTTGCATTTTTAATAATTTTTAACTATAATTGAATAATTTTTTAACTGTGAATTGAACTGTGAACTGTGAACTCTGTTGAATAATTATGAATAATTATTGTTAGTTAAGCTGTGAACTTTGTTGTTGTTACTTGTTACTGAGTTGAATAATTATTGAATAATTTGCCATGGGTTCTTGTGAACCTGTGATTGATGATGATTGATGACTCTGTCGTTGTCCATTGCTCACTGCTTCTTGCTTAAATTGAAAATCTTGTTAATTAAATTGAGGATTGGTGATTAAATTGTTAACAGGACCCACTTTACAAAAAATCAAGAAAGAAATCATACATATGATCTACACAATCCATGTATTTTCATGTGTTCAGAATATCTAAACTGTGAATTTATCTTGTTACCAGGCCCAACATAGATGCTAATAGAAAACTGTTACTAAACTATGAATTCTTTGTCAAATGGTTGATATTTTTTAGGTTGGTGATCATGATAGGAAATACAGGGAAGCTTAGGATTAAAAATGGGTAAGTTGCATTTTTTGATCCATTTTTATTTTGGTTTCTATTTGGTAACAATTGTAATTGAGAACTTTCATAAGTACTTTCTCATGTTTTTAGATTGGGAGATTGCAAACTCAGACACTGCAGTTTTGATAATGCCATTTTCAGGATGCTTCCAATTTGTTTATGTAGTTCGTGTCTCTACTTGTCAATTGTTGTATATATGAACGTGTGATATATGTTGTTTGTCTCTCTGTTCTCTCTTCCTTTTTACCTTTTGTTGATTGTGGTAGAGTTGTTTGCCTATGTTTATTCACTAAAGTATTTGTATTTTGATAAGATCGTATGGCTGGCTTTGGATGATGACATTTTATGTAATATTTTAAATTTAGAAGATATTTTAAGATTTATATTAAACTATAATTATATTTTATAATGTTTATTTATAATTTATCTATTATTTTATTATAAAACGGTTTTTTCGGTTGAACCACGGTTAGACCGGTTGGACCAGTAAACTAGTGAACCAGTAATTAGAGCGGTTCAATAATCGGTCCGGTTTTCAGAACCTTGGCTTCAATGTATGTTTTCTTATTTTGTTATTTTACTGATTCTGAGTTACTGAAATCTGATTTTGAGTTGCTGATTTTTCTGAGTTTGTAAGCCTCCATCCCTACACTGCTTCAGTTTCATTTTTGGGAGTTAAATTGCTGTTTTTCTGGACTTAAGTATGTTGTTTTTCTGGGGTAATTGTTGTTTTCTGAGTTAATTTTCTTCGTTGTTCATTGTTGTTAACAGGGCTGGACTGTTGTTATCTTGTTCTGACTTCTGGGTTAATTATTGTTGACTATTGGTAATGTTCTGAGTTATTTTTGTGCTATTATTCTATTTGAGTTAATTTGTTAGTTGTTGGCTTGTCGCTGAGTAAAATTAGTTAAACTTAAAAACTTGTGCTCTTCAACTGGATCCGGCTCTGATTGATGCTGGAAGAAGGGTTTCAGTTGAAATCCTAGATGAATAAGCTTGTTTGCTGCGCCACTGTTGCTAAATAATAGCCTCAGCTAAAGCTCATCAGAAAATTGTTGAAAAGCTCTGAAATTTCACTCTGTTATTCTCTTGGAGTTGGGGATGTGGCATTTTAAGTTATATGAATCTGTGTTAAGTTTCATATATGACTTAATGTTGTTTCTTTAATAGTGTGCCTTATATGGGAATACCAAATAATATTAACTAAAGAATACCAAATAATTGATTTTAACTAATATTGAATACTTGTGTTAGTTTACTTATGCGTATTTTGATTTTATTTTTAGTTATAAATTTTGATGTTTGAAGTTATTTGGAACTTTTAATGGTAAATTATAGATAATTTATTATGTGAAATTGTAAAATTTTGAATTTTATTAGCTTACAATTCATTGAATTTAAATCTTTCAAATTATGTATTAAATTTTTAATAATTCTATTTTATATTTAATTAAATCGGTTGAACTCCGGTTGAACCCCGATTGAACTATTAAACTATTGAACCAGTCACTCCACCGGTTCATTGACCGGTTCGGTTCTCGCAACCTTGGGTAACATTGCTAATAAATAAATAAAAGGAGGTTCTAATTCCAGGGAGGATCAAAAGGGCGTTGTCGTTGAAGTTCATCTTCAGAGCTGAGTGAGTGTTGTATCTGGTTGAAGTTTTCTTCAAGCTCAAATAGTGCGTTGCCCCATCTCCTATCTAATCGTTACCTCAAAAAGCTAACATGGCGGTGGCACCCTATATCACCGCTGATGCACTTCCTAGGTTTGCTTCTCCTTCTCATTGTGTGTTTCCCACAGTTTCTCTAAATTACTAACTCTATTTTCTCTTTTTGATGTGGCAGTTGCGCCACAAAACTCTACTCAGGGTTGAAACTTCAATCTCCAAGTATCCCTAATTCCCTTGCGTGTAAACCTAATGTCTCCGCTGAGTTCTACGGAAAAGTTCACAAGAGTCTGCATTGCGGGTAACTGTTTGACCACATTTGTGATTTTGCCCCCCTTTTTTTTTGTTTTTGTTATGGAGAAAGTTTTGTTCTTTAGCTTCTGCAGTTTTCCTTATTTTGAATTGGTGCCATTTTTTGGTGTGTGCTTAACTTTGCAAAAATAAGCTTTGGCATGGATGATGATAGTTTTGTATTTGAATTGCTTTTCTTATACCTGTATTCATATGTGCAATTAACATATACTTGGTTATATGCCTAGTATTGTGCGCTTTCAGCTGATACATTCCATGAAGGAACGGTCTTTTTGCAAAATTTGAAGATTGAAAACAATAGTGAATTGTCTCTTTATGCTTAAATTTTGTGGTTGGTCTATTATGTTATGTTGCTACTGTATGCTTTGTAGGTACATCCCTTTGATTGCCAAATTTTTCAGCATAATGTGTTCAGTCCACTCTAATGCAATTTTTCTTGTTGCAGAAAGCTATGCTGTATCATATCTTTGATATTGTTGTTTGGATTAGCGAGTAGTTTTTAACTGCAATTGAGTTTGTCATGATTACTGTTATATATTATAACAAGGATTATTTTTTTGTAAGTTCTAACAAATTTGAATTATGAAAAATCTTCTTTAGTCTTTACGGCTTTACACAATAGTTGATAATCTTTGACATAGTGAAAGTGAAGTTAACAAATAAAGCATAGTTTATGTCAGATAAAAACGATATACTTAGAAGAGTTTTCACTAATGTCAAACACGTCTTTTAATTAAGAGACTAATACAAGGTGTATAAATCTTGTATATTTTCAGGTATGCTAATCACAAACCAGCAAGGGCACAAATTCAAATGATGCCCATAGGGACCCCTAGAGTCCCCTATAGGACACCTGGTGAAGGAACTTGGCAATGGGTTGATTTGTGGAATGCCCTTGTAAGTCAATAATACATCTTAATATATATCATTAATATTATGTTTTTCTGCATCTAAAAGATGCTGTTAACATTGCGTCACATACTCATTGCGTCACATACTCACATAGAAATAGATCGTTACGCATGAACCTCTAGTTTTCTTATGATTTCCATCACTCTTTAAAACATTTCTAAAAGTAAAGGGTTATTGGATGCAGTATCGAGAGCGTGTTCTCTTCATTGGACAAAACATAGATGAAGAATTTAGTAACCAAGTATTGGCAACCATGCTGTATCTTGACAGTATAGATAACGCCAAGAGGATGTATATGTACATCAATGGTCCTGGTGGAGATGTAAGCTTTCTTCTAGTGTTAGATGTTTAGTCAATTAAATATCTCTCTTTTGTGCCCACCTTTGTGTTGCTTAGTCATGTTTTTAACATGCTTAAGCTTGTTATTTGTGCAGCTTACACCAAGCTTGGCTATCTATGACACTATGCAGAGCTTGCAAAGTCCTGTAACCACCCATTGTGTTGGCTATGCCTATAATCTTGCAGCATTTCTTCTTGCAGCCGGAGAAAAGGTATCGAGTTACATTACTATCTGTTAATACAAACTGTGAAAGTTTTCTGTTTGATTTAGAGTTTATAGTGATTTCCAACATCATGTAATCATGCATGACATTGTGTGACTGACGAGATTTATTGTTGCATCTTCCAGTTGTTTCTTCACGATTAATATGAATAAAAATTATGCCTGAGATAAGGGGACGGTTGAAATAATTGGAGCATTAATAAATCACTCAGTAGTCAATATAACAAGAAAAAAAATGAAGAAATATTTTTTATGCTGCTTATGTGCTGCCTAGTGCATTCTTGATAGGACGTGTCAATTTGTTATTAGTAACATCAATTGTGTTACATTTGTTATAAGGTAAAAGATGGAAAGTTTTGTAGTTTGAATCTAAATAGGGGGGCAGTCTACTATATACAGACTTGGGATCACATTGAAAGGCCCGATCTCCCTCCTTCCAGCTCTTTATAAAAATTCAGTAAAAAAGAAAAGAATGGTAATTGATAGGGAGTGGATATTATCACTCCAATATCCACTCCCTAATTGATAATGCCAATCCTCTACGAATATTATTCTCAAATTACCCTCACAATGAAAAATTTCTCTCATCACTATGGAAAATTAAATAGCGAGGATGGAACATAATTTTGAAAAATCACACAAAAAGGGAGTGGCAGTATCTCTCTCCAAAGTCTCCTAATTTATACTGTGAAGTCCATCCTTATTTGCATCTTAAGCTTACCACTTTCTGTTCCATTCCATTGTGTTGTCACATTCATGTTGTATTGTTTACTTTTCTGCAATTTGTTGTGATGTGCTTGTATTTGTGTTTGTTGATGTCTAATGGGTTATGAAAATAGTTCCCGACATCTATTAACTTTGTGATGATGGTCTGCTGTATTGTTAAGGGCAACCGCTTTGCAATGCCTCTTTCCAGAGTTGCTCTGCAATCTCCAGCGGGAGCTGCTCGGGGTCAGGTATGTAGATATCTCTTCTGAGATTGAGGTTATTATCACTCATCAGATGTGTGAATATGATTGCTTTTACTCTTTATGCTAACGCCTTGAAAATTTTGACAGGCTGATGACATCCGCATTGAAGCAAATGAGCTTTTAAGAATCAGAGATTACCTCTTTAACGAGTTGGCTAAGAAAACAGGCCAGCCTATTGAGAGGGTCAGTTTATTCAACAATGAAATGCATGGAGATGAACATGAAAACCTGTTATCTTAAAAACTTAAGGCTTGATTGGTTTCTATTTTTATTTTCTACTTCCAATTTGATGATTTTGCTAGGAAAAAAATGACAACAATCAAGATTTTATTGTTTTCTCTTTCCCTCACATAATCTTAGAAATAGAAAATACTGAAAGTGGAAATGGAAACCGAATAGGCCCTTAAAAGTTTGTAGTTTGCTTCCATTTTATGATCATTTGTGTCAGTTCCTAGGTGTTTATATTAAATTATAAGTGTTTATCATTTGAAACTAATTTTTAATGGCATTCAGATCACCCAAGACCTGGGCAGGATGAAACGCCTCAGCGCACAGGAGGCTCTTGATTACGGGCTTATTGATCGAATTGTGAGGCCACCACGCATTAAGGCTGATGCGCCTAACAAGGAGGCAGGAACAGGCCTTGGTTAAGAACTCAGTTTGTCACCCAACCAGAGTACTCATAACGTTACAGAACCATGATTGTTTCTCGTGTTTTATTTATCTTTAGAAATATGTATAATATTTGAATAGTTAGAAATTGTTGGCAAAGATAATTGGTTTTTGTTCAGAAATTGATGAATTCCACTTGTTGAAAGCAGTAAATAATGCAGTTGAAGCTTTAAGTTCGTAACTCTACCACATCCTCATTTCTTCCCCTTTTACAGTTCTATCATGATCTTATATAAGACTTGCTCCTGCCCAAAATGTTGCTACTGCTAAAATGGCCACTTAAGTATGTACTTATATGTCAGGCTTGGGCTCAATTTAGACCTGGTCCAACCCGTTAGTCTTTTTGGCCTATTTGACCCAAATTGGGCCAAACCTTTAGAATTAGCGTCTGGTTTTTAACTTTAATTATTTTTCTAAGTTTTTCTACCGTTTTTACTGCTCTCACACAGTACTGGACAGATTTAAGTCGGTATTGTCAGCTAATTTATTGGTATGCGTTTTTAAGTGATTTTTTTGTAGGAAATTATATTTTTCAATTCAAAAAAATCTATTGAGTCTAAATATCATATTTAAACTTTCTAATTAATATTCTAAATTTTTAAATTATGTTGGGCAAATAAATTATTTTAATTAAGCAGTTAATTAATTACGATTCTTACCCTCATTAGCTATGAAGGCAGCTCCAAAAGTTATCTTTGGCAATGATGATTTACCCGGTGAATGGTGCAAAGATCCTACTATATTTATTTGTATTATATATTGTGTTAAATGAAACATTTCCAAACAAAACATAATTTTTCTACAAAGACCATCTTTTCAAAAGATATATTTAAGCCTTCCTTCACTGTATAAATATATGTGCATCAGAATCTTTGGTCAATAATTTTAGATTTCATGTGTATGACCTTTATGAAATCTGTAACTAACAATTCAGATTCAACAACTTATTTTTTCTTTCTTTTTTTTATTAAAGATAGGAAAACTCGAACCTGCGATCTCTTATACGAGTATGAAAAGACTATGCCATTTGAGATATAACTCATTGGCTTTCTTTCTTAATCCTTATTTTGAGCAAAGAAAATATTTTTCACACAATGCCTTTCGTATCTTTTGTAACAGAGAACTTGCATATACACTAAATCCAGTAAGATGAGTATACTTTTTGTAGAAGTTTTTCCTTTCTTCTAATGTATCAAATATCATGCCAATTACAAGTTTCAATTCATCCTCATAATCTGAAATTCATTCTTGTATATTTGATATTGTTGTTGTCATATTAATACTATTGTCTTGTGTATCGTATCCGTTGAAAATATACCTAATAAATTAAAAAAAATAAATTGATGAGCCATTTATAATAATAATAATAATAATAATAATAATAATAATAATAATATATCAAAATATTAAATTAACACAAATATATTAAATGTTCATACATAATAGTCAATGAAAACCTCCTGCCTATATCCCTGTAAACTGGGCTTTATGCAAGGAACTTGTGATATCTCCAAGATACCCATAAAAGGATACATTTGGTTATATATTTGTCACATTTTGATGAATTACTTATACAGAGAGTGATACGTCCATGTAAGATATGGCGAATCTTAAGATAGTTGATGACATCTATCAAAGTTGAGATAATATCCAAAATGGCCCATGAAATTTGATTTCCGACTCAATTTAGTTTTCAAAGTTTTAATTGACTCTAATCGTACCCTGAAATTTTGGCCCGTGTCTCAATTTGGCCCTTCCATCGTTTTCCGCCACCAGAAAGCTGACCTGGCAATTTTAGTTGACACCTGACACTGTCAAAACGACGTCGTTTAACTCTTGGCACCGAAATTATTTAGAAACGATGTCGTGTGACATGAGAAAGGGGTTAAACCAAAACCCAAACGTTAACGACTTCAAAATGAAACCCCAATTGACCCTTCTTCTTCCTCCTCCTCCCCTCGTATACGTACCCTCAGAGAAGAACCATGGTTGTCACTGTAACTGAAGTTTGAAGCTTTTCTTACTTGTTTCGCCCCATTGTGAAAGATTAATTGCCTGAAAATCACCATCTCTTCAAAAACAGGTTAGTAATAAAATCGTTGCTCTCAACATACCATACTCTATTTTTTGCAAAATGTTGCATGAGGTTTGTTTTTTCATTTTTTTTTGCTCTACTCATCAGTAAAACTTTTGAGGACTTTGGTTGATTATGGTTGTTGATGATGGTAGAGTTCTTGTATGCTAGGGTTTCATTTTTTTGTATGTATGTGGCTGTGATCAACTGAATCTTTCAATTCTTTGTAACGTACTCATTGATTCTTTATATTCTATTTTAAAAATGACAATCTTACTCCTTCATATCTCATTTTAGTTTAATTATCTGTCTAGTATTTTTCGGTTAAAATTACATATATTTATTTACTAGAGCAACCATTGTTAGAATAATTGTATTATTCCTTGATCAATTTAAAATGGAGTAAATTTCATAGTGGTTCCCGAGATTGACACCGTGCACCAAAATCATCCCTAAGATTTCAATTGCACCAATTATGTCCTTGAGATTGGAAAAATTGCACCACAGTAGTCCCTGAACCGTTTTTCGCTAACGATGCGCTGACGTGGCTTGATGACGTGGACCTTTGGTGACACGTGTCACCTCATGGTTTTGCCATGTGTAACGGTATGATGACATGTCGGTCAATGACACGTGGCATGCTGACATGGATAGGTATGCCACGTGTCACAATGCTATTTTACCACGTGTCAGATTATGCCACGTGTCGTAATGCTATTTGTCCACGTGTCATCCACTATGTCATCGTTACATGTGCACCAAATTGGTCCCTTACTTTACATTAAATGACTCATTTTAGTCCCTGAAATTGAATGCCATGCACCAAATTAGTCCTTTCATAAATTTTTTCTCATTTTTTTAAAAATTTAAAATTCTTATTATATATTTGAATACACTAATTTTAATTTTATCTTTTTACAAGTTATTTAAATACAAGTATTTTTATAAAATATTTTTAAAATATTAGTTTTAATTATACAATTTTTTTTACAATATTTTATTAAAAGAATTATGCGACATATTGATATTGATTTAATAAAGAGTGTAAGTTAAGAGTATAATAATATTCCTTAATACAATTTTTTTAATATTTAACACTTTAATAAATATTTTAGAAATACTTGATAAGGCACTTATTAACTAATATAAATTCATTATTCCCATCCATTTTAAGAATGTCCGATTTTCCATATAATTAACTTCTCACTAAATTAATAAGATAGATTTATACTGTCGATTATAATAATTCATTTTATCTATAACTTAATTAGGCGGCTTTTTCATATATTACACGATTAATCAATATAAGTACTTATTGTAACCATGACTTGAACAGTATTAAAACAGATACAAATAAACACAAGAGGCAATAATAAAGTTTTGGTTTTAGTTAACATTTACTCTAATGATACAAGTTAACATTATTAATTAAAAAATTTATTATAAAATATGTATAATAAAAAATATAATTAAAATTAGTCTATAAAAAATATTGAGAATTTTAAATTTATAAAAAAATAAAAAAAACTGTTGAAGGGACTAATTTGGTGCATGACATTCAATTTCAGGGACTAAATTGAGTCATTTAATACAAAGTAAGGGACCAATTTGGTGCACATGTAACGATGATATAGTGGATGACACGTGGACAAATAGCATTACGACACGTGGCATAATCTGACACGTGGTAAAATAGCATTGTGACACGTGGCATACCCATCCATGTCAGCATGCCACGTGTCGCTGACCGACACGTCATCATACCGTTACACGTGGCCAAACCATGAGGTGACACGTGTTACCAAAGGTCCACGTCATCAAGCCACGTCAGTGCGTCGTTAATGGAAAACGAGTCAGGGACTACTATGGTGCAATTTTTCCAATCTCAGGGACATAATTGGTGCAATTAGAATCTCAGGGACGATTTTGGTGCACGGCGTCAATCTCGGAGACTACTATGAGAATTTACTCATTTAAAATGACAATCTTATTCTTTCATGTTTCTCTAATAGTATAACTATACAAGTACATATATTTAGACAACTGTATTACTATAGCAACCATGATTATCGTATAAGTTTGTCATTTTAAATGATTAGAGCAATGTAGAAGGAATACAATTGACTGGACTGGATGAGGATGTACTAGACGTATTTTCACTGAGAGATTACTACAAGGTCCTAGATTATGATAACATGATTGAATATTGGTGGCTTATTCCTAGTAAACCTATAAAGAGTGTACTGTAAGTACTATATCGTGACAAGGAACTGGTAGAGATGTGCTTCTATGCAAAGAACAATGATGGAAGAGTGCACATATACTATGAGCATGGAGTTTCCCAACCCATGGTAGATGAAGCATCTGAATTGATAGCGTTAACACCCAATGCCACTGGTGTAGACAAGGATGTCAAAGGGACCACACCTATCCTAAAAAATGATACACCGACCATTCCTTCTAAAGAAATCAATCCTAAAACACCTGAATTTACTACAACCCATAGCAAATTACCCATTGACTCCATAATTGAAGGCCCTTTCAATACAACATCCAAATCACCCAACCCCCATTGAAGGAGACAACCCAATCGAAATCAAACGCAGGTGTTTAAAATCTCTCATGCATCTCCAATCGCCTCCCTCTAAGTATATAGGCCGAGGTAATGATACGCCACATCCTCTAAAGAGATAGTGTACTCATCCCAAAGTAGATGGAAGGTATAAGTCTTCGGTCTCCACAAATATAGAAATCAGGATTTGTCAAACACAAAATTTATGAGCTATATTATTTGGCAAAAATCGGCCTCTCTAAAAAATGGGAGGAGCACAGCTGATGTAGCAAGAGTGTAGCTAACACAGGTAGTATGGTGATTAAAATATATAGACATACATACAACAAAAATTCAAATAAAATAACATTAAAATAATAAAAAAAATAATTTTAATGCATTAACGGTGTAAAACGTTTATACAGTCGTGTAATTACAATGGTTTTCTTGGATAACCATTCATGCGGTTAATATAAAATGTATGATGTGATGTGATTGGATACATGTATAAAATGATTTTACATTGATGATGCATTAAAATTAAATTCATTAAAAATTAAATAAAAAATACAATAAATAAAAATACTTCTAACTATTATTTCGAAAATTTATTTTATACTATTTATTTCAAAAATTTATTTTATACTTCCAGAATCAATGATACTCTCATTCGGCTCTCTAATGACTTGGTTTGATTGATAACTTGATCGATTGGATACTTACGTCACCAAATTTTCAGTTTGACCATTTCAATCAAATTGGGCTTAATAATTGAGAAATATTGTTTGCAATAATATTCATGCATAGATCTTTTTGTATTTTTTATAGTATAGAAGATAAATTTTTTATTTTCTCTTACTTTTATTAATCTCTTTTTAATATCAAAAGTGAAACGTAAACAAGACAAGCGACACAAAGTAAGTGCATATAACATTCCTCTTAATAATTAGAGTAATATACCCGCGTTATCCAGAAAAATGTGAAATAACTGTTGATAGGTTAGACTTGTGTAGAGATCAATTGAAGGAGTATAATTGGTTCGACATTTGAAGAATGTGTCAAAAAAAGACTCTGAAATTTTAACAATTAGTTGGAAATCCAGTTTAATGCAGCTAGCTTGATGTAAATACAAAAAGAATCTTCATGATTTCAGTTTAATGCAGCTAGCTTGATTAATTGGCAATCTATGGTAATATGAGTGCCTAAGAACACAGACTACATGATACATCTTCACTTTCTTCCACGTTGATCTGCAATTGAAAATACATGTAAAATTCATAGCATATGTATTTGTTTAAATAATATTTCTTAGTAAAAACTTGTATTATTATCTCTACAATAAATGTCTAATAAAAAAACAAAAATAAAGTAGGAAATTTAAGAAGTTGCTGAAGTAAAATAAAGCCAAAGGCTAATAGCAGGTTCCAATTAAAATGTACCATCTTCATTTTTTAGTTTATCTTCTTGTCAACTTGTAACCAAAGTCAATCATTTTCCAAAAAGAAAGATTCAATGCACTGAATCAAATTAACAAAGAAAGACCAAAAAAAAAAAATTAAACTACTCCATTTGCATATATGACAAGTCATCTTTTTATTGGTCAGAAACAAAAAAAATGCATCAAATGCACAATATACAAATGCATTGAACCAAGCACCTTTATTAAAGGGGAAAAGAAAAAATAAAAAACAGAAACTAAACTAAGAAATCAAAACATCAAACCCCTTTTCCGTGCTTATGTAATGTTCTTTAAGTTTCAAAAGATCCTAACTCTACTAAGTCACAAGAATGATTGCTAAGCTATATTTTGCAATATCTTTCATTTAATTGCGTTGAATTAGAAAAATAATTAACATATTGATAATGACAAACATGATTAAGTTGGATTAATATCCTAAATGATTTTTGATGAAATAATTTAAGTGTGCAGGGTCAAAATTTTTTTTTTTTTTTTTTTTTTGCAGTCCAAACCAATGAAGCAAAATGCACCCAAGTGAGCTGAATGGAAATTGATTCACAAACCAAGCCCAATGTCAAACAACCATAGTGAATCAAACCTAAGCTAGGTTCACAAGTGCACTTCGGATAAACAAGAAAGAGAGAGAACTTCATCTTCAAGCTCACACACACCAAAAAAGAAAGAAAGAGAAAGCCAATCAAGAAAGTAATATCCAATCAAACTAATCAAGAGCATGTTAAGTTAAGTCAGAGGTTAAAGGTAATTAGTTACCATTTGCATGCAAGTTGATTTCTTCACTTCTTCCCTAACTCTCTGCACAACCATTTCAAATAACAAGATGATAGAGGTGGCTGAACTTGATCTATTGTAAATCAATGGCCTACAATGTTACTTGGAGCTAAAGCACTTTTTCATGAGTTTGGAGTTGGGATTATCACTGAACAAATATATTTTTGCTGACTCTGCCCTCCTCGGTCAAATACAGCACCAGATTTAAAATCCTTAATTTGGGAGTTGAATTGAAGAAAGAGAAAGGTAGATCTTTGCTAGCCCAAGGTCCAAGAAGTTGACTTTGAGAAAAACCCTAAATGTGGCTCTGATGAAGATACAAAAAGAAAAAGGATTCACATTAGAGCTTAAGGAGAGAGAACTAGAATCTGAGTTTGTTAGAGAGCTTCACTAAGAGTGTTCAACATTTTGGACAGTGTTTCTACATCAAAAAAATATTCCGTTAAGATGGGGAGCTTCTTCAGAGAGAGCTGAATCCGGTTCAACTTATAGCACAAAGGTTGTGAATCATCATCTCCTTCATTATTTACTGTTTGTATTTTAGTTTCAATGTATATCTTTCTTTGTTTTCTTTCTGAGGTAAAAGGCAAGAAAGTGAGGCATTGATAAAAGCTACATTGTGGAAAAAGGCTAAGTGAAACACTTGAGAGAAAAGACAAGAGTGATTTCAGATTTCTTTTGGTTGTATTTTCTATGTTGTATCAAGTACCTGAGAGGTATCCCCTGCTAAGTTAGGTAAGCACTTAATGTGTCTAGTTTAGGTAGTTACATTACCAAATCAAGTTTATATGGAAGCTTGATGTGTCTCAGATAGGATTACATTGAGTGCTAGAGAATTGGTGTATGTAATATTTAAAAGATAGTAAAAATTCCACCAATATTGTAGTAGAGACTGGATGTAGGTTGCATTGCACAAAACAACTGAACCAGGATATATGGTTGTGTCACCTTCTACCTCTCTGCTTTAGTTCTATTTTCTGATTTTTATGAGACAAAACGAAATTATCTCCTGGTTAATCCGCTGCGCAAACCAAACAGAAGCCAAGTTTAAATTTCTGCTTTTAAAGCTTAATCAATTAAAGTTAAAGAAGGCCATAGATTCAACTCTCATTCTCTAAACCTTTTAGAACCTTCAATTGTTATCAGGAGCCAAGGTCTCAAGAATCAAGGTTAACAGCTTGGAGCAAAGGTTCAATGGTGAATAACTTGGGCACGACCACAGTGGCCTATACGCTAATAGAGGGTCAGTCAAACAACATGCCTCCCTTTTTCAATGGGAAAAACTATGCTTACTGGAAAGAAAGGATGCAGATCTTCATTCAATCAATTGATTACAACATATGGAGGATAGTTGTGAGTGGTCCCAAAATCCCAACAAAAATTAGTGCTGATGGAGTGGTGACTCCAAAGGAAGAAGCTGAATGGAATAATGATGACAAAAAGAAGGTGGAGCTGAATGCTAAAGTTATAAACTTGTTACACTGTGCTATCAGCTTCGAGGAGTACCGAAAGGTGTCTAGATGCAAGACGACAAAAGAAATATGGGAGAAATTCCAGGTTACATACGAAGGCACCAAGCAAGTCAAAGAAACAAGGATTGATATGTTGCGTAAAGAATGAGATGTTTACCATGAAGGATGAAGAAAGCATTGATGAGATGTTTGAGAGATTCTCAATCATCATCAACAGCCTTGATTCTATGGGCTTGACACACACTGAACAAACTCTGGTGAGAAAAGTCCTTAGAAGTCTCACAAAAGAATGAGAAACAAAAGCCACTGTCCTAGCCGAAAGTAACAATCTGAACCCACTAACATATGATGAGTTGAGAGGGAAACTCCTAGCCTATGAAACCACACACACAAGCCAAGACTCAAAGAAAAAAGGAGTAGCCTTAAAATCAAAAGTAGAACCTGATGAGAGTGAGTCTAGTGACAGTTTTTCAAATGACGAACTTGTGTTTTTTGCTAGGAGACTAAGGAGGCTCATGAGGAACAAAGGCAGGTGCAAAGGTTCAAGCTCAAAGGAGTACAAAAAGAATTTGAGCAAGGTGATATGTCACAACTGCAAGAAGGGTGGACACTTCAACTTCAACTGTCTAAATATTAAAAAGGAGGACAAGGCTAAAAAAGAAAAGAAGTGCTCATGGCTTCTTGGGAGGATCTAGAGAACGGTTTGGATGAGGAAGAAAACTCCGAATATGAAGCTCAAGTTGATTTTATGGCTGGTAAAGATCAACTAGATGAGGTAAATTACTATGACCTATCTATGGATGATTTACATGTTATTGTTGATTATCTCGATCTCACCCATCATTCTGAGAAATTGTTGAATAAATATAACAAATGCAAATATGAAAATAAAGTGTTGAAGGCAGAAAATGATTTCTTGTAAGAAAAAGTAAAGGAGACCGAATGTGCCATTGATCGCATTGAAGAAAATAAATTTTTAAAATCTGAAATTGAAAAACTTAAAGGAAAGTACATTATTGATCCTTCTCAAGAACTTGTTGCTGAAAATGAAAGATTAAATGAAATGATTAAAAGGTTGAATAGTGATTTAGCAAAATTTTCTCATAGTTCAAGCAACTTAGACAAATTACTTGCAAATCAAAGACCATTGTTTGAAAAATCATGTTTGGCCTATATGTCAAAAGAGGATGCAGTTTTTGAAAAACTAATTGCAAAAGTCATGGCCTCTTCTTCAAATACAAAACCCACTTTTAATAAATCTGGTCTTGGATATGTTTCCAACTATGAGGCTGCCTTTGAAAAGCCATATTTTGAGGAAATTGCATCTTCATCAAGAACCGAACCTGTTTCAAACAATTCGGGTCAGGGCCGCTTCTCAAATAATGAGGTTGCTTTCAAAAAATCACATTTTTACAAAAGAACCACATATTCAAGAAGCCCATTTGCCCCAAAATATTCTGGTTTAAGACCTTTGGCAAAAAGAGGTGCATATGCTAGAAATGAATTTGTCAAAAGTAATGCATCATTTTCAAGAACCAGAAAATTTCACTCTTTTAATCATTATCAGCATCAAAGCTTCAATCACTTTAACATGCACCCAGAAATTATTGTTTTAATTGCAAAAAACTTGGTCACTCTTACTCCTAATACTTTATTAACAAAAGAAGAGTACCAAACATACAATGTTATTTGTAACTTTAATGCACTTGGGCAACTAAGATGGATTAACTTCAAAGGATCCAAATTAGTTTGGATACCTAAGGTTACTTAAGAGTGTATACAGATTTGCATAGCATCCAATAAGAAGAAAGACATGTAGTACTTGGATAGCGGATGCTCTAGCACATGACAGAAAGGTCAACTTTCTTCATCAAACTCAACAAGTTTGATGGAGGATTTGTGACCTTTGGAGATGATGGTAAAGGTAAAATCATTACTGTTGAAAAAGTAGGTAAAAATCACTTTACCTTTATTGATGATGTCATTTTGGTTGATAGTTTGAGGCATAATCTTTTTAGTATTAGCCAATTGTGTGATTTGGGTTACTTGGTAATATTCAAAAGATTGGAATGCCGTGTTGTGAGTAAAAAGACTAATGAAGTATTGTTTGTTGCTAATCAGTGTGATAATGTGTATGGCCTTACTCTTGATGAATTAAAGAATTAAAATATAGCTTGTTTTCATTCTAAAGAATCTGAAAAATGGCTATGGCACAAAACATTAGGCCATGCTAGCATGTTTCAAATGAACAAGCTTGTTAAAAAAGGTTTAGTGAGAGGTCTTCCTTTGATAAAATTTGACAAAGATATTACTTGTGATGCATGTCAAATGAGAAAACAAACAAAAATTTTATTTAAATCAAAGGAAGATATTTCTACTAAAAGACCACTTGAGCTGCTACATATTGATCTCTTTGGTCCAACAAGAACTCAAGGATTGGGTGGTAAACAGTATGGTTTGGTGATTGTGGATAATTACACAAGATTTGGTTGGGTTTTGTTCCTTGTGCATAAAAATGATACCTTTAATTTTTGCCTTTTGAGATTTTTAGCAAAAGAATTCAAAATGAGAAGGATTTAAAGATTGCTTCTATTAGAAGTGATCATGGTAAAGAATTTGAAAAAATATTTTGAATCCTTTTGTGATGAATTTGGAATATCACAAAATTTCTCTTGTCCAAGAACACCACAACAAAATGGTGTTGTTGTGAGAAGAAATAGAATCATTCAAGAAATGACTAGGGCCATGCTATGTGAAAGTGATGTTCCAAAATTTTTCTTTGGGCTGAAGTTGTTAATACTGCATGCTACATTTTAAATAGAAGAATCATAAGAAAGTTTTTAAAGAAAACCTCTTATGAGCTTTGGAAAGAAAACCCACCAAATTTGAATTATCTTCATATCTTTGGATGCAAATGTTTCGTTTTAAACAACAAAGAAAATATAGGAGAATTTGATCCAAAAGCATATGAGTGCTTATTTGTAGGCTATTCCACAACTAGCAAAGCATATAGAGTTTATCATCAAGATACTAAAATTATTGAGGAGTCCATACCTGTTACTTTTTGTGATATTAACATGGTTGAAAGTGTTATGGAAGATCGTGATGCAGGAAATCAAGTGAAAAGTAATAATAGTAATGCCCAAAACCTAGAAAAAGACAAATCAGGGCAACCTGATTCTGAACCTACCTACTGCTCTTCTGCAGGAGAGCTCTATTGATCCCATCTTAACTGGACCGGAACAGACCAATCAGTTCGATCAAAAAATCGATGAATCGGACCTTAAACCAGTCTGGGTTAACATTTTAACCGAATAAGCAAACAAACCGGTCAAACTTGAAAAACTCGATCAAACCCAGCCTAAACCGAGGATCGAACCGGACCAGTTGGCCCATTGACGTCAGCACGTGCATCACTCAAATTTAAAAAAATGGAGCACGTGCATCACTCAAATTTAAAAAAATGGAGACTATGCTACGCACTACGTTTGAACTTGAGTCTTTCAAGTTATAAAGGAGCCTGCAACCCCTAGACCAAGTTTACTCTTTGTTATATATTGTATCTTTTTATAAATATATTACTAATTATTAGACATATTCTAATTAATAACTTTATGTATTAACTCTTTTAGTCATACAAATTTAAGATATTTTTTTATCTTTTTATTCTAATGAATAGTGTTCATATTAGTTTAATTTATTTTATATTTTATATTTACTCTTTCTTAAATTAATTATTTTTAATTATATATAATTATTAAAATAAACATTAACTTTGTAAAATATCTATAAATTAAAAAAAGATAAGCAAAAATTTTTTATTAATCATAACATATTTTTGTTATTGATAATTGTATGACATCTATTAAAATATTTTTCAACATATATTTGAATAATGTAATAGCTACTAATTAATTAATGAATTAGAAAAAAAAAAGTTAATTTAATATAAAAAATTAAACTTTATACAATTATTTAATTATGAACGGGTCAATTGGTTTAACCTATGACCCACCGGTTGAACCAGTGATCTAGTAATCTGGCCGGGTCGATTGTCAGTTCGGTTTTGATAACTATACTCTTGGGTAAAGGCTATGGAAGAAGAGTTTCATTAATTTGAAAAGAATCAAGTTTTGACACTTGTTCCTAAACCAAATAGAAAGAAAGTGACTGGCACCAAGTGGATCTTTAGGAACAAATTGGGTGAAGATGGAAACATTGCTAGGAACAAAGCAAGATTGGTGGCACAAGGATATGATCAAGAAGAAGGAATAGGTTTTGATGAATCTTTTGCTCCTGTGGTCCGAATGAAAGTTATAAGGCTTCTTCTAGCTTATGCTGCCTATTGTGGCTTTAAATTATTTCAAATGGACGTAAATGTACATTTTTTAATGGAATAATTGATAGAGAAGTTTATGTGGCACAACCACCTGGTTTTGAAAATAAAGAGTTTCCAAATCATATTTTCAAACTTTCAAAAGCTCTTTATGGTTTAAGACAAGCTTCTAGAGCTTGGTATGAAAGACTCAGTTCTTTCCTTTTAAAAATGATTTTCAAGGAGGTACCACTAACACTACTCTATTTATTAAGAACTCTAATGATTCTTTCATTCTAGTCCAAATTTATGTTGATGACATTATCTTTGGATCAGCAAATGAATCTTTGTGCTAAATTTGGAAAACTCATGATAAGTGAATTTGACATGAGTATGATGGGTGAACTTAATTTCTTCCTTATGCTTCAAATTAAACAAACTGAAAATAAAATTTTTATTCATCAAGAGAAGTATGTCAAGGAATTAGTTAGAAAGTTTGGTATGAAAAATGCCAAATCCATGGGAACTCCCATGCACCCTAACTCAAAGTTAGAAAAGGATAAAACTGAGAAAGATGTTGATGAGACTAAGTATAGAAGAATGATTAGTTCTCTCATGTATTTAACTTCCTCTAGACATGATATTGTGCAAATTGTTGGAATTTTTTTAAGGTTCTAATCGCAACCAAAAGAATCACATCTTTCTGCAGTTAAGAGAACATTAGATATGTTCATGATACTTCTAACTTTGGTTTATGGTACCTTAGGACTAATGATTTTTCTGCAGTTGGCTACTGTGATGCAGACTTTGCTGGAGATAGAATTGATAGAAGAAACATGTCTGTCATATGTTGTTTTCTAGGCAGATCTTTGAATGTTTGGTCGAGCGAAAAGCAATCCATAGCGGCTCTTTCCACTGCTAAAGCTAAACACATTGCTGCTTCCTCTTGTTGTTCTCAGTCACTTTGGTTGAAAACTCAACTTGCTGATTATAAATTGAATGTCGGGAATATTCTCTTGTTGTGTGACAACATGAGTGCCATAAATATTTCCAAAAATCCAGTTTTGCACTCAAGAACTAAACATATTGAAGTAAGATTTCACTCAATAAGGGAACATATTCAAAAGGGCAATATTAGCATTTAATTTGTTAAATCAGAGGATCAATTAGCTGATATATTTACTAAACCTCTGGCTGAAGATAAATTTTGCAAATTAAGAACTTGCTTAGGCATTCTTAATTATGATTCATTGTTTTAGCCTTGCAAATGTGCTGGTTGAGAATTTTGTCTTTGAAATTGGGAGGAGACAATTCTGATCAAGTGATAAGTCATTTTCCTGGATCTTGGTTTCTAGAGACAGTATCGAGTTATGAATCATGTGGGCCAACTTTTCTGGTCAGATTTCTTGTGGTCCATTGTGTTTCCTTAAAACACAACTACCTTTGGGCCTAATGGGTGTTACCTTTATCTTTTTGGGGCTTTTCATTTTGCATTTTGCTAAAATGATTTTTTTTAAATTTGTTTTATTATCTTTATTTCTTTTATTTTAAAATAAAAGCTTTTTAACATGATGTCAAGTCTTTTCAAGAAGTAGTCAAAGATTTTGCACATGCATGTTTCCAAGATATCATTTGCTTGTAGCAGTTACTAAAGCAAAACTTCTCATATATGCTTGCATGCCATTTCAGTTTCTTCATTCCAATTTTTTTTTTGAAAACTGCATCACCTACTAAGCATAATTTTCACATGTGATTTAATTACAAGAGAAAGAAAAAAATTCGGTTATGATGAGAAAAGAGTGGGAGTGATTAAAAATTTAGTTACATTGCAGCTAAAAAGAGAGAAGGTTCGGTATAGATAAAGAGAGAGAGAAAGAGAGAGAAAGTTATTAAAGATGTGTGATCATATATTAATTTTTTAGATGATGTAATTAAAGCACTCTTCAAGAAATCCATCATATGATGAATTAAATATGTGGTAGTTGATAAATAAGAGTGGCTAAAACTCGTGGTGGAGATTAATTCTTGGAGAGATAATTAGCAAAAATGGTAATTATGTGCTCACTAGTTTTGGCTGTTTCAGGTAAAACGGCTAAAAATACCAGTATGAGAAATACTAGCAGTAAAGAATATCTTAGCTCTAAAATATGTTTAGAATATTTTATTAGAGCTAAACTAATCAAGTAATACTAGTAAAAAAATTTTATCGGATGAATTTAGACCCCCTAAATAAAATTCATCATTACTAGTACTATTTTGTTTTATATAAAAAATATTATTATATTAATGTACTTTTTCTCTCGTTTATTTATTGTCCTTACTTTTCTTTCATTGCTTTTTCTCTCTACCTCTGTAGAACATTTTTTTTTTTGTGTTTGCTTCATTATATCGAGATGAACTGGGATATTATTTCTACAAAAAAGTGGGATGTTACACGAATCAAAATTTTATACTACTAAATACATTTCAAAGTTTAAATTCATATAACCTTCGTAATTTCAATTTTCAATATCCATATAATAATTTATTTTCTATTTTACAACAACATAATCGAAATTCACAAACACCACAAATATTCATTCTAAACCATATTTAACTTGTCAATAAAAAATATAATCCCAATATCCTTATCATTTCTAACTCAATTAATTAAGTACATCAAGGCCTGACTTAGTCGATGTTGGTGGCTCATCACCATCAAATATATACTAGTCCAAATTCGTATTATTCAAATTTTGCCGACCTTCATGAATTAGATGCTATCAACCTCAATGATGATAAAATTGAAAGTCGCAAGCAAGATAGCATTCAACACTAGAAATGATAAGAGGAGGAGATGCAGATCAATGTGCGGTTGAATGTTTCAACTGACCTTATAATCAGTACTGAACAAAAGTGTGAAATATTTTGGAACCAGATCCATAACTACAGTGAAGAATTTAACCCAAGTATGAAAAATGGGCAGTTACATCTAGAAAACGATGGTATAAGATCAACAAGGCAATTATACAATTTACTAGTTATTACAATCAAGTTACTAAAAACATAAGTGGTTCGAATTCTGATGATATAAAGGAGTTGACCTATAAATTCTATTTCACAAAATATGGTAAAAAAAATTTCACTTTTGAGAAGCATTGGAATATGCTTCATTTGCAATAAAAATAAAAAAAGCCAATTACCAACACAAAATGGAGGTTCCAAGAGAATCAATGTAAGTGCAATTGGAGTATACTCATCGTCATCCGATCTAGAAACATCATTGACTCTTCCATTTGTCCACAAGGATCAAAGAAGGGTAAGAGAAAGGGTAAGAAAAATACAAATGTCTGAAGACCTTAAAGAGAAGAAATCATTAGTAGTTAAGAAATTATCTCTCATAAATAATATTAAGAATGTTAAGAAAAAGTGAGTTATTTGATAGAGAGAAAAAAAGAGAAGAGAAGGAAAATATAGAAAATATTATGACAATCAAGAAAAAGGAGTTGTAAATTAAAACGACAATAAAGAAATAAGAATTACAAATTCAGAGGTACATCAAAGGAATGGAGATAAATGCAAAGGAATAGAAAATAGAAAGGATGACAAAGATATAGAAATGAAGATAATTGCAAAAAAAAGAATGAGAAATGGAGAGGACATATAAATACTTAATACTAACACATTTACAATGAGTAAAAGATGAGTTTTTCATGAAATTACATGTAAAATAATTATTGTAAAAAGTGATTTATTTAATTGTTGATTGTATTTATAGAGTTAAGTAGTAAATTAATATTACTTATTTAATTTTCATTATATATATTTATTTGTTGAGTAATGTGTTTTATCCTATTTGGAATGTATTATACTTTTATAATAAAAATTAATTTAATAGCTATATTAATTTATTTTATTTTAATTAATTAAATAAGTGAGACTATATAAAATTAGTTCTTTTTATTGGAGAAGAGAGAAATATCTTTAGTTTCTATTTACTTTTATTTATGATATAAAAATTGATATATAATTATTTTTTATGACAAATGAATCATAAATAGAGACCAAGTAGAGTTCCATTCCAAATGGAACTGCTCTTAGACTAGTTCCAACGAAAAAAAAAGTTATCACTTTATTTTATTTTATGTGAGAAAAAATATTAGAAAAATTTTCACATGTTTCATCCACTTTTAATAATACATTGGTATGACAATCATGGACAAGATGACAATTAAAATCTTGTCATATTTAATATTGTGTAACGGCGAAAAAGACCATAAAAAACACTTAAACGACAACTAAGCCTACCCTTCAAAGAAAGCTTGTTTGGTGAGATAGCTGAGTTAGAATAAACTGCTGGTGGCTCTTGGCTATTGGGTATATGAGATTGTGCACTCTTGTCGAAGGTTAGAAAAGTGTATGAGGAAAAGAAAGGTGTAATTTTGGTGCCACATGAAATGTTTCTTCACCGAAGACAATCTTGAGAAGCATAATTGCATTGCTAAGTTCAGACATCTTCCCAAGGAAAACAGCCGATTGGAAGAAATTCCAGCGGCTGATTCCTTTCCCGGCAACCTTCTCTCCAGTGGCTGACTCGTTGCGATATCGTCTCCCTCCGTTATCGAAGCAGCAAGGTTCACATCTTGTAGGGCCTTCCATTCAATCAAGGAAAGTTGTAGTATTATGTTCATCAGGATTGGGGAGGTAGGTTCCACCAGGAGGGAGCTTAGTTGTTGTAACTGTATTTTTTTTATTCTCTCTTTTTTTTGTGTTGTTTCCAGGTCGGGTTGGTCTTCGGAGACCCTGCCTAATCCCTTAAAAAAAAAAGAAGAAATGTCTTCATCAAAGAATATGATTATTGGAGTAAAAATAGATGAAATTACAGGGGGGGTTACTGACATGGTGGGGTTTGGGGTCTTCCACTACTGTGTTTTTGTTGAATGAATGGGTTCATTGGTGCGATGGAGTCAAGTATTGAGTCGCTTCTAGCATGGCTGGTGCAGTGTGCTGGGCAAACAAAGTTGGTGGGATAGATACTCAGTGCAACTAAGTGTGTCGCATTTGAAGCAATAGGTGAGTTTCACTTTGAAATCTCGAATACTAAAAATCCCGACACAGTAAGTATACCTGATTGTGCTAATTATTGCAATGATTCCAGTTTATTCAGAGAGGATGGCATTCTACAACGGTGTTGTAGAGGGAACGTCCCAGTGGAATGTGAGGAGCAGAGATAATTGGGCTCAATGCAAGGTGTAGATTTGGATGAGCAGGTACATTCATATTAGTGTTTGAAATGACGCTTTAATCTCTAAATGGTTGGTGAGATATGTTGTGGTTTAAATGTTCGTTTCAAAGGGAAAAATGGTTAATTGCTTTGTAGTCAGAGTTAGGGGAGTGTTTGGGGAAAGGGGAAAATTAGCAAAAATATGCTTTTTAAGATAATGTGTTGTTATAGTTGCCAATGTAGATGATAATATTAGTTCCTGATGATGTAGCTGTTGTGCGAAATCCATTATTGAAAATTTGATGTGTATAGTAAAACAGGGGGTAGGAACAGTATTGTTAATGAATCTAATCAGAAACTGTTATTGACAGATTTAACATTAAATGTTGGCTTCGAGTGTTAGTAATATTTGGTGATGTGGTTAGTCCTTACTGGTATTGTGAACCGTAGCGATGCATGGAATTTAGTGTTATATGATATGCGTTGTTTTCTATTTGGAGGGAATAAGAGGTGTTCATAGTTCAGTTATAAAACTGCACCAAACCATTTTGAATAGTTTAGCAACTGAACTAAAATGCTTTTTCACATAAAAATTAGTTTTAAACCAGCCTATAATGTAGTGTATCAGTTTAAACCAATTCATAAAAATAAAACCAGTTTTAATTTAGTAAACTAGTTTAAACTGATTTAAACGCAAAAGCTATTTTTTAACATATAGAAAAATAATTTTAACTATTCTCCCCCCTTTCTCTTCCACCTTTTTGTCGCCCCATATCTCTCTGTCCACCTCTCTCGACCTCTCTTCTTTGTTTTTGTATCATCAATTATGTTTTCTTTAGCTTCTTTCTTTCTTTGTTTTACTTTTTTTTTATCTCTTTGTTACAATGATTTCTTGCTTATTATCATCGTTATAAAATCTTTCATTTTAATATGGTCATGGATTGATTAAACTGAAATTGTACACTTATGGGGTTGTTTGAAAAAATATTTGGGCTGGTTCTTAGTTTTTTATTTCAAGAAAATAACAAAGTTGCATAGTAGAATAACAAAATGTAAGAGCAATTTTTCAAATGCAAAAAATTTGGTTGTGTTTTTTAAATTTACGACTCGTTAAATATATATTAAAAAACTATGAAGACCTGAGTCATTAAATTAAAGCTCAAACTATGACACTTGTTATGACATCATAATCATTTTATGCTACCAAAACAATCGGAAAAATGCTTTGTTTTGATATTATTATAGTGAAATTAGACACCAATTTTATTTGGTTTAAAACCAAATTGAACCATAAAAATTAGTTTTTAACACACTAGTTTTTTTAAAAAAAAGTGTAGTTTCAGTTAGTTTTTTTACCTAAAAAGCTTGATTTATTTAAAGCAGTTTTAGTTCAGTTTGGTTAAACTGATTTTGTTAAACACCCCTAGTCCTAATGATGAATAATAGATTTCAATAATTATACAGGAAGCATTATATGACATGGGAGTTGAAGCAGAAGAATACGTTGGTAACTATGAAAGCAAGGATGATGGGCATAACGATAGATGGGTTCAAGTGGGATGAAGGAGTGGGACCAGATGATGTCCTTCGAATGGAGTTTAATACTCTCGATGAAGTCAGGTCCTTTTATAATAGCTATAGCTGATTAAAGGGATTTGCTACGAGGCAAGGGAGAAAGGTAACAAATAGTGCAGGGGATATTGTATGATATACATTTGTGTGCAATAGGCAAGGATATCGAGAGAAAAAATGGCTAGAGATGGCTAATCGAAAGAGGGAGCATAAGATTATGACTCGTTGTGGTTGTCTTGCCAAGATGAGGATAAAACGAAAAAATGGGAGTTGCAAATGGTATATGTCTCAGTTTATGGATGAGCATAATCATGAACTTACATCTCGCAAGTACATTGATTATTTGAGGTTGCACAGGAGGATATCTGATGTAGAGATTGCACAAATGACTAGCATGAGGGAGGTTGGTATCAGCATTCCCAAAATATATGAATCTTTTGCGGCACAAGTTCGGAGTTTTAACCTTGTGACATTCACAAAGCAGGACATGTATAATGAGGTGCGGCGACAAAGAGGAAAGCAAAATTGAGATGTAAGCACTGCAATTCGATACTTGGAAGGTGTATCCTGTGTAGACAACAGAATGTTTTGGAGGTAAAAGGTTAGATCCGAAACCAATCTTTGTGACCTATTTTGGAGCGACAGGCGCAGCCAGTTTGACTATGTCGTATTCGGAGATGTTCTTGCCTTCGATGCTACGTATGGCCGAAACAAGTACAATTTGCATGTCGTTGTGTTTTTGGGAGTTAACCACCACAACCAAACCTGGTCTTTGGATATGCAATGGTTTCATGCGAATTATAAGAGTCCTACATTTGGGTTCTACAACAGTTTTTGGAATGCATCAGGGGCTGATTGTGCATTGCTCGGGCACTGAGTCGAGGGAAATAGCCTATAGAGAAGAAAGAGAACGTTAGTTCAGAATAAACATTCGCATCTTGCTGGGAGTGGGAGTGCCAAATAAGAATCCCTATTTGGTTAGAAAAGGTACCCATTTTCTTCCTCAATGAGCTTATAATCGGTTGGCACAACTTGTTCATCTTCCATTACTGACGACATAGTCAGAAACACAGCACCAGAAGTTAGGAACTAGAGAATGGGGAGAAGATATGGAGTAGGCGAATGTGGGATCCCTATATAAGCAAGTTTTGCTCTATGAGCCATGTAAAGCGTTTCTTTCTCCGGACAAGACGTGTACAGCAGAGTATGGCCCACAGATAGAGTGTGATGACTGTGATCTGATGTGCATCTGTTAATCCACTATAGTTTGCTCTGTGCCCACTAGACCCGGCAAATATCGTTTCCTCTCCACCCCTCCCCCCTCCCCCCTCCCTTGAATGTTGTGTTCGAAAGGCCACAAAAGATTTGTTCGTCGTTAGGCCAAGCCATACATCGATTTAGTGGATACCAACAAGCCATTTACTTGGAAAACCTTGGCAATTTGTGAAAGTTCAAATTTAATCCGTCGCTGTAACTTTTTTCAATAATATTTCACATAAAAATTTAAGTTGTTCATTATGTTTTAACTTCTTCTATAATTAGAAGTAAATTATTTGATTTGTCTATGAAAATTTAAATTTTATTTTACAATAATATATTTCAAAACTAAATTTCATATACTACAATATCTTCTTTGTATGTTAAAAGATTTTTTTAAATAATTATTAAGATAGAACTTTATTCCTCTCAATAAATATTAGATCATAAAATTTTTTTATAAGTAAGAATGAGCATCAAAGTAATATATGGTTACTTTGGATTAGTTTTAAAAAATACTTAAAAAATAATCTTAACCCTTTAAATCAATTCAACGATTATAAATGCATTGTTGTTGTAAAATAAATAAGGAAACTATAATAAATATATAATAGAGAAATATAAATATACTCTTATCTCACTATAATATAAGTAATCTCTATATTTACTAATATTATAGATAATGTAGTTTAAAACTAAAGAGAGATAAAAGAGAGAAAATATTTCTATAGTAAAAGAAGAGAAGATTGTTTTATTGATGCGTATTACTTCAACCGTAGCTTCTCTTATTTATACATGTAACAAGATTTGATTTTCAAACTTCATTTATTTTGATTGTCTTGGAGAGAGGTTCCTTCAATATTGAGAATGTTAGCCCACATGGTCATCCACATCCTTATCTCAACACTCCCCTTTGGATGACCATTTAGGATTATTGCCTCGTTAAAACCTTATTAAAGAAAAATCCAATGGGAAAAAAATCTTAGTGAAGGAAAAAGAGTACAATATCCTTTAGTGATGGGGACTGCCTCATTAAAAACCTTGTCAAGAAAAAACCCAATGGGAAAAAAATCTGACCAAGGAAAAAAGAGTACAGTCTCCCCCTCTTCTCGACATCATTTAATGTCTCGAAATCGGCGCATCCCAATTTCATGTACCAATCTTTCAAAGGAGGATTTTGGGAGTGACTTTGTGAATAAATCTGCCAGATTGTCACTTGAGCGGATCTGTTGGACATCAATTGTCCCTTGATTTTGAAGATCATGAGTGAAGAAGAATTTAGGAGAAATATGCTTTGTTCTATCACCTTTGATATATCCGCCTTTAAGTTGAGCAATACATGCTGCATTATCTTCAAATAGGACAGTTAGAGCTATCTTCTGATCAATCAGTCCACATGATGATAGAATATATTGGATCAAACTCCTCAGCTAAAAACACTCGCGACTAGCTTCATGTATTACTAGTATTTCAGCATGATTAGAGGAAGTTGCAGCAATAGTCTGTTTCGTGGACCTCCATGATATAGCTGTACCACCATATGTGAATAGGTATCCTGTCTGAGATCTCCCTTTATGTGGATCAGACAAGTATCCGGCATCTGCATAGCCAACTAGTTGTGACTTGGATCCATAGGGATAAAACAATCCCATATCAACCGTTCCATGAAGATATCGAAAGATTTGTTTGATTCCACTCCAATGTCTTCTGGTTGGAGAGGAACTATATCTTGCTAGTAAATTCACAGCAAATGATATATCGGGTCGTGTATTATTAGCAAGATACATTAGTGCTCCAATGGCACTATGATATGGTACTTCAGGACCAAGGATATCTTCATTTTCTTCTTTAGGACGGAATTGATCCTTTTTCACATCCAAAGATCTTACGATCATTGGGGTACTTAATGGATGTGACTTATCCATATAAAATCTCTTCAAGATCCTTTCTGTGTATGTTGTTTAATGAATAAAGATCCCACTTTTTATATGCTCGATCTGCAGGCCGAAACAAAACTTAGTCCTTCCAAGATCTTTCATCTCAAACTCTTCTTTTAGAGTTTTTATAATTGTTGGAATCTCTTCAGGAGTCCCAATAATATTTAAATCATCAAAGTACACAGCAATTATAATGAATCCAGATGTAGATTTCTTTATGAAAACACATGGACAGATATCATCATTCTTGAATCCATTTTTGGCCAGATACTCAGTAAGACGATTATACTACATTCGTCCAGATTGCTTTAGACCATATAAAGATCTTTGTAATTTGACTGAGTATAACCCTTGTGAATATTCATTGGATGGTTTAGATATCTTTAGTCTTTCAGGGACTTTCATATAGATATCCCGATATAATGAGCCAAATAAATAGGCTGTTACCACATCCATTAAATGCATATGCAATTTATGATATGCAGATAAACTGACCAAATAACGCAATGTTATCACATCCACTACAGGGAAATACGTTTCTTCGTAATCTATACCGGGCCTTTGTGAAAAACCTTGTGCCACAAGTCGGGCTTTGTAGCGCACAACTTCATTTTTCTCATTTCATTTTCTCACAAATACCCATCGGTATCTAACAGGTTTTACATCTTCTGGTGTACGGACTACAGGTCCAAAGACTTCACGTTTTGCAAGTGAGTCTAATTCAGCCTTCATGGCTTCTTTCCATTTTGGCCAATCATTCCTTTGTCGACATTCTTCGACTGATCTTGGCTCAAGATCCTTACTTTCATGTATGATATTCAATGCCACATTATATGCAAATATTTCATTGATAATTGTCTTATTTCGGTCCCATTTCTCTCCTGTAAAGACATAATTTATCGAGATCTCGTCATTTTCACAATTTTCAGATACCTGAACGTCTTCTGGCGTTAACATTATATCAGAATTTTGGACGACTGCAGGTGTCTCTACTATGTCTTTTTCAACAGGAATCGTATTTACCTCTTTTCGCTTTCGAGGATTTTTATCTTTGGAACCGACAGGCCTGCCACGCTTCTGGCGTGAATTTGGTTCAATGGCTACTTGTCCTACTGGGACATCAATTCGAATCGGGGCATTTTTCGCTGGTATATAAGATTTGGTTATCCTCTTTGTATCGGAAAATGCATCAGGCAATTCATTTGCTATTCTTTGCAAATGTATAATCTTTTGAACTTCTAGTTCACATTACCCTGATCGAGGATCTAAATGCATCAACGATGATGCATTCCAATTAAGTTCCTTTTCAGGAAGCTTATTCTCTTCCCCTAATGTTGGAAATTTTGATTCATCAAAATGACAATCCACAAACCGGGCTTTAAATACATCTCCAATTTGTATCTCAAGATACCACACTATAGAGGGAGAATCATATCCAACATATATCCCCATTTTTTTTTGGGGTCCCATTTTGGTGCGATTAGGTGGTGCAATGGGAACATATATCGCACACCCAAATATTCTTAAATGGGAAACATTTGGCTGCTGGCCAAAAGCTAATTGCATTGGAGAGAATTGATGGTAACTCGTTGGCCTCAAACGAATAAGTGCTGCGGCATGTAAAATAGCATGCCCCAAACCGACGTTGGGAGATTTGTTCTCATAAGTAAGGGTCTAGCAATTAATTGGAGGCGTTTAATAAGTGATTCTGCTAACCCATTTTGTGTGTGAACATAAGCTACTAGATGTTCAACACTTATTTCATTAGCCATACAGTAAGCATCAAAAGCTTGGGAAGTAAATTCACCAGCATTATCAAGATGAATTGCTTTGATTGGATTTTCTGGAAATTGTGCTTTTAATCGAATAATTTGAGCCAGTAATCTCGCAAACGCCAGGTTGCGAGAAGATAATAAGCACACATGTGACCATCTCGAAGATGCGTCTATCAGGACCATAAAATATCTAAAAGATCCACATGGTGGATGAATAGGTCCACATATATCACCTTGAATCCTTTCTAGGAATTCAGGGGACTCAAATCCAATCTTTACTGGTGATGGCCTTAAAATTAATTTCCCTTAAGAACATGCAACACAACAAAATTCACTAGTTTTAACAATCTTCTGGTTCTTTAGTGAATGTCCATGAGAGTTTTCAATAATTCTTCTTATCATGGTTGTTCCCGGATGACCCAATCTATCATGCCAAGTTATGAATTCATTTGGGCTAGTAAACTTCTGGTTTACAATGGCATGTGATTCAATTGCACTAATCTTGGTGTAATATAACCCAGATGAAAGTGAGGGTAATTTTTCTAATATAACCTTCTTATTTAAATCATGAGTTGTGATATATAAATACTTATGATTTTCCTCATTCATTGTCTCAACATGATATCTATTTCGGCGAATATCTTTTAAACTCAACAAGTTCCTCAGGGACTTGGTAGATAATAGTGCATTATTTATTATAAATTTTGTTCCTCCAGGAAACAAAATTATAGATCTTCCGGAGCCTTCTATCACATTGCCCGAGCCAATAATAGTATTAACATATTCTTCTTTTGGCACAAGATGGGTAAAATATATAGTACTTTTAAGAATAGTGTGCAAACTTGCACTATTCGCAAGGCAAATATCTTCAGAATATGTCCTTGCCATTTTTCTTCAAAAACAAATGATAATAATAATAAAATGAGTAGAAATGCATGCACAGTAAAATTATTCACATGAATACTTAACAAACACATACATATATCAAACTATTCCATCATTGATCAAATAGCCAATATTTCTTTCAGAATTCTTAAAGAAATTAGATACATCATAATGAGTGGTGGAATTTTCATCATTTGAAACAAAATTTGTTTCCTTTCCTTTGTCATCCTTTTTCAAGGATACTTGATAAAGATCAACTAGGTGCCTTGGGGTACGACAGGTACGTGAACAATGGTCATTTCCACCACAACGGAAGTATTTATCCTCAATTGATTTACTTTGCCCATTGTTTCTTTCTTTATCCCACTTCTGGTGAGATCCTTTCTTATGAACATAATTTCTTTTCCTTCCATAACTTTTCTTGTTATCAAAATCTTACCATTTACCTCTTCTGGGGTTATAATTTGCCGCATTTGCTTCAGAAAATGGGGCGGCGCCAGCTGGGCGCGCTTCATAATTTCTTAACAGTAACTCATTGTTGCGACAAGAAAGCAAGAAATTAGCTCAAACAAAATTTTTTAATCTTTTTTCTCGATTGCTACTGCAGGAGCACATTCGAGGCATGGAAGGTCGATAAAGTTTTCTCTAACATATCGGTCTTGAGGAGATATCACCGTCTTTTGATGATTGTACCTTTCTTCAAGGTCTTTCCACAGATCTGCAGAATCTTTTAATGTGGGATATTCAATTTTCAATCATACGTCAAGATGACGACGAAAGAAAATTATAGCTTTGGCTATATCCTTCTGGGATGTATTATTTTCAGCCTTAATGGTATTTTCAAGATCCATTGAATCAAGATGGATTTTAACATCTAGTATCCATGATAAATAATTATTTTCAGATATATCAAAAGCATTATATTCAAGATGAAAGAGTTTCGACATAATGAAAATTTGTTACCTGAGTCTTCCTAAAAATTTGATCAGAGTCTCGTGCTGATAACGTGTTGTAAAATAAATAAGGAAACTATAATAAATATATAATAGAGAAATATAAATATACTCTTATCTCACTATAATATAAGCAATCTTTATATTTACTAATATTATAGATAATGTAGTTTAAAACTAAAGAGAGATAAAAGAGAGAGAAAATATTTCTATAGTAAAAGAAGAGAAGATTGTTTTATTGATGCGTATTACTTCAACCGTAGCTTCTCTTATTTATACATGTAACAAGATTTGATTTTCAAACTTCATTTATTTTGATTGTCTTGGAGAGAGGTTCCTTCAATATTGAGAATGTTAGCCCACGTGGTTATCCACATCCTTATCTCAACAATTGTCAACATTAACATCAAAGAAATATCTAAAAACAATAATCATAGAAAGACAAAAGACGAAATAAATATTTGTTCCATTATTATATTGTCTTTGTTCCCACATTACATTGTAAATTACTTTTTTTAGAATGATGTTTAAAAAGGTTATTTTGTAAGATTTAACATGCAGTTATATATATCATATTAAATTTAATTTAGTATCAAAACTAAAAATAAAAAAAAAAATAACTAGTGATAATATTCTTTTTAAAATTGGTCAATTAGTTAATTACTATACTGAAGCTTAATTTTCTAAATATAAGTAAATTCTTTATTTTTCTTCTTCAAAAGTTAATTGAGATAAGAAAAAATGTTATCCATCTATTAAATAATAGAAAAATTATAAGAAATCGACTTTTAGTTATCCAACTTTAATTCATTTTTCTTTTTTAACTATCAAAAATCTCATTTTTAGGAGAGTTGACTATTTAAATTTTAAGATAAATAAAATAATTTTAAAAATATTTATTGATATTGATTGAAATTATCAGAAAAATTCAACTTCCTAAATAAAGTTTAATTCAAATTTTTTTGTTTTAAATCTTGTACATAATTATTATCGATATAAGTAAAATTATTAGTTTTTTTTTCTGATGCATATACATAATTTTAGTTTAAAATCACAAAAATTTTCGGTGTCTTAAACTTGAACTTCAGAAATAGACTCGATTGTTAATGATTATAAAAAATAAATGAGAAAATAATTAAAGATATATTTGTCTCTTTATAAAAAGATTTGGTCTTCTTAAATATTATAAAAAGATTTAGTCATTCTTAATAATTTTAGTATTAAAAGTCCTTATTAATAATTAAATCTTCCTAACGGTCTTTTAGAGTAATTTTTTCATAAAAATATATTTTGTGATTATAAAATACTTGAAATACATTTTAAAAATAAACCAATCAAACATATTTGTAGTATTTGTTCAATATCTAGAAATCAGTCTTCTTTTTCTAAAATAATTATATTTTTTTAGAATGTGAAAAGTTAAAAACAAAATTTATTTTGTTAAAATAAAAATACAAAACAAAAGCAAAAAACTCTTTTCGCAACCCAACGCTTTCAAAACAACCATTTCAAGCGTAGTTTCCTTCCCCATGCGAACTCCAAAAACTAACAACCTTTAAAAAAACTTCATTTTATTACCTCTTCCTACATGAAAAGCGGGATTTCATTCCCACTATCGACGAGATCGGGTACATTGAAAATTGGTTTGCCAGTGTTGCCTTACATAACTCCTCTCTTACATTTGTAATCTTTATCCTATTCTTGAAGGACACATCACACCATTTACACAAAAGATGAAACTTGCCCAAAATTTGCTACCTGCCCTCCTACAATACAGAGGTTGCTTTTGGCGTTAAGCCAGTCATTGATGGTAAATTCTATCGCCGACTACTCTTCACACCTGCACTGACCACATCTGCATTGACGTTTCTATACCACAACCCGAGCATGAAGATATATCCGAATGAAATAATACTGAATTGGAACTTTTCTTAGTCTGTGCAACATTCCTTCCATGCAAAATAAAAAAATTGATGTCAAGATAAACTAAAAACAAAATACTGTTTGAAAAAAAAACCTAAAATAACATATCAATCGACAAAAGACAAAATTAAAAGTTAGTGAAATTTATGTAAAAATAAATTTTATATAATCTTATTTTATTTAAAAATATAAATATTATACCTAAATGTATTTGAATTTAATTTAAAAAATTTAGAATTTATTTTTATAATTCAAAAACAAAACTTAATATTTTTCACCAAGGTTCTGAAAACCGAACCGGTCATCGAACCGCTCTAGCTACTGGTTCACTGGTTCATAGGTTCAACCGGTTCGACTGTGGTTGAACCGAAAAAACCGTTTTATAATAAAATAATAAATAAAATATAAATAAACACATGAAAATATAATTATAGTCTAATCTAAACTTTAAAATATCATTCAAATTAAAAGTACTACATAAACCAGAATGTTATAATCTCATTCAAATACAAATTCAAAAGTCAAAAAACAAAACAACCAATCAAACATAACATAGCAGCATCAAAATGATCCAAGTTTGTCATCAATCATCAACCCTACCAAGTGGAATAAGATTTTTTGTTGTATATCTTTCTAAAGAATGTACACCTGTGAATAACTAACAACCCATCTACAATAGAGCAGGATCATCATCACCGCCTTCTAAGATGTCCATGTTTAATCTTCATTTACATAATTAAACAAATATTTATATACCAAAAAATGTAATGAGAGAATCATTCAAAGGTACCTCTCCTGCAGCTTTTTTTGAAACTTCCCCCTCTGAAGCTAGAGCTCGGTCAGCACATAAATGGGAATGAGCCACATTTCCAACATAAGTGAAATCAATCAAATCATACATGTTATTGCCATCACCAATAATGAACTGTTCAAGAGAGAATTAAAATTAAAGAATTAAAAGACTTTAAGAAATTTTCTGGTAATAAGTTACATGTGCATATTGCTCTGTCCAAATCCCTCTTTGTTTCTGGAAGCACAAAGGTTTTCTATTATTTGCAACAAGCCAATTTCTTTCAATTCATGGATAATTTGAATCATCAAGCTATGTCCCACTCAAGATTAATTGTCCAGATTAATTAGCTACTGAAGGAGAGTACAAAAATTTATTAGGGCACTCACTACAGATGCAGTGCAAAGCATAGCCTTCAGCAGAAACTCACATTAAGAGTCAGGAAGTATGACTGAGTATGCCATAGCATCAGCTACAAGGCTCTACAAAGCAGTAAAGTCAAGCTAATTGCTAACTCTTCTCATTCTTCTCAGCCCAAAGGGGATAGGATATAAGAGCAGAGAACAGATCGAATAAACATTAAGCCTGTCTAAATCATGCAAAAACTACAAAAATGTATTCATAACAGTTTCAGAGACTCAGAGTTCAGTTCATCAGAATCAGTATCAGATTTCATCACAAAATCATGTTCATAACTAAATTAAAAATTACCTGGAGATGAGGAAATCTATTGCTTTCTCTCAGAGCTCGAAGGACTTCACCGCTTCAACGCTTCAACGCTTCAACCGAACTCTACTGCTTTCTCTCAGAGGCAGAGCTCGACGGAGGTGACTGGTCGAAGTGGCTGAGGGCGCGACGGAGCTGAGTGCGCGATGGAGCAGAGGGCGCGACGGTGCTGACTGCGCGAGGTATCTGACGGCGCGATGGACCCAACGGCGCCACGGAGCTGACGGCGCGATGGTGCTGACGGCGTGACGGAGGTGAAGGCGCGATGGTGCTGAAGGCGTTCTCTCTGTCTCTCACAGTCTCACTCTCTCTGACCCTTGCTTCAGGACGCTGGAGTGTTGCTGGACGAAAGGAAAGTGCGAAGGGAAAAACTGAAAAGGGAATTAGGGTTCCAAAATGCAAAACGCAGCCGTTTTGCTACAAGGCTAAAAAACCGGCCGGGTCCCGGTTCGGTTCGACCCACCGGTAACCGGCCGGTTCGTCAGTTCAACGCCGGTTTTCAAATCCTGCGATTTTTCTTATTATCCGAACCGCTTTAGTGTCCGGTTCACGGTTCGACCGGTTCGACCGGCCGGTTCGAACCGGTTTTCAGAACATTGTTTTTCACCTTTATATATTTGCGCTAGCGAAATAGAAACACACAACAATTTTCGGCGCTCGCAAAGTTCGCTATTTCTCACCTGGCGTAGGCAATGGACAACAACAACAACAACAACAACAACAACAACAACAACAACAACAACAACAACAATAATTATAATAATACTAACAGTAAATATAAGTGATGAAAAATAATAATAATATTTAAATTAACAATAATAATAACAATACTATTTAAATTAACAATAATAATATTTAAACTATAACAAAATAAAATATCACTATAAAATATATTGACATTTTTAACTAAATATGTAAAAATACAATATGCATCTATTTGATTAAGATTTTTTTGACAAATGTTCCACTCAACTTAGCATCCATATTATTGAATTATTCCTACACGCTTTATCATTAATTTTTTTTAAATTGAAAAATATATTGTGTTATTCAGGATAAGTTGAGTATTTTTTTAATGTTGAAATAAAAAATTGGAAGGTGCGATTTGATAATAAAATTTGACAAATACACAAATCTAATCCTTAAATTTGTGATTCAAAAAGAAAATAAAAAATTTATAAACACAAATCTGACTCTCAGATTTGTGAAATGTGACCCTCAGATTTTTGGATTTCAAATCTGACCTTTAGATTTTTGGTTTTCAAATCTGAGCCTCTGATTTTTTTTACTTTACTTCCACAATTTTGTAAACAGCCCTCATCTCCATAATACAAAAAAAAAACACCTTCTTCTCCAATATTAAAAATAAAAAGCGTTTATCTTCAACATAAGCTTCGGACACGCTAAATTGATGTAATCATGTCAAACTTTATAGCTTACTAACATCTTAAATCAACATTAGCCTACTAAAATACCGATAAAGTGTGAAGTAATCATGTTTTAGCCAAACATTCATACCAAAGTATGCTAAGTAAACAATGCCTTTCTTGAACAACATGAACAACGGGTCCTAAAATTGGTCCAATTCAACTAAAAACACACTACACCCCTAATTTCTCCCCAATCCTAATTTTAACCATCCTAATTTTTACCATCCTAATCATCCACCCCCTTTTTGACCTAGCAGTAAACAAGTTTCCTACCCCGAAACTGAAAGTGCAGTCACCGAGGAGAGCCCTCACCGTCGGCGCTCCATTACTAATCCCTACCAAGCTTGCTACAACGTGAACAGCCGTCGGAACCAAATAGCTTCTCGCCACCAGCTTCCATCCATCTTATCTCTCCGCTGCTACCGTCATCCAGAGCGCCCAGAGCGCCTCCCTCATGTAACCGTCAAGCGTCTGACATCGTGTACGAGCCCCTGGTCGTCGTACAGCCGCACCCCCGTGTCGTCCACTATCGGCCCACACTCGCAGTTGACGGCTTGGTCTTGTTTGCACCGCCTGTCGTCTTCCTCTATCAACCCTGACGCCATCGTTCTATGTGCCTGGTCGCATCCATCAAAGGTCAGTCAAAGGCTAACTATTTTTTTACTAATTAGATGTTCATTAAATTCTTTTGGTGATGGTTGTTTTGAACGGTTTTGCTGGTTGTGCGCATTGCTGAATCTGTTTAACTTTCGGGAGTGTTGATGGACATGATGGCAGGTTAATATTGTTGAATAGCCTCTTTTTTTCGTCTTGTTTTTTAATAGTTGACTGAATTCAGGTTTGTTCTGTCCCCGGGTATTAGTAAGTCATCAATTGGTTTGAAGCACGTTTTTTAAATTTGTTGCAATATGAGTTGTTTATGTATTGTAAAACAGATGGTTATTTCACTATGTGCATGGATGGTTGAAATTTTTTACAAGAATGTGAAATTTGTTTGAGTCTGGTGACCAATTTTTTGCTTCCATTAGTTCACCTACCTGTCTGTCACATGTGAATTACCATTCAATTTACCCGTTAGGTGTGTTTGATTTTGTAAAAATATGGTTTAAGTGGTTTCATTTGTTTTAGTTTTAGAATAATCTGCAAGCCAAATTATAATGCAACAACACCTATCTGTATATACGGTTTTCGAACTAGGTTAGGGTTGTTTGTTAGATTTTTAATCACAGTTGAAAGTGTAATATGTTTTTTCTGCACATGATTACTTGGTTATTTTGTTAGCTTTTGACCTTGGATATTCAATTTTGACTGCTTCCTTTGCAAGAAGATTATTATACCTGATTTTTGGTTGTTTGCCTGGTTACTTATATTGCTCGCTACTGTTGTTATACCGTTGTTGAGTTCCAATTTTTTTTCCTTAGAACATGGATGGTAATATTACATGGTGCATGGATGCTTGGATTAAAGCCAACAGTACGAAATATGTTTGAGTTTAGTGACCATTTTTTAGCATTTTTAGTTTATGTATTTGTGTTTCATGTGATTTACTTTGAAATTCTATCCATTAGGGATGTTTGGTTTTGGTTATGAATACTATGGAAGCCTAATTATAATATCATCAAAAATTATGTGTATATGGTTCTGGAATTTGGTTGGTATTATTTTTTGTGGTTTTAATCACAAATAAAATTGTAGTATGCTAATAATCCACGCATTTACGTTGTTAGTATGGTAACTTTTGATTGTGGATGTTCGACCAGGACTGCTTACTTATCCGGATGATTATTTCACCTGGTGTTTAGTTGTTTGCCTGTTTGTTCTAGTGGTTGATTATGTGATTGGTTGATTTTTTTGTTGTGATTGATAGTTGATTTTGTTAGCACTGCACAATATTAGTTGCTTTGCTTATCTGAAAAGGCGTCCATAATTAGTGTTTACCCATTTTAGTGTTATGCTGCTGTGTGTGTCGAGCTTTTGGGGTGGTTAGTTAGGTTTGTAATTCTAGTCTTATGATAACGTGTAGTAAGTGGCAAGGGATTTGTTTATTCAATTCACCATTTTAGTCCTATAATTTTGGAAAAGGATTTATTTGTTCAATTCACCATGAATGGGGACGTTTGTTTCACTTGTGAAGGGTATAATCTGCTTGTCATGCATGTTACACCATGCAGTTAATAGTTAAACATGTTATTTGTGAGTTCTTGTTACAGTGATTTATTCCAATGTGTTTGCAAGGATATTGGTGGCTGTATGCGTTTGAGGTGACAAGGAAAAGGGTGTTGGTAATCGATAGTCTGCATGATGAGGCACCCGACGATCAACAGAGGAAATTAGATGCATATGGGGTAAGCTAAAACACCCACTAATCTCCATATGCGTTGTTTATGGATACATCAATAACAAAAAATAAAAATTGACGAAATATCACTGAGTATTTTATAGGGACGACTAATTGAAGACATGGCTAAAGTGGTCATCCCGACATACGATCGCAGTACAAATGGCCCAAGTTATGCATATGCCAAACTCTCTATGCAACCAAACTGGTAAGTAGAGCACACCCAACAAATGTATCCATTCGCAATTGCTGTAACATTGATATCATCTTGATAGCACCATTCTTACTTCATTATGTAGTTGGGATTGTGGCATCTATGCCATTAAATTCATAGAGACATGGACTGAAGATTGTAAACTAGATGAATGGGACGATGTAAGTTAACCGGTCACTTTGTTTTTAATTTGTTATTTGTATTTCATATTACTTTGACACTTCGAACATTGCACTCACAATGAAAACACCATGCAAGATATGCTTCGATCAATGAGAGTGGAGCTCATGGTGGATATTGTCATGGGAGCACACAATGAATCAATTGATCAGGTGCAAACTTTGTTGGAATAAAATGATGAACGTGTACGCCATAACCATCTAAGAAACAAGAAAAAGGAGGTTAAATCACCATTCACAGCACCAAGCACAAGGACATTAATGAAACGGGTCAGAAGATTACCTGTAAAGAAGAACCGGAAAGGGAGAAAGCAATAGATGTACTTAGTTTTAATACCACAAATACGTTTTTGGCATTATTTACGTGTTTTAGCGGTGGAGTTTTGTTATAACAGATAGAATAAATTTTCATAGTGAATAACAGTTATATGGTGTATTAGTTTTCAAACTCCTCTGATTCTGTTCCATGATATTAGCGATGCGTAAAAGCTAATAGTAAAAAATGACACATGTAAAGGTAAGAGTATCCATCTGCATGCCTAATGAATCACAACTAATAGAAATAACCATCTGCTAGCCTATTGAATCGAACATCCAGCCTATACTACTTGTAACTAATCTGACACACTACACCAAGACTATTACAAATAACCCTCTGGGTACCAATAGAAATAACCATCTGCTAACCTATTGAATTGAACATCCAACCTAAACTACTTGTAACTAATTATACACACCACACCAAGACTATTACAAATAACCATCTAGGTACTAATAAAAATAACCATTCGCTAGCCTATTGAATCAAACATACAGCCTTAACTACATGTAACTAAACACACATGCTACACCAAGACTGCTACAAATAATCATCCAAGTACCAAGAGAAATAAACATCCGCTACCCTATTGAATCGAACATCCAGTCTAAAGTACTTGTAACTAATCATACACACTACACTAAGACTATTACAAATAATCATCTTGGTACCAATAGAAATAACCATCCGGGTACCTAGTGAAATGAACATTTAGAGTCACTCAAATGGTAACTAGTTAAACTAAAAGCAATCAAACAATTACAAAAGCTAATATTAGGGTAACCATCTGCACATATACAGAGTTGAATATCCAGGCGTCTTCAGCAATTGTTAAATGTAGTCAAGTCAAACTAGTCAACATGAATAACCATCCAATACAGGAACAAAATAACCATCTACAACCCTAATCCGTTGAACATCCGAATTATGTAACAAGTAATTTCGTAAAGAAAAAAGTAATCACTAATGTATTCTTCCAACAAATTGAACACAACATGAATTCATTCAACATTAGCCTACAACTAGTCAAACCACATAAAAAATAGAAACACGCTGGCCACGTGCACATAGCAAGAATCCAAAGTCACAAAATACCAGTTTCATAGACATTTGACCATCAACAACTCGAACTACAAAATAACCATCAAACATACATATTGTTGGAACACCAAACAAAAAGGACCTCTAATATAACATTGCAAATTCTGTATCCAAAATAGTCTGGGTATTGCCAAAAGAGTTTAACAGGGACATGAATCCACCAACTCCTTGCGGAACAATCTACCGAGCGGGAGCATCCAAATCTACATTTCTACAAGATTCTACACGATTATCCTGAAATAAACAAACTCAAACAAAAACAAGTCATTATCGACATAATCAACTATGTACTAAAAGTGAAACTTTAAATTAATTACGATACCTACCTGGTCTGAACTCTTCTGCTTTCTCTGCATGGATTTCTTGATCGATTTTTCCAACTCATATCCGAGCCTTTAACTTTTGGCCGACCCTTTGTGGTTACCTTTGATGGACCTTGAATGTCCTCTGTGCCCACCATGGAGGAAGTCTCTGTGGCGATGCTAGTGTGTGCATCATTCAGAGCAGCATGCAACATGTCTGCTTCATCGTCACCATTCACAAATTCCTACGCAACGCTGTAGAAGTGTGCACACAACCCTCTGAATAAGTTGTGGCTCTAATACGAACGTCTCACTTTGTGACTACTCTTAATGTAGGTGTGCTTGCGCTTTATGTTCTTGCTCCAACAAGGGAGAACATAGTAGGAAGGCACTTTATTCACTTTGTAAGAGGAAAACACTACAAGACAGTGGCAACACAGTATACCTGTACTCTCGAACAAGTTGCACTCACATCAAACCTTGTGAGTCGAATGGTCAAAATGGATGTTGTGCGTAACATATCAGGTCTTCTCATAGGCTAGTATTTCCTCTTCCATTTTTACATAGGGCAAGTCACCCTGTTCATAAACGGCACGAATATTACAATCAGCCTTCTTGCCAAACTCCATTTGGACATCCCTGAACATGTTATTGGTGTACTCTTGTTGAAATTGTCTTTCAATGGCTGAGCTAGTTTCACATGGGATTACTCCTCTCGAGTCTGCAGCATCATCCTCCAGTTTCTTCTACTCCTTGTTTCCAAGCACATTGTCAAACTCGTGGATGAACTGAACCAAGCTAGCCTTGCAATGTAAGAATCCACTAAAGAATGTGTGCATACTCTCACTCCTTTGCATACTCCTCATAGTAGCCTAAAATTGACCCTCGAAAAAGATCGGCACCCACAAGCATCGGTCCTCAAACAGGTTTACACAAAACAAAACACCAAAAACAGAACCCCGCATAAGGAACAGATTTTCAGAACAAAATACAAGAACATTACAATATCTAAGCAATTACGATACATGATTTAACTTAAAAGACATGAACCTGATAGCCATGTGTTGTGATGTAGGTTGAACTCAATGAATTCTGCCCAACCATCATCAAAACCTTAAACCGACCGAGAGTTCCATATAATGTGATTCAGCTCAGCATTCAACCTTCTAAACCTAGCATAACCTCCGAGCTTATACGATATCTTTTTCGTTATATGCAGATGCACCAATGGTGGCGTGTATTGGGTAAGACCTTCCTAATTGCACCAAATATGGACCTGCACTGGTCTATGATGATGCCCTGCGGTGCAGTTCCCATGCACTTCAACCATTGCGTGAACACCCACTCGAAACTTGGGATCTCCTTGCTGCCTAATAGAGCACAGCCTAGCAAAGTAGACTTACCATGGTGGTTTACACCGACAAAAGACGCAAACGGTAATCTATGCCTAAAGGGAAAACAACCACATTTAGGAACATCCAGCTAATACAAAATAACAAATAAAAAGTAAAGAACGTCAACGTAAATAAATTTTACCGGTTCGTGTTGTATGTGGTATCAAATGACACCAAGTCTCCATAGTATTCAGAAGACGCCTTGCACCTTGCATCCACCCAAACTTCACTCCTAAACTTATAATCGTCGTCCACATTCACTGCGTAGAAGAAGTTCAGATTTGTTTCCTTCATGCGCATGAAATAATTCAGCATCTATTTGACATCTGCGTTGACATTAGTGGATCGGAGTATTTATGAGATGTAATTTCTGGCATCTTTCTCTGAGAAGCCCTGGTTCGACGGCCTACCAACCTCATTAGCCAATGATAGAAATGTCTTGTTGGATCGAATGTCTGCCCATCATTAATCTCAATCACGCATTTCGCATGCTTGGTCAACTCACTATTCTCGTGGTAGTGCACTGCCTTTTTAGTTGAACATGGGTGCGAGTGCCTCAAATCAACCTTCAACAAGACCCAATTTTGCTTCTCCGTAACAAACTTTGCATATATCCTTGCTTTGCACCCCATGACTGCAATTGTGTTCTTCCATGTCAGTGCTTTGACACGAGACCCACGGAAGCCCTCTCGATTACAATAAATAGATTGGTTAATCGGCCCCTTTGTCATCCTGTCAAAATTTGTGTTCCGTATCTTACTTACAAAACTGACTTTCTTTGCGTAGCTTGCATAAAAATCCTGGGCCAGCTTCAAATGCTCAAACCGCATCCCAACTCTTGGTATTTCATCTTCGGCAAGGTAACTGTGATTCAGTAATTGCAAATCAGTTCAAAATAGACATCATTCGATGAACATAAGGATTAATGGTCGATTCAAACATGCGGTTCAAGAAAAAATAACAATAAACTAGAGTCCAAACCTCATCAACAAGATCCATGTCATCACTTCCAAACTCAGTAATATCCGTACATTTTATGGTCTACAATCAACTATACACAAACACAAACAAACAAACTAATTAGATACCGTACTATTAAATAAATATCAACTAAAAAGATTTTATGAATACTTTTTCTAAAAATATCATCAAAAATTTATTACTATACATGAATGAAAAGAAATCATAACAATGAGACATCTACTCATAAAAAGTCCCACCTAACTAGTTAGTCTTATATTAATTATTTATATAGAGCATGCATAGATCCACTACATCTGAAGTATACCTACACAACCTAAAAGCGAGTTTTCTTCTATGCTTTGAAAAGTCAAAAAGCGAGTCTATTATTGACGGACCAGAACACCGTAAAAAAATTTTGTGAATGAATATCGTCATGGTTAAAGAATGTTGAGCTTCAAATAACCATCTCATTTATATAAAAATAAACATACGTCCCAATGCACCAATATACATTTCTTACCTTGTTAGACTTTTCACCTTCCACATTGCAAGAATTGAGAAGGTTGTCATTTGAATGCGTGGTATTGTCGTCGGTGAAGGAAGCTGGGGCATGACAAACCGGTTCAACCACATTGGACTCCATTGAAGTGGCTGTGAGAGGTCACGTATGTATGAAACGACAGTCGTTGTATTCAAGCGGTTCAATTGGAGACGAAGAAGCGGTGACGGTGGACGCGGTGGGTTGCGGGGGGCGGCATGGTGCGCGGGTTTGTGGGTTGTGGGAAAAAAATTTTCAACGCATGGCGGACTGCTCAGACGTTGGCATAGAGGGAGGCGGCATCGGTTGCAGCTGTGCGGCGATGGCTGCAGTCCAGGGCGGGAAAAGTCCAGCAAGAGTAAGAGAAGATCAACGGCTAGTTGCAGAACCTCAATTCACCAACAAAGCACGTGCTGTTAAAGGTGATGAAACATGTAACTGCACAATATGCAAATCCTACTTTTTTAAAATTTGAAATATGGTTATTATTAGAAATTAATTACTCATGCCATTAATTAAATTTAGGATTAATTTACTTTTTTAACCCCATTGTTCACATTGTTTAGCAATGTTATTGTCTACCTATACTTTTCCATCTAATAATACTAACGCTTCGTTTGGTAAAATTTTTCAAAGAGGAGCTTGTACTTTTCAAAAGCACAAGTATCTCGTTTTATGTTTGGTAAATTAAGGTAGCGTTTGAAAGAGAGATTGAAATTGGAAGACAGAAATTAGAATAAATCTCAATATTGTGTTTGGTGTAAAGATATACAGAACTGAGTTATATGTCAGTATTTTGTTTGGTTCAAAATAAAAACAAATACAAAAATAAATAAAATGACTAAATTGCCCTTGCGATAATCAGAGATTTCAATAGAAAAATAATCTTAATCTTCAAGTCACATACTAAAAATTTAGATTCAGATCAACTAATCAATTGTATGAATTCATACACAAACAACACAGAAATCAATCAATTGTATGAATCAATTCAAAGTCAAAGAGGAACAGAGAAGCCATAAACAATCAACACAGAAACTTAGAGGAGAAAAAAAAAGATTGTAAAAAAATAACTTCCATAAGCTACTTTCGAAGAGTAAAAGTTGTACTAAACCAAGTTCAAGTAATCAGTCTTTCCGTTTGCTTTAAATTAATTACTATCAAAATAAACTAAATTACTCCTTGCTTAACATGTATTCATCCGTGTTTGATGTTAAAAAGACAACCGCTTTTAGATTGAAGTTTGTAAATGGAAATTTACATAAAATTGATTTTGTAAAATTGAATTTATTTAAAATTGAATTGATATTAATGTGATTTATATTTGACAACTTTTACACTAACATAGATTATAATAAGCTAAATGTTGTTTGAATTATATTATTCAAAAAAATTTTTAGATAAAAAAACTAAAAAAAAAACATGAATATTAATTGACAAAATAAATCTTATTAATCAATTTAAATAATCTTATCATTTTAATTTAGATATTTAAATAAATCTCATTAATCAATTTTATAATAAAAATTAATATTTATTTATTAAATTAAAATTAACATATACTAGTTGACAAAATATACTTTATATCAAAAACAAAAACCATATATAAATAATATATCAAAATATACTTTATTAAATTATATTATTTATAATTTTCCTATTACTCTCACTACTATTTTATTTAGTTTTATTTTAGATTGTAAATTTTTTTTACTTATAATTCTATTGTTATTTATAGTTAATTTTTTATTTACTTTATTTTTTTTAGTGGGATCAATAATTCATATTATAACAAAATTACAATAATAAACATAGTATACAACAATTACACTTACAAATTTTAATAAAGCCAAAAAAAATTATATAGACAAAATTAAAATACAACAAAAATAGAATAAAAGAACTCATATAAACAAAAAACAATGAAAATTCTATTAAAAGTATAATTATATATATGAAAGATTTGAGTAATAAAGAAATTACAAAGATAAAAATAAAAGACAAAATTAATAGGAAGAAAATAAATTCAATCAACTAATTGCCGAACCTAATTTTCTAACTACAGAAATTATAATATTTAATTTTACGTGAACACGAATTTAGGATGTGAAATCACATCGGCTTCTCGAAGAGAAAAAAATAACCAAACACAAAAAATAAGCGTTCAAAAAACATAAAATACAATTTTTCTCCTTTTCAACGTTAAACCAAATACAGTCTTAACTTTTATTATAAATAATCCATTATTCATATCTATATCAATCCACTATTACAACTACTAACACATGCTTATAAAAAAGTAATTTTTTTGTATTATTATAAGAACACAAGTTTTTTTGGGTATTATTATGAGAAAGCAAGTTAAACCAATCAAATATACATCAGATTCTTCACCAAAAAATATTTTTGGCCCAGGTCAAAGCTACAAATACCATTTTTTATTTTTGGTTAAATATGGAACAAACAAATTTATTTTATACACTATACCACATTTGGAGACCACTTATTCTAAGTTTCAACTAGCTTATGCAGGAAAAAAAAAAACAAAAATCAAATTTTGCCCTTCAAATTAACCAGCCCCTCCAAGAATTCATCGGATCTGAACAAATTGGACCACCAAGCATCTGAGCTGCAAGCCGTTCACAAAGGGCAAAATTGCAAGGAACTAAAGTCGAGTTGAACTCATTTTGACCTCTAAAATTTGGAGTTGGTCTCAATTTCAACTTTTAAATTTTTAGTTATCCAATTAACACTCTCAAATATTGGATCGTGTTCCACGTTTGTCTATATAGTTATCTCCGTTAATGGAGAACTGATGTGACACGTTAAGTTAACACGGTGTACATTTACGTGGCATCCAACTTACCAGAATGGATGTGTGATAAGTGAATGATGTGATAAAATTTATTTTCACTCAATATGAGTCCATACAAATTAGGATTTTGACATTTACGTAGAAGTCAAATTAAGCGAAAACAACTTTTTGCCACATCATTCACTCATCACACATTCATTTTGGCAAGTTGGGTGCTACGTAGATGCACACCGTATCAACTTAATATGCCACATCAGCTCTTCATTAACGGAGATAACTATAGAAACAAACGTGAGGCACGATCTAATATTTGGAGATATTAATTGGGTAATTAAAAATTTGGGGGTCGAAATTAAGGCCGATTTCAAATTTCAGGGGCCAAAATGGATTTCAACTCAACTAAAGTCAGACTTCTTTCTGACCAAAAAAAAAAGTCAGACTTCTTCAGTTAATAAGAGATTCAATTTTTAACTAAGTTGGATTGGTCTAATAGTTAGTTCACTCGTCTGTTTAAGCAAGTGTTGGGAGTTTGAATCCCGCCTTGTGCATACAACAACTCATTGGTCAGCGACAAATCTTTAAATGGATCTCAGTACCGCAGTGGATTAATCTTTAACCTGTCGAGTTAGAAGATACCGTAAAAAACTAAAAGAATCTTCCAAAACATTAACCTACCATTGAAGCACCAAAAGAAGCGGTTCTTGCTCAAGGACTAAGAAAGAGAAGAAGAGAGTTCTCTCTGCAAAAAGGACTTGGGCATACCAATAAAAATTTGTCACGTGACAAACTACAAACTATGTAAATTGAAATAAGAATCAAAATGTTAGAATTTAGTTAAAAATTAATTTTAATATGAAGATGAATATGATGATTTAGTTAAATATTAATATTTAAAATATACTATTATATTGTAAAGTATAAAAAAAATGTTTAATACGTATTTTGTATATTATCAAAATGATGATACGTATTTAATATACATTTTATATGTTGTTAGAATGATAACACATATTATAACATGTATCTTATGTGTTATTTTTCTATCTACAAACTTCATCTATATTCAAATAAATTTATTTTCAATAAAAAATAACAATATTTTTTTTATATAAGAAAAATGAGCTGAATCTAGTAACTGTTAAAATTTGCTCTATAAATACAACTTACACCATTTAATAGCTGATATTAGATTTTGTACTATACCATTAATTTATTTAAAAAAATATTCAACTTTAAAATAAATAAAAATATTGACAATTAAAAAAGACTTGATTATGATAATTCCACGTCGTCAGTAGTAAATTTTAACTATATGTTTTTTAAATTAAGTAATATTGTTAATTAGTTAAAATTTAAAATTGTCTATTATTATTGTTTTACAAAATTATTTAATTTTTTTTATGTTATTAATTTATAATACTAAATTATTTTTTAATTTATAAATTTTAATAATATTATTATAAAAAATTAATTTAATAACCATATTAATTTATTTTTATTTTAATTAATTAATTTGGTAGGACCACGATAAAAATTAAAATAGTCTCTTTTACTAAAAAAAAAAAGAAAAAAAAAAGTAAAAAACACTTTAGTCTCTATTTATTATTTATGATGTAAAAATTAATGTAAAATTATTTTTAATGATAATTGAACCATAAAGAGAGACTGGCAAAATTTCTCCGCTGGAGCTGCTCTTGTGGTTGTAAGCAATAATCTCAGACACATAGCCTTGGTATAGGGAAGAAGAAACAAAAATGCTCCAACCTACCATACCGTCGAATCCATCGCTACCAAACAAAACAAAACCCCAAAACGGCACTGTTTAAATGCTACTAAATACCAACACCAAAATCCTCACATTCAAGAAACGCTGGCAAAAATGATTCTCACTCGTCACCACCTTCATCACCTCTTCGCAGATTCAACCCTCAACTCTTCACTCAGAAACTGCACGCCAATTCCGAACCCTTCCACTCGCTTCCGAGTCACGTACCTCAACTCGTTCGCAATTCACAAAATCGCTTCGGTTTCGACCCGACCCGCGGGTCAGTTTAGCATCAGAGCCCAAGAATCTGATGACGCGGTTTCAAAACGCGTTCTTGGCGACTTCGATTTGGACTCGGCACTCTCCGTGCTGGAATTCGCGTGCCTTCTTTCGTCGGCGGTTGCGTGGGTTGGTTTTGCTGTGATTGCTGGTTCGGCGAAGCAGGGGTTCTTGGTGGCGATTGGGGAGACTAGGGTTAGGGTTGTGGTGGCTGTGTGTGGGGTACTCATGATGGTTGGTGGGATTGCGATTGGAGCGTGGATTCGGAGGCGGCAATGGAATCGAGTTTGTGGCGGAACGGGAAAGGTGAATTTTGTTGGGAGGATTGAGAAATTGGAGGAGGAATTGAGGAATTCTGCCACTGTTATTAGGGTTTTGTCGAGGCATATAGAGAAATTGGGGACAAGGTTTAGGGTCACTCGCCAAAATTTGAAGGATCCCATAGCTGAGGTAATTATACTATTCTTTCTATCAAGAATGCTCGTGTTTGGCAATTGTTTCACATAAGGAATGTGTTCGATTTGAGTTATTAGGAATTTGTAGAAATTGGAACTTGTTTGCTAATCTAATGAGCTCATATAATAGTTACTGGGCTATGATTTATGGAAGATCTTTGTAGATTGAAATATCAGTGTATCGCATTAGGTTCCTGTGTGTAGGTTACTTGCAAAGCAAGAAATTTACTGATAAGTCATAATAATGAGATTAATTATAATGAGCGAAATACTCTGAAAACATGCCGGAACCATTTCTCCAGGTGTAAGCATGTCATGCTGTCTAGCTGACAAATAAGCGCAATATAGCTTTATCTTGTAAAATGGAAGACTCGGGAAATATAGCATTTTCTCATTATGATCATTTCTGGTGACCGATTAATATTTAACACTTTGGATTATTGCTAGAGAAAATGGTTAACAGAAAATAATTGTTCATTTGTTTCTTGCAGGCTGCAACTTTGGCACAGACGAATTCTGAGGCTACAAGAGCACTAGCAGTGCAATCAGATATGTTGGAGAAGGAACTTCGCGAAATTCAAAATGTTTTACTAGCAATGCAGGTAATCATCCCTCCAGTATGTTATTTAAACTTTCCACAGAAGATTTTATGTTTAAGTGAATGATGATGATACATACCTGGCAGATATATTTGAGAACCACAAAATAAGTTTCAATGTCACGGTTGTAGTGTAGATTATTTTTTTCTTGAATATAGGAGTCATATTAGTGTCTTAGTTGAATCATTGTTAGCATACTTTAGCACAAATGTAGAAAGTCCTAGTTACTATAATGGTATCACTTTTGTGTACTCAGTTTAATGGCAGTGGATTAAATTAAATGCTTCTCTTAATTACAATATAGATTAAATGTTAGAGCTAGGCATAGCTAAAATTTTTATTTGTTTAATGACTTAATCTCAGTGCAAAATTCTCTTATATTAGCATTCTATTAGGTATTTCCATATCCAATCAGAGTGGTTTTTTTTTGAGACAGTTGGTATGGCAGTTAACAGTTCTTGTTTACATGGCAAAACCTAATTGAATGTTGAATGTCAGTATAAAAGGGTTTTCCACAGGTAGTGCATACATGCTGGCAATTGTTCTTGTTATCTTTGGCTGGGTGGGATATACCATCAAGTTTGACTTGATTGTATTTGAATGCTCATGTAGGAACAACAGCAAAAACAACTTGATCTGATTCTTGCAATTGGGAAGACTACTAAGCTGTGGGAAATCAAACGGGAAACTAGTGAAGAACATGAAACTACATTAGATACACCTAACTTGGCTGAGGGCGAGGTAAAGCAGAAGGAAGTTCACCAAATTTGAGGTTTAAATTTAGCTGAGGAGAGGAAAATCCTGGATCCTAGAAGTGGCAATTGGAAAATGGTGAAGATTTGAAGTCACATGTCTTTGTACAACATTGTTACATTGTTGCTGTGTATACCAAATGATCAATCATCACAACTGAAATTACTTAGGAGTTTAATTGGCATACAAATCATGATTACTCGTTTTTTTTTTTTTTTTTTTCTATTCCCCTCGGTTGGAAATAGTTATACCAAACTTTCCACGAATATAGGTGAGGAGAAATCACTTGAAACAAATTAAGATTGGAGAATGACTGAACTCCATTTGGTGCCCTGGTAAAGCTCAGAATTGTTTGAATTTGTATGTACTTTTTGATTCGGTCTGTAACGTACATTGTCAATATTTGTTTTGAGGAAGCATCGTTAATAAAAAGGTCAATCTACACTTTTTGTATACAAGTTTGTGTATCTGGTGAAATTGTGCTTTAAGTATGTTACTTCTTACTTCTTACTAACCTTTACGTTGATTAGTAGCATGGTAATAAGGAGTTTAGAAGTGATTTTATTTAGGTTAAATTACACAGTTGGTCCCTATATTTTTAGTGAAATTATAAATTGGTGTCCTTATATTTTTAGTGAAATTGTAAATTGGTTCCTACACTTTAAAAGTTTGTAATTAGATTCCTAAAGAGAATTAAAATTTGCAATTTAGTCCCTGTTGTTCAAAAAGTATTTGATTTAACAAAATATTCTCAGCATATTTTCTATTTTAAACATGTGAGCTACACATGTTTGACAATAGAGATCAATTTGTAATTTTAGTGAAAGTATGGGGACCAACCGTGTAATTTAACCATTTGAAAATGACCAAAAACTTCCTAAGCTATCTGAACCCACCCTGCCACTCCCTAGCTCTCTTACTCTCACTTTCTCACTTTCCAAAATGACACCCCAACCCCAGCGTGCTCTATTTCTTACTTCGGCTCACCATCGTCGTACCTCTCGCCTCCGTCACCGCGCCGGATCCACTAATAAATTGAGTTGCTATTTTTATGTTGATTTGTTCTCTTACATTTATTGGTGTCCAGTATTAAGATTGAAAGAGAAGAAAAAGTTGTCTGATGAGAGAGACAAGATGGAGGCAAGAGGCGAGACCTGACTCGTGAGCACAAATGCAGTGGATCCGGCGTGGCGACGGTGAACCGAGGTGAGAGATAGAGAGCGATAGGATTGGGGTGTCAGTTTGGAAAGTGAGAAAGTGAGAGTGAGAGAGTTGGGGAGGGGCGGGGTGGGTTCAGATAGTCTAGAGAGTTTTTGGTCATTTTAAATGGTTAAATTACATGGTTGGTCTCCATACTTTCACTAAAATTATAAATTGGTCCCTGTTGTCAAACATGTGCAGCTCACATGTTTAAAATAGAGAACATTCTAAGAATATTCTGTTAAATCAAATACTTTTTGAACAACGGGGATTAAATTGTAAATTTTAATTCTCTTTAGGGATCCAATTATAAACTTTTAAAGTGTAAGGACTAATTTGCAATTTCACTGAAACTGTAGGGACCAACTGTGTAATTTAACCTTTTATTTAGGACGATTGCTTCATTTCTTGGGTGATTAGTGCTAGAAGAATAGCGAGCTAGACCGTTTCTACCCTTTTAGCTACTCTGTTATGTTGACCGTGCACTACTGCAGCGAGCTCGAGTTTGACGGAAAAAGTTTACTGGCAGTGGTTTGTATGATTTCCGTTTTTATTTCTAGAATTAAGTATGATTTTGGTCTTAATAATTTTATCCCAAAATCAAAATTGTCTTTAAAATTTATTCATCCAAAATTGTTGGTGAGGTTATATCATATACAACCGAGGGTGTAAAATTTATTTGTAAAAGTCTAGTTTCTTTTACTATTTCTTGCACGTTGTCATTTGCAGAGTGAAAAAATAGATTATATCAATACATACACAAAGATATTTTAAAAAGCGTTAGTAGTATTTTATATAGGCAACCAATGATGGTTTTCAATGGTGTGATACAATTTCAATTAATGAATGTGGCTGATGAAGCCACTATGCTAGAGATGTTAATGATTTATAGACAAAATCAAGCTCATGTGTCGATCCTAGAGTTGTATATTGAGTTCGAGTAATTGGCTATTAGCCACAAAGCAGACAAATCGTTGTTAAGTGAAGGAGACAACATAAACTGGGAAGAAAACAATAGTAACAGTAAAGAAGAGTTCTTAGCCAACAATGACATGTTGGGAGGAAGCGACGGAAAGGACGAGAGTACTGATAGGGAAGTTTATGCTTCAATAAACACGGCTGTAAGCCAACATTCTTTCGATGTGCCATCTTTCATGAGTGCTTTGGATTTCGACGCTATACACACACCAGAATTTGCTGAGTTTGTAAACCTAAGTATGTGACTCTATCATTTTCTAAAGAATGTTGGTTAAATTACTTTTTTTTTTAAAAGAATGTTGATTATTTCAAGATTTCGCATGTCTTTAAGTAGTTGTTAATAAGATTCTTTTGCACAAAAAAAAAAAAACAAATAAGTTCCGTTATTTTGCTTGATATTGTAAGTGCATGAAACAAAATGCCTACAAACCAGTGATACTAATTTTTATTATATTTCTAGATTTCTAGTTATTACCGCTTCAGGTTGCATATCGCCCAGCAGCTGCTTAAGCTGTGCTACTTTCATTTCTTTATGCTTCTAGTGTTGCTTCCAGTTAATCCACCTGAAAAATTAAACTTTCTAATTAGAAACATAACAATAATAATTTAATATTGTAATACATCATGTAATAATTCTATTTCATGCTTGAAGAAAAAATTTTACCTTCGTGCCAACGGAAAGACTCCATCTGGAGGAACGGGTGCTGGAATCGGAGCTAGCCAAGACATTCACTCCCATGTCCAGACATGCAACAGCACTAGTGAACCATCCATCTCGTTCATATCATAATGTGAGGCTCGACATAACGACTTATATAGATACGCCAAACATGCTGATCCCCAACTATAAGATCTGATTTCTGAAAAATTCTTCAACAGGGGCAAGTACTTGCAGCTCACTATCGACATCGACTTGTCAGGAAATAAAATGGTATCAATCAAGCAGAATATGTGACATCGAACATAGCGTTGCACATACTCTACAGTGTCCAACGCCTCCGTATCACAGATTTATCTGATCCATGATAGCTTGATCGCGCTAGATACATGACCATACTAAAATATAGATTGCAAATGGTTCAAAGAAAAAGAAAAAGAAAGTTCTAAATGAGCTAAAATTGATGTGTTTTAATTAGGTAAAATTGTCTTTGTGCATGTTAATAGTTGTGCTAATATACAATTTACTTTTTTCAATTGAACCTTTTAGATAGTGGATCAGTGGTACAATTAAATTTCAGTCTTTATCATGGACAAATTATGAATTATCAGTTTAGAGATTCCAGGAAATAAGATAGATTTTTCGGTATTTATTTGAATGAATTTCGGTGCAATTAATGCAATATTTTTATTATTTTAATAGAAATGAGATTACTTTCTAAATTGTGTTGTGTTGTTCCATTTATCAAGTTACTGTTGGTTTTTAAATTACTTTTTTCAATTGTTTAATGGTAAATAGTTTCAGGTGGGAATGTGAACAAATTTCGATGCATTTGTTGTTTCTTAAATATATTAAACCTAAATAATATGAACTTTGATTAATATGGCTTTAGATTTTGCAACACAATACAGAAAGGTTCATAGAAGTTTAATTTGGCAAAGAAATTCATCAAAAACTTCGATTGAATATTTATAAATATGCAAAGGATGTGTTTGTTTTAACTATACAGTATACAGATAATTCAATACTCAACTAGTGTAAAAATTCTTAACAATTTACAACATTCAATTTATACACTTTTTATATCTCCTAATGAATATTTACAGAAAGGACTTGAATCACTTGATATTGCAGCAGATGGCTTCGAGAGTCTTATGGCTTTAGATTCAACAATGACTTTATTTTTCAATTGATTTATTTCGTTAAAGAGAACAATCGAAACATATTCCACTCTGAAACGATCAACTTGTTGTTCCTACAATTAAAATAAACTTATTTTTAATTCATGTTAATTTGGAAGTAAAAAAATTATCTATTTTTAATAATACTTACCTGTTTTCAATTTTTTCATGTATATTTTTTTTCTTGACCTTTTTGGGATTAATTGTCTCCAACCATTTCATGACATATATTTTGCAATCCTAGCTAATAAAAAAATGAAATAACAACGTAAAACATGTTTAATAGGACAAAAACAGGAAAGCAAAGTAACATTATTTACGTTGTTCGTTGACCACTGATTGAAATATATAGTGCTTCCATGCCCTCTTGATTGTCTACCAAAGATTTTGCTTTAGCATACACCTTCATTTTTGATATCATCAAGCTCTGAAAATTACAAAAAATCAAACATAAGAAGAAGTACAAATTAATTTTAGATAAAAAAAAGTGATCAAAATAAGTGCACGTTACGTGACACAGAATTGCACCAAAATTAATTAATGATTACAACGCACAAACTCATTTCAAAAAAAGAACATAAATAAGATAAAGAAAATAGAAATATTCATTATGTAAATAACTTACCGCAAATTATTCATTTTTATTCTCTTATTACTGGGAGATTCCTTATGAATGTAGTCAAACACATAAGATTTTCTTTTACACATCTATAATCCACAGTCACCAATGTCCTCCATGACAAATTAGGACAAATAGCTGAAATTTGGTTAAATAGAACAATATTTTAGTCTAAATGACACATAATGAAAGAATTATTTAAAAAGTTTTAAAAATAAAAACTTACAAATGGGTGAGATGTTAGTTTTTTTTTTTTAGAAAAGAGAGGTACTCCTTATATTCATTGATGTTGTAGGCCTTCTTGGTTGCTAGATTAATGTTATTCTTAAACTTCATCAACATGTTATTCTGCACCGAAATAATCACTTTAGCATACAATATATTTTCAAAATGCACCAAAAATTGAGATTAAAGTTTAATGGTAGTAGAACTTACCACAATATCAGATGAGACATAGTATCTCTGTGCTTAAAATCTTTTAGATTTTTTCTTGTTGAGAAGTTGGCATACCGCGGAGACCACCTATGAAAATAAAGGACCCAAATGTATTACATATATGGCACAATAACTTGTAAGAAAAAGCATTAGTGTTATAGCAGAACCAGATTTTCTACAAATTCTTTTGGTTTTAAAGATGTAAAGTAATATCTAGTTCTCGAATAGATTTTCATGATTCAACCCGAATATGATCTCCCATTAATTGCTGCTCTCATCTTTGAAAGTCTTGATATTTGTGGCCCAATGAATCCCTAAGCTCGTTCGTTATTTTCTTTTGCTTTACTGTAATCTTGAACTTTTTAAGGAAGCTCAGACTTGGCTGCACGTCTACTTGCATCGGTTGTAGACTTGTCTCCTTGCAAATTTTAATGTTGTTGCAACTCCAGCATCCATAATCTCAACCAGCTTTTCCAACTCATCAACCAACACAGGGCTCTCTTGAGTTCTAATTTTTGGGAATTTTCTCTTGTTAGCTAGTGATTCATCCTCTTGAGTAATTGTAGTTTCATTGGTTGATTGACTTATGCCAAGATAAAAGGATGGTACACCAAAGTCATCATCCAATGTAGCATTTACAACCATTAATAATCCATCTTTAAAATTTTTAGTCTTGGAGGTCTGTAGCATGACACATAAAATCTTTTAAGAATGCCTCAAAATTATTTAAAAAATTAATTAAAACTTATGCATTAAGAGGGACTTCATGCTAAGTTTCTTTTGGGAGAGCTTCCTTAGGAGCTTCTTGATGAGGTTATGGAGGACTGCAGGATGAGACATAAAATTGTTTAATAAAACACCGAAAAGGAATTTAACTAGAACTAACGCATTAATAGCCTCTTCTTGCATATATTCATTTGTGGGAGATTGCGCAATTTGTTGTTTAGTATATGGAGGGATGGAGATAGAGATTTCTACTGAAGGGGCAATTGTTTGGAGTGGCACTCTAATGAAGATAAACAATAAACATTCAAGAGTGATACTTAACAAATTTCGGTGCAAATGATGAACTCAATGATTAAAATAGGAAAGTAAATTGAAAAACTCACATATTCAGTAGTTTGGATTGAGACTGAGATTGTTTTCGCAGCACAAGTATTTGATCTTCGGGATCAGTCCTAACATTAATAGTTGGACTACTCATACTAAATAAAATTCGGTGACAATTAAGTCAATAAAATTAAATGGAATATAAATATTTATTATTATGAACTAAACTGAATACTTTACTCACTTGACAGATGTTGGTGAATCTTTCATCCTTTCCTGCAGTTAGAGCTCTTTCTCCATTCTCGTTTAATTGGTATAGCTTCCTCAACAGGATTGGCTTCATCCAGTCTTTTTTCTTGTACTTTGAATCTGAAATGCACCAAAATTATATCAATAGAGCAACTCAATCATTGAATGATAACAAGACTTTTGTTTTATGAGAACTTACGTAGTTGTAAGTTGCAAACTCTTTTTCTTCTTTTTTCATGCCTTTTTTCTTAAAAAAATCTTAGCGGCGTTTTTTTTAATATCAAATTAAAAAGCACATTATGGTAGGACAAGAAATAAAGAAATGGTAAGAGAAATTATGTTGGATTAATTAGTGCATTTACAAACCCCTGAAAGCTTGAATGTGGTTGAAACACAGGATCATTCTCACTTGACAGATTTATAGGTGACACTCTAAGGACAAAATAAATATTATTTAGTAAAACTAGACTAATTACATCAGGTTTTAGGAAATTTTAGTAAAGAAACAATATAAGATATTAAATCTTACGTTTGTAAAGAATCATAGTGAGCTTCTCTTGAATCATGGACACTTTTTGGTTTTTCAAGCTGAACAAACTTTTTTTTTGATGGAGTTACCTCTTTGGCCTGCATCCTGGAAAAGCAAAGAAATATCAGACAAATAAACACAATAAATATTTACAAATAACACCGAAATCAACACATACTCTTCTGCAGGCTTATCACTTTTTTTTCTTCATCCTTTTTTCTGTTTTTTTCTAAATTTCTTCAATTTTGACAATACATACAAAAATTTTTATTTATGCAGAAAATTTTGATGAAAAAATAAATCATAGTTTTAAAATAGTAGTTTCTGAATCCTACTCATTTTCAGAGTTAGTCTCTGTTTGTGAAGATGAATCCACAATAACATGTTTTCTCTTTTTGGATTCCATCCTAAAAAAGTGCAAATACACGAGGTAAATAAACACAATAAATATTTACAAATGACATCGAAAAATAACACTTCTTTGCCATTCTTTGTGATTGTTTTCTTTTCTTTGGTGTCTCCTCATAGTCAGATTTAGAATCAAACTGATACTCAGAATCGGTTTCATTTTTCGAAGAAAAATACAATATAATAGGTTTCTTCTTTTTTTGTTTTTTTTTCTCTCTGCTGTGCTCTTCTTACGAGGCCCTAAACTAAAAAATTATTTAATTAGAACAATATATTTTAAATAATTGCACAGAAATTTTAAGAATATGATTAATTTTGAGTTACCATTTTATCTTTCGCCTCACGTTTTATCCTCTTAACTAGCATCTCCCTTGTTCAATGTGCTATCCATGGTGGTCTGAAAATTCTATTCGGTGGGCTATTAATGTATTTGGACTCATGAAAATATATAATCATAAGTGCAAAGAAACATCCATCAATTGCATATTTGTTTTTCAATTTGTGCCATTTGATTCCTTAGATGAGGAAGTTGAGCACATGAGCAACCCAATTCCATTCTTGTATGGTATTCACATAAAAAATTGGTGGCATGTGGATTGGAAAAATTTTGCTTTGCAACAAGAAGCACTTCTAGATGAATAGGATGAATGTTCTCTTGAATTTCATTTGATTTTCAGGTCCATCCACACTCATTTGAACTAAAGATTGTCAAAAATGATAAAGAAGAACCTTTAAAGCCTTCAACACTTTGCTTCTGCTCTTCATTGATTTCTTTATAAATAATTTTGTTTGGAAATTAAAGCAATCCCTTACAACAGTAGCAAAAATATTTTAATAACATAAAAATAATGTAAAAAATACCGAAATTTGATTGATAGAATAGATTACAAAAGGAATTTTTATCTGATGCATTTAAGACAAGAGCATCCCTTATCTTATCAGAAGTGGTCTTGATTTTTTCGTACTTTGTGTCTAAGGAGCTATTATACAAATAAAGGAATTAGCTTGTGTAACACCCTACCATACAGAGACTTATGCTTAAGTCATAATTCAGAGATGGCAAGGTATTACGACCTCTAAAACAAAAATTTAGTACGTATAGTAGTATGAATGATTGATTATAACTAGGAGCCTTGTAGAAAAAAGGGATAAACAAAAACCGCAACTCGAAAGCGCAACACTCCGATCACTAACACAACGAGCAAAGGATAAGCTAACGCAAGATCGTATATATAAAGAGTATCAAAAACAGGAATATCAAGACTCAAAATCCGGCTGCGAAGGTAACCGGTTCGAGCATAGCAATATATACATATAATAAAATAAGGAAAACCCCAAGGAAAACCCAAAGGGACATAAATACCGAAAACCTAATCTCCAAAATCCCCTCTAGAAGGAGTCATCACAGTTTGTATTATTTAATGGAGATAAAAGTATCTAAACAAGATATATAAATCAAGATAGAGTCCCGAGAACAAGAATCTTCGCTAATCCCGAAGTCCCCAGCATGCCTCAACGAGAAGCCTCGCGTCCTGCATCTGAAAACCACAAAATCCGCATGGGTGAGAACCAGAGGTCCCCAGCACGGTAACAGCTTCCACATATATAATACATAATAATAGAGGAAAGCCGAAGGCAATCCTAGAACTTCCTCCAGATAATATCAAAGCTTATAAACAAGCTAAACCGTAAGTGGCAACTGACTAAAGATTCTTCAGTCTAACTAATACTTCCCTTTCCAATTCCTTCAGACCTCCCAACCACCAGCAGGAGTATAATATAGCAAACACAGTTATATCAGACAAGAGATTTACAAATAGGAACAGATAAGGCATTTAGGCAATTAGCAAGTAATATGCAGTCAAATAGGCAATCTCAAACAATTCATGTAGTATGCTTATGATGCATGCCTGTCCCTAGTGGCTGATGATATCATCTGTCGGTTATAGAGCCAACCCGACAAGTCCTGGTAGCTAGCCATTGGACTGTCCCTCTGTCGTGCATCCCCAACTCGAGTTATACTCATCATAAACTTGATCATAATCATGATCCATATCCATCACCCTCACTGGTGAATATTTATCCATCACCATCACTGGTGAATATTTATGGGGGCGAGCTCATCCGGGCCTTTCACAGTGCCCGGCCACACTTACGACATAGGGTCAAAAGAGCTTCGAGTCTCAACCTGGAGCACATGGTGGCTAGCCATTGCTACTACCCAGGGAAACCCTCATCTCCAATGGTGGAAGTGCAAACCTTCACAATTCAATCAACATCATATATGCATTTATACTTGGCCATAAACATGGCTCCGCCGTAACACGGCAATAATCTAGCCATCCGGCTCACGGTTAAATCCATAACCAGCCAATTCATTAACAATTACGGCCCTTCGGCCCATGGCACAACAAGCACTTCCACCGCCATTATCCGCATCTCACATAATCATCTTTGATCCTCAATGATCATTCATTTTTCCCTTGCTTCACTCGCAAGTTACCACATTCACTAGCCCTTTTTCTCATGCTAGGCATATCATAATGATTTAAGACATAAGTGGTGAGATCGGAGGCTTAGAAGTATGAAATTTGGCTTTTAAAACTCAAAAATCAACTTTGGGATGAAAACAGGTCCACGCGTACGCGCACTCCACGCGCACGCGTGGATGGCGCTTTCTCGAAGAACGGCGCGTACGCACCAAGTGCGCCTACGCGCGAGGGGTCATTCTGCTAAAAATTTTCTAAGTTAAAAGCTGCAGAATTTACAGATTCAAACCCCAATCTTCCGACAGACATAACTTCCTCATTTTAAATCGTTTTTCACTCGTTCTTCGAACGGCATGGACATCCCGGATCCAATTTCATTTCTAAACAGATTTGGCACAAATCAAAGATCCGTAGTCCAAGTTATGTCCCGTCAAAGTATGCCCAAAAACCATGTTTTTATACAAAACCACAAGGTGCCATTTTCAAAACAAGCCACTTTCAACTCTTTTCAAAATCAATCAAACATGCCAATTTCAATCCTTCTCTTTGAAATCATTCAAAATGTACCAAAATCAACAACAAGCCATCCTCAACTCACACATTGACACTTTACCAAGGTTTCCAAAACCACATCCAACCATTTTAACACTTCTCAATCAAATGGCTAAAGGACAAACACAATATCATGTCATACATCCTTCCTCATCCCAATTTCCAATAATACCATTTCCAATTAACCATCATTATACATAAGCAACATCATACTCACCATCAACATGGTACCACCCATCAATTCAACCTCAATCATCCATCAAGCATATATCACAACATGCATTTCTCATATTTCACACAATCAAGGCATCAATATTCATAATCACATATATGAACACATCATATATTTCAACCATTCAACAACACCAACAATTCAATGCCTATCTTAGGGCCTCTAGCCTAAGTATTTCCTACCACATTACATATTAGATACGGGAAACTAAAACCATACCTTAGCCGATTCCCCAAGCTCAACCGGAGCACTTCCAAACCACTTGTCCACAAGCTCTCAAGGTATCAACACCTCCAAGAACAGATTTTATCACACAAAACCCTCTTCCAAGCTTTCCAAAATCACCAATCAAGCTCCAATATTCACATATACACAACCTAAGCCACAATCATCATACCCATACACAACATCTCAATACCCAAACATCATAGAACAACAAATTATACTAGGGTTGAGAATCTTACCACACCCAAGGTCCAAGGAGACAAGATTAACCTTCTCCTTCAAGAGAGTTGGGTCCTATAACATCAAAGAACCCAAAATCTCAACATTTTTGCTCATGAAACTCGAAATCAAGGGCTGGAATTTCGAACAGTAAAACGTGGCTTACCTCAAGATTGATTGTATGGGTTTTGTAGAGCTCTCCGCGGTGAACGCGTGGCCGCAAACGGAGCGGCAATCGGAGCTCTAGATCAAAAGTTATGGTGGTTTGAAGATCAAGTGAGAGAAAGAACTTGAGAGAGTGTTCTTCCCCCTTCCATCTCAATTTTCAGCGTGTTTTGGTGTTGTGTGAGGAGAGAGAGTGCTGAAAACTAGGGTTTTGGTTTAGTTATGTTGGGCCAAGGGCCCACTTTGGGTCCGGTTGGTCCGGTTTGGCCCGTTCGGTCCAATCTTGGTCCGATTTCTATAAAATTGGTACCGAAATTCTCGTCTCAATTTCCTCTATCACATTTAGCCATAAAAATAACATTTTTGGCTTTCTAGAATAAATTCTCATTTATGGGTTAATTAGCCATTAATTAACCGGGTCTTACAGCTTGTTTCTTTTAGCAGTTTATGTGTCACATTCAAGTTCGGGATATGTCTCATCGCACCAAATCCTAATTCGTCCACAAGAGTTTTCTTTTTATCACTCATTTTGTTGAATATATCTGATATCAATCTTGTGGAGTATCGCAAATCATGAGTTTTCTGTAAATAAATGAAAATTATGTTATATAACTATATTTATACAACAAAGATGGAGTTATTTTAATATATATATATATATATATATATATATATATATATGATTACATTTTATACTGGTACCTTTTTTTTTAGATGCTCTTCTCAACAATTTTTTTATTGTCATTTTGTTGTAAGGAATAAAAAATTAGGTTAATAGATAACAACACTATATTTAACTCATAATTGCACTGAAAGTACTTCTTAATTAATACACTCAAACATGCACAAAATAACAATAAAAACACTACAGCAACTTTCTATGGCCTAATTACACCAAATATAGGACAAAAACACCAATTGCACCTCAATTCAATCAAAATTCACTGAAAATACTTCTTGATTACTACATAGAAACTCAATTTAAAGCATGCAAATAACTCAAACATGCACAAAAACATATGAAAATCACTTAACCATGTACAAAATAAAACCAGAAGCAGTACAACAACTTTCTACGACCTAATTACACCAAATCTAGGATAAAAGCACCAATTTTACTTCAATGCAGTCAAAATGCATCAAAAGTACTTCTTAATTACTAGAAACAAACTCAGATCAAAGCATGTAAATCACTCAAACATGGACAAAATATTAACATAATCACTACACCAACATTCTATGGCTTAATTACACCCCAATCCAAGACAAAAACACCAATTATACCTCAATTCAATCAAAATGCACCGAAAGTATTTACTGATTAATAGACACAAACTCAGTTCAAATCATGAAAATCACTCAAACATACACAAGAATACATAAAAATCACTCAAGCATGCACAAAATGACAACAGAATCACTACAGCAACCTTTTATGGCCTAATTACACCAAATCTAGGATAAAAACATCAATTATACCTCAATTCAGTCAAAATACACCGAAAGTACTTACTAATTACTTGATACAAACTTAGTTCAAAACATGCAAATCACTCAAACATGAACAAAAAAGACATGCAAATCAATTTTGAATAAAAAAAAAAGATTAATATAGGTTAAATAACAGCAGAAGTACTACAATAACATTCTTACACCGACCAAACACAGCTATCACAAATGAACAATATAAAGAGTACATTCATTTCTACGTTATCGCGAGAACATAAATTGAATATACTAAATACATAGAAATATGACTATTTAGTGTATTCGTGATAAAAAATATGAAAGAGAAAAGTGAAAAAAATATGGACGATTGACCTTCAATAATCTTTCATCTTCTCTTTCGATGTTTGTTGTTGAAGATTTCGAACGTAGCTCCAAAATTTTTTTGAGTTTTTGCGAAGATTTTCACAATTTTTTGAGGGATTTTGAGTGTCGTTTGAAGTTTCTTTGTTGCAGTATTAAGGAAAAGAGAGGAGCCGTTTTTCATATTAATATGCATGGCTTCAAAACGTCTCTTTGCCTTAGTGAATAGTGGCGCCAACACGTGTTATTGGGCTTGAGCCAACTTGATTGGACTTGGTTGCCAAAAAAATTGTATGTGTAGTATACTGATATATTTAATATCTAGTTATTTTCATTGCGTTTTAAAATCTTTCGAGGATTCTGTCATTAACATGTTTTAAATTTTTTTGTCAGTAATATAAACTTTTGAGTATTTTTTTTGTCAGTAATACCAAATCGGTACCCGAAAGATTCAGGCGCTGACAAAATGATACCTGAAAGATGTTATTAACAAAAAACTCCCAAACAGAAGATTAATTTTGACAAAAATGACCAGCAATCAATTGAGTTACCTAGAGTTAAGATTAAACACTGGTGTGTCAATTAACAATTAACATAATTACAAAAGTTACCATACTTTTAATTTTTATAATTTTAAAAACACCCCAATTTCAATTTTCTAAAAATACTAGTATTTTTTTTTCTTTCTAAAACTCTCATTTCTTCCTCTTCCTTATCATCATTTACCAATGTTTTCTTCTTCTTCCCCAATAAACTCCTCCTTATTTTCATTCGTCACACCTCTACCTTCCTCCTCATCCTTTCCCCGACCAACTCCATAGCCTTCGAGTAATGTTTAATCGCAATCTCAAACTGATTTAAGTAGCATTACCAGATTCCTTCTCCTTCAGAGCCAAACTCTCCTCTCCTTTTTCTTTTTCTCATCCTTTGTCAAATCCGTCATCTCTAGCTCTGCCGGCTTCAAAGTCTCTTATGCAGCAGTAGCAGCTCACTTCCTCTCTTGTACGCCTGGGCCTGTGGTGACTGAGACGAAGCTAAAGGAATTGCCTCCGCCTCTGCCATATTTTCGTTACCATCATCATGCGTCTGGATATTCATATTGAGCAAAACACCAATGGCTTGCATTATGCTTAGATATTTTAGATAAGAGGTAAATACCAAATTGGTACTCGAAAGATTCTGGCGCTAACAAAATGGTACTTGATCTTTGTTACTGACAAAATGATCCCTGAAAGATTTTAAAATTTGACAAAAATGACCAACCATCAATTGAGTTACCTGGAGTTAAGGTTTAAAGGTGACGTGTTGGTTAACAATGACAATAATTACAAAATTTAATCACTTTTAATTTTTATAATTTTAAAAACACCCCCAATTTCAAATTTTAAAAACCCTAATCCCCTTTCTTCTGAAACTCTCATCTCTTCTCTTTTCTCATCATCATCCACCAATTTTCTTTCCCAATTAAATCCTCTTCATTTTCATTTGTTGCTACCTCTACCTTCCTCCTTCTTCTTATTCTTCTAACCAAAGATACTTCTTTGATACTCAACCCTTTCTTCTCAAGACTCAACCCTTTTTTCATTTCTCATTTTTTTTCTCATATGCCATTAGCTCCTCCAAAAGCTTCTCCACCTCGTAGCTCTTCTTCTCCTCTTGATGTTATTGATCACCACTTGACCCACCTGCCACCTCCGATGTCAAACCAAAACCAGGCTCATACTCAGAATTATCATCAACACAACTCACAAATGGGTCTGTATTGATGGAACCACCAACACCAATAGCTCCTCCATAATTCAGATCGTAACCAAACTCTAATTTGAGGTTCAGAATCCTTGGCTAGTTGTTCATGTTGTTGTTGTTGGCATCACCATATTGATACAGAGGAAGATGATTACTCGATCTTCAAATGGGAGGAAGAGGAAGGTTTGGAATAATGTTGCAAGATTGTTGAATGGAGTGTTCGTCATCCTCGTTGGGGAAGTTCACTTTAGCTTTCCTTCCGCGAATCTTATGAGCTTCTCTGTCATAGGCCCTAGTGGCTTCTTTGGTGGTGTTGAAGGTTCCAAGCCAAAGGCAAACACCTTTCCTTGGATCGCGAATCTCTGCCACCAATTTTCCCTCTTCACACGCCTTCCCAATCGCAAACTGAACCATTGTCTCAAGAACACAGGGTCTTCCATGCGATGCCTCTGCAGAAGATCTCACCCCCTCTGCCGCTATCACCAGCACCACCACAACTACAACAAGAGCCTCGTTAATCACTACCTGATTCCCAAAAATAGCATCATTGAGAGGAAAAAGAAGAAGAAAAAAAAAGGAGATTAGGGTTTTAGAAAATGATGATGATTTAGAAAAAGAGATGAGAGTTTTAGGGAAAAAAAAGAGGATTAGGGTTTTTTAAAAAAATTGAAATTGGAGTTTTTTAAAATTATAAGAATTAAAAGTGGGTAAATTTTGTATATGATAATTGTTAACTGACACGTCACCCCCTAAACCTTAACTCCAGGTAACTCAATTGGCAGCTGGTCACTTTTGTCATACCATTTTGCCAACGTCAGAATCTTTCGAATACTGATTTAGTATTTACCTCTTTAGATAAAGATTCAAATTGTTCCGGTCCTTCTAAATATCCTGCATCATCTTCACGAAATCCGGTTGCTGAAGGTAAGCCAGGTTCCTGGGTTTGCGGTAAAGCGATTGGCTGTCAGAGGATGTGCCCTCGCCGCCGAGGAGGAAGGTAAAGGCGGCGGTAAAACGGAAATAAGGAGGAGTTTATTAGGGAAGAAGAAGAAAACATGGGTAAATGATGATGAGGAACAGGAAAAAAGTTGAGCAATAATTTTAAAATTTGTAAATTTTATCAAATATAGTTTTAGTAGTTAAATTTTAAAAATTTAAAATTAATTCAATAATAATGTATGATAACTATATCTAATTTACGTGTGTTAAAAGTTATTTTTGTGAAATTATTATTGAATTAATCTTAAAATTTTTGAAGAATTAGCCATCAAAAATATATTTAAAAAAATTTTTAAAATAAAATAAAAATTAACTATATTTTTTAAATTTTTAGCAAATTTTTTAACAAATTTCAAAAACAAAAAATATATCCTACTCTAAATTAAATTAATGGAACGGCGTCGTTGACGCTGTGGGCAGTAAACTAGTAGTGTACCGTCTAGCAGCTGAGGCAGCAAAGCTGAGAATGGAAGAGTTACGGAAGCTTGAGAAAGTGCAGAGGATGGTCCAATTCATGGAATCACGTGCCCTCCTCGTGACTCATTCATCCTCCAACGATCATGGCCGCCGCTTCCTCGCTAATCTCATGCTCTTCTTGGTCAGTCCCCAAATCCGAAATCCCCACTCTACTCTACAATTCATAACCTCCGCTTTCTTCATTGCTCAAAACGACATGCGTTTCAGTTACAACCCTGCGGAGGCGGAGACCTTTCCATCAACGACAAGTGCTCATTGCTCTCTGACCTTATGCCTCGAGTGAGTTCCACATCTCTCCTGATTGAATTAGAGTTCTTGTTTCAGTTTTCTTCTTTCATTTTTTGCAGCTCTCCTCTGAAGTTCTGGAAGAAGCGTCTGTTTGGATAAGTGAAGACCTCGTCGCCATGCAAGAAAACGATGGTATTTAATCTTTGCCGAAGCGGATATTTCTAGATTTCTTCCATTGCTATGTTGGTTGGAAAGTTTCACCCCCCAAAAGAGGGAAATCGAATTTGGAGGGAGTTTCTTTTTTTTGTTTAAGAAAATATATACTAATTTATGAGTCTGCAAAATACAATAAATATGATGATGAATTATTACAGAGACATTTCCAAAGGAAAAATGAAAGGAAGGGAAGATGGTAGTTCACTAATGAATGTTATTTGCTTAGGTTGGTTGTTCAAAATCATCTTGACGCGTAATAACTTTGAAATGCTCATAAAAATGAACGAGGGAAAGTTCAGTTTTTCAGCTTCTGAGTTGTAAATAGAAGGAAGGGAGATTTTTTTTTTTTGAAACCAGTAATCCTTTTTCCTTTCCTTGGCATCCAAGCGGTCCATTAGGGACTATAAATTTGTAACCTTGGTGGCATCATGGGGTTTCTTTGGCTAAGAGATAGTGATGCTTTTCTTTCTTTTCTCTTGTGATGTCTAAAAACTTGAAGGACATTGAGTGAAATTGGAATATACAACAAATTTGTATCTACCTATGATGTGTGGCTGCACTCAAATACCTCCTACTCCTGCCTTTACCATGGATTATTTGTATCTTCCTACTTACAACTTTGGCTGAATTTTATTGAAAATAACTTTGACATGTTGAAGACTCTTAAAATCTCAATTGGAATCCTCGTAGTAACTCCTGATTCATTCTATATTTCTCATTTCTTTCCTTCATATGCTTTGATACATGCTTTAATTTCATCATATTATAGTAATTTTCTTGAATTTCCACTTGCATTTAGGTTTTCAACAAAATCATGTTGAAAATGCCTTCCATGGTTGCAATCAATTGGAGTATAATTTATTGCAAAGTTATAATGAAAACAAGGCCATGGTCAGTCTGGATTCCATGGAAAAAGCAAACTCCACCCTTGAGGATTTTGTAAGTATAGTTACAAAACAAAAACCTCTTTGCTGTGATCATGCTATTCTCATGTGTTGCTTGATGAATTTAGAAAATGTGCAGATAGTTGCATGTTGAATCTCAGAAGACAAATTTTGGAATGCATAAACTAAGTTGATTATTATCTTAATAATTCTAGGTTTGTGGACTTTATATGCTACTGTGTTCTGTATTAATTGAAAGATAAGGTGTGACATGTCTGAGATTTCAGCTTTCTTTATGGTACATAATTTCCATGATAAGTTTGGTAGAATGTTTCATACTGTTTCAACAAATTAGCGTAGCTAACTTGCTCTATCATTCAGATTGTAATATAAACTTATTTTTCCAGTGCAGATCTTATTTTATGTTTCATGAATTGGATGTAACAAAGCCACAAACAGTCTTCAAATACTTGCCTATTCTTTCATTCACAGAAAGTTATATCTATCAGGTACATCCATACACATTAGATTGATGCTATTAAATTTAGCCATACTTTCTTTTATTCTTTTTTTTCTTCCCTGCATGGATTCCATTGCATGTGTGGAACAAACAATGAACGTAAAAACAAGTGTGGCTGGAAGGCCTAAAAGTTAGAGCACCTCAAGCAAGAGGTGCTTAAGACAACACCGGTTTATGTATCATTTTGGCAATTGATGCGATGGATATTTAGTCAGATGGTGTAATTGGATAAGTATATTATTTGACTGCAACTTAATGATTGATAAATTGCATTGGCTTGGATAACTCCTCATTGTCTCAGGTTTGGCCTATTTAAGGACCATAATGTCAAATGCCAAAAGGCATTGTGCAACGGCCCTGAACAGTTTCAGAGCAGCTCATATTTGCTTTGAGTTTGTGGACTCTAGATTCTTGACTAATATGATGAAGGCAGCTAAGGTTGAGAATTTGAAATCAGCCCTGGATGCCATTAGGATTTAGACTTTAGAGGCTTATTATGTTATTAGAAATATCATGCATGGGTTTAGGTAGACTAGGTTAAAATTGGTAGCTTGGGCACTGAATTTGATGCAATATTTTCTTTTGCTAGGAAACATGTATTTTTTTTTTTGTTTGTTTGAGATTATTTGTGTTCATACATTTGACCATCTAATAATTTCGGAAATCGATATTCTGCAAAATTCTAAGGGGTCAGTAAGAAATCTGCAAAAGCTCCTATTTTGCTTAAAATTCACGGCTATTTATATGCAGCTTGATAAAATGAATGAGAAACTGCTGTCTACACCAACCAATGGAAAGTCTGTACATGGAGGAAAAGATGAGGTGGTTGACTGCATTTGGAACTTATATAGAGGAAATTTATTAATCTTAATGTTTAAAGTAATAATTTTCAACTTTCCAATATAATTAAATTTTGTATGCAGAAAACAACCGAAGTGTTGGCTTCCTACTTTTCAAATGATCCTGTTCAACCACTGGTGACACTTCTCAAACATAAAGGTCTTTTGACAGACAGGTATACATTCTGCCTTTATAAAACACTCAAGACTCCTCAAGTAGCTGAGGATGAGATTAAGTTGGTACTCTATTCTTTTTGCTTGATGAGCTTAGGATAAGAGAAGAACTTACACTTGGAGAAGAGTATTGGGCTCTTGAAAGAAAACTTTGTTACGCGCTTGTAAACGAAAAAGAGGTACACTTATAACTCAAGATAGGTATACATTAAACCATTTTCTTCATAAAGTTCCATATGTAGAATCTAATAAATAAATTGTTACCTAGATTCTTATTGAAGATGTCATGAAGGCTATTCATTTGAAGTCTTTTGATTATCGAGTGTTGAATCTTCTCCTATATCAACTGCGAGGAGCTGAGGTACAAATAATAAGCAAAAAAAATGCTTTATTGATACTGCATTCTTCATCAAAATCTTAATCATTTTATTATGTGATTATATTCTGAGTTGGGCATCTGATTTTTTCTAAGATATTACTCGAAGGGGCAACATAAATCTGTGCATAAAGCGACATAACTTTTGTTAGCTGATATATATCTCATCAGGATAATTCTGTTCTGTGAATATGAGTTGAAGGTTGAGGAGTTGCATATGGAGTTTCTTTCAGTTTCAGAGTTCTTGGTGGAAGTTTCTGATGATCTGTTAGTACTTCTTTTGATTTTGTTGATGTTGGATAATATAATATCATATTTATGTATTCAAACATGGGAGAATTTTGTATTTGCCTCTCAAATAGTAATATTTTCTATTTTCATTTATATATGTTTAAATATCAGAATTTTTAGATATTCAGTAAAAATGCATTAAGATGTAGTGAAATGGTTGCATTATAAGGACTGCTTTTTGTTCTTTCATGCTTTTAACTGAAAAAGGTATCCTTTCTAGTTTCTTCTCTGGAATTAATGAAACTTTTACCATACTGACATTTATAAAAATGTAAGACCAATTTGTACCAACAAAAGTATTAACAATGGTTGAAAAATACGTTGCCATGACAATTTTATTTTATTTTGAGTAATATGACAAGTAGGTCTTTGAAAAATTTGCAATGAACTTATAGGTCCTTAAAGAAAATAAAGTATCAAATAGGTCCCTAAACAGTTTTTTGATGGACTTATAGGTCCCTGACAAAAAAATACCAAATAAGTTTCTGAAAAATTGAATGTTGGACTTAAAGATCCTTGAAAAATTGCGATGTTAGACACGGTTCATCATTCTGTCAGGGATCTATAAGCCCACTAATGCAATTTTTTAGGGATTTATTTGATACCTCTTTATTTTTTTCCCCCGAGAGATTTATAAATCAATTTCAAATTTCCTAAACGACTTGCTTGCTATTTTTATTTTTCTCGGGACTTGTCTTATTACTCTTATTTTTTAGTGTGTTTTATAAGGCTGTTTCCAATCCCCATTTTTATCCCAAACTCACTCTTGGTTATTTTGGTTCCACTTTGCTGTTCTTGTTGGTGTTTAATTTGTTTGTAACATACACAAATATTGATTTCATACTAATAATCTTGCAGGTATGACTATGAGGTGAGTTCAGTAGTACAAGGCTTTTAACCTTTGGTCATCATGCTCTTGTCTGAATCTTAATTCGACTAAAAGCCCTCATATCACACAGGATGATGTTTTAGAGAATAATTTCAACATTTTGCGGATGTTTGTCAGAATATATGGAGCTTCAACTGCTCCAGCTATGTTGGTCAGTATTGCAAAGTCTGGCAAGAATTGGCATTACTAATTCATATATTTTCTTATATACTCTTGCGGAATTTAAAATAGGCTGGAGAAGCTGGAAAATCAAACTTACTTGTTGCATTGCTTATTTATATAATTGATTATATGAGAATCAACTTATTTTTATGGTAATATAGGGTTAGAATGATTATTTAATCATATGATGTTTTAATAGTTAGGGTCAATTTGATTAAAAAAAAGTAAAAGGAAAAGGAAAATGAAAAAGATTCTGTGTATTGTATAAAAAGCTTTTCTGAAATGATGTCCAAAACGCAGCTTATGATTATTTTAAAGAAGGGTAAAGTATACTTTTTGTCCCTAAAGTTTGGCAAAATTTATTTTGTTTCAATTTTGTCTCAGAAGTTTTCGATTTGCATCAAATATACCCTCGACGGCTAAATTTTCAAAAAATTTAAGACCAATCTAACAATAATGCATGAAAATTAGGCTTGATTTACTTGTGTTGAGGGTTGGTCTTATGAAATTGTTGTTGAATTGGTCTTAAAATTTTTGAAAAATTAGCCGTCAGGGTATATTTGATGCAAATCGAAAATTTTTGGGACAAAATTGAAACAAAATAAAACTTGGGTATTTTGAAACTTTTGTCAAACGTCAGGGACAAAAAGTATACTTTACCCTTTGAAGAAAAAGCCCAAGTATTTGATACAATAATTTTGCCCACCAAATTATTCAAACACAGACAACTTTTCAATAAGGAAACAAACATGTTTTGGTAGCTTCCACCCCTAGAAAACACCCCTCCTCGTTCTCTGTTAACATCTTGTGGTAACTATATGTTATAGAGGTAATGTTTATTTTAGTCCTTGAATTTGAATGAATGATTAAATTTGGTCCCTAATTTTTCAAAATGATCAACTAAGTCTTTCAGTTTTGGAAATGTGACTTTCTAGTCCTTGTGCAAACTTCCGATTCACAACTATTAGTATAGTACTGATATTGACAATTAAATGTCACCTTAACAGTGTAATGGCTATTTAGCATGGATAGTGGATACCTTTTAATTGTGGTCAATAAAGTGATCAAAGTTGGTTCATATGAATTTAATAGTATCTACTAAGTTTGATTTAGTTAAGTCCTATGAACCAATTTTGGACATCATGTTAAATACAATTAAAAAGTGTCAACATTACGTAGCCATTATAGTATCATGGTAACATTTAAACTGTCCACATCAACATTATATTAACGGATGTGAAATAAAGGTTTGGTCAGGGACTAAAGGAATTGAGGTTTTGAAAGTGTGGAATTAAGTTGTTTATTTTAAAAAGTTAATGATAAAATTGATTCATCTGACTAATTTCATCAACCAAGATGAACATTACCTTATGTTTTATATATATTCCTCTGGTATGAAAATTTCAGGCTAAGTGCATTGGCGAGGCTGAAGACAAGTATGAAAGTTTGCTGAATTCACTGGATCCACAACTGTCTCAGAGTTACAAGAAAAGATGTGCAGAAGCCACTAAAGAAGGTCATTTTGAACTTCGATGGGTTCATTCTTCTCGATTAATAGTTAGACCTCAAACTGTAGGCTACCAGTGTTTTGTTTTGGTTTATTGACAACGGAATTTTCTTTTTTTATATAGGTGGAAAGGTGTCAGAGCACCCTCTTGGCACGTGGGTGATTCCAACCGTGATTCCAGATGAGGAACTGTATCGGTCAAAATTGAAGTCTGATACTTCGTAATGGAAACCTGAACTGTGTTAATGGCACTTGGATCTTGTTGACTCAAAACAGGTTATGTTGGATTCAGAAATAATCAAGAAAGTTTGTGTCTAAAGTCTAAACCCTCGTAAGTTAAAGTTTATATAGACTAGGAGCATTAGGTATACAATTCGAGAGTTCTGGAGGTACCATTTTTTTATGACTTGGCCTTCCGGATCTGGAATTCTGAATCCTATATTACCTTAATTTGGCTTGAGGAATTTTGACTTCATGCTTAGAAGTTATATTTGTGACTACATTTGTGACTACCGAAAGAATGAATTTACTTGCAAGTTATTCACTTGACTATTTCGAGGTTGTTTGGGAGAGTTTCTTGACTAATCCAATTGTGCATGTATTATGATTTGTTTTCTAAATCAAGAAATTGTAAATGAAATCATTGTGCAAAATCGCACAGCATGCTTAAAATTTTTCATACAACGTTGAGCCTCTTCTTTTGCACTATTACAAAGTGGAGCTCTTTTGTTTTTGAACTTTGGCAAGAAAAACGGAGTTAATATTCAAATTGGTTTTTGAAGTTATATTCATGTTTCAACTTGGCCTTCAAAATTTCAATTTATTCAATTTGTTTTTCCAATTTAGATTTGTAACTCACGTTAGTTCTTGATTTTGTTTTCGTTACAAAGTTGTTAACACGCAGAGATAGACTAATGGCTACCATGCTGAATATGCTGAATTTTCTAATGACTATTTGACGTGGTAATTGAAATTTTTTACCTTAATTTATTTCTTAAGAAGTCTTTAAAACTCTTAAGTGAAATTAAGATTAGGGTTTTAAATACTTCACAGAGAGTAAATTGCGGTAAAATAAATTTTAATTATCACTTTAGATAGCTATTAGAAAGTCTAGGAGGATCTACTATTCTATAATCTATATAAGCACACCATTAATAATTTTGTAATTTTAAGGACTAAATTAAAATTTTGGGGACTAGATTAATGTGTGGGTGTAACTTCAAGAACTAATTTGAGTATTAATTCTAAAAAATATTCATTTATAGAAACTCGCATAGTACTTTCTCAGTTAGCTGAAGGAAACTCTTTGCTTCAGTTGTGATTATCATAATATTCAGAAGAGAGTCTAGGTGAAGAGAATTGAACGCTAAAAATAACAATTTGATTAAGTTTGAAAAATATGTAAGGTTTTGGCTTTTTCTCATTACAGCAAATTGATTGATTATAGTCACTATAATTAAATACCACAATCACACTATAGAAGTCACATTTATATATAACTCAACATGTAAATAGAAGTAAATAACAAATCATTATCTACAAATATTAGCTAGTATTTTTTGCAAAGGGTTTAACATTTTTCGTGTAGCTGTCATTATCATATTTTTAGATAATACTTTTAAATAAATTATGCCGGTTTTGTATATTGTTATTAATTTATTAAATTTTTTTTATTAAAGATTAATTTTCTTAAAACTAAAATATATTAGTACCAATTTCGATATTAGTTTTGTTCATACCTTGACCCAACAAATAAAAGTCAAGCCCAACAACACAAAAAGACCCACCAATAAAGGTGGACCTCATGACAAACCCGACCTCTTTAAAGAGGTCGGATACCGACGTAAGGAGGTTAAGCCCTACCTGCCCAAAGCAGGTAACTACCTCCATGAATCTCTCCTACTATCTCTATCTAATCTAGAAGGTAGATCCCAACAAACTCCCAAGATAAAGGGAATATTTATCCATCAAAAAAGAGGGAACTACTCTAACAAATGTGGTTATCAATTCTACTATAAATACACTGACACCTCCATGTATAACTCACGTTCTAATATACTAAAAACTTGCTTAAAGTCCTTTTTAATTTAAGCATCGGAGTCTCTTGCAGGTACCACCACCCACCTCCTCACGAGGAATTTGGACAAGTGGCACCTTGGCACCAAAGATGTCGGACGCCACCACATCCAGGGATCTGGACCTCACGTCCAGGCCCAAAACAACGTTTCAGGTAACCTCCAGAATATTGGCGCCGTTGCCGGGGACCTGGAATTCTCCCCTTGACGAATGGCGGACCACAAGTGTGAAGATGGTCGCACGACATTTGAATCCGAGCAAGAAGCTCAGCCAAAAGACCAAGCCCTCTTACTTCCTCCTCCACCACCACACCAAGGCTCTCACGAGGAAGGGACCTCAGGAAATCCTCATCCAACGAGGATCATTCTGAAATCCACTATCTTGAAGATGAGAACCGTCCTTATACAACCGAGATCCTGGACCTAGTTCATGGCCGTGGGAATTGACTGCAACAGCTCGAACACGAGTCTGAACGACAACAGAAAGCAGAACGAGAATTACGAAGAGAGGTAAGACGACGAAAGGAGCTAGAAGACAAGCTCCGAAAACTGGAAGCTGAGCTACAAAAAAGGGGCAATCAGGCAGAGCATGATGAAAGTCCCCTAGAAGAAGAAGATCTATTCACAGAAGAAATCATGAAGGCTAAAGTTCCTAGAAACTTCAAAACACCCGACATGGATCTCTATGACAGAACGTCCGACCCGAGCCACCATCTCAGTAACTTTAAAAGCAGGATGTATCTGGCCGACGCCTCTGACCCACCCGTTGCAAAACCTTTCCGACTACTTTGACCAAAGTGGCCATGAAGTGGTTTGATAACCTGCCACCTAGGTCGATAACCTACTTCGACGATTTGGCCAGAAAATTTCTGACCAGATTTTCCATCCAGAATGACAAAACGAAGCATACCCCGAGCTTATTGGGAGTAAAGCAAGAAGTCAGAAAAACCCTCTGTGACTACATGGAAAGGTTCAACAAAGCTTTTCTGGAGATCTAGAATCTACCAACTGAAGCTATGATTATAGGTTTGGTCAATGGCCTCAAAGAAGTACCACTCTCCGAGTCAATATCTAAACGACACCCGACTTCTTTGAATGAAGTTCAAGAAAGGACAGAGAAATATATCAATATGAAAGAAAATTCCCCACTTAGAGAACCTCCTCCGCGAACAAACCTGCCCTACTACCAAACTCGGGACAAAGAAAGGGAACCCAAGAAAAAAGAGGAGCAAAATGTAGAGAAGCCCCGAAAGTACCACAACTACACCCCTCTAAGGGTTTTCCTGGTGGATGTTTACCACGAGATATGCCATACGGAAAAACTCCCAACTCCTCGTCCGATTAAGTATAAGAAAGTTGGAAGTCGGACTGAATACTGTGAGTACATAAGTTGTATGGACATTCTACTAACGAATGCTACGACTTAAAGAATGTTATTGAAAAGTTGGCTAGATAAGGCTGACTTGACAAATACCTGGCTGACAGGTCGGATGATCCAAGGAAGAGAAGGCGGGATGAGGAAGGAGGACAATCTAAACACCCTTTTAACACCCCAGAGCGACACACACATACGATCAATGGTGGGTTTGCAGGAGGAGGAATATCAAAATCCTCATGAAAAAGACATCTCAAGGAGGTATATCAAGTTGGGAAAGACAGTTAACTAACCGACCTGCCAACCATCTCTTTCACCAAAGAAGATGCTCAAGGCATATTGCCCAGGCATGATGATCCCGTCGTAATAACTATGATCCTAGCAAATGCTAACCTTCACAGAACCTTGATAGATCAAGGTAGCTCGGCTGATATTCTGTTTAAACCCGCCTTTGACAAACTCAGGTTAGAAGAAAAGGATCTAAAGGCATACCCCGACAGCCTTTTCGGACTAGGAGATACCCCGATCTGACCCTTTGGCTATATCTTATTGTAAACTACTTTTGGAAAAGGTATCCGATCAAAGACGCTAAATATTTACTACATAGTAGTCAATGTGACCTCGACCTACAATGCCCTAATTGGTCAGACTACCTTAAATCGACTTGCTGCCATCGTCTTTACTCCTCACCTCTGTATGAAATTCCCAACGACAAAAGGGATTGCTACTGTAAAAGGGGACAAAAAATTGGCACGCAAATGTTACAACGAGAGCCTCAGTTTAAGAGCCAATCCAGGGGGAAAAGAGGTCAACACCATTGAGTTAGGAGGGGTACGAACTCGTGAAGAATTGCACCCCCAACCTGAGGGTAAAATAGAAGAAGTGCAAATCGGAAACCATCCCAACAAGAAAACAAGCATATGGGCAAACTTAGAAGAAAGCCTGAAGATACAGCTCGTACATCTGTTAGGGAAAACTCCAACCTCTTCGCTTAGTAAGCTTCCAACATGCCTGGTATAAATCCCGATTTGGTGTCCCATAAGCTTGCAGTATATTCGGGCTCCCGACTTATTTAGCAGAAACGTAGGAAGCTCGGACCAGAACGGACATAGGTCGTAGAAGAACAAGTACTAGCCTTGCTGGAGGCAGAATTTATAAGGGAGCTAAAATATCCACTATGGTTAGCTAACATAGTGTTAGTGAAAAAATAAAATGGAAAGCAGAGAATGTGTGTTGATTATACCGACCTCAATAAAGCATGTCCTAAGGACCCTTATCCACTCCCCAATATTGATGCTCTGGTTGACTCAGCATCAGGCTACAGATACTTGTCCTTTATGGATGCCTACTCGGGATATAATCAAATCCTGATGTATAAGCCAGACCAAGAAAAGACCTCGTTCATAACTCCAAAAGCTAACTATTGCTACGTAGTAATGCTTTTTGGATTGAAGAACGCGGGGCTACATACCAGCGATTGATTAATAAGGTGTTTTCCACTCACATAAGAAAAATCATGGAGGTATATGTGTATAACATGCTTGTAAGACCCAAGAGGACACGTCACACCTGTCCGACCTCTCTGAGGTGTTCTTCACTATAAGGAAGCATGAGATGAGGTTAAATCCTTCAAAATGCACCTTTGCAGTAGAAGCTAAAAAGTTCTTGGGGTTCATGTTAACCCAAAGGGAAATAGAAGCCATCCCAAACAAATGTCAGGCTATACTAAACATGAAGAGTCCAACTTGTGTCAAAGAGGTCCAACAACTAAATGGAAGGTTGGCCGCTCTATCCAGGTTTTTAGCAGGGTCAACTCTGAAATCACTTCCTCTTTACTCAATCCTAAGGAAAGGGAAGTAGTTTAAATGGGCTCCAAAATGTGAACAAGCCTTTCAAGACTTTAAACCATTCTTGGGACAACCACTCATACTTATCCGACCTAAAAAAGGGGAAGAGCTCGTGCTATATTCGTCAGTTAAAAGCCGGGCTATAGCTTCAGCCTTGGTCCAAGAAGACGAAAAGGGGCAGCAACCTATCTACTTCATCAACAAAGCCTTACAAGTGGCAGAGTTGAATTATCAAAAGATAGAAAAGTTTGCTTATGCCTTTATCCTCACATCTCGAAGGCTCTAGCCTTACTTCCAAGCTCATACCATCAAAGTCCGTACTAATCAACTAATGAAACACATCCTACAAAAGACGGACTTAGCAGGTCGAATGCTACAATGGGCAGTAGAGTTGTCCGAGTTTGACTTAAGATACAAAGCTCGGACAACCATTAAGCCTCAATACCTTGCTGAATTCATCGCCGAATACACCGAATGCCCAAGAAATCCAGTTACATGGAGTTTGTATGTAGACGGGCCATCAAATAAGGCTAGAAGTGGAGCTGGTGTTATTCTCGAAAGCAACCAAGGGACTCGGATAGAGCTATTCTTAAGGTTTGAGTTTCCTGCTTCCAACAATCAAGCAAAATATGAAGCCCTACTTGCTGGCTTGAAACTGGCTAAAGAAGTGGAGGTAGAAAAAGTGATGGTGTTCAGTGATTCGCAAATAATAAATTTCGCAAATTAATGGCACATATCAAGCTAAAGACCCCACTATGAAGAAGTACTTGGATAAGACCCGAGAACAATTAACACACTTTTTAGAAAGTGAGGTCCGACATATAACTCGGAAATCCAATGCTTGAGCTGATGCCCTCTCAAAATTAGCCAGCACCAAGTCAGGGGGCAACAATGGAAGTCTCATTCAAGAGACTCTGCAATCGCCATCCATATCAAAGGAAGAGGAAGTACTGACCATATCCAACCAACATCTAGGGTGAATGACTCCCATAATCAACTACCTCAAGTTTGACGTACTCCCAAAAGATGAAAAGGAAGTTAGAAAGCTCGTAAAGGAAGTACAAAATTATACACTAGTCCACAATATTTTGTACAAAAGAAAGATCTCAGCACCCCTCTTAAAGTGTTTCCCGACCTCCAACATAAAGGAAGTCTTGGAAGACGTACATATCGGCATATTTGGAAACCACTTGGGAGCTCGGTCACTGACCAAAAAAGTGATTTGAGCTGGCTTCTTTTAACCGACCTTACAGAAGGAGGTAGTCGAGTTTGTCAAAGTATGTCCGCCTTGCCAGAAACATGCTAACTTCCATGTAGCACCTCCTGAAGAGCTTATTGGTGTTACCTCACCATGGCCATTCACGAAATGGGGCCTTGACCTACTCAGACTCTTTCTCCAAGCACAAGGCCAAGTCGAATACCTCATAATATGGATTGATTATTTTACTAAATGGATTCAGGCAGAGCCCCTAGCAACTATTACTGCTCAAAGAAGTCAGAAATTTCTGTATAAGACCATTGTCATGAGGTTTGGAGTTCCGCACTCTATCACCACGACAATGGAACTCAATTTACCGACTCGACCTCTAGAAATTTGGTGGCCAATTTAAAAATAAAATACCAGTTCACATTCGTGGAACACCCCCAGGCCAATGGACAGGCTGGAGCTGCCAACAAGGTCATATCGGCCGGGTTAAAGCGTCGATTGCAATATGCAAAAGGAGCTTGCGCAGACGAGCTTCCACAAGTCTTGTGAGTATATCGGACCACTCCACATTCCACAACGGGAGAATCACCCTTCCGACTTGCATACGGAATGGAAGTAATGATCCCTGTAAAACCCGCAAAATTAGTAATTAAATAGTCAATAAATTAACTATTATTTTAAGAAATAAAAAATTTGAATTTTATAGTTTGATAAAAAATAATTAAAATATGAATTTTAACACTAATATTAAAAGATTTAGCTCAAAATTGGGCCAAACAGGTCAAACCAGGGCAAATCAGGCCCATATTGGGCCCAAGGCCCAACCCAAATCAATAGAACAAAAAAGCTTAAGCTCTCTCTTCCCTCTTTTATTATGAAACACGCTGGAAACACTTTGGAGGAGGAGAAGGAAAATCTAAAACCCTTGCTCCAATTTCAATTTACCATATCTTTCAATCTGGAGCTCCGATCGCCGCACCGTTTGCGGCCACGCGATCACTGTGACGAGTTCTACAAAACCATAGAACAATTTGGTAAGTACCTCACTATTTTCTTCTCAGCCACTCTTCCCTAATTTCGAAAATCCTATGCATTGGGTGTTGAAAATTTGTTATTTTGATATTTAGGATCAAGCTAACGTAGTGGGTGTGCCGGGTTTTGGCTCAATTCTTGCATTGGCAAGGTGAGAAAGGTTTAATCCTTGTCAAGTTATCTAATTAGTGAACCCTTTGGTAATTTTAGTGTTATTTTGTGAAATTTGCATTGGGTATTTTGGAAACAAATTGATGGCATTGGAAACTTGATATTGGACTTTGGAGAGCTAGAAACCCGTTTGTTGTGACCTTGGAAGCTTGGATTTTGTGGAACGGTGACAAATTTTGCCGTTCTGGGTTTTTTGAGAAATCAGCCAAGGTATGATTTTGGTTTTTCGTATATAAAATATAATGTCTTGTAAAAACTTAGGGTATGTGACCATAAGATAAGTTGAACTACGTGAATATGTTGAGGCTTAATGATTTCTAGTGATAATTTTGAGTTATTACTAAAATGGGATGATTATTGTTATGAATGAGGTTGGTGATAGTTAATGATGATTGTGGTGATTAATGATAATGATATACTGTTGTTGATGATAGTAAGTGATGATGATAGAGTGTGTGATGGGCGTATTATGGGGGTATGAGTTTGAATTGGTTGAATGGGTATGAGTTGATATATGAACAAATGCTGCTGTGTTAATTATTGATGAGTATTGACTTAAAGTATATTAAATTGAGAACTTTGAATGAGTTGAAGAATTGAGGATTGAATAGTTCAAATGGTTGAATGATTGATTAATTTTTGATGAGTATTTGGTATTGATTTTGAGTGTTTTGGAATCGATTTGGTTGATAATGGTTTGGTTTGAAAATGAAAATTTGGAAAATAGAGGTTTTAAACTTTTTGGGTAAAACTTGATTTTTAATGAACTTCGGCGATCCATAACTTGAGTCTTAGAATTTGGATTTGAATGAAATCTATTTAAAGATAATTTCAAGAGCTTTAAAATGGTATAAAGTTTGTAAAAATCTGAATTTTGTAGAGGAAGTTATGGACGTTGGAAATTAGGTGTAGAAAACTAAAATTTTCCTAAGTGCAGAAAACCAGAATTTCTGGTATGTGTGCGTACACACATTTCGGGTGTGCATAGTGTGCGTACGCACATGTTGGGAAGGTCGTTCTGTTGTGTGCGTATGCACAGCACCTATGCGTACGCATACTTCCCTGTTTTGTACAAAAATTCTATTTTTCACCGTTTGACCTTCCCGACAAGCCTGTAAACCTCCGAAACTATTATTTTGATGGAGATTCAATGTTTTTGAACTATTGAACATTCCTATGATTTTTCAAACTTCTGAGAACTCTGATTAAATAAGTAAGGTTTTGAGTCACGAAGTAAGGGTTAGCCAGTGGAAGAAGATAGAATTGGCATCGGAGGAGTTGAAGAAAGGGGTACTTGATTTGATGAGATTATGAAAGTAAATGAATTGTGGTTGAGGAAGTGTGGAATCAATGAAGATGTATAAAATTTGACTGAATTGAGATGTGAATGTTGAGATTGGCGATGACTGGATATGGCCGGAATGACCAAGATGGCAAGGTCTGGGTGTGATCCCGCTTGCGTGTTGACTTGAAAATTTTATCTATCAGATGGCAAGTAGAGGATGGAAGATTCCCTCTCTTGTCGTGACGTGGATGTGGGGAAGGGGAAAGACACACTCTTTTGTATTGTTTTCGGCACATTCTTCTCTGGTTGCAAGGTGGAAAGGCACACTCTTTTGATGTGGAAATGCACTCTCCTTTGTGATACCTCCAGGAGAAGGTGCAAAGACACTCTTCTTCGTTATATATGTGGGAACCCTTACCATGCTGAGAACCGAAAAACTGGTAAACCGAACCTAATACCGGTCCGATCCAAGCTTAAGACCGTTTAAGGTAGAGAACCGGTACGAACTGGTCAAACCCAGAGTGAACCGACAAAAACTAGTTAAATTTGGTGAAAATCAAACCGGACTTAGAAACTCGGTCAAAGTTGAAGGTAAATCTACCATGGACCAGCGTTCTGTGAGTCCACCGTGCTCCATGTGATCCAGCGCTGCCAAGTGTCAAGAGTTGTGATTGTTGAAAAATTTTCCAAAATGCTTCACATGAGGTTCAAACTCCTTCCTCCAGAATACAACAAGCATGGTTTTACCACCAAGCTGCAATGCTTCTCATTAATATATATACATATTATAATATATATAGCAATCTTTCATTTCACTTATATTCAATTTATTTTAAGGTGAAAGTCACTCATTTTTAAATTATTTATATTTTATTTAACTATAAATTTTATTAAATATATACACATTAAAAAGTTAAAAAAAATTTATTAAGCACAATTTATCTTTTTTTATGATGATATGATATCTATTAATATTATTTTTTCAATAAATACTTGTAATATATAATAATAGGTAAAACTCACATACAGTTGTCTTCATATGAAGTTGATAGTTAAAAATTGTTAGATGATCTTTAGTCAAACTTGTCAAATCATTTAACGGTTCTTAAATATCAACTTCACAGGAAAACGACTGTATGTAAGTTTTTACCTATAATAATATAATAATAAAATGAATATAAACTAATTAATAAAGTATTAAAATTTAAAAATGATAATTATTTTTATAAAAACAAAATAAAAAAATAATAAAGAAAAACAATTAAATTTTATATAATTATTTAATTATACCGAGTTAACCGGTTCGACCAATGACCCACCGGTTGAACCAATGACCTAGTGACCCAGTAACCTCATCAGTTCGATCACCGGTTCGGTTTTGACAACTATGATTTAGATATACCTATATGCATAGAACTCTCCTTATATATATGTTTTACTTTTTCACCTCATAGAGGTTTTATGGAGAACTAGGACTTCTTTCTGAGTATTTTGGGACTCGGATTTTATATGTATGTATGTAAATATTCTCCGACCAGCCTTAGCTTTGTAGACTGAGCTCGGAGCTTGAATATTTTGTATACTTGACTCTCTACTCTCATTTTCTATATACGTATGTACATGTACCTATGCTTTCTTCATATGCAAGCAAACATTATTTCTGAGTGTTGCGCTTTTAGTTTTCACGATTTTGCTTTAACCAACCTTCAAGGCTCCTCGATAATTATATTCTTTCAATTATTATACATACATATATATATATATATATATATATATATATATATATATATATATATAATTTTAGAGGTCGTAATACCACACCACCTCTGTTTTATGACTTAAGCGTAAAGCTTTGTGTGGTAGGAAATTACATTATGGTATCAGAGCAGTTTGTTCCTATAGAGCCTGAGGGGCGGACTAATTATACGTCTGGGAACTCTGGGAGTCTTTACATGCTAAATTAGGTTATCTAACTGATATATGTGGCATGAATGTTAATGAGCATGCATTTGGGACTTTGAAGCACTAAACTTGTGATATTGAGACTGATCAACTTGATATCCCTTGTTTGGTGTGAACAGAAACCAGATGTCGACTCGCGGACGCGGTCGCGGGTGAGGCAGAGGTAGAATAGGTAGTGCAACCCAGGAACGATAGAAAATGACCCTATGGACTTTATGGCTACTCTAGGAGACATGGCTGTGGCTATGCAAGCGACAGCTGAAGCATTGGAAAATCAAATAAATAGTGGGAATGGGAATAACAGTGAGGAGAGGCTGATGACACTTGCTACTTTTCTGAAGGAGCATCCTCCGACCTTCAAAGGAACCGCAAACCCTACTGAGGTTGATAATTGGCTTCAAGCAATGGAGCGAGCTCTGCAAGCTCAGCAGGTTCCCAAAGACCAATGGGTGGAGTTTGCAACCTACCAGTTACAGGGTGAAGCCCAGTATTAGTGGCAGGGAACGCGGCGTATTCTACAACCAGATGGTGCTGTGATGTCTTGAGAGGTGTTTTGGGCTGAGTTCTACATAAAATATTTCCTTAATTCGGTTAGAAACACTAAGGAGCTTGAGCTACTGTAGTTAAAACAGGGTTAGATATCTGTTGTGGAGTACACAGATAAATTTAAAGAACTGTGTCGGTTTTCCCGAATCTGCCAAGGTGCTCCAGAAGATTTTGCAGAATGAAAATGTATTAAGTACGAGGGAGGACTTCGAAGTGACATTCTAAGCTTCATTGGGCCAATGAAGATTAGGGTTTTCTTAAAGCTGAAGAATGTGTGAGAAAGGCTGCTGTGACAGAGAATGATAACCGGGAGTTCCACCGAAGAGACCACCATCAGAATTTGGCACCAAGGAGCCAAGAGTTCAAGAGGATTAGGAACTACCTCCTAATAGGCAGCATAAAAATGGACAAGGTTTGCGTTACTGGTGTGAACCAGGGCATCTGGTTAGGGACTGTCCTAGTCCACGTGGGAGGACTTAGGATGTAGATCGATCGCAACACCAAGGTTGAGGTAATTGCAATAACTGGATTTATAGAGCAGTGTATGATTTTAAAATACCGCATTTATCCCCAGCTAAGGTAGGAATGAAAACCTAACACTAAAAATGTTAAGCTTAGCATTAAACTTATAACTAAACCGAGTCGTTCCTAGTAGGGTATTATCATTAGAGCTTGTAGAGTTTAGTGATGCTTTTGGTTGGCGTTGGACGAATGATCAAGATTCTTAGAGATAAACGAATCAGAGTGTGGCAGAAAAATCACGTAGAATAGGAAGACCTTAGGACTATTATATGTTAAATTAGAAGGAGGGTTACTCTCATGAACTTGCGTGGCAGACGATATTTTTGAGGGCGAAAATTTCTGTAGGGGGTAGGATGTAAAACCCGCAAAATTAGTAACTAAATAGCCAATAAATTAACTATATTTTAAGAAATTAAAAAATTTAAATTTTATAGTTTAATAAAAAAGAAATAATTTAAATGTAAATTTTAACACTAATTTTAAAGGATTTGGCCCAAAATTGGGCTGAACAGACCAAACCGGACAAACCGGGCCCACATTGGGCCCAAGGCCCAACCCAACTCAATAGAACAAAAGAGCTTAAGCTCTCTCTTCCCTCTCTTATTATGAAACACATTGGAAACACTTTGGGGGAGGAGAAGGAAAATCCAAAACCCTTGCTCCAATTTCAATTTGCCATATCTTTCAATTCGGAGCTCCAATCGCCGCTCCATTTACTGTGACGTGATCATTGCAACGAGCTCTACAAAACCCATGAAATAATTTGTTAAGTAACTCACTATTTTCTTCTTAGCCATTCTCTCTTCATTTCAAAAATCCTATGAATTGGGTGTTGAAATTTTGTTGATTTTGATATTTAGGATCAAGCTAACTTAGTGGATGTGTCAGGTTTTGGCTCAATTTTTTCTTTGGCAAAGTGAGGAACATTTAATTCTTGTCAAGTTATCTAATTAGTGAACCCTATGGTAATTTTAGTGTTATTTTGTGGAATTAGTTTGGATTGTGTATTTTGGAAACAAATTGGTGGTGTTGGAGACTTGATATTGGACTTTGGGGAGTCGGAGACCCGTTTGGTGTGACTTTGGAAGCTTGGGTTTTGTGGAACAGTGACAAATTGTGACGTTCTGGGTTTTACGAGGAATTAGCGATGGTATAGTTTTGGTTTCTCGTATATAAAATATAATATCTTGTAAAAACTTAGACTAGGTGACCGTAGGATAAATTGAACTACGTGAATATGTTGATGCTTAATGATTTCTAGTGATGATATTGAGTTATTATTAAAATGTGATGATTATTGTTATGAATGAGGTTGGTGATAGTTAATGATGATTGTGGTGATTAATGATAATAAGTGATGATGATAGAGTGTGTGGTGGAGTTGTGAAAGGAATGGAATTAAATGAATTGTGATAATGATTGGGGGTATTATGGGATATGAGTATGAATTAGTTGAATGGGTATGAGTTGATATATGAACAAATGTTGTGTTAATTATTGATCAGTATTGACTTGAAGTATATTAAATTGAAAACTTTGAATGAGTTGAGGAATTGAGGATTGAATAGTTCAAATGGTTGGATGATTGATTAATGGTTGATGAGTATTTGGTATTGATTTTGAGTGTTTTGAAATTGATTTGGTTGATAATGGTTTGGATTGAAAATGAGAATTTGGAAAATAGAGGTTTTGAACTTTTTGGGTAAAACTTGATTTTTAATGAACTTCAGTGATCTATAACTCGAGTCTTAGATTTTGGATTTGAATGAGATCTATTTCAAATTAAAGATAACTTCAAGAGCTTTAAAATGGTATAAAATTTGTGAAAATCGGAATTATTTAGAGGAAGTTATGGACGTTGAAAATTAGGTGCAGAAAACTAAAATTTTTCTAAGTGCAGAAACCAAAATTTCTGGTGTGTGTGCATACGCACAATCATGTGCATACGCACAGACCAGGAAGTGTGATTTGGGGTGTGCATACACACACAAGGGTGCATATGCACAGGTTGGGAAGGTCGTTCTGTTGTGTGCGTATGCACAGAGCCTATGCGTACGTACACTACCCTGTTTTGCACAAAAACTCTGTTTTTCACTATTTGACCTTCCTGACAAGCCTGTAAACCTCCGAAACTATTGTTTTGATGGAACACTATTTTTGAATTATTGAAAATTCCTTTGATTTTCCAAACCTCTAAGAACTCTGATTAAAATTTATTAGTAAGGTTTTGAGTCACGAAGTAAGGGTTAGCGACTGGAAAAAGGTAGAATAGGCATCGAAGGAGTTGAAGAAAGGGGTACTTGATTTGATGAGATGATGAAAGTAAATGAATTATGGTTGAGAAAGTGCGAAATCAATGAAGGTGTATGAAATATGACTGAATTGAGATGTGAATGTTGAGATTGGCGATGATTGAGTATGGCCAGAACGGCCGAGATGGGAAGGTCTGGGTGTGATCCCACTTGCGTGTTGACTTGAAAATTTTATCGGATGGCAAGTTGAGGATGGAGCATTCCCTCTCTTGTCGTGATGTGGATGTGGGGAAGGTGGAAAGGCATTTTCATTCGTATTGTTTCCTTCGTATTCTTCTCTAGTTGCAAGGGGGAAAGGCACACTCCTTCGATGTGGAAAGACACTCTCCTTCGTGATACCTCCAGGAGAAGGTGGAAGGCACTCTCCTTCATTAAAGTTCCTCCTGGGGATGTGCAACCTAGAGACCATATCTGGGTTTGCTACTGGATGTGTCAGCTTCTGGCGATTTAACCGACACGTGAGCTCACATCCAGTAGGATAGACATACATCACATGCATATGTTTGATTTGCTTTCTTGTGCATTAATTGGGAGTGCCTATGTGAATTATTATGCCTAATTGCTATATTTGCTATCTACATTACCTGTACTCTATTTGTGTTTGTGTTTGTCTGTTTGTTTGTCTATGTGCCTCCATCGGAGTTTGGAGGGTTGGAGGAAGGCAAAGGATTTAGGGTTTTAGTTAGAGTTTGGTTAAGTTTAGGAACCTTAGAGAACCACCCCTGTTCACACCCTGGGTTGAACTATCCGACCCGGGATGTTCAGTAACAAAAGCGACCGACCTCTTCAGGTCAGGCTATCCAACCTCTTCTCAAAGAGCTCGGCCAAATCGACATGAAAGCCCAGTGAAGGGCCCAAATAGAGGAATACGACCCAAATCTAAAGGCAGTCCAAGGCTACAGAGATAAATGCGGTTCCCTTAAAGATAAGCTGACCTCACCCAAAGATAAGATAAGATAAGATAAGATAAGATAAGATAAGATAAGATAAGATAAGATAACTAACTTATCTTATCTGAAAAGGTCACTCCACACTATTATAAATACATTGGAGCACCCAAGTATTACTCATACTCTGATTCTACTAAAAACCTGCTTAATACCCTTGCTAACTTAAGCATCGGAGTCCTTTGCAGGTACCCCCCACCCTCCGGTGGCGAAGGATCAGCAGTGTAGCCAAGCTCAACAAATCAGATACGATAGCTCCGACCTCCACTCACAGCCGGACCCATCATCTCCGATCAACACAGAAGATCTCGACTGAGATCGACCTACAGTTTCAGGTAACCCTCGGAACATTGGCACCGTTGCCGGGAAACTTAGAAGTCATCCCATCACCATGGCAGACGACCACGACAACGACCACGATTCAGATCTAGAGGATAGAACACCGCACAAAAACGCGGGCAATACACTGAAAGATACCCCGGAATCTAACGGGGACAAAAACTCATCAAATCCGGGAGTGATAGAAGCACTTCAAGATCATTTAAAGTAACTTGAAAAAGAAACCCAGCATCAACGAGAAGTTGGGAAGGATCTACAAAGAGAGGTAAGGCGACGCCGAGAATTAGAAGATAAACTTCTAAAACTCGAAGCCGATCTCAAAGCCAAAGCTACTCGGTCCACCCCTGAGGACAACTCTCGCAAGGATCAAGATCCAGTCACTAGAGAAATCATGAAGACCAAAATCCCTAAAGACTTCAAACTTCCGGATATGGCTTTGTATGATGGCACTATAGATCCCAACCATCACCTCAGCAATTTTAGAAGTAGAATGTACCTCACTGACGCCTTAGATGTAGTTCACTGCAAAGCTTTCCTAACAACTCTCATAAAGACAGCAATTAGATGGTTCGACAACCTACCTCCGAAATCCATCTCAAGCTTTGACGACTTAGCCAAAAATTTCCTGGCCAGATTCTCCATCCAAAAAGATAAGGCTAAGCACGCCCCCAGTCTATTAGGAATCAAGCAAGGAGATCGAGAAAGTCTTCGCAACCACATGGAAAGATTCAACAAAATATGCCTAGACATACAAAGCCTACCAACAGAGGCCGCCATCATGGTCCTCATCAATGGCCTACGAGAGGGACCTTTTAGCCAATCTATATCAAAGAAGTATCCCACATCTCTGGACAAAGTGCAAGAACGAGCGGAGAAATACATCAACATGGAAGAAAATTTTCGACTGGGAGAAACCTCAAAATCTGGATTCACCTACCGAGACAAAGATAAAGAGCCCCAAAAAAAGGAAGATCGACAAGGGGAAAAAATTAAAAAATATCATAATTACACCCCTCTTCGGGTGTCCCTTGTGAATGTTTACAAAGAAGTCTGCCACAGAAAAAATACCCCCAGCTCGACCACTCAAAGGCAAAAGAGGGGGAGGAAACCGGAACGAATATTGTGAATACCATCGAGTCCGTGGGCATTCCACCAACGAATGCTTTGACTTAAAAAATGTCATAGAAAAATTAGTGAGAGAAGGAAAACTAGATCGGTATCTGGCCACCCGGGACGATGAGCAAAGAAAAAGGAGAAGGGACGAGGAGGTTGGACGAACCGAGCGATCACCTCGTACACCAGAAAGACATGTTCATATGATACACGGAGGGTTTGCAGGAGGAGGAATCTCCAAATCATCTCGCAAAAGATATCTCAAAGAAGTATATCATGTCGAAGGAAAGGAGGAAGCACTCGACATCCCTGCAGTTACGTTTACCAAAGAAGATGCATCCGGTATCATCTCAAGACACGACGATCCCATGGTCATCACCATTATACTGGCAAATGCAAATCTCCACCGCACACCGACATCTTATTCAAAACTGCCTTCGACAAGCTCAGCCTGGAAGATAAAGAACTTAGAGCATATCCAAACAGCCTGCTCGGACTGGGAGACACTCCAGTGCAACCACTGGGATACGTCCCACTACACACAATCTTCGAAAAAGGAAATCAATCCAGAACACTCAAAATAGACTACATCGTGGTCGACGTGAGTTCAGCCTACAATGCCCTAATAGGTCGGACAACATTAAATCGACTCGGCGCAATAGTCTCAACTCCACATCTATGCATGAAATTTCCAACTGTAGAAGGAATAGCTACGATAAAAGCAGATCAGAAGATGGCGTGCCGCTGTTATAACGAAAGTCTAAACCTCAGAGGCAGAGGAGGAGAATTCCACACAATCGAACTTGGTGGAGTTCAGAGGCGAGAAGAACTCCGTCCACAACCTGAAGGTGAAGTAGAGAAAGTCCAGATCGGAGACATCCCAGACAAAATAACCAATATTGGCACGATTCTAAAAGGAGACATAAAATAATCACTCGTACAGTTCTTACGAGAAAATGCCGACCTCTTTGCGTGGAAGGCTGCAGACATGCCAGGCATAGACCCCGAGTTAATGTGTCATAAGCTAGCAGTCTACCCTGGATCTTGGCCAGTACAACAGAGGCGTAGAAAGCTCAGACCCGAACGATCCCAAGCTGTGGAAGAGCAGGTAAAAGCTCTACTGGAGGCAAGATTTATAAGAGAAGTCAAGTACCCACTATGGTTAGCTAACGTCGTCTTGGTGAAAAAATCAAACGGGAAGTGGCGAATGTGCACCGACTATACTGATCTCAACAAAGCCTGCCCAAAAGACCCTTATCCACTCCCAAGTATCGACGCTCTGGTAGATGCCTCCTCCGGATATAAATACCTCTCGTTTATGGATTCATATTCCGGATACAATCAAATCCCAATGTATCCACCCGATAAAGAAAAAACCTCATTTTTAACACCAAAAGTAAACTACTGCTACATTGTGATGCCTTTTGGTCTCAAAAACGCGGGAGCTACTTATCAAAGGCTAATGAATAAAGTCTTTTCAGATCATATCGGAAAAGTCATGGAAGTCTATGTGGACGACATGTTGATAAAGACACAAAGTGAAGAGACATTATTGTCCGACCTGGTCCAAGTGTTCGACACTATAAGAAAGCATGGCATGCGACTCAATCCTGCAAAATGCACCTTTGCAGTAGAAGCTGGAAAGTTCTTAGGTTTTATGCTCACACAAAGAGGAATTGAGGCAAATCCAGATAAATGCCAGGCCATACTCAACATGAAGAGACCAACTTGTGTCAAAGAGGTACAACAACTCAACGGAAGATTGGCAGCCTTGTCCAGATTCCTAGTGGGATCAGCGATAAGATCTCTTCCCTTCTATGCTACTCTAAGGAAAGGAAAAAGGTTCGAATGGACAACGGAGTGCGAACAAGCCTTCCAAGATTTCAAAAGATTCCTAGGACAGCCACATATCCTATCTCGGCCACGAGAAGGAGAACCACTCATATTATACCTTGTTGAGTTAAGAAATTAACTAAATTAATTAATGATGACAAACATTATTTTTGAGCAAAATAAATAATTAGTGTTGATTAATTAAATCTACTTATTAACTAATTGTTTATTGTTGCAGGCCAAATGTTAATAGCCCAAAATGGAATAAAAGACATTCAGCAAAGAATATTGGGCTGAAAGCAAATAAAGAGCCCAAGCAAAAGCAAAGAAAGAAACCAAAGAAATTAAATCGGGCCAAGCATACCAATACCCGATCCAAGCTCAATTGTTTTTCAATTTCCCACCATCTTGCTCCAACCAAAGCAACGTTCTTCTCTTCTCTAATCAAGTCACATCAAGACCTCAGAAAAGTAAGAAATAGAAAGAGAGAAAAAGCTTCCTCCATAAGCCAGTAACCAAAGATGCAAGAAAGAGAAAAACTAAGCTTGAAGCACAGAAGCTAAAGCAGAAAATCTAATCCAAATCAAGCTTAGGTTAAAGGTAATCCATCTCATCTTGCATGCATCAGATCTTCATCCCTTCTTCCCAACTCTCTGCACTATCCGAAAATGGCATTCAAGGGAAAGTTGATCTCTATTCTTCACTGCTACAAATCCACGGTCCCAAGAGATACTTGGGGACCAAGTTGCATCTCTATGGTTCAGATTTGGTTGACCATTGGAAGACAATCTCGGTTACTCCTACATGGCTTTCGGTCAAGTTGGAAAAGTCAGAAGCAAAGGTTCTACTTTGATGTTTGAGAAGAAAAAGTGAGCTTGTGGGTTGGTGAAGCACAAGGCTCAAGTTGTTGACCTTGGAAGAAGAACCAAGGAACATGCAAGGAGATAAAAAGAAGCTTGCTGTTCATTCAGAAGCAAGGAGAGAAAACCAGAGTTTGAGATTTGAGTTCTGTGAAGTACTCCCTGTGAAGTTCCTCTACTTGGATAATGCTTTCTATCAAAGAAGCATTCGGCCAATACTGAAGAACTAAATCAATGGTTTGCAAAGCTGGTTTTTCACATAGCAAATAGGCTGTTGATGAAGTCAATCTCCTTCATGTTTTACTGATTGTAATGTACTTTTCTAAGTTTATCTTTCTGTAATTTCTTGTGAGAAAAGGCATTGTGAGAAAGCTCAAGTAAAAGCCATGAGTGGAAAAAGGCTGAGTGAAACACTTGAGAGAAAAGCCTAGAGTTATTTTCAGATTTCTTTAGGTGTGTTTATGTCTTGTATCTTGTACCTGTGAGGTATCCCTTTCTTAGTTGGGTTAGCACTAAGAGTGAATAGTTAGGTATTAGCATAGCCAATGTCAAGTTAGGTTAGAACTTGAGTGTGAAAGGATTGGGTCAATCCTGTGTTATTGGTGTATGTAATACTGTTAACTATAGTGAAATTCTTCCATAGTTGTGGAGGAGACTGGATGTAGGTTGCATAGCACAAGGCAACCGAACCAGGATATATGCTGGTGTTAGATTTTCTCTTCTCTGCTGTGTTCTGTTTTCTGATATTCATGAGACAAAAATAAATTGTCTCATAAATTTCCGCTGCTGAGTTCAAACAGAATCAGAATTGCAAACTTGTTTAAAAGGGTAATAACAGCAACTTAAAAGGAAGGCATAGATTCAACCCCCCTTCTCTAAGCCTACCACAACCTTCAATTGGTATCAGGAGCTAAGGTCTCAAGAATCAAGCTTAACCACTTGGAGCAAAGATCAAATGGCGAACAATCTGGACACAACCACAATTGCCTACACCCTCACTGAAGGCCAGTCAAACAACCGGCCACCTTTCTTTAACGGAAAAAACTATTCCTACTGGAAAGAAATGATAAGGATCTTCATCCAATCCATTGACTATAACTTATGGAAGATCGTTGTGAGTGGTCCCAAGATCCCAACAAAAACAAGTGCTGATGGAGTGATGACTCCGAAAGAAGAAGCTGAATGGAATGAAGATGACAAGAAGAAGATAGAGCTGAACGCTAAAGCAATCAACCTTCTTCACTGTGCTATCAGCTTTGAAGAGTACCGGAAGGTGTCTAGATGCAAGACAGCCAAAGAAATCTGGGAAAAACTCCAGGTTACACACGAAGGCACTAAACAAGTCAAAGAAACGAGGATTGATATGCTGCGAAAAGAGTATGAGATGTTTAGCATGAAGGATGGAGAAAGCATTGATGAAGCATTTGAGAGATTCTCAATCATAATCAACAACCTTGATGCTATGGGTACAAACTATGCAGAACAAACCTTGGTGAGAAAACTCCTTAGAAGCCTCACAAAAGAGTGGGAAAACACTGCCACTGTCCTAACCGAGAGTAACAACATAAGTCCCATAACATATGATGAGCTGAGAGGAAAACTCCTTGCCTATGAAGCCACACACACAAACACAGACTCAAAAAAAAAGGGAATATCCCTCAAGTCACAAATAGAACCAAAAGAGAGTGAGTCTAGTGATGGTATTTCAGATGACGAGCTTTTGTTTTTTGCTAGGAGATTTAGAAGGATGTTGAAAAGCAAGGGCAAATACAAGGGCTCAAGTTCAAAGGAGCAAAAAATAGACTTGAGCAAGGTGACGTGTCATCATTGCAAGGAGGCTGGGCACTTCAAGTCAAACTGTCCAAAGCTCAAAAAGGAGGACAAAGGCAAGAAGGAAAGGAAGAGAGTACTCATGGCAGCTTGGGAAGATCTTGAGAATGACTCAAATGAAGAAGAAGAATCTGAAGGAGATGACAAAGACTGCTTCATGGCTGGAAACAACAATCTTGATGAGGTAAACTATTATGATTTGACCATTGAGGATTTGCATGTTATTATTGATGATCTCACTTTAAACACATCAAAACTGCTTGATAAATACAATGAGTGCAGATCTGAAAGAAATGTGTTAAGAGCTGAAAATGATTTTTTAAAAGAAAAAGTGAAGGAAACTGAATGTGCTTTAGACATCATTGAAGAAAACAGATTTCTAAAATTTGAACTTGAAAAATTAAAAGGAAAACACATTGTGGATCCTTCTCATGAGTTAATTGCTGAAAATAAAAGATTAAATGATATGATTAAAAGGCTGAATGGTGACTTAGCAAAGTTTGCTCAAGGTTCTAGCAACTTGGACAAATTACTTGCAAGTCAAAGACCATTGTTTGAAAAATCTGATTTAGGCTACATAGCCAAGGAAGATGTTGTTTCTAATATTTTCTCCATAAAGTTTGTGGCTTCTTCATCAAATATCAAAACCATACCAAACAAATCTGGTATTGAAAATGCTCCAACACTTGAAGAAAAATTTGATGAAGTATACACAAGTAAAACTGAGCCGTCACCAAAAACTGAACCGAGTTCAAGCCGGCCAGGTTTGGGTTATATTTCGAAAAATGAGGCTACTTTCAAGAAACCATTTTTCTATAACAAAACCTCATTTTCGAAAAATCCAAAAAGTTTTAAAAATTCTGGTGAAAATACTTTTACAAAGAGGAATAACTTTATTAAAAATCAGTTTGTCAAAAGAAATGCATCTCCTCCAAGAACCAGAAAATTTCAAAGCTTTAATCATTTCAAGCAATATAACTCACATCAGTTTCAGCAACACACACCAGAAAATCATTGTGTTAATTGCAAGAAATTTGGTCACTCATATGCACAATGCTTCATTGAAAAGAGAGTTGTAGGAAACAAAGTCTACAATGTTGTTTGTGATTTCAATGCACTTGGGCAACCAAGATGGATTAACTTCAAAGGATCCAAATTAATTTGGATACCTAAGGCTACTTGAAACTCATCATGCAGATTTGCCTAGCATCCAAGAACAAAAAGGACATGTGGTACATGGATAGTGGATGTTCAAGGCACATGACTGGAAGGTCAACCTACTTCATCAAACTAAATAAGTATGATGGAGGTTTTGTGACCTTTGGAGATGATGGTAAAGGTAAAATCATTGCTGTTGGAAAAGTAGGTAATGAGCAATCTACTTTCATTGATGATGTACTTTTGGTATGTGGTTTAAAGCACAATCTTTTAAGTATAAGTCAGCTGTGTGATTTGGGATATTTAGTTGTTTTCAAAAGGCTTGAATGCTGTGTTGTAAATGAAAAGACAAATGAAGTGATGTTTGTTGCCAAGCGTTTCAATAATATGTATGGACTTACTCTTGATGAACTAAAGAATCAAAATGTAGCTTGTCTTCACTCTAAAGAATCTGAAAAGTGGTTATGGCACAAGAGATTGGGCCATGCAAGTATGTTTCAAATAAACAAACTTGTAAAGAAAGAATTAGTAAGAGGTCTTCCTTTGATAAAGTTTGACAAAGACATCACTTGTGATGCTTGCCAAATGGGAAAACAAACAAAAATTTCTTTTAAACCAAAGGAAGACATCTCTACTAAAAGACCACTTGAGTTGCTACACATTGATTTATTTGGTCCAACAAGAACTCAAAGCCTAGGTGGTAAACATTATGGTTTAGTAATTGTGGATGACTACACTAGGTTTGGTTGGGTTTTATTTCTTGCACACAAAAATGAAGCCTTTTCGGCCTTTGAGCCTTTTTGCAAGAAAATTCAAAATAAAAAGGATTTGAAAATCTCTTCTATAAGAAGCGATCATGGAGCTGAATTTGAAAATAATTTGTTTAAATCCTTTTGTGAGGAATTTGGAATATCTCACAACTTCTCTTGTCCAAGAACACCACAACAAAATGGTGTTGTGGAAAGAAGAAATAGAAGCATACAAGAGATGACAAGAGCTATGCTTTGTGAGAGCAATGTTTCAAAATTCCTTTGGGCTGAAGCGGTTAACACAGCTTGCCACATTTTAAATAGAACAATCATAAGGAAATTTTTGAAGAAAACCCCTTATGAACTTTGAAAAGGCTACCCACCAAACTTAGATTACTTGCACATCTTTGGATGCAAATGTTTTGTTTTAAATAACAAAGAAAATTTGGGAAAATTTGATCCAAAGGCTTATGAGTGTTTGTTTGTAGGATATTCCTCAACTAGTAAAGCATATAGGGTTTATCATCAAGATGCTAGAATTATTGAAGAGTCCATACATGTTACATTCTGTGATACTAATTTGGTGCAAAGTATTTTTGAAGATGGTGATGCAGGAAATCAAGCTCAAAATGAGGATGAAACTGCTCAGAATCATGGAAAAGAAAATTCTGGACAATCTGAACCAGAAACAGCAAATGCTGAAAATTCAAGAGACAATTCCATTTTGTCTCATGAATCTGAAGAAAATTCTGCAGACAGCAGCACACAGAATCCCTTGGTGACTGAATCTGCCTCCAAGTCCACCAGACCTCGTGAATGGAGATTCTTGAAGAATTATCCTGAGGAATTTGTCATTGGGGACGTCTCTCATGGAGTGCAAACTAGGTCTTCCACTAGAAAGGCAAATGAAGGATCAAACATTGCCCTTTTTTCACAAATAGAGCCTCAAAACGTCAAGGAAGCACTTAGTGACCCTTCTTGGGTTAAAGCTATGGAGGATGAGCTTCTTGAGTTTGAAAAGAACCAAGTGTGGACGTTGGTTCCAAGGCCAAGTGGAAAGAAAGTGACCGGCACCAAGTGGATATTCCGGAACAAGTTGGGAGAAGATGGTAGCATTGCAAGGAACAAGGCAAGGCTGGTGGCACAAGGATATGACCAAGAAGAAGGAATCGACTTTGATGAATCCTTTGCCCCTGTTGCCCGAATGGAAGCCATAAGACTTCTCTTAGCTTATGCTGCATTTTGTGGTTTTAAATTATATCAAATGGATGTGAAATGTGCATTTTTGAATGGAGTAATAGATAGAGAAGTGTATGTGGAGCAGCCTCCTGGTTTTGAAAATAAAGAGCATTTTGACCATGTTTTCAAATTATCTAAAGCTCTCTATGGTTTAAGACAAGCTCCTAGAGCTTGGTATGAGAGACTTAGCTCTTTTCTTTTGAAAAATGGTTTTCAAAGAGGCACCACTGACACAACTCTATTTATTAAGAACTCTAATGATTCTTTTATTCTAGTCCAAATATATGTTGATGACATTATTTTTGGGTCAGCAAATGAATCCCTTTGTTCTGAATTTGGAAAACTCATGACAAGTGAATTTGACATGAGTATGATGGGTGAACTTAATTTCTTCCTTGGGCTGCAAATTAAACAAACTGAAAAAGGTATTTTCATTCATCAAGAGAAGTATGCCAAGGAATTAGTTAAGAAATTTGGTATGGAAAATGCCAAACCCATGGGAACTCCCATGCATCTTAATTCTAAATTAGATAAGGGAGAAACTGAGAAAGATGTTGATGAGACTAGGTATAGAGGAATGATTGGTTCTCTTATGTACTTAACTTCCTCTAGACCCGATATTGTGCAAAGTGTTGGATTGTGTTCTAGGTTCCAATCCAAACCAAAAGAGTCACATCTTTCGGCTGTTAAAAGGATCATTAGATATGTTCATGGCACATCCAATTTTGGTCTTTGGTATCCTAAGATTGATGATTTTTCTGCAGTTGGTTATTGTGATGCAGATTTTGCTGGTGATAGAGTTGATAGAAGGAGCACTTCTGGTTTATGCTGCTTCCTTGGAAAGTCCTTAAATGTTTGGTCAAGTAAGAAGCAACCAACAGTGGCCTTATCCACTGCAGAGGCTGAGTATATAGCTGCTTCTTCTTGTTGTTCTCAGCTTTTATGGTTAAAAACGCAGCTTGCTGATTACAAATTAAATGCTGAAAATATTCCCCTGCTGTGTGATAATATGAGTGCCATTAATATTTCAAAAAATCCAGTTTTGCACTCTAGAACTAAGCATATTGAAGTGAAATTTCACTCAATAAGAGAACATGTCTAAAAGGGGGATATTAGTATTCAATTTGTTAAATCAGAGGAGCAATTAGCATATATTTTTACAAAACCATTAGCTGAGGATAGATTCTGCATGCTTAGGACTTGTTTAGGAATTTTGAGTTATGATTCTTTATTTAAAAAATGCTGATGAATTTGCTGGAGCCTTTTGTCTCATAAACAGGTATGAGACAATTCTGGGCAGGTGATGAACGTTTCCCTCAAGTCAACGTGTTCTGGGCTTGCTTCAAGTGAAAAATTGATCTGGACCAACCTCAATTCGGATCTGGGTTGTCCTATATGTTTCATTAAATCCAAATCACCTCAAGGCCCTAACATGAATGTTACAATCTTGTTTGTTATTTTTTGATGACTTGTGTGTTTCATAAAAGGTTTTCAATAAATGTTTTGTGGCCCAAAAAGTTTTCAAATGAATTTAATTTTGGCCCAAAAGGTGTTTCAATTTAATTCTGATTGTCTTTCAAAATTTAAAATTAATTTTCTGTTTTAATTTTAAATTAAATAAAATCTTTCTTGAATGAGGTCATGTCTTTTCAAGTCTTTTCAAATGGTGATGCAGTTGCATGGTTTTGAAAATCCACTTTTTGGGTACGGTTACCAACACTCCCTCTCTTCCCTCCATAACTTCCCCACACACTCTTTGGTTTCTCTCCACTCTCTTTACTGCTTCTCTTCCCTCAAAAGACTGAAACTAACCAAATGAGGAAGAAAACCATTCCTAAAAGGCCTCCTCGTGAAAAGATTTACAAGCTACCCACAAAGCCTTCCACTCGCTCTCAAGACCGCACCTTTACCCCTTCTCCTTCTCCTCCTACCTCTCCTCCTCGCTGTAACCCCATGGCTCGGACCAAAAACACTCCAAGGTTTCCTCCCTCTGCCAAGCCGACGCCTCCACCAAAGGCCACACCTTCCAAGCCTGGCTCCTCAAAACCAAGTTCAGCAAAGCCTAGCTCTTCCAAAGGCAAACGTCAGGCGACTGAGGAACCTATACCCGAACCAACACAACCCAAATACAGGTCTGTTCCAATGCGCTCTCAACGAGGTAACACTCGAGTCCCTCTCCAGAATGTTAAAGAACCAGACATCGGACCTTTTGATCACAAAGCTCATTTTTTGACTTCTCATTCGAACTATAACCCTTATAGATTCAAATCTGCCATGAACAATGATTTTTATGAGAAGGTTATCCAGTATCGTACCCTATGTCCCTCTTTTCTCACTGATTTGCCATCTTTGAAAAGAAAAGGTTTTCCTTTTGTTGATAACTTGATTTTTCTGGACTGGAATCACCTTTTTGACATCAAAAAACCTGTTTATCCCTTGTTGGTCAAAGAGTTTTATGCAAACATGACTTATCATGAAGGCACTGCTCATTCGTATGTCAAGGGCCGAGATATCGTTTTAAACAATGAGACCATCAGTGATGCTTTGAAGTATACTGATGTTGGGCCCTGTGCCTACACGTTAGTTAAGTGGGATGAAGGAGTTGGTGTTTCTTACAATGATGCCCTGGCTAGTATTTGTGAACATATCTCCTTAATAGATGGCATTACACCCACTCACAAAGCTCTAGGATATGAGCGTGCTCAACTGCACCGAATAGTCAATCATATTATTCTGCCTCAAAGCGGCTCATATCAAAGGGTTTTCTACACTGATACTCTTGTTTTATATGCCCTTCTCACCAAAACTGAAATTTCATTTGCATATTTGATGGTTAGATACATGTTTGACTCTGTTAGAAGTGAAAAGGACAAAGCTCTTCCTTATGGCATGTTTCTAACTTGCATTTTTGAGTATTTTGGTGTTGACTTAACCAATGAGAAATATGAAAATAGACATTCATATCTAAAGGGAGGTGGTTCAGTGAAACAGCAAAAAGGACCAACTCGATCTGAGAGAGTGGTTCTAGATGATGATGATGAAGAGTTCATTCCAGATGATTCTACTGCTCCTTCCACTGAGGGCACTTCCATCTCCACTGGGAAGAAATCCACTCTGCTGAATGTTGTCAGGGATGTTGCTCAAGAGTTTGTCTCCCAATCGAATCACTTGATTGAATTGAGCAAAGAGAAAAGGAAGCTGGCTAGCAAGCATGAGAACTTTCTGAAGAAATCAAGGGATAGGGTGGCTGTACTGATGACTTTCATTGACAACCTTCAAAATGATGAAGACATTGCCACGGATGTTGAAGAGGAAGCTGCTTCGGAGGGGAATGGTTCTGATGCCTAGGATTTGTCTCATAAAAACTGTTGTTGCTGCTCTCTTTTTGTCTCATGAATTCTGCTTCTTTAGTACTTTTATACTGTTTCATTTTGGATGACTGTAATAACTCTGGATATTACTGCACCTTTGGTAGTTTAGTTAGCACTTTGAACTGTGCTCTAACTCTTTTCTGCAGGATACAAGACTTTGTTTTTGTTGATCTTGTTTATTATCCGCCCTTGATGACAAAAGGGGGAGTAATAGCTATTAAAGGTTGATTAGGTTGATTTTGATTCTGATTGAATGATGCTGCTGATTTTTCTGATTAGTTAGTTGATTTCTGCTGATAATTTATTGATGCTGCTAATTCTTTTCTAAACTTTGTTTCGGATTAGAACTGAACTTTGTTTTTGCAAATTTTTTTGTTTTACAATATGCTTTGGCTGTTGTAATGATAAGAAATACTGGGCTGAATATGTGTTGCTGGTTATATAAGAATCCCTTAGTCAAGTTACATCTTGAACAGCTCCTTTTAAGCGTAATGTAAACAGGAACAAAAAGAAAAGAGCTCAAATTCAGGGGGAGCTACTGTTGAAAAGGAAAGGGGGAGCAACACATTAGCAAGCAACATCATTCAAAGGGAGTCTCTAAAACCTTAACTCAAAATCATTTCCTTTTGATTGTTGCTTAAAATCATGTTTGTCATCAAGGGGGAGATTGTTGAGTTAAGAAATTAACTAAATTAATGTGCACCGACTATACTGATCTCAACAAAGCCTGCCCAAAAGACCCTTATCCACTCCCAAGTATCGACGCTCTGGTAGATGCCTCCTCCGGATATAAATACCTCTCGTTTATGGATTCATATTCCGGATACAATCAAATCCCAATGTATCCACCCGATAAAGAAAAAACCTCATTTTTAACACCAAAAGTAAACTACTGCTACATTGTGATGCCTTTTGGTCTCAAAAACGCGGGAGCTACTTATCAAAGGCTAATGAATAAAGTCTTTTCAGATCATATCGGAAAAGTCATGGAAGTCTATGTGGACGACATGTTGATAAAGACACAAAGTGAAGAGATATTATTGTCCGACCTGGTCCAAGTGTTCGACACTATAAGAAAGCATGGCATGCGACTCAATCCTGCAAAATGCACCTTTGCAATAGAAGCTGGAAAGTTCTTAGGTTTTATGCTCACACAAAGAGGAATTGAGGCAAATCCAGATAAATGCCAGGCCATACTCAACATGAAGAGACCAACTTGTGTCAAAGAGGTACAACAACTCAACGGAAGATTGGCAGCCTTGTCCAGATTCCTAGCAGGATCAGCGATAAGATCTTTTCCCTTCTATGCTACTCTAAGGAAAGGAAAAAAGGTTCGAATGGACAACGGAGTGCGAACAAGCCTTCCAAGATTTCAAAAGATTCCTAGGACAGCCACATATCCTATCTCGGCCACGAGAAGGAGAACCACTCATATTATACCTTGTTGAGTTAAGAAATTAACTAAATTAATTAATGATGACAAACATTATTTTTGAGCAAAATAAATAATTAGTGTTGATTAATTAAATCTACTTATTAACTAATTGTTTATTGTTGCAGGCCAAATGTTAATAGCCCAAAATGGAATAAAAGGCATTCAGCAAAGAATATTGGGCTGAAAGAAAATAAAGAGCCCAAGCAAAAGCAAAGAAAGAAACCAAAGAAATTAAATCGGGCCAAGCATACCAATACCCGATCCAAGCTCAATTATTTTTCAATTTCCCACCATCTTGCTCCAACCAAAGCAACGTTCTTATCTTCTCTAATCAAGTCACATCAAGACCTCAGAAAAGTAAGAAATAGAAAGAGAGAAAAAGCTTCCTCCATAAGCCAGTAACCAAAGATGCAAGAAAGAGAAAAACTAAGCTTGAAGCACAGAAGCTAAAGCAGAAAATCTAATCCAAATCAAGCTTAGGTTAAAGGTAATCCATCTCATCTTGCATGCATCAGATCTTCATCCCTTCTTCCCAACTCTCTGCACTATCCGAAAATGGCATTCAAGGGAAAGTTGATATCTGTTCTTCACTGCTACAAATCCACGGTCACAAGAGATACTTGGGGACCAAGTTGCATCTCTATGGTTCAGATTTGGTTGACCATTGGAAGACAATCTCGGTTACTCCTACATGGCTTTCGGTCAAGTTGGAAAAGTCAGAAGCAAAGGTTCTACTTTGATGTTTGAGAAGAAAAAGTGAGCTTGTGGGTTGGTGAAGCACAAGGCTCAAGATGTTGACCTTGGAAGAAGAACCAAGGAACATGCAAGGAGATAAAAAGAAGCTTGCTGTTCATTCAGAAGCAAGGAGAGAAAACCAGAGTTTGAGAGTTGAGTTCTGTGAAGTACTCCCTGTGAAGTTCCTCTACTTGGATAATGCTTTCTATCAAAGAAGCATTCGGCCAATACTGAAGAACTAAATCAGTGGTTTGCAAAGCTGGTTTTTCACATAGCAAATAGGCTGTTGATGAAGTCAATCTCCTTCATGTTTTACTGATTGTAATGTACTTTTCTAAGCTTATCTTTCTGTAATTTCTTGTGAGAAAAGGCATTGTGAGAAAGCTCAAGTAAAAGCCATGAGTGGAAAAAGGCTGAGTGAAACACTTGAGAGAAAAGCCTAGAGTTATTTTCAGATTTCTTTAGGTGTGTTTATGTCTTGTATCTTGTACCTGTGAGGTATCCCATTCTTAATTGGGTTAGCACTAAGAGTGAATAGTTAGGTATTAGCATAGCCAATGTCAAGTTAGGTTAAAACTTGAGTGTGAAAGGATTGGGTCAATCCTGTGTTATTGGTGTATGTAATACTGTTAACTATAGTGAAATTCTTCCATAGTTGTGGAGGAGACTGGATGTAGGTTGCATAGCACAAGGCAACCGAACCAGGATATATGCTGGTGTTAGCTTTTCTCTTCTCTGCTGTGTTCTGTTTTCTGATATTCATGAGACAAAAATAAATTGTCTCATAAATTTCCGCTGCTGAGTTCAAACAGAATCAGAATTGCAAACTTGTTTAAAAGGGTAATAACAGCAACTTAAAAGGAAGGCATAGATTCAACCCCCCTTCTCTAAGCCTACCACAACCTTCATACCTCACGGTAGGGAGTCGGGCAGTAGCCTCAGCACTAGTTCGAGAAGACGACAGTGGGCAACAACCCGTATACTTCATCAGTAAAGCATTACAAGGATCCGAGCTGAACTACCAAAAAATAGAAAAATTTGCCTATGCTCTCATACTAACATCTCGATGACTTGACCCGTACTTCCAAGCTCACACCATTAAGGTTCGGACCAACCAGCCCATAAAAGGAATATTGCAGAAAACAGACCTAGCAGGCAGAATTTTACAATGGGCAGTCGAGTTGTCCGAGTTCGACTTTCAATACGAAGCTCGGACAGTCATCAAATCACAATACTTAGCCGACTTCATTGCAGAATTTACAGACACCCCGGAAACCCCCACAGAATAGAATCTCTACGTGGACGGGTTTTCGAATAAGACTAGAAGCGGCGCAGGTGTGATAATTGAAAGTAATCAAGGGACCCAAATCGAACTCTCTCTCAAATTCGGGTTCCCTGTCTCAAACAACCAGGCAGAATATGAGGCACTACTAGCTGGTTTAAAGCTGGCTAAAGAGTTCGGAGCTCAAAGACTCATTATCTTCAGCGACTCACAGGTGATCACTTCACAAATAACGGGGAGCTACCAAGCCAAGGACCCCACTTTGAAAAAGTACCTGGGTAAAACCAGGGAACAGCTCGGACAACTCCGGGAATATGAGATCCACCACATACCCCGCGAACAGAATGTCCGAGCTGACGCACTCTCAAAACTAGCCAGCACCAAACCAGGAGGCAACAATAGAAGCCTTATCCAGGAAATATTACAGAACCCGTCAATCTCGAAAGAGGAAAAAGTCTTAGCCATAACAGGTTTAGATCAAGGATGGATGACTCCTATAATTAACTACCTCAAAACAGAAACACTTCCTACAGATGAGAAGGAGGCAAAAAGGTTAAAACGGGAGGCACAATACTACACTATCATAAACAATACTCTATACAAAAGAGGAATTTCAATACCATTGTTAAAATGTGTACCGACTTCCAACACGAAGGAAGTTCTAGAAGAAATACACAGTGGCATCTGTGGCAATCATCTCAGAGCACAAGCGCTCACCAAAAAGTACTCTGGACAGGATTTTATTGGCCAACTCTACAAAAGGAGGCCACAGAGTTCGTGAAGACATGTCCACCATGTCAAAAACATGCCAACTTTCACATCGCCCCGCCAGAGGAGCTCATCAGCGTAACCTCACCTTGGCCATTTGCAAAATAGGGACTCGACCTTCTCGGACCATTTCCTCAGGGATTGGGACAAGTTAAATTCTTCATAGTAGGGGTAGGCTATTTCACAAAGTGGATCAAGGCAGAACCCCTAGCTAACGCCACTACTCAAAGAAGTCAAAAATTCCTATATAGCAACATTTTCACAAGGTTCGGGGTTCCATACTCCATCACCACAGACAATGGCACTCAATTCACATATGCAGGCTTCAAAAAATTAGTAGCCGACTTGAACATAAAGCACCAGTTCACTTCCGTCGAACATCCCCAAGCCAATGGACAAGCCGAAGCTGCCAACAAAGTCATATTGGCTGGGCTAAAATGGAGATTACAAGACGCAAAGGGAGCTTGGGCCGAAGAGCTCCCACAAGTCCTATGGGCATATCAAACAACGCCACATTCCACCACAAAGGAATCACCATTCCGATTAGCATACGAAACGGAGGTAATGATCCCAGTGGAGATCGAAGAAGGGTCGCCTAGAGTGGTCCATTACAATGAAGAAGCCAACTCCCAACTTCAAAGGGAAGAGCTCGACCTACTTCCTGAAATCCAAGAAAGAGCTCGGATCAGGGAAGAAGCACTAAAACGTCGAATGGCTTCCAGATATAATCAAAAGGTAGTGCCAAGAGGTTTTGCTAAAGATGATCTCATCCTAATCCGAAATGATATCGGAACAACTCGACCTGGTGAAGGAAAGCTGGCAGCAAACTGGAAAGGACCCTACCGAGTCATAGAAGTACTTGGGAAGGGCTACTACAGACTGTCCGAACTCGAGGGGCAAGAGCTCCCCAGGTCATGGCACGCCTGCAACCTAAGAAGGTACTATAACTAGGAATGGTAAGGGATCTCAGCATAGGGTGTACTCTTTTTCCTGAAAAGGTTTTTTAATGAGGCACCAAGTTGAGATCCACAAATTATCTAACTTAAAAGGATAAAAACTCCACATGTACATATTTGCATTTTCTTTTAAATAAAATATGTTAGATGTTCTACAAGTTTTTAAGACGCATTAATCTGAAACATTCATCGCACGATTATAAAGCAACAGATCGGCAGAAAGTGAAAAATAAAATTCACTGCACGATCACGATAAAGACCAGCAGAGATGAAAACCAAATTCATCTAAAGGTCGACTAAACAAGGATTGAACTCACCTTCTACAAATCAGCAAAGATGAAAACAGAATAATGCAAGAAGTTATCGAAAGTGATCCGAAGAAAGGACCTGACGAGGTCTTAATGGATTGCTAAATAATAACTTAAAGACTGGCCGACATTAAGAAGTCGGACCAAGTCAACCCAAGTTATAAGTAAACCCTGGAAAGAGGTCTGGCCAACCCTATAAAAGAGGATTACTTTAACTTAGAAGGGCTCGACATGACGAAGTCGGCCCAAAACATAAAAGTTATAAAAGTAATCCCTGAAAGAGACCTGAACAAGGTCCAAGAAAGTGGATTACAAAAATAACTTAGAAGGGCTCAACATGACGAAGTCGGCCCAAAACATAAAAGTTATAAGAGTAATCCCTGAAAGAGACCTGAACAAGGTCCAAGAAAGTGGATTACAAAAATAACTTAGAAGGGCCCGACGTGACGAAGTCGGCCCAAAACATAAAAGTTATAAAAGTAATCCCTGAAAGAGACCTGAACAAGGTCCAAGAAAGTGGATTACAAAAATAACTTAGAAGGGCTCGACGTGACGAAGTCGGCCCAAAACATAAAAGTTATAAAAGTAATCCCTGAAAGAGACCTGAACAAGGTCCAAGAAAGAGGATTACAAAATAACTTAGAAAGACCCGACATGACAAAGTTGGCCTCCTTTTGTATGCTAAAGTTATAAAAAGTAATACCTGGCAAAGACCTCATAAAAGGCCCAAGCAAAATAGGATTACTAGAAATAACTTCAGAAGCCTCAAAGGGATCAAAGCCACAAGCAGGAAATACAAGGGCAATCCAAAGAGGTCGAGCAACAAGGCTCCAGCACTACCAAAAACCTAAAATAGGGTACAAAGGTAGATAAAGATCGACATGATATTAAAAGACATGAAGTTATAATAAGAACAAGTTCAAAGAGGCTACCTAAGTTAGCCCCAAGGACTTGGAAGCTATTTTTTGTTTTTCAAAAAAGAAGCTGCTAAACAAGAAACTAAAAGAGTGTCAACAGTCATCAAAATACCATTTACAAAAATAAAAAGTTCAAAAGCCCGTAGACAGGGCCATACACAAATATACCAAGAAAAACTAAAGAGGATCCAGAGGTTTCCCAGAAGCTGCATCGACATGGGGCGAAGGAGGACGAGTCTGGAGGGGCACAGCATCCACCGTCCCGTCATCTCGATTTAATATCTGACAATCAGGCTCTGGTTCGGGATGACTAACCCCAGCAGGAGGAGCTAAAGAAGTCGGCACAACAGTGGCTTTGGCAACCGGTACAGGTAAAGGTTCAACATCGTCGTCATCAAGGTCATCAGGGACAATCCTGCCATCCTTTACGACATTGTCCAGGCTGAAGAGAGTAAGGTCGACCTCGGGAGCAAGAACTCGAACTTGTTCCTTTAGGTTCTCATAAGCAGCATTTACGCTGCCCACAAGGTGACCTTGGAGCTCGGCATAATCAACCCGGGCAAACTCCAACTCTTCCCTAAGACGCATTACCTCACGGTAGGATGTGACATAGCTGTCCTTGTGCCTCAATGCCGTATCTTCAGCCAACCTCACAGAAGCCGCCAAAGCAATAGAACTCGCCTTCTCGCTCTCCAACTCCTTCTCCAGCTTGGCCACCTTCACTTGAAGCTCCTCCTTCAAACCTTTCATTCTGTCAAACTCCCGCTTAGCCTCTTCCATAAAGGCCTTGGTAGCATGAAGGGGAAGATCTTGGACAGTACGGTACATAGCAGCTCCCATGTGTGCCATTTTTATGCTGCTTCGAGTAATGAAGTCTAAATGACGAAGAAGAGAGACATCGTCAGTAGGGATGGTACCATAAGGACCAATCTGCTGATCAACAAACTCGACCGCGTCAAAATCAGGGGCGTCGAGGTTAAAAGGCTCAGTTGTCTTCTGTTTTTTGTTTGGAGGAGCATCAGAAGTAGCCACAGAAGCTTGCGGAGGATTGACCAAACGAACCCGAGGAGTAGGGATTACCTTTCTCGCCCCCGGTGAGCTCGGTACGGCTGGCTTCGATTGAACCTGGGACGATCCCTCCCCGGCCGCCTTGGCCGAGACGTTTTGGGCTGCAGAAGCCTTCCTTGCCCTTTTGAAGGCCTTCATAGATTCATTATTTTTAATCATCTCTGCAAGCAAAACACAACAGTGAGGAACTAAGTCACAAATCAGAAAAGAGCTTGCAAAAAATACGGGAGCAGACAAAAGAGGAGAATCCAAAAATTGACCACTACCCAGCTCAGTCCGGAGGAGAGAGGGGTTGGTTAAAAATTTCTTTGTGTCGAGATGGGGAGGCTGCCCCCAGTTTTCTTCCAGAACAGTCATGAAAGCTTGCTCAGCCTCATCTAACATTTTCCACGTATATCTAGATACCCTCACATCCTTTTGCCATTCTAAGGGAAAGGCGGGCTCTTCATTCTCATCCAGAAAAAAGGGCCGAGCTTCTTCAATAGATCAGACCTTAAAAAAGTAATTTTTAAAGTCACGGAAAGATTCATCAAACATGGAGAAAATCTTTTTCCCTGGGGAGCTCAGAAAGAAACCCAAGCGGCTTTCTTCTTAACCACCCCAGGCTTTGTCAAAACAAAGAGATAAAAGAAGAGAGATTGTGAAGCAGGGATCCGAACTCATGGCACAACAACTGAAAGATTTTGATAAAACCCCAGGAGTTGAGGTGAAGCTGGGATGGAGCTACATTACAAGACCACAATAGGTTGGTCTCAAAGGGGGTAAAAGGAAGAGTAATATTCATTTGACTAAAAAAGAAGTCGTACGTATAGAAAAAGGGGCGCTCTCTGACAACTCGGGTAGAAAAACAAACCCTTTCCTCAGAATCGGGAGATACAAGCTCATAGTTCTTTTCCTCACTACCACTACTACAAAACCTATGAAATTGCCTAAGCTGCTGACAAAACTCAGAATCAACCAAAGAAACACACAAAAGAACCATCGAATCCACCCAATCAGCCATGCCCTCAGGGACTTGGGAAGATGTCTCAACAATGTTCTTGCGAGAAGACATGAGGTCAACTAGTCCTACAGCAAGAAAGAAGAAAATATATTACTAACCCAAACATCTCGGACAAAGTCAAAATCAACTCATAGCAGAACATGATTCAATGCAGTACAAATAACAAAAGGAAATCCCAGGACCCACACCAAAAAAATCCAGGGGCATCCTTTGGAGGCAGTCAGCAGGACAGGGACTCAGGAAACCTACAAGCCTACATCTCGATACGTCCCAACAAGAAACAATAAACCCTTTTTTCACTTTCTTTCAACTAAAGCGACACTTTGAAAAGAAAAGCTACGAGCCACAGATCATCAAAATAAACTACCTCCCAGATTTACTATCCCGGTTTTGATCAACGAACGAAGCTACTAAACAACAAAATATCATCAAAGACGCAACCTTTTCTTCAGAAAAATAAAATCCCCCTCCGAACAAACAAAGTAAATCAAAACAAAGCATCGATCATCTCTTACAAAGGTTCAGCAACAAGAAAATCTATAACCAGAGCAAAAATCAAGGGGCAATCTAAAGAAGAAGTAAACAAATACAGTTTTCAAAGTATCAAAAAACAACCAGAAGCAACAGCAGAACATGCAAAGCCCTAGAAAGCCTCAACAGAAATACCAAGAGTATGCATAAAGAAGAAAAAGAAACCAGAAAAAATACATCACAGTAACAAGCAAACACAAGACTACAAAAAGGCTCAAGCTTTCCCAGCGTACAGTAAGTCAGAATCAAAGCCTTATCAGAAAAAAAGGATGAGAACAATGAAAAGAAGAACCAACCTGAACAAAGGAAGAAGTTTCGTAGAAGATCAAAGACGGAGGGACAGAATCGCCTTTCGAGCAAAGAGAGACACCAAGAAATCACCAAATGACGTCGCAGGAAAGAAATGTGAAAACCGCAAACTTCAGGAAACAGAAAGGGAGAAAGAAAAGGGAAGTCACAAGTAAAAATAGAGAAGAGAAACCGTTTCTGTGTGTAAAGTTCAAAATAAAAAGCCAAGGGAAACGGGGCAATTAAAACCAATTAATGAAGGTATTAAACCATCGCACGTTCCCAAGAACAGAGCGCTAATATAAAAGCGCGTGCTTTCAGAAGAAAACGTTCCACATTCAAAAAGGAAGATTCTACAAAGAAAGAAGTCGACAAATGCTCGAGTTCGGCTTCACCAGAAGGATCGAAGTCTTAAAGAACTAGGACTCGACCTCAAAAAGAAAGATCGAGCTCGAGCAGGGGCACTGTTCACACCCTGGGTTGAACTATCCGACCCGGGATGTTCAGTAACAAAAGTGACCGACCTCTTTAGGTCAGGCTATCCGACCTCTTCTCAAAGAGCTCGGCCAAATCGATAGGAAAGCCCAGTGAAGGGCTCAAATAGAGGAACACGACCCAAATCCAAAGGCAGTCCAAGCCTACAGAGATAAAGGCGGTTCCCTTAAAGATAAGCTGACCTCACTCAAAGATAAGATAAGATAAGATAAGATAACTAACTTATCTTATCTGAAAAGGTCACACCACACTATTATAAATACACTGGAGCACCCAGGTATTACTCATACTCTGATTCTACTAAAAATCTGCTTAATACCCTTGCTAACTTAAGCATCGGAGTCCCTTGCAGGTACCCCCCACTCTCCGGTGGCGAAGGATCAGCAGTGCAGCCAAGCTCAACAAGTCGGATATGATAGCTCCGGCCTCCACTCACAGCCGAACCCATCATCTCTGATCAACACAGAAGATCTCGACCGAGATCGACCTACAGTTTCAGATAACCCTCGGAACAACCCCTATTTATGGTTTCCGTTTTAAATCATTAAGTTTTATAATCTGAATGTCGGAGTTCTAGGATTGCCTCTGGCTTTCCCAGGACCTTATATATTATATATGTGGGCACCCTTATCATGCGGAGAACCCCCGGTTCTCATTCCATACGGATATTTGTGTTTTTCATATGCAGGTCGAGAGGCACCTCACTAGGCGTCTGGAGTTCTCTGGCCCCAAGTGGGACTTTTTGGATATTATATTTTGTTATGTTTAGATATACCTATATGATAGAACTCTTCTTATATATATGTTTTTCTTTTGCACCTCATAGAGGTTTTATGGAGAACTAGGACTTCTTTTTGAGTATTTTAGGACTCAGATTTTATATGTATATATGTAAATATTCTCCGGCCATCCTTAGCTTGCAGGCTGAGCTCGGTGCTTGAATATTTTATATCATTGACTCTCTACTCTCATTGTCTATATACGTATGTACATGTACCTATGCTTTCTTCGTATGTAAGCAAACGTTATTTCTGAGCATTGCGCTTTTAGTTTTCACGATTTTTCTTTAACCAACCTTTAAAGCTCCTCGATAATTATATTCTTTCAATTATTACACACACACACACACACACACACACATATATATATATTATTTTAGAGGTCGTAATACCACACAACCTCTATTTTACGACTTAAGCGTAAAGCTCTGTGTGGTAGGGTGTTACATTATGGTATCAGAGCAACTCGTTCCTGTAGAGCTTGAGGGACGGACTGACTATGCTTTTAGGCATACTCTGGGAGTCTTTACATGATAAATTAGGTTATCTAACTGATATATGTGGCATGAATGTTCATGAGCATGCATTTGGGACTTTGAAGCACTAAACTTACGATATTGAGACTGATCAACTTGATATCACTTGTTTAGTGTGAACATATACCAGATGTCGACTCAAGGACGCGGTCGCTGGCAAGGTAGAGGTAGAATAAGTAGTATAAACCCGGGAACAGTGGAAAACGACCCTGTGGACTTTATGGCTGCTCTGGGAAACATGGTTGCGGCTATGAAGGCGACAGCTGAAGCGTTGGGAAATCAACTAACTGAGGGAAAGGACCAAGATAACCGAGGTCCTAGGCAAAGGTTACTATAAAGTGTCCGACCTCAAAGGGCGAGAGCTTCAGAGGTCCTGGCACGCATGCAACCTAAAAAGATAATACTGCTAAAAACCTTGCGTCAGGTGCACTCTTTTTCCCTCCTAATAAGGGTTTTTAATGAGGCACCAGCACAAGGGCTAGGGGCATTCAAAACCCCTAGTAAGTAGATTTGTAAAGAAATTTCTTAAATATCAATAAAAATTCCTACTTTATTTACTTCTTTAAAGTTTTCCTATCTTAAACGCATTAATTTAAGCTCAACAAACCACAAAAAATCATTGCCTGACCTAAAGTGGACGGCAAGATGAAGCGACGAGGTACAAGTTAATGTAAGAAGTTATACAAACAGCTCATACAAAGCGACCTCAAGAGAGATCTGATGAAAAACGAATTGTAAAAATAACTTGATAAAGGCCGATTACTAAAAGTCGGGACTATAAAAGGAAATTCTTAAAACTTCGCTAAAGAATTTGAATAAAGGGTATCCAGCTATGCAAAAATCATTTTCTAAAGCGGGTGCTTCAAGATATAAAATAAATTTTGAACATTACTTGCTAAAGTCTTCAAAACAACTAAACAAAGTTAAAGTGTTCAAAAAATCATTAAACTATTACAAAAAGCTAAAGTATCATCAAAGCCCACAGGTCGGGCTATTCTGGAAAATAAAAAGATAATAAAGGGATCTAGAAAAGCTCAAGACTTCTCCCCCGTAAGAGGATTGAGAGACTTGCCAATAACATTGTCTTTAAGAGAAGAAGGAGGATGCACAGAGACTGGCTCGGCCACCACAACAACAGAAGCCGGAGGAGAGGTCTCCACAGTAGCCTCCCCAAGCTTAGTTCCTGAGATGGAGGCCTGCTTGACCTGAGGACCCGGGGCCTTTGGATCCATAGGAGGCTCCTCCTCATCATCCTCCTCAAGTGCCGGGACTATTTTACCATCTACCACAATGTGTCAACACTGAAGAGGGAAAGGTCAAGGTCGGGAGCCAAGACCTTAACCTGAGCCTCCAGGTTCTCGAACATCTCGTCCATACCCAGGGCAGCTAACTCCTGGGACTCAGCAAAGTCCTTTTTCAGCTTCATCAACTCCTCCTCTAGGGCCAATCTCTCCCCAAATACACGAGTATAGCTCTCCTGAAACTTCTTGGCCTTCTCCTCGGCCAAAGGAACAGCTGCCTTTGACTTGGTGGCTCTTTCCCGAGCTCGCTAAAGGTCAGACTTCTAGGCATCTCGCTCTTGCTCCAAGTCCTTCTTCAGCTTGTTTAGCCTCTCTACATCAGCTCGGGTAGCCACAAGAGCACTAGTTGTGGCCTGTATAGGAGAGCCCCTCAACTCCCTAGCCAGAGTAGCACACACCCCAACTGTTTGAAGTCCTCCACGGGCTAAATACTGCATGTGGTTCTGAATGGCAACATCGTCCGTGCTTAGGTGGTGGTAAGGGAGCACATTCTTCTCGCCCCAAGTAAGGGCATCAAATCTCCTTGAATAAATGCTCTCCTCATCATCCACCTTCTATTCTTTGAAAGGGGTTTCAGTGGAAGACGGAGAAGAAGGCTCTAAAGGGATAAGTCAAGAGAGGGGAATCGGGATAATAACCTGCGGGCCAGAGGGACCCAACCCCAACTTCTTTCTTGGGGAAGATCGGACCGAGGATCCTGCCCGACCTCTTTCTGTGACCCTATCCCAACTTTCTTTTGTTGTTGGAGATTCTTGGCAACAACTGTCTTCTTGGTGTTCCGAAGATATTTCATAGCTAATTTTGGAGCCGTACTTTCTGCAAAACAAAATAGGACGCAATCAGAAACAATAATTACAAACAAATAGAATTCAATAAGCAAAGGAAAGAGAACTACCAAGATTCGACTTCAGAAGGCTGGGATCTCCCAAATATCTTTTTGTGTCCAAATGGAGAGCTTCACCCCATGTACCCAAAACAAAATCTACAATACCCCTCTCTAAGTCATCTAAATTGGCTAGATCATGCCTAATGATATTAAGGGTATCTTGCCAATTTAGGAAAAAGGGAGGGGGGTTCTTAGTTCTCAGAAAAAAAAAAGAAAGGTCGGACACCCACAGCACCCCGGACCTTAAAAAAGTGATTTTTAAAATCATAGAAAGAATCGTTGAGGATAGAAAAAGCCTTCCGACCTTGAACAGGTCAGAAGGATATCCAACCCGACTTCTTAGTAGAACTGTAAGGTTTGGTTGCAATAAAGAGATAGAAAAAGACGTTTAAAGTAGGTTGGACATCCAACTCTCGACACAAGAGCTGGAAAATTTTCATAAAATCCCAAGAGTTTAGGTGTAACTGAGAAGGGACAAGGTTAGAAGACCGCAACACCTCTATCTCAAAATCTGTAAAAGAAAGTCAGACACCTAGCCTAGTAAAAAATTAATCATAGGCATAAAAGAAAGGTTGTTCAGATTCCTCTAAAGGGGAGAAGCACACTCTCTCCTCTGGGTCATCACAGTACTCTTTATCGGTCAATGGGACACAACTAAGAACAGTACTATCTACCCAAACCCGAAGAGTAGGGGGAACCTTAGTCGAAATATTTAAAATAACGCAGCGAGACATAAACGCTACACCTACAAATGCAAAAATAAAGAAGTCCGTTACTACAAAAAGTAAGAACTCGTCCAAAACAGGTCGGGCAAAACAGAAAAACCAAAAAGAGCCACTTCTTTCAAAAGAATTTTCACAAAGCAGTCAAATGGCGTCTCTCCTATGCAACCTCGTCGCATAAAAGCAACACCGTTTGGGGAAACACAACACACAATCAACAGAGTCACAACCACAGTCATATACAAAAGAAAATCCTCTTAGGAAAAGGGAGTCAAGAGAGTCTTTTCAAAATATTTTCAGAAATATTTTCACACAAACAGTACAAAAAAGCAAAACTTTCGTCAGCAGAAAAGAAAAAGAGGGCAATGACTGTGGAGGTAAAAATCCCAAATAAAAGAGAAAAAGTAAATCCCAAGCAATCAGAAATGAGAGTTCGAGGGAAACAAGAAACAAAAACCAACCTCGAAAAAAGAGTGTGAAAAAGGAAGAGCACGTCTAAAGCAGCAGAAAACGCGGACGATCCCCTTCACGCCGACGAAAGCAAATAACTCTTCAAAAAATCAAGATAGAGAAATCTTGAGAATAACAGAAATGATCGAAGAATACAGAGAATATCTTTTTTGAAAGAAAGAAAGGAAGTAGATTCTTTAGAAGCAAAGAAGAAGGAGAGAAAGAACTGAAAGTTCTTTTATAAGAAACAAATAAAGCAAAAACGGCTCCATTACTCCTCTTTAAAAGTGCACGGATCCCCAGGAGCGACTACCGCACAACGTTCGCCCATTATTAAGAGGCAACATTCAAAATTTTTTTTGAAAAGAACGTTGGACAACCCGACATGAAAGACAGAAGCCAAGATGCTTGAGCCCGACCTCTAAAAGGAATGTACTCAAATAAGGGAACTGTTCATACCCTGACCCAACAAATAAAAGTCAAGCCCAACAACACAAACAAGCCCACCAATAAAGGAGGACTTCATGACAAACCCGACCTCTTTAAAGAGGTCGGACACCATCGTAAGGAGGTTAAGCCCTACCTGCCCAAAGTAGGTAACTACCTCCATGAATCTCTCCTATTATCTCTACCTCATCTAGAAGGTAGATCCCAACAAACTCCCAAGATAAAAAGAACGCTTATCCATCAGAAAAGAGGGAACTACTCCAACAAAGGGGGTTATTATTTCTACTATAAATACACTAGGACTCCTAGGTATAACTCACATTCTAATATACTAAAAACCTACTTAAAGCCCTTGCTAACTTAAGCATCGGAGTCTCTTGCAGGTACCACCCCCACCTCCTCACAAGGAACTCTGACAGGTGGCACCTCGGTACCAAAGAGGTTGGACGCCACCACATCCAGAGATCTGGACCTCACGTCCAGGCCCAAACTAACGTTTCAGGTAATCCTCGGAACAAGTCTCAACTCTCAAATATACTTCCTTTGTAAACAACCAGTCAAACACAAATAAATAAACCATTTAATACTTTTAAAAATCATGTAATGATCTATTATAATAAGTTAATTACAACTAATTCTATTATAGTTAAAATATTAATTCTAGTTAAATTTAAGCAACTCAAATTACTAATATAGTCAATAATTAGATTAAAATATCAACTAATCAGAAGTTAACACATCACGTAGAATAAGTTATATGTTATTTTAAAGAGGATTAGATCATAGTTATCAAATTTGGACTGGACCGGCCGATTCGATCGAAAAACCGATAAACTGGACTTTAAACTGGTCCGAATTAACATTCTAACCAGACAAGCAAACGAATCGGTCAAACTCAAAAAATTCGGTCAAACTCAACCTAAACCGAGGATCGAACCGGATTGGTTGGCCCACTAACGTTAGCACACGCATCATTCAAATTTCAAAAATTGAAGGATATGCTAGGCGTTGGATTCAAACTTAAGACCTTCAACATATAAAGGAGTCTGCAACCACTAAACCAAGTTTACTCTTTGTAATATATGGTGCCTTTATATAAATATATTACAAACTATTAAACATATCCTAATTAATAACTTTATGTATTAACTCTTTTAGTCATGCAAATTTAAGATATTTTTTTTATCTTTTATTCTAATAAATAGTGTTCATATTAATTTAATTTATTTTTTTATTTTATATTTATTCTTTCTTAAATTAATTATTTTTAAATTATATATAATTATTAAAATAAACATTAAACTTTATTAAATATCTATAAATTAAAAAAGATAAGCAAACAAATTTTTATTAATTATAATATATTTTTGTTATTGAGAATTATGACATCTGTTAATATTAATATTTTTTAATATATATTTAAATAATATAATAGATACTAATTAATGAATTAGAAAATAAGTTAATTTAATATAAAAAGATTAAATTTTATATAATTACTTAATTATAACTGAATCAACCGATTTAATCTGTAATCTACAGATTGAACTAGGGATCCAATGACCCAATAATTTAGTTAGGTCAATTGCCGGTTCTAATAACTATGGATCAGATAGAATTTGGGTAGCACAAGAAAAAACAAAATGAAAAAAAAAATCTTTTCAATGGTCCTTGAATGTGATGTTTTCTCCCAATTTGAATGGTTCCTCTCACGTTTTCTTCCTTAATCTGCATTAGGAATCTATCCATTTTACGCTTCTCCCCTTTCTCCTCTCTCTACAGCCTACACAGGAAAGAAAAGTAGTATCCATGACTCATGACTAAATAGTAAATACACTATACATAATTTCCATAAAGCCATTATATATTAGCATTTAGATCTCTCATTACATCTCGGTTAATATCTAGAGAATATCTAATTTATTCTCAGCCTCTCATTCTCATAATTAGTAATTCAGTTTACAATACACATACAATGGCAATTATTACATGATTTGACATGATAGTCATTCATCTTCATGGCTTCACCTAGTTCATATGATAATTATAATAATGCACCACATGCTCTATCCAGTTTCTTGCGTCAGTGAACACATACCTGCAAGTTCTCCACGGGAACGTTATCAATTCAGTTCAATTTTATTTTCTTTTTGTCTGTCAAAATTAGTTTGAAAAGAATTATTCAATTGGTTGTTTTATGAATATGCAGGATCTGTTACTCTTTGAAGAGAAAAATAGGTTAGGCTCGGTTCCTCCTATCTACCACAACAAGTGCAATGGCTGCCATCCATGCATGTGGTGACCGCTTCTTCGACCCTTGATCAGATCCTATTTGGTAATTGTTTTAGAATAATAATTTAGAGATAATGTGATATAAAAATATGTGCAAAGAAAAAGAAGATAAAATAGAATTTTGATTTATGACAAATTAATCTATGGCCTATCGAATAAGAGAATACCGTATAAAATTAAAAGAATTTAAATTTTAATGCATTTTTAATTTAAAATAAATTTATATTTGTATATAATTCTGTAACGTTATAATAATAAAAATAATTATTTTTTATATTAATTACGTAAATAATAATAAAAAACTATTGGTGTAATTGAACGATAATATATATTCAAATTAATCTCATAAAAATAAGACCTAAGAAAAATATCTTCTAATCTTTGTATTTCTATTAAGCGACATTTCTAGGCCTGTCCTAGAAAATGTTATCTATATTCAGAAGGACATTTTCCTTGAAGTATTCAGAGATTGGCCTCTTGTAAAGTTAAAATAGGTTTCTTCCTTACTTTCTTCTTTCTTTCTTAGCTTTTCTTTCTCTTCTTTTCTGTATTTTTTAATTATTTACCGATGTTTAATTTGCGCCTTGAGGTTCAATCCATCTCATTGGCAGTCAATGGAATAATGGAATTGGCGAATTGCTTAATTTTATAACATTGTGCTACTTAGCTTGAACATTGACCGAACTGTATATGTTTTAGTTTGATACACCGGTAATGTAACTTCTGAGTAAGTGTGAAAAGAGTTCGGGTGGTCTGTCAGAGGTCTACGGCCTGTGTTTATAAAAATAAGTTTGGTCCGATTTGTTATAAAATAAGCACTGATTTAGATTTTTGTAAAAGCTTGTGTTTATAAAATAAGTTTGATCTGATTTGTTATAAAATAAGTACTGATTTAGATTTTTGTAAAAGACTTAATATATTAATAAAAAAAAAGTCTAAGGAACCAGTAATTTTTATGTTTTATAGTCAGCATTTAATTAAAAAAAAAAAAGTTGGTGATCTTCTTAAATGTAATCTCACACCATTAAAAACATTATTGATGATTAATTGATAGTTATAAAACACAAAAATTACTGACCTCTTAGCACTCCTCTATTAATAAATCAAGTTCAGTCTTATTAATAATTAATTTTATTAGTCTGTCAGGTCTGTCTAAATTTGTTAACACATAATAAAATATATAAATAATTTTTTTATTATTAACAAAATTATAAAATATTTTAAATTTATTATATTTTATTATAAATATTTTTGTTTATTTTAAAATTTTAAAATTTTTTATAAATATTAAGTATAATATATTATATTTAAATATTTTCATAAAAAAATAATTTTTTAAAATAATATTTTTATTTTTATAAAAAAATTATCAGATCTTTTATTAGATTTTAGATTAGGCCAAAATGAATAATAAACCAGATTTAATATTTAAAAAAAAAATTATAATAGACAACAAACCAAACTCAAACTAATTAATTATATGACCGATTATATCTATTAAGAGCAGAACCTAAGTTGACCTGACCTGTTTTCATCCTTGCTTCTCTGAGAGATCTCGATTTGAATTTACAGTTATCAATTTTATGAAAATTGCCCTTAGCCACTGTTTTATAAAATAAGACTTGTCTTTGATCACATAAACATTTCTTAGCAAAAGAAGCATAAGAAACCGTCTATTGCTTTCACTTCATTTATTTTCTGCTTTACTTTTTATTTTTATTTCTTATTTTATTTAAGAAAAAAGAAATCCAAAAAACAAACCTTTGTACTAAAAGTTAGTTAATTTTTTTTGTAATGGATTGAAAGAATGTGTTAGTTATAATTATAGAAAATTGGTATGTTTTTTATGAATATAAAAACTATTTTTAAAAATTTAAAACTACAAATTGAAGACTCATATTTGTATAGGGATAACATAGATGGGAGTAGAAAACTGAAAATAGATTTTGGATAAAAAAATAAAAAAATTTAAATTAAAAGATCTAATTTGTATGTTCAAAAAGTTTTTTAATATTAAAATATAAATTTAACCTTTAAATTTATAAATTATAGAAATATAAAATAAAAACTACATTCAAATTTATAATATCTATACAAAATAAAAATATACTAAATTTTTACATTATTAAAAAATACTACCTGTACTATCATACAAAAAATAAAAAACCCTAAAAGGTTGGCTATATTTGGCTTTAGATTCTTCCGTGAGCATGTGTGCCAAAACACGTGTTGCACTTTGAATTATCAATGCAATCCCTTCATTTAATCTATTAATATTTTGGTGACAATGGAACATCGGCATGATGCTAGAACTTATCTATATGCATGCAATCATTTTTCTTCTTTCTACTGCTTGTTTTATTTTTTATATGAATGATGTTATTTATACATAAAAAATAATCACTAAAATTAATTATTAATATAAAATATATATTTAAATATAAATATATATTAAAAATAAATTAAATTATATATATTTATAATTAATTTTAATGATTAATTTTAATGTATAAATAATATTTTTATTTATATATATATATAAAATAATTTTTAATGTGCAGTAACACAGAAAGTATTCTATGTAAAAAATATATATATATTTGTATTTTGAAAGATTATCAATACATTAAAATTATTATTTTTTAGAAAACTTTGTCCGAATAAATCATTATCAAAATCTTACAAAAACGCCCATGTCACTAAATCGCATAAAGCCATAAACCAGAACCGAAACATTAATTACTTGGGACAAAAATGAATTGTTCTGGAAAATCGCAACCCCTTGTTGTGTGTGTTCCATTTCCAGCACAAGGTCACATAAACCCTTTCATGCAACTTGCAAGAATCCTTCACTTTAATGGCTTCCACGTAACCTTTGTAAACTCCGAACTCAACCAAAAGCGCATAGCCAAATTCTTAGGACCCAGCTTCGTGAAGAACCAACATGGTTTTCACTTTGAGACCATCCCAGATGGTTTGCCACCGCCACAGGATGATGCAAGCCACCATGATAACACTGCCCTTTGCGATTCAACTAGAAAACACTGTTTGGAACCGTTTAAGGACCTTCTTATGAAGCTGAACTCAAGTTCTGAGGTGCCTAATGTTAGTTACATAATTTCTGATGGCGCCATGAGTTTCGCAATCAAGGCGGCGCAGGAATTGAAGATACCTGAAGCTCAGTTTTGGACAACCTCTGCTTGTGGATTCATGGCGTATCTTCAGTTTGGTGAACTTGCCAACAGAGGCATTATTCCATTCAAAGGTTGGGACTGTTTTCTATTCTTTTATGGATTTGGTTTAGTATTATTTATTATTATTATTTATTCAATTCAGAGGCATTATTATATTTATTATTTATTATTATTTATTTATTATTATTATACTAACATAAAGTATTACAGTACTAGTGTGACATCTCTAAAATAATTTGGCTAAGACTTTAGTATAATTAGATAGGTATTTTAAATAATGGAAACTCAGATATACTGATATAGTGAGACTGAACATAGAATACAGAGTATGGTCATTGTAAAAAAGAAAAAGAAAAAGAAAAAGAAAAAAGAAGAGGGATCCACATTGATTTTTCTCTATCACTCTGTATCTCTGCATTGTTGAAATATGTATGGGAGCAGCTATGTCATTTTACTATTGGAATGCCATGCTGGTACTATAACATTTCATATTAGCATTGTGTTAATGTTGAATTGAAGACACTGGGAATTCACAATTGGTTACTAATTTGGTCATTTCTAAATGTCAGAAATTGATTTGATGAGTGCTGAAAATTTTTAGAATGAAATTAAAAGTATAATAGAATTAGAAAATTTGTGATACTCAAAGCATGTAATTTGTTTAAAAAATTTCTCCAGATTAAATGTATTTTTGAAAAAAAATTTTCCTAACTTTGATTACTGTAAAGTATATATAAATGTTAAGTTGGCAATTTGGATTGATTAACAAATAACTTTGTCTTGTCCTGTTTTTTCAGATCAAGAATCTATTACTGAGTGTGTCTTGAACAATCCGATAGACTGGATTCCAGGTATGAAAAACATTCGACTTAAAGACATGCCAAGCTTTATTAGGACCACAACTCTAGAAGAGACCATGTTTGATTTCATGGGGTCCGAGGCACAGAATTGCTTAAAATCATCGACAATAATTTTCAATACTTTCCAAGATCTTGAGCTAGAAGTCCTTGATGCAATCAAGAACGACACATTTCCCAACATATACAACATTGGACCACTTCCATTTCTAGGTAGCCATGTCTTCAATAATAACAAGGACAAATTAATGTCCCATGGATCTTCAAGCCTATGGTTAGAAGACTCAGGTTGCCTCAATTGGTTAGATAAATGGCAACCCAATTCAGTTGTTTATGTGAATTATGGAAGTTGGACCGTCATGAGTGAAGATCACCTTAAAGAATTTGCTTGGGGCCTTGCAAATAGTAATCACCCATTTTTATGGATAATTAGGGACAATATTGTGATGGGTGAATCAGCAATTTTGCCAATGGAATTCTCTAATGCTATTAGAGATAGAGGGTACATAACAAGTTGGTGCCCACAAGAAAAAGTGCTTTCACATTCATCAATTGGAGTATTCTTAACACATTGTGGTTGGAATTCAGTGATAGAAGCTTTGTGTGGAGGTGTTCCTATTATATGTTGGCCTTTTTTTGCGGATCAACAAACGAATTGTAGATATGTTTGTGCAAATTGGAGATTTGGTGTGGAGTTAAGGCATGACGTGGAGCGTGGTGAGGTTGCTGAGGTTGTTAAGGAAATGATGGAAGGAGAAATAGGAAGGGAATTAAAGAAAAATGTTTTGGAATGGAGGAAGAAAGCTCTAGAAGCCACTCATGTAGGTGGATCATCGTACAATGATTTCAATAGGTTAGTAGAAGAGGCCCTTCGTTTTCAAAATGTAGTTTAATTTGTTATCATTATATACCGTCCGCCTTAAAATAATTGTAGTTTTAATTTTGATAAATATAAAACATTTTATACACTCATTTAATTATATTTATTATTTATTTTTTAGATGACAACTTATACCGTTAATATAAAAATTAGTTTTTTATAATATGACATTATAAGATTAAATACAGATATAAAATATTATTTTATATTGAGACTTAAAATCAAATCCAAAAATTAATGGGAACTATTTTGAAATGAATGGTGTATAATAATCACACGAAACAGTACTTTTTTACAAGAATAAGTAGCATATTGATTAAATACAAAATTGTAATAGGTATATTATAACAAAAATTATTTTTAGTGGTAAATTTTTGTTGATAATAACATAACGATTACTATAGATTTTATTTAACTTATGTTTTTGTGCAATTATATATTTGTCATTATTATTATATATTAAATGATAATTATATATTTTTTACTGTCGTTAAAAAGGTTGTTATTGACAATCGTATAATTATTGCTAAAATATTTTAGCTAGGGATAGCAAAATTCATCGAGACGTGGGAATCCCTGTAGAGACTATCCCTAATGGAGATCCGACTGTAGGAATTTTTCCAGCAGGGATGGGGACGGGGGATAAAATTTTCTCGAGGTAGGCGCGGGGATTCCCGCCCTGTCCCCGCTAATCCCCAAAATTCATAAATTTATTTAATTGTCCTTAATAGTTTATTTCTCATATATGTTTTTTCGTCATTTCACACATCATATATATATAGAGTGAGAGAACCAAAATTCCTAATCCTCATTTGCATAACCTTTCTTCGATTCATAGATCCCTAGCGTCTAGTGTCGTCCATATTCTATCCAACCTCTTTGCAGCCACTCTCTTGCCACTCTCCCGTCTCACTGCATTGTCACCCCTTACCGTTCCATTACCCTTACCGCGTCGTTCTCTATATTCGTGGCATTCATTTCCACAACTCTGTCATCGTGTCCATTCTCCTCTATGCTGCCGCATCCCCCACCTCGTCCACTGCTCTATGCTCTAGCTCGCCGATGTTCCCCACTACGTCATTTTAAAAGAAGTCACCATCTTATCGTTTATACTTTTTGTATAAAATTTTTCTGTTTTTGTATAGGATGAATACTTTCAACTCTATTCCTATAGGAATTAATAATTAGTCAAAACTATCAGAGAGATGAAAAATCAGGTCCCTGTGGGAAATGGGACCCTGTGGAGAATGGGAATGGGGAGCAATATTCCCCACGACAGAGAATGGGAATGGGGACGGGAGCAAATCTGGGGACGAGAATGGGGAGCAGGGGGGCATTTCCCGCCCCCGCCCTGCTCCGTTGACATCCCTAATTTTAGGGACAAAGCGTAATACGGTTAATGTCTAATTGTGAGTAAATATATTAGCGGCTATTTTTATTGCTACTAAAAACAAAATAAATGGCCGCTAAAAAAATCTTTTAGTCGAGAAAAATTAGCCATCAAATCGGTTATCATATATTTATATATAAATATATTATTTAAATAATTTCAATGTGTATTTTATATTTAAATATTTATTTTATATTAATAGCTGATTTGGTAACTAATTTTTTGTATACACGTAGCATATAATTACTAATACTAAAGGTTTCAAATTTTAATTTAATATTACACTCTTTAATATTGTTAGTTATTCATTCTCATATTACTTTTGGATGGAGAAACAATCATATAGATACTTTGTTAAAAAAATCATATTCATACAACATGATTTTCAGTTAATTTTATTTTTGTACATTGACGAGGCCTAAATCCAAAAACAAAAACTACACACTATCAGGAAGAGAGATTATATCACCCCCTATAACATTAACATTGACTAAGGTCGAAAGTTCTAGATAGGGAACATCTATGAATTTGTACCCGTTTTGCTAGAGGAGGCTGTTTTTCGCAAGCCAATCAGCATAAATATTAGCTTCTCTGTTAATATGATGAAAAGTGATATCCCAAGACCTTTTAGTCATATTAAGAATCTCTTTTATAATCAGGTTGGCTACCTTTTCCTCATCACAATATTTCCTAACTCCTTCATATGCTAACAGAGTTGGTCTCAACCATGACTCTTTTCAAGCCAATTTGCTACGCCGTTGTTAATCCATGAAGAATTGCCCTTACTTTGGATTGATAAACACTGTAACGCCCAAGGTTTGCTAAAAATCCCCCGATCCATTCCCCCTTATACGTTCGGATGATACCACCATAATCGGCCTTTCCTTCCTCCTCCTCTACCAAACCATCAGTATTTAATTTTGTCCACCCAATCGGTGGTGCTTTCCATGTGGTCCTTCTTACGGCTTCACTTTTTGTATTCCTAGTGAGAGATTGTTTGGCGAAAGCTTCCTTCATCTCCCTCAAGTAATTCCTTATGATGTCTACTACATTGTCTGGTCTGTTCATGTTGTTATTGTGGACTTCTGTATTCCTCCAGTTCCATATCCACCAGCAAGTGATCATAAACTGATCGATCCATTGCTCTTGTGAGGACTTGCTAATGTCGCTGTTTAAATTAATATCCAACCAAATCTCAAATAGAACTAAAAAGAAGAGGGTTGTTGTGCAAGGATGAATGATCTTCGCCCAGATGCAAGCTGCCTTTGGGCAGTCTCTTATCACATGCATTAAAGACTCCTCAATTCCTCGACAACGATGACAGTAAGGGTTACCTCCCATAATTCTACCTTTTTTTTTGCGCCGTGAGTAACTTGTTGTGGGCCATGAGCTAAATGAATACCTTTATTCTCCCCGTTCCTTTCCATTTGCAAATTCTGTTCCAGATTTTCTTCCCATCATTCTCATCATTGGTTATCACCTTATAAGCTGAGGCAACTGAAATTTGCCATTAGCCTCATGATTCCAAGTCATGTTATTCTCCCCAACTCCATCACCTCTATCAAAATTGTCTCACATGGTGCTCTAGATAATGACTAACTCCTTCCATAAAGGGAAATCAACCGCTCTAACTTGATATCCTTGTGTCTGATCATAAAGGCTCCCATATTTGTGATGCATCATATTGCTCCAAATGGAATTTTGATCAGTGAGAAGCTTCCAGATTAACTTCAAGAGAAACATTTAATTCATCGCTTGTAATTTCTTGAACCCCATGCCACCCTTGTATTTGTCTAGACAGAGGGTGTCTCACTTCACAAGATACATTCTCTTTTGATTCTCTTTGTCGCTCCACACAAAGCTTCTTTGAGCTTTCTCAATTTTCGTACAGATTCCCTTGGGCATTTGCTATGTTGCATTTCATAGTAAGTCATTGGAGTTATAACTGCTTTGCCTAGAGTCATTCGTCCTGCTAGAGATAAGCACTGAGCTTTGCATCCCTTTAGCTTGTCTTGAATTATTTGAATGATGTATTTGAAATGCCACTTGCATCTTCTTTGATTGTGGAGCATTGCCCCCCAAATATTTCTCAAGACTTGCTTGCTCCTGGAAGTGAACTTTTTCAATTATTTTCGCCCTTGTTTCTCTTTTCACATTGTTGGATAATGTAATAGAGGTCTTACTGGTGTTTATTTTCAACCCTGAAGCTTGAGAGAAGCATTCCATTGAGCTAATTATTAATTCCATCTGTTCTACACTTGCTTCCGACAAAATTAAAAGATCATCTGCAAAGAGAAGGTGGGATATTTCCGAACCCTATTTGCCAATTCTCATGGATTTCCATCCTTCTTTGTTGACTTACTCCTCTATCATGTATGATAACTTGTTCATGGCTATGACAAAGAGATACGGAGAGATGGTGTCTCCTTGCCTTAGACTTCTAGTGGGGGTGAAGTCTTCTGTTTTTCCTCCATTCTACAAGACATTGTAGGTGACGGTTGTTACACACTTCATTATCAACTCCAAAAGCTTCCTTGGCACTCCGAACTCCTCGAGACTTTGTTTAAGGAAATTCCATTTTAATCAATCATATGTTTTTTCAAGGTCGACTTTGACCGCCATAATGCCTTTCTTCCCTTTCATTTTCTTCATGATGTGGGTTATCTCCTTTGCTACTAAGATATTGCCTTGGATATTTTGACCTGGTATGAAGTTAGCTTGGTTGGGCGCAATTCGGTCGATAAGTGCGGGCTTGAGTTTGGCTGCTATGATCTTGGTTATGTACTTATAACTCACATTGCATAGTACAATCGGTCTAAATTGGTTGATGAATTCTGGACCTTGCACTTTTGGCATGAGAGATATAAGGTTGTGATTATGGTCCTTAACTCGACCCGTGTTGTTCTAGATATCCGTCACATGCATATAGATGTTATCCTATATTGTATCCTAATACTCTTTATAGAACAGGGCTAGGTTGCCATCAGGCCCCAAAGGTTTCAACGGCCCAATGTTAAAGATTTCTTTCTTTATTTCATCCCTATTGAGTTTGCTAGTCATTTTTTGAATCAGGTTGTGTTGGAAAGGAGCGCAGTGTCCGTCAGTGTTCAGAGTATATGTCCCTTAATCATCATCTTTATACAGATTCATGAAAAAGTTAAGGGCATGGTTGGCTAGATCTTTCGGATCCTCCATCCATTTCCCTTGGTTGTCCCTAAGTTTAATCACTTTTTTTCTTCGTTTTCTTATTATTGTATTTGTATGATAATATTGAGTATTTCTGTCACCATTGACCAACCAAAGATCTCTAGATTTTTGCATCCCGAGAATTTTTTCTTTGTTGAGAAGGTCTTCAAGCTCTTTATGGAGGGCTTTTTCTAATTCATTCAAATACGGATTTTTTCGTAACTTTGAGCTCTTTGAATGCCCCCAATGCGGTTTATCAGTCTTCTTTTGAGTTTTCCAACATGCCCAAAGACATTTTTGTTCCAAACGCATAGATCCTGGGTCAAGGAATTGAAAGCAGAGGCTAAGGAAGTGTACTTTCTCCATTTGGCTTTTATAAGATTCCTATACTTTGGGTGGAGCTTCCATATAGCTTCGTAACGAAAAAGTCTTTCTCTTTTATCGGGCTTCTGAGGATCATAGCGGATTAGGAGAGGGTGATGATCCAAGTTGCTTATAATGAGAACTTCCACCCTTGCTTCCGAAAATCTAACTCACCAATTAGCATTTGAGAGTGCTCTATCTAAGCGCTTGAACACCCTGTCAAGACCCTCCCATTGGGTCCCTTCCATGTGAATTTGGAACCCACATAGTCAATGTCTATCAAAGAGCAGGAGTTTATCCAGTGTTTAAATTTTCTGCAGGTTGTTTGGTCTATCCTCACTCTTCCTTTTTTTTCTCTAGAAGGTCTGCTATCTCATTGTAATCTTCCACCATGAGCCACTCCTCTTTTATATTCTGAGCCATGGCTTTTAATTCAGTCCAGAGCACCCTTCCATTAGCCTCTTGAGGGCTAGTATAAATAGTAGTTAGCAGCCAGCTATCTTTGTTGCTTTGTTTCACCTCTATGTGAATATACTGTTTGTGAGATTTTGACATTGATTGAAAGATCTAGGTCCTTCCAGAGAATCCAAATTCCTCCACTGAAACCTTTCGTCTCTTCAACACGGCTGAAATGAAATCCCAATCTCCTAATCATAGATTGTGCTTGCATTCTGCTGCATCTTGTTTCCATCAAGACGGTTATATCTGGTTTATGATTTAATTTCTACCAATTTTCTGAAAGAATGCGGCCAAAAACCTTACTGACTGCACCCTTACAATGCCAGGCAAGAATAATCATTAAAACCAATTTAAATGTAAGACCCCAATCGAGTGAACACTCTCAGTTTGCGCTGAGTAGCCCCCTACTGCCAGAGTGGTCTCAGCCTAATTCGTATCTGATAGCCCTTAATTTTCAAGTATTTTGTCTACATTTTTCGTAGGGTCCTAATCATTGCCTTTTTCTTGAAGCCTCCCTTCTTCGTATCTTTGGGCAGCTTCTATCATTAGCTCCGTCTGTATTTAGTAAAGGTCTGGTGGCTCCTTTTCTTGTTGGTCATCCATCTCCTCATCAACAAAAGAAGGCAAACCTCGTACCTGTCACAGTTGTCCCATTTTGTCCCCCTTTTTTGCTTCCCTCTCCACTACTTGTCCCTTTCGTACCAATTTTTTCCATTCTTTTTCCATGAGCTGACCGTTGCATAACCATCCAAGGGCCGTATTGGTCATCTTTTTCTTGGAGGACTTTTTTGCCCTTGTCATTTCTAGAAATTTTCATACTACCCTTTTGTGTTTTGCCTCCTGTCTATTCATTTGCCTTCGTCCCTCCATTCTCCTTCTGGTTTGTCTTCATCCCTATTGGTATCGGTTGTCTGCTGCCATTATTTTCTGCACAATTTGTTTTCTCGTTCGTTACCATTCTGCAAGAGAAAAAAATGTTGTAAATCCCTTCATATTCCACCAGGTATCGAACCCCGTTGATGGCGTATTGTGATACTAGTGGCTCGTTGAGATCCATCTCAACAGATAGCCTTGCGAACTTCCCTTGACACTTGTCAGTAGTATTAGTATCCACCTTGATTGTTCTTCCAATTATGTTGCCTATCCTTTTCAACATATCATCTTCGTAATATTCAATTGCTAAATTCGGGAGTCTCACCCAAGCTGCAATGGAGTCGATGGTTGCTTCTTCCGGGTTAAAATTCGGTTTTCCTGGCGGACCGTGAGATAATGATCTAGTAATTTCCATGGTCCTCCAATGAGGGCAATATCTAAGTCTTATAGGGAATAAAATTTTACGATAAAAAAATCATTTCCAAGGTCAATTACTTCAATACTACCCTTCCTTCCCCACATAGTTTCTAGCCTTCTTGTAATTGCTAGAAAGGATATCTTCCTTCCTAGGAGTTTCACTATGAGGGTGTCTCACCAGCGGGTGTTTGAGAGTCTTTATTGCTACTTCATTTAGGACGAAGTTGAAGATCCCATCCATTCTTTCCACTCTAATCTCGGGGATTTGGTTGCTCGTTTTTGTTGTCTCTTTAGTGCCTCTATTTTCCTCCTCCTTATCCCCTACCTACCTCTATGTTGGTGTCAGATTGATTCGGGTGGGTTTCGTGAAAAATAGATTAAGTGAAAAATAATAGTTAAGATAAGAGATTAGGGGTAAGTAAACTTGTGAGGAAGACACTTCTATTAATGACAAATAAGCAATACAAGAACTAATAATGAGAAAGAGAGGTAGAGAACAAGTGTTGAGACCTCCACTAATGCCACAAGAGGATGAATGAGCTTTATTTAAAGTGGACAGGGGTAGACTAAAGGTCGTCGAGTGTTTTGGTGAAACACCCGATTACCAGTTTTTACTCGTGAAGGTGATGGATGAAATGAAGAACAATGAGAGGAATTTTGAGAGAGAAAAAGATGGGTTCTTTAGCTTCTCAGCTTCAGAAGTAAAAAAGAAGATAAAAGGTTTTTCAAAAAAGAAGCTCTCAGAAGAGGATGAAGGTGAAGGTGAAAAAGTGAAGGTGAAGGTGAAAGTGGAGGTGAAGGTGAAAGTAAAGGATCAAAAGGGTTGTGAAGAAGAAGATGATCAAGGTGAAAGTGAAAGTGAGAGTGCTTTACAGAGGTGGCTTGAGGTCCTTTTTATAGTGTAAAACCATGATGAAGAGGAAATCTATTGTCCAATGGTTTTAGTCTGATATTTGGTTTACTGCTTTTTCCAAAATATCTTTAGGTATTTGTGTCACCTCAAGTCTTTTCAACTGAAAAGGTAGGAAGTTGATTCCACACGTTAAACTAAAGCTCCTGACATGTGACATTAGTGAAGGGACATCTAGTTTGGTTTTCTTTCAACTAGATGACACCTTTACACTCCAAATCCAACTAATCCACTTCCACCAATATAGTTCCCACTGAAGATAAATTCAACTCCTCAAGGTGTTCTTTTGGGTTCCATTCTTTTAGCCCAATACCTTTAGGAGGAACTTAACTCTTTTTTGACCATGTTTGTAGGTCATTATAAAAATTAATTATTTACAAAAAATGTTTATATTTTTAGTACACCAAATGATTCGGGTGGGTTTCGTGAAAAATAGATTAAGTGAAAAATAATAGTTAAGATGAGAGATTAGGGGTAAGTAAACTTGTGAGGAAGACACTTCTATTAATGGCAAATAAGCAATACAAGAAATAATAATGAGGAAGAAAGGTGGAGAACAAGTGTTGAGACCTCCACTAATGGCACAAGAGGATGAATGAGCTTTGTTTAAAGTGGACAGGGTGGGCTAAAGGTCGTCGAGTGTTCTGGTGAAACACCCGATTACCAGTTTTTACTCGTGAAGGTGATGGATGAAATGAAGAACAATGAGAGGAATTTTGGGAGAGAAAAAGATGGGTTCTTTAGCTTCTCAGCTTCAGAAGTAAAAAAGAAGATAAAAAGTTTTTCAGAAAAGAAGCTCTCAGAAGAGGATGAAGGTGAAGGTGAAAAAGTGAAGGTGAAGGTGAAAGTGGAAGTGAAGGTGAAAGTAAAGGATCAAAAGGGTTGTGAAGAAGAAGATGATCAAGGTGAAAGTGAAAGTGAGAGTGCTTTACAGAGGTGGCTTGAGATCCTTTTTATAGTGTAAAACCATGATGAAGAGGAAATCTATTGTCCAATGGTTTTAGTCTGATATTTGGTTTACTGCTTTTTCCAAAATATCTTTAGGTATTTGTGTCATCTCAAGTCTTGTCAACTGAAAAGGTAGGAAGTTGATTCCCACACGTTAAACTAAAGCTCCTGACATGTGACATTAGTGAAGGGACATCTAGTTTGGTTTTCTTTCAACTAGATGACACCTTTACACTCCAAATCCAACCAATCCACTTCCACCAATATAGTTCCCACTGAAGAGAAATTCAACTTCTCAAGGTGTTCTTTTGGGTTCCATCCTTTTAGCCCAATACCTTTAGGATGAACTTAACTCTTTTTTGACCATGTTTGTAGGTCATTATAAAAATTAATTATGTACAAAAAAGGTTTATATTTTTAGTACACAATCACAGATTCTTTAGACTCTTCCCCTTCGGAAAATAAAAAGATGTCATCCTCCATCTCCATGGGGTTCATCCTTCCTCTCACCACGTCACTGAATGACTTTGTTTTTTGGGCCTCCACCACTAGTAGTTGCACTATCTCCATATTTGAATGTTGTTGCTCTCCTAGCATCCATTTCTCTTCTCTAGAGACTAGAGAGTTTTCTCCTGTAAAGACTTGGTCTTCTCCCACCTTATGCACCTTTCTTCCACTCTTTAGAGTAGTGTTTTCCTCTTGTCCTGGTGATTGTTTTGGATCATGAGCCCTGGATTGTTTTCTACAGACATAACCTCCTCTCATGGGCGGAGGTCTCGCTAGTGAAGTATGTGCTTAAAAATAAAGCTCAAAAACACAAACTTTATTTAACATGTTTTTTTTCGATTAATTTTTTTATTAAAAGCAAGTGAATTTTATTAGATGGATTAAAAATGTTTGAGTCCACGAGATGGATTTCACACAATGGTAAAGAGGGAGAAAATCTATTACAACATTCAAGAATGTAATAAAAAAAAACATTGCCAATGAGCTATAACTCAAATAACATAGTCTCTCCCTCTCTACCTAGAGATCTCGGGTTTGAGTGCCACCTATTGCAACCGATCAAAAAATCTCCTAACTGTTGCTGCAACATGTGGTAAACGTATGAGAAGTCTGTGAGTGTGTTGTGTGGTACCTAAGATTGGGGGTTGTCCAATCTATTTGACAAAAAAAATATTAAAAAAAAGAAGTAACTTCATCCTCTTTTTTCATTTAAAATTCACAAGCTCTCCTAAAATAAGAGCTTTCAAGGACTGCTACATCAACTATTGCTTGTGGCACTATGGAAATTCCTTCGAAGATTATTTCATTTCGGGCATTCCAGATTTTTTAGAAAAGGTAAGTTGTCGAGATTGTTATTTTTCTTCCATCCCTATTAGTCTTCATCTTCTTTAGAAACAATAATCACAATTGTCAAATCTTTATGTTGTTCTGTAATTCTGGAGCTTCTATGTCCGAGTTCTACCATGATACCAACTTGTAATGACCAAACTCCTAATATGTCATTATCACACCTGAAAACATATATTATGATAAATATAAAAAAAATATAAAAGCATTGTTCTTATGGTAATAAGTAATTGAAGATTTAGCCAATGAGTTATAACTCAAATGGTATAATCTTTCTATACTCACTTAAGAGGTTATAGATTCGAGTCTTCCTATTTTTTGTTAAAAAAAAGTAATTGAAGATTTAACTTGTGATGGCCGTTTGCAAGAAAAAACATATATTATGATAAATAAAATTGTTTTTTAAATTTTACCAACAATGGGGTGGTGGCGCAGTTGGCTAGCGCGTAGGTCTCATAGCTAAGAGTAATCCTGAGGTCGAGAGTTCGAGCCTCTCTCACCCCATGTTTTTTATTTTCCATTTTTATTTCTTCTGTGCTTCACTGCTTCTAGTAAAGGTCCTTACCTATCATTCCTTCTTGCTCCTTGAAACTTTATTGCACTCCTTTTGCCAAAAACCTTAATTTTTGTTTTAAATAATTTTAGTTGAACTCACTCTTACCTCACAACACTTTGTACCCATAATCCGAAGTCCGAACTAGTAAACCTATAGTCATTCTTATAAGATTATGTATCTATATTTTATGTACTTTTTATCCCGATAGAATTACTAATATCTAAATGTTGATTCAATAAATTCTTTTAAAAAAAAAAAAAGTTTCAACAAAACTTTGTTCGTGTATTGTTCGCAAATTTGAATGCATTAATCAAAGGACCAAGGCGTTTACTACTCTAATCAATCCAACATATTTTATTAAAGATATTCTTAAAACATTCTCATAAATACAAAAACAGACACCAATTTGGAAAAAAAAAAAAAAAAAAAAGAGAATTTTATTGTCTGGAACTTCAAAAAGTAATTAATTCTTACTTCATTTACTAATCGGCAGTATGTTTATAACTTTCTCTTTTATGTTATTTTCCAGATTTTCTTGAATATATTCTAATATTCTATCTTACTAGAAGAAACATAACTTCCAAACTGGTTTAATGACGAATATCTTTGTCTAACCCCTCTCTGCCTTTAGACATGAGCCGAGTAATTACCCAAATCAGTCCCCAAGGATTTTAGAATCGGACATTTTAGTCCCAAAAAAAAATTAATACACAGATCAATCTCCAAGATTTTATTCCGACAGACAAATCAGTCCCCAGTTCATTTTCCGGCAGAGTAATTACCCAGATCAGTCCCCAAAAATTTTAAAAACGGACATTTTAGTCCCCAAGAAAAACTAATGTACAAATCAATCTTCAATGTTTCTCTCTGTTAGACATAATAGTCCTCCATCCAAAAATAAAATAAAATAAAATAATTATTATTATTAATTACACAATAATATTGTACTATATTTTTTAGACAAAAATAATGATAAATTTATTCATTAAATTCTTATAGTCATTCAATAATAATAATAATAATAATAATAATAACAATAATAATAATAATAATAATAATAGTATATGCAGTTGCAGGAGTGACATATATGCGGTTTTTATCTCAAGTCAAAGCTTCAAGCATATTAAAGTGTTCTTAATTCAAAGCAAATTGAAGAAAGTTTGGTAAGAATAATATTCTAGGCTCACGAAATTATTAACAACCTTATTATAATATTAATGTAATAATTTGATTTATTATTATATGATTATATATTTTGAAGGTGAATTTTGCAAGGTGGGAACCGTGCCATGGTCCTTTCAGATATGGTCACCCTTGGAAACAATATTTGAAAATTGGAAGCTTATTAAGGCAATGTGCCTACCTCATTGATTCTCTTATTGGCTTCCTTGATTATACCAAGGTACTAAAATTACAATTAGTAACAATAATCAACTTTTTAAATGTGATTAGTTGACATTGTAAAAATAATTTGAAATGTTTACGTTTTATATAGAGTCCATCAGAAACAAAAAAGAAAGTGGAAGAGGCATGCATCCAAATAAGCAAAGAAACAGGAAAATCTCTAAAGGAATTATCAGTGTCAATCCAAAAAAAGATTTCACCATCATATGCTGCAAACCCTAGCATTGAGAAATCTAAGATTGTTGCAATGAACCTCAAGTCCATTCTCAAATCAGGGTTATGGGAAGGAACCAATCTCTTTGAGGATATTCCTCTTGTGATTGTGACTTATTTGCTGTTTGATGTGGTTTCTTGCACTGAGAAACTCGCTGAGTCAATACATGAATTGTCCATCCAAGGAAAATTCAAGAAAAAAGACAATAAAGTTGCACCAAAAAATATAAAAAATATAGTACAACATTATTATGCAATTAATAATAATAATTATTTTATTTTATTTTATTTTTGGAAGGAGGACTATTATGTCTAACAGAGAAAAATGTTGGGGATTGATTTGTACATTAGTTTTTCTTGGGGACTAAAATGTCTGTTTTTAAAATCTTTGGAGAGTGATTTGGGTAATTACTCTGCCGGAAAATGAACTGGGGACTGATTTGTCTGCTGGAGTAAAACCTTGGGAATTGATCGGGTATTAATTTTCCATGGGGACTAAAATGTCCGATTCTAAAATCCTTGGAGACTGATTTGGATAATTACTCGGCATGAGCCCATTAAAACAAAGTATCACCGCTATCTTTTAAATTTCAATTTTTTTAGTAGCTTTCAATCATGATATATGCTTACAGATATTGCGACAAGTAACATGTTTAAACTTTGGCAAAACGTACAAACTTCTGGTGATAAAATAAGTTAACTACTATTATAATATCAACCGGAGCATGGCGTGAACAATTTTCCCTTAAACGTAATAAGTGTATATATCTCAGTGTTTATGTAAATTGTTTTCCCAAAAGAATAACTAAATATGAAAGACACAACAGTTCCAACGAAGAACAAGACTTCTAGTTTTTTCAATCCTCATATAGGCCTGTATCTATAAGGAGCAACAACCTATTCCTACCATGTTCTGTTCTCCTCAAGTGTCATGGTAAAAAATAGAAGAATCCATGAATAGGAGAATTAATATTTATAGTGAGTAAAACGTTACATAGAAAAAGAAAAACAAAAAACATGTTTTGACCCAAAAAAATTTATCTCCTAGTACCACTAGCAGCAGCTTTAGTCTTTCCTTTGCTCAAATCAGCAAGTTCCTCGATAAGTTTTCTCTCATCACTACTCAGTCTCTTGGGGATTTCGACTTGCACGCGAACCAATTGATCACCTCTCATGTTACTCTTATTCAGCAGCGGAACACCTTTCCGAGCCATAACGAGCGTTGTGCCGGGTTGAGTCCCAGCCGGGACTTTTAAATCCACCATGCCATCTACAGTAGGAACCTTGATTGTAGTCCCCAAGATAGCATCAATATAAGACACCTTGGAGGTGTACAGAATGTTGGTGTCATCTCGTTTGAGGACAGGATCTGGGATAACTTCGATAACTACAAAGAGGTCACCAGGTGCACCGCCACGTCTTCCAGCATTGCCTTCATTCCGGACTCTTAAACGGCTACCAGAATCCACACCAGGGGGAACCTTAAGACTTATCCGTTTTGTTTTCCTCACACGACCATCCCCAGAACATGTGCTGCATGGTGTTGATGTTTCTCCGGTTCCATTGCAGGAAGAGCAGGTCATAGACTGCTGAAAGATGCCTAGAGGGGTCCTGGTTGATGAGACAACGCGACCTTGACCGCCACAAGTGCTACATCTGGATGACTTGGTCCCCGGTTTAGCCCCTGAACCATTGCAAGTGCCACAGCTATCTAACCGCCTAATCTCTATCTCCTTTTCTACTCCAAAAACTGCTTCTTTGAAGTTCAAAACAAGACTGTAATATTCGTCTTCGCCGTCAATTGCTCCATTCCAAGCACCTCTTGAACCCATGCCACCCATGCCACCCATGCCCTCAAAAAGCGTTTCAAATATATCAAAAGGACTGCTGAAATCCTGAAATCACAGAGATAAATTCCTTTCTGAGAATTGAGAAACATGCATGTGATGATAAATACTTCATCATTGTCAAAGGTTACCTACCCCCATGCCCATTCCTGAACCTTTAAGCCCGGCCTCTCCATATTGATCATATATCGATCGTTTCTCATCATCTGATAAGACCTGAAAAATAGTTAAAATTTAGACCACTATTTACTACTAAACATGAATAAATGCCAGTAACACTAGAAAATCTATAGCTTTACCTCATATGCATTGCTAATGTCCTTAAATTTCTGTTCTGCACCAGGATCTCTGCAGCATAAAGTGAATACAAAAGTGTTCAGCTATAAGCAAAATTTATGGCATGACTCTGATCGACAAAAGAAACCAACACAACTAGCAAAACTGGCATGTGATGGGGTTCTTGATCAAAAGATTTATCCAATAAGCAGTTGAGGTATTATACAAAATACCTGTTCTTTCTTTAACTAAGGACAATCTACAAGCATTATAGCATAGGACATTCAAATTTCATTGTCCAGAGCAACATTAAAATAAGAATATCAATTTAAAAAAAAAAAAAATAGCAGATGGAACAAAGCAATTAAGCAGAGGGAGAATGTAAGAAAGTAGATGGTGATTAAAACAGATGGCAAAAACTCACTTGTTCACATCTGGATGATAATTCCGGGCAAGCTTCCGATAAGCTGAAACATAAAAAGTATAGCAATTTGATATTGCAATCACACAAGAAGCAATAAACAAACAAAATGTGCACAATAAAACATAACATACACACTTGATAATTTATCAATCACAATCATCTCGCACTAGCCCTTATAACTGAACTGATGGTTTGCAATCTTGCCAAATAAAATTAAACTTTCTTGGAGAAGACAAAATCCTACGTTAATGAAAACCTTTCAACAAAGTAGCTCTCAAGTCTTAGCAACAAGCTTATGTAATACATCACTAACAAATCCTTCACAGTTGACTGATATGACTACTCTTTTTCCGTTCCGAGGTATTGGCAGACTCCTTTGATAGTTTTAAGTTCTAGTGTACATTTGGCTGAGGGTAAAAAATGGGGCAGTAGGTTCTACAGGTGAGCTCCATGTGTAATTTTAGTCATGGAACTCATCCATGAAAATGTTCACCTCATTTTAACCCCAACCAAACATACCTTTAGATTTCCTGTTCATTTCTAGTACTTGTATACTTCACGTGTATTTTAGGTGCACCTTTTTGAGTTATACAATAGGGAATAAGAATTTACTATTTAATAGATTCAGTGTTGTAATTGCTTTCGCTTTATATCGACACCATTGCCACCTTAAGAAAGTGGCTATCGATAAAAATAAGTTAAAAGATACAATTAGGTAATAAAACAAGAAATTTGAGCATATCAGTTGAAAATGGTGGAAGTTCAATCATATTAGACAGCGGAAGCATTGAATAATACCACTCTTAATTTCAGATTTACTAGCATTTCTTGACACGCCAAGGACAGAATAGTAATCCTGCATATTGTAATGTTAAAAGGGAACAAATTAGCGTGAGAGGACTAATTTGGTAAGGCACAACTGTATTAGAAAAACCTAAAAGGCAGTGTTGCTTAGAAATGCACAAGTAATTCAAACTTACTGTTTCTGCTCTAACTATCAACCTTGAACCCCTTCGGTGATATGTCTGAGATGAACTCATGTTAAATAGCGCACGTGAGGAATCCCGGGAGAAAAAGCTTGAAGCTGGGGCCGCTATAAAGCTCACCCTGCTTGTAACACTGTAAGAAGTAATACACAAATACACAAGTTAATTGGAGTACACTCTACAACACAATGAACTATGCTCAAAGAAAGTGTATCTATTAAACAAGGACGAAGCTAGCCCATTGGGAGCCATTTAATATTAAGAGTTAGTAGTAATTATAAAAGAAATGAGTAATTATTTCATCTCTAATGGAAAAAAATACAAAGGACAACATCGTCTCTCAAGATTTGGAAGTTGACAAATTAGTCAATCATCATTCAGAAAAGGGTGACAGATAAGTCATTCCATACGTATACATGAGAGGACTAATATGTCCGCCTTTTTAAATGATTAGAGACAAACTTGTTTGGTAAAAGGATTGTGTGGAATGAATTTGTCACTTTTAAATCTTAAATGACTATTTTGTCTCTCGTATTTTAATCAAAGACAATATTGGGGGGTTTACTCTCAAAAAATTTACAAGTTATGTCAAAATTTGGCAACCACCACTGTCACTCCTTCCACAAAGATCCACCACTGCTATAAGTAAGACATTGCAATATATTACGATTTAATATCAGGAGGGTAAAAACAGCACCTAGCTCTGAGAATCTGTGACAATACACAAATAATAAAACTACTATGCACGACAATTACAGTAACGAAATTACATCTTCTCCAAAGCTTATTGTTATATCACATGGATACTATGATAAGGAAAACATGTTAGAAGTTATTTAGCACTTTTCAATTCAAGAGCATCATCATGATTAACAAGGAATAGTGGCAGAACACCTCAAACCAATTGTTAATTGTATTCCATATAACAAATATATCTAAACAAAGGAGGACTCACTTGTGGCTGGATGATGTAGTCTTGCTCACCATGCTGGATCTTGCGAAAACCTGAGGACGAATTCCCCATTGAGTTGCAAATGTACTACCAAAATGTGTAATTGCCATCCAATATAATTTTCACTATTTCAGCAAGCCAACACACTGATAATAATCGGTATAAGAATACTTAACCAAGCTCTTCAACAACAACAACCACCACCACCAATCCTTAGCGAAATTCTTCAATCTGCAAAAAGTAAAAATGAAAATTTCATTGACAATTATCAATTATGCCATAAATGATATGAGAAAGTCTGAAAAACCTACAAGCAATTGCAGTAGCAAAGCAAATTTCACCCACAAAAATCCAAAAAATAAATAAATAAGAATCCAAGGTTTTACAAACAGAATAAAAGTGACGAGATATATAACAACATATACTGTAAACAAAACTTCAAATTTCGCATGAGCAAATAATACTAATAATAATAAAAGGAATACGAAAGTTGCAATTAGTGAACTATATAGATAAGCAACGTAATTTCTAACAGAAAAGAGGGTACTTCAATTTATTTAACAACAAAAACGAAGAAATGAACAAATAAGAAGAACAAAACTAACTACGTAGTTCCCAATACACAAGGACGAACCAGGTGGCTGAGTCTTGGTTTAAGCGTAGCTCGCTACTACGGTGTGGCGCGTGATGTTATCACTAGAGAGAAGATAGTGTTGTGGCGCGTGGAAGGTTGAAGGATGAGGAGGGTATAGCGTAGTAACTAGTAATGCTGCGTGTGTGTATTTGTGATGGGAGTTGGAAACGGAACTCTCCAATTACCGCACACCAAAGCAAGCAAGGAATGAAGGAACCGGGTGGTGGAGTTTTGTTTCGGTTTTTATTACTTGAAACTGCTTAACTTATTATTGTTTAGTTAATTCTAGAACCCTAACGCCTTCTCTTCTTGCTGCAAATCAACTACACATTTTCGGCCACTTGAATTTTAGGAATTTTCCATAAATAAAATATGGATTTAACTAAATACTTAAACAGTAGCTTTATTGCGGTTGTTAAGATAATACTTTTTTAAGTTTTTTTATTAGTGTTCGAAGAACAATTTATTAAAAGATTTAGAAAATATTTAAATTATTTAATTTTTAAAACAAATAAAGCTTACGTTAATACTCAAAATTTAGGAGCCACCAAAAAGATCTTAACTTCTGGAATCAGGAGTGGTGGCATGCTATCTGAATATTATTATACTTCTTTTTTTCCTTTCTAAAATATTAATGATTGTTTAGGAATTTAAATGCATTTAATATTAATTTAGTAGAATAAAAATTATTTTGACTCTAAAAAATTAGAATTTTCACAAATAAACCTACAAAAGATGAAAATAATAAAATAATCCTTTAAAGATATGTTTCATTTGATAAACAGAATCAAACGTGTAATCAATTTACTTATATATTTATATCCATTTGGTTTATTTTGTCAAATAAAATATATTTTTTGTATAATTGTCAGAATCGAACCAATGATTAAATCAGTTAAACTATTGGGTTATTAGATTTAGAGATGGCAACGGAATAGGATTGGAACGGAGAATACATTCCCCGTCCCGACTTCAATCCCTGCCGTGAGGAATATTACCCCAAATCCATTCTCCGTAGATCCCATTCCCCATCTTTCTATATTGATTATTTATATGAAAGTTTTAATAAAAAAATTAAAAAAATAATAAAAATTAGAAAACATTGTTACAACATATAAGGATACAATCACGCAGCGGTGAAAAAGGAAAAGGACGCTGCAATAATAGATAATGAGGCGGTGAGGGTAACGACACGATGAACACTGAACAAGAGTGGTAATGGGTATAATTGTGACGCTATGGGAGATTGGAATTTGTGAGTTCTAGCTTTCTGGAGTGACTGGGGAGTAGGACGGCGCAGTGTTAGTGTTATGGAGAGAAGGAAAGACACTTTTGAAATCAGTGTATATATATATATATGTGTGTGTGTGTGTATGGTACGTGAAACGACTAAAAAATTTATATTAAAAATAAATTATTAAGAGTATTTAAGTAAATTTAATAATTCAGGGATTAGCGGAGACGGGGCGGGGATCCCTGCTCGGGTCTCCGCCTCGGAAATTCTTCATTTTTGGGTCCCCATTTGAAGCGTTTTCCGCGAGAATTCTCGCACTTTGGGGAGTTTTGCCATCCGTAATTAAGTTATTATTTCAACCGATAAATCACGGGTTGAACCGGTTGATCCGAACCCACATAAATAAAAAATATAAAATAGTCAAAAACTCAAAATTAAAATTTAAAATACATATCTTTAATAATATTTTAAGAATAATCAAATCATTTTAAAACAATAAGAACAAAAATAATAAATATTTTATTATTTTTATTCTATCATAAGTATTTTTATTTTGTTTTTATATTAAAATAATTATTATTTTTAAATTTTAATAATTTTTTAGTTAGTGTATATCTATTATACGATTATATACTACAAGTATTTATTGAAAAAATAATACTAATAGATATTATATTATAAAAAAATAAGTGAGTTTATAATTATTATTAAATAAAATAGAATTAATTTAAGAATGAGTGAATTTATATTAATTATTATTTTTTTAATTCTAATAATTTATTAACTAGTTTATATCTATTATATACTTTAAATATTAAATACCATAGTCATAGAAAGAGAAAATATGTTATGATTAATAAAAAATATTTTATTTATTGTATCAATTGTATATTATTAAAAAATATGATTAATTTAAAAAAGAATCACTACAAACTAAAATTAAATTAAATAAATATAAACCAAATTAATTGAAATTGTTATAAATATAAAGCAAAGTTCCGTGTCTCATTTATTGCACGATACACATCATTCTAAAATTCTTTCCTTATTGTTAGTCTCACACGCGGTATATAAATAAAAAGAGAATCCTTTATAAAGCTTATATAATTTAAGAGAAAAATCCAAAACAGCTCTTGACAATAACTTTGAAAGACAATAAATTTTTTGATAAAAAAAAATTTAATCTGGTTTTTGACAATTACTTCGAAAGGATAACGAGGTTCATGTGCCAAACAAAAGTCGATGTTTTTTTTTTTTTGACACAGGAGCTAATCAATCCCAAAAGAAAAAGATTAGGGGCTAGATTGGGTGTTTTTTTTTAGGGGCCTCGTTGTCCTTTCGAGATAATTATCAAGGGACGGGTGGGATATTCACTCTATATTTAACCAAGTCTAGCGTGCGTCTAAGGTGCATCTTCTTTCGCTGGTCTACCGTAGACAAATGCGATTTTTGTGCGCTGACTCATGAACCGGCAGTTTTTAACGTGATCCGTCAGTTTTCAACGAGTTTGATCGGTTTAATTTTTATACGGTTCAAATAATGAATCGAACCGACTAGATTTTCACAGTTCAGTCCGATTTTAACAACTATGATTTTTTGTAATTATTTTGGTTATTTATATTTTTTGTCTATTTTGTTGAAGTCATAATTACAAAATGGCTATTTGTTTAATTTAGTAATTGTTAATATAAAATATTAAGTATCATGAATATAAATCAATTTGACAAGAACAAATTGTATAGTAAAAGAATTGTAAACCCTAAATTAAGTTCTCGACAAAATTATCTTCTCAATCTCAATCCAAAGAGCACACATTGGGCTGAGGTGCACAATGTTAAACACAGTCCAAATTTTTCACTGTTATTTTATAATTCAGACTCAATCCTAAATTATTAATCTTCTCGCCCTACCCAAGGGATTTCTTAGGTTTTAAAAGAGAGTAGTGTCCCATCCGTCCTACATCGTGTATAAAATCACCCTGTGCTACACAACATCGGTATCGTCCTATTCTATTAAATCACAACACAATATCAGACCTAAAAAATAGCCAAATAACCTCAAACAATGATAAAAGACAAGAAGAAGAAGAACCCCTGATAGTGTATGATGATGAGAATGTTGAGGAAGGGATACAAGGATGCACAAACAGTCTAGTAAAAAATTACACTTAGATAAAAACATCAACACAGCATGGGTACAATCAACAATTTACAACATATGAAAAAAAACTCAAAACGTTTTAGAGTAGTCAAGCTAAAACTAAAGATCTACCCGTTATTCTTCCAAGAGGAGAGAAGGACATGAAGAAGGTAATCAAAGAAAATCTTTGGTCCTTTAGGAACTCATGACTACTAGTGAAAAGATGGGATAAAAGTGAAGATCCAATAGATAAAGGGTTGGACGAAGCAGAAATCAAGATTCAGCTTAGGAACCTCCAAAAGCACCACAAGACCACAAAGCTTAGAAGAAAAATCGCACCTATTACGGATGAAGTAAAGAAGTGCGAAATCTTCGAGAGCAGTAAAGATCAGACCAAATTCATAAAGGCCATGGTAACACTAGAAACCAACGAGCCTCGTCTTAAGGGTGTGATGCAGTATTTTTACAACCACACTTACTTACTGGCAAGTACACCGGGTCGTACCAAGTAATACCTTACGTGAGTAAGGGTCGATCCCACGAGGATTGATGGATTAAGCAACAATAGCGTTTGATAGGCTTAGTTAGACAAACAAAAATTGGTGTTGAGATGCAATATAAAAGACATTAAACAATATCAAAAATATTGAAGAAGGGCAAGTAATTGAGATGGGAATAATATATGGAGAAGACAGTTAAGGCTTCAGAGTTGTCTATTTTCCTGATTGACTTTTCTTATTAACTATTTTAATCATGCAAGATTTAATTCATGGCAAACTATTTGTGACTAGACCCTAATTCCTTAGACCTTCCTAGTCTCCTCTAAAATTCCTCAATTGCCAATTCCTTGGTCAATTGATTCCAATTAGAGGGTGATGATTAAATTCCAGTTTATATGCCACAAGAATCCTAATTATCCAAAAATAAGGGGATTATATGTCACGTATCCCGTTAAATACAAACAATTAGAAATTTAGGATAATATGTTTTCAAGCTATTGTTCAAGTAAAGAGCTTTTCCAAGTTTTATAAGAACTCAAATAGAACATGGGTCATACTTCCGTTCCACCCAAATTCATAAAATAAAGAACGAAAACAATTATTGAAATATAAATCAAAACATGAATTAAAATAGAAAAATAATATTATCAATCCATACAAGAGACAGAGCTCCTAACCTTAACAATGGAGGATTAGTTGCTCATGGAATATGAAATGTAAATTTGTATAAAATAATGTTGTGGAACCTCCCTCCTGGAACCACCCTATTGGGATTCCTTTTATAACTAATCCTAATAATCAAATATCTAAAAATTAAAATTAAAATAATATCTTTTCCTAAAATAAGATTTGAATTTAAATTTGAATTAATTAACAAGTCTTCAGCTGATGGGTGGGACCACTTGATTTTTCCATTCTGCAGCTTCTAATCTGTGATTTCTGGGCTAAGAACTGGGTCAAAACAGCCCAGAAATCGCCCCCAGCGTTTTTCTACATTTTCTGCACGTGGCGCATGTGACGCGTCTGCGTCGTCCATGCGTTCACGTCATTTGTGCAGATTCCAGTCCACGCGATCGCGTCAGGCACGCGATCGCGTCATTGCGATTTCCTCCATTTCACACGGTCGCGTGAGCCATGCGTCCGCGTCGGTATTCGCTGGTCATCTCCTTGGCTTCTTCTCTTTCTCTGCAGAAACTCCATCAAATTCTGCCAAATGCTACCTAAAATAAATAAAATTGCACAAAACTCAAAATAGCATCCATAGTGGCTAAAATATAATAAATTCTTAATTAAATTCAACAAATTAGATACAAATTCACTAGGAAAAGATAGACAAGATGCTCACGCATCACAACACCAAACTTAAACTGTTGCTTGTCCTCAAGCAACCAAAACTAATATAAGCTTAGGATGTGAATTTGCATGAGAATGAGAGTTCAATTAAGCCCATGTCTTCTCTTATAGTGGGGTTTACAACTGCAATCCTGAACAGTTTTGGCATCTTACTTCATCCTTTGAAGTTCAGAATGATTGGCATCCATAGGAACTCAGAATTCAGATAGTGTTATTGACTCTCCTAGTTCAGTATGTTGATTCTTGAACACAACTACTTTATGAGTCTTGGTTGTGACCCTAAGCATTTTGTTTTCCAGTATTACCACCGGATACATAAATGCCACAGACACATAACTGAGTGAACCTTTTCAGATTGTGACTCAGCTTTGCTAGAGTCCCCAGTTAGAGGTGCCCAGAGCTCTTAAGCACACTCTTTTTGCTTTGGATCACGACTTTAACCGCTCAGTCTCAAGCTTTTCACTTGACACCTTCATGCCACAAGCACATGGTTAGGGACAGCTTGATTTAGCCGCTTAGGCCAGGATTTTATTCCCTTGGGCCCTCCTATCCATTAATGCTCAAAGTCTTGGATCCTTTTTACCCTTTGCCTTTTATGTTAAAGGGTTATTGGCTTTTTCTGCTTGCTTCTTTTTTTTATATTTTTTTCGCAAGCTTTGTGTTTTTCACTGTTTTTTCTTGCTTCAAGAATCAATTTTATGATTTTTCAGATTATCAATAACATTTCTCTTTGTCATCATTCTTTCAAGAGCCAACAATTTTAACATTCATAAACTTCACTATAAAAAAATATGCACTGTTCATGTCATGCATTCAGAATCACAGAAAATACCACCACATTTAAGTAAATAAGACTATTATTCAATATAGACCCACTTTCTCATGCAATATATCACTCCTATATTTTTTTTTTTTTGGATTTAAGCTCAGTGAATAATACATGAGACATCTTTTCAGAATTAAAGCAATAGAAAAACTAAACTAGTCCTAGGATTCTAACTAATAAAGGATCATGCAACAAACAAAGCAAAATAACAGGAAACCGGAACATAACATAGAAAAAGAGGGGAGGAATAAAAAATGAAAGGAACTCAACCACCTTAATTATCCTAGCGGTTGCTTTATTCTTCAGGTTGTGTTCCTTCGCGAAGATGATTCGCCTCCCTTTTGTACTAGAAAACCTGTAAGCGCAGCGTCAACACCAAACTTAAGGGTTTGCTTGTCCTCAAGCAAAGAAGAACTGAAAATAGAAAAGACAAATATTAAAATGAAAGAAAAAAAATAAAAGGATAAGAGAATAAGAGAGAAGTAGGATTGGGAGAGAGAGAAAGAAAACTGGGCGGCGCAAGCGACGTGGCCGCGTGAGGCACGCGGTCGCGCGTATTGCTCTTATACGGATTGACGCGATCGCGTCGGTCACGCGGTCGCGTGACTCAGTTTGTGCTTCTGGCGCGAGTGCAGCCTCGCGCCAGCACAACTCTCTGTTCAAATTGATATAATTGCCAAAATTGGGGTGACGCGATCGCATGGGGCATGCGATCGCGCGGGTGGGCAGTTAATGGAGTACGACGCGGCCGTGTGGGGCATGCGGTCGCGTGAAGAGAATTGCGCGTCCAGCGCCAGTCCAACACCACTCTAGCACAACTTTCAGCTGTGCACCCGTTTTACGTCGAAAATCAGGGCACGCGGCCTCGTGGGTCATGCGGTCGCGTGGGAGGCCATTACGCCCATACGACGCGGACGCGTCGGCGACGCGGTCGCATGGGACGAATTGTGCCATTGGCACGCCTCCAGCCACGCTCCAGCGTGACTCTCTGTTCGTTTTTATTTTTCTCTTCTCCCCTTGCGACGCGGACGCGTCGCTGATGCGGTTGCGTCGCGTAGCATTATTATTTTTTTATTTTTTTTTCTAGCTTGAGGTGGTCGGTTCCTGGAAGAACATAGCTGCATGATCAGAGAATTAGTAAGAACTCAATAAAAACAAAATAACTAAGAAAAACTACTACGAAAAATGGTGAAGGATACGAAATTATCGGGTTGCTTCCCGACAAGCGCTTCTTTAACGTCACTAGCTTGACGGTCAGTTCTGCTAGTTCAGCAGATGAGTGGACCTCTGGCGGTCAATCTCGCCTCCAAGATAGTGCTTCAACCTCTGGCCATTCACTGTAAATTTTCTGTCAGAATTTTCTTCCTGTATTTCCACATGACCATATGGCGAGGCTCTGGTAACCACAAACGGTCCTGACCACCGAGATTTCAGCTTCCCGGGAAAGAGATTGAGCCTTGAATTATACAGAAGCACTCTTTGTCCTGGCTCAAAGACTCTGATGGCAATCTTCTTATCATGCAGTAGCTTGGTTCTCTCCTTATAGAGCTTGGCATTCTCATAGGCTGAATATCTGAATTCATCAAGCTCATTCAACTGAAGCATCCGCTTAATTCCTGCAGCTTCTGAATCAAGATTCAGGTACCTGATTGCCCAATAAGCCTTGTGCTCCAGCTCCATTGGCAAATGACAGGCTTTGTCATAGACCAACTAATATGGGGACATGCCAATTGGAGTCTTGTATGCTGTCCGGTATGCCCAGAGAGCATCATCAAGCTTCCTAGACCAGTCCTTTCTTGAAACACTGACGGTCTTCTCCAGAATCCTCTTAAGCTCCCTGTTGGAAACTTCAACCTGTCCACTTGTCTGAGGGTGATAGGGGGTTGCCACCTTATGACGGACTCCATATCTATGCAGAAGAGAGTCCAACTGTCTGTTACAGAAGTGACTTCCTCCATCACTAATGAGTGTCCTTGGGACGCCAAACCGGCTAAAGATATACCTCTGAAGAAAGCTCATTACCACCTTGGCATCATTGGTGGGTAGAGCTACAGCTTCCACCCACTTGGACACATAATCAACTGCCACTAGAATATAGTTGTTTGAATGTGAGGGTGGAAAAGGTCCCATGAAATCAATACCCCACACATCAAACAACTCAACCTCAAGAATCCCCTGTTGTGGCATTTCCTGGTTGGTAGGGAGATTCGTTGCTTTTTCACATCTGTCACAGTGCTTTACAAATACTCTTGAGTCTCTGAAGAGAGTCGGCCAGTAAAACCCGCTCTGTAGGACTTTTGTAGCTGTCCTTTCACCACCAAAGTGGCCTCCATACTCAGAACCATGACAGTGCCAAAGAATCTGCTGTTTTTCTTCATCTGGGACACACCTCCAGATAATTCCATCTGAATACCTTTTAAAAAGGTATGGTTCCTCCCAAATGTAGTACTTTGCATCAGTCAATAGCTTCTTCACTTGTTGCCTACTGTACTCCCTTGGAATAAAATTCATGGTCTTATAATTTGCAATGTCTGCAAACCATGGAGCCTGCTGAATGAGGAACAATTGCTCATCCGGAAATATCTCAGCTACAGTTGTGGGTGATTGCACTCCTGCTTTAGGCTCAATTCTGGAGAGATGGTCAGCTACTTGATTTTCTGACCCTTTTCTGTCTTTTATTTCAATATCAAACTCCTGAAGGAGCAACACCCATCTGATTAATCTTGGTTTAGAATCCTGCTTGGTTAGAAGGTACTTCAAAGCAGCATGGTCAGTATAAACAATAACCTTAGAACCAAGTAAATAGGACCTAAACTTATCAACAGCATACACAACAGCTAATAATTCTTTTTCTGTAGTTGTATAATTCTTTTGAGCATCATTTAACACACGACTGGCATAATAAATGACATGTACAAGCTTACCATGCCTCTGTCCTAAGACAGCTCCTATAGCAAAATCACTAGCATCACACATTAATTCAAATGGTAAATCCCAGTCAGGGGGAGCTATAATGGGAGCAGAAGTAAGGTTTGCTTTCAGAGTTTCAAAAGCATGCAGACAATCAGAATCAAAGACAAAAGGAACATCAACAACCAACAGGTTGCTCAATGGTTTAGCAATTTTAGAAAAATTCTTTATAAATCTTCTATAAAATCCTGCATGACCCAAGAAACTTCTAATTGCCTTAACATTAGTTGGTGGTGGTAATTTTTCAATTACCTCCACCTTTGCTCTGTCAACCTCAATTCCCTTACTTGAAATCCGGTGTCCAAGAACAATGCCTTCTGTAACCATAAAATGGCATTTTTCCCAATTTAAAACAAGGTTTGATTCTTGACACCGTTTCAAGACAAGAAATAAATGTTTAAGGCATGATGCAAAAGAATTACCAAAAACAGAAAAGTCATCCATAAATATTTCAATAAACTTTTCAACCATATCAGAAAAAATTGAAAGCATACACCTCTGAAAAGTTGCTGGAGCATTGCAAAGACCAAATGGCATTCTCCTGTAAGTAAATACTCCAAAGGGGCATGTGAATGCTGTCTTCTCTTGATCTTGAGGGTCCACTGCAATTTGATTATATCCAGAATATCCATCTAAAAAATAATAAAAAGCATGACCAGCTAACCTCTCAAGCATCTGATCAATGAAGGGGAGGGGAAAATGATCCTTCCTTGTAGCAGTGTTGAGCCTCCTGTAATCTATGCACATTCTCCATCTTGTGACTGTTCTTGTAGGAATAAGCTCATTCTTTTCATTCTTGATCATTGTCCTCCCTCCTTTCTTGGGAACTACCTGCACAGGACTTACCCAAGGGCTGTCAGAAATAGGGTAAATAATACCTGCTTTCCATAATTTCATTACCTCTTTTTGGACCACCTCTTTCATAGTTGGATTGAGTCTTCTTTGTGGTTGCACAACTGGTTTAGTATCATTTTCAAGAAGGATCTTGTGCATACACCTGGTTGGACTAATCCCCTTCAAGTCACTAATGGTCCACCCAAGAGCTGTTTTATGGCTCCTGAGCACTGAAATAAGCGCCTCCTCTTCTTCAGGCTTCAGAGAAGAGCTAATAATCACTGGATATGAATCATTTTCACCCAAAAACACATATTTTAGAGAAGGGGGTAAGGGTTTAAGCTCAAGCTTGGGAGCTACCTCCTCCTTAATTGGCGTGTTCATCAGCTCCTTTTGGGGTGGTGAATCAGCAACTTCAACTAATTCACACTCAGAAATAGGATCTAGAACATCATCAAGTACCTCAGTTTCCAGTACTTCTTGAACAAGTGGTTCAATAACATCTATTTTCATACACCCCTCAGAATCATTGGGGTGTTTGAGGGCTTCAAAAACATTTAGGACCACCTGTTCTTCATTAACCCTCAGGGTTAATTCACCCTTTTGCACATCAATCAGAGCTCTACCTGTAGCTAAAAAGGGTCTACCAAGTATAATAGATGATTTTACCTCCTCTTCCATGTCTAATATAACAAAATCAACAGGGAAGATAAATGGTCCTACTTTCACAAGTAAATCTTCAACAACACCCACAGGTAATTTGATAGAAAGATCAGCAAGTTGAAGAGAAATACGAGTGGGTTTTACCTCCTCAATTTGAAGCTTTTTCATCACTGAAAGTGGCATGAGGTTAATGCTAGCTCCAAGATCACATAAAGCTCTCTGAATGCCGACTTCTCCAATGGTGCAAGGAATGACAAAGCTCCCTGGGTCTGGCATCTTCTCAGGAAGGGTGTGTTGAATAATAGCACTGCATTCCTTGGTTAACACCACGGTTTCTTGCTCCTTCCAATTCCTCTTGTGTATCAACAACTCTTTCATAAATTTAGCATAGAGAGGCATTTGCTCCAGAGCCTCTGCAAAAGGGATGTTGATCTGCAGCTTCTTGAAGACATCTAAAAATTTAGAGAATTGCTTTTCTTTGGACGCCTTTTGAAGCCTCTGAGGATATGGCATTTTTGGCTTGTATTCAGGGGCCTTTGGCAAGGTGGGATAAGTGTCAAGAGAGTCAGGAAATGGGTTGTCTGCACGTTTAAGAGGGGCGTGCTCTGCTTCTTCCTTCTTCTCCTCTGGAGCTTCTTTTTCAACTAGATCTTCATTGACCTTAGTCTCAGAACCAGCTGCCTTACCACTTCTCAATTGAATGGCCTTGCACTCTTCTCTTGGGTTCACCACTGTATCACCAGGGAATGTATTTGGAGACCTTTCAGGTAATTGCTTGCTCATTTGACCCATTTGCACCTCCAAGTTTCTAATAGAGGCTTTGGTTTCTTGCATGAAACTCATCATCATCTCCTATTTAGAATCTTCTTAGGATTTAGAATTTGTCAGCTGAGGTGGTTGTTGTTGCTGAGACTGAAATTGGCGGTTATTATAGTTGTTCTGTTGAAAATTGCCCTGAGAATTATTGTTGAAGTTCTGAGGTCTCTGAGGTTGATCTCTCCACCCAAAATTTGGGTGATTCCTCCACCCCTGATTATATGTCTTAGAATATGGATCATTGTTGGGATTTCTAGGACCACTCCCCATGTAATTGACCTGTTCAGAAGAGGGTTGAGCATAATCATAATTATCATTTTGCACAAAGTTACCTGTCATATCATAGGAGGTCTCTTGGGGTGGATTTTGAGTGTTGATAGCTGAGACTTGCATGCCACCCATCTGTTGAGTAAGTAGATTTATCTGCTGAGACATAAGCTTGTTCTGAGCAAGAAGAGCATTAACAACTTCTACTTTCAACACACCTCTCTTTTGAGCGGCCTTAGTGTTCACAGGATTCCTGTTAGATGTGTATAAATATTGGTTGCTTGCAACCAATTCAATCAGCTCAATAGTCTCCTCTGGTGTCTTCTTCTTGTGCAATGAACCGCCTGCAAAAGTGTCTAGGCTCATCTTTGACATCTCTCCTAAGCCTTCATAAAAGATATCCAGTTGGGTCCACTTGGAGAACATGTCAGGAGGGCATTGCCTAGTCAGTAGCTTGTATCTCTCTCAAGTTTCATAAAGAGTTTCACCGTCCTTCTGCTTGAAGGTCTGAACCTCCAACCTAAGCTTAGTCAGCTTCTTTGGTGGGAAAAATTTAGTGAGAAACTCTGTAACAACCTTTTCCCAAGTATTCAAACTCTCTTTTGGTTGGGAATCTAACCATAGCTTTGCTTTATCCCTCAGAGCAAATGGAAAAAGCATGAGTTTGTACACCTCTGGGTTTACTCCATTTGTCTTCACAGTATCACATATCTGCAGAAAATCAGATATGAACTGATTTGGATCTTCATGAGGAAGTCCATGATACTGGCAGTTTTGTTGCACCAGGGTGACCAATTGTGGCTTCAACTCAAAATTGTTTGCAGTTATAGGAGGCACCACAATGCTTTTTCCATAAAGATCCGCAGTAGGGGCAGAATAAGAGCCAAGCACTCTCCTCTGTTGATCATCCCCATTCGGATTTACCACATTGGCATTAGCATTATTATTTGCCATAGTGGATTCTGCAGTCTTGCAAAGTCTTGCTTGTTGTAAACGTCGCCTGAAAGTTCTTTCAGGTTCAGGATCAAAGTCTAAGAGATGTTCTTTGTCTCTATTCCTGCGCATACACAAGCAGAAAACAAGAAAAATTGGGACTTTCTACGTCAGAGTGCAGAGAAGTCCCTGTGAGGTAACCTGTGTAAAATAAAATAAAAATACTAAATAAAAAAAATTCGACAATTTAAAAGAAAAATAAACAGAAAAATTAAAATAAAATTGACTGGGTAACACCAAACTTAATTTCAGAAATTAAAAAAAAAATTAATACTAAAATATTTTTTAAATTATTATATTTTTTTTTTGAGATAAAAATAAAATAAAACTAATAGAATAAAAAATAAAATTAAAAAAAAATAGAAAGAAACGAAAATGAAAATAAAAGAAAATAGAAATAAAAGGAAAATAAGCTTTTATTTAAAACGGGCTACAGTAGAAAAATAAAAAGCAAAAGGACGTAACAAAATAGGAGGGGGGAGGAAACAACGAAATACGGGAATAAAAAAAATAAAAATTACTAAAATAAAATTAATTAAAATTAAAACGCCTAATCTAAACAATCAAACAACTAATAGTTGTTAATCACAATCAATTTCCCGGTAACGGCGCCAAAAATTTGATGCGGTATTTTTACAACCACACTTACTTACCGGCAAGTGCACCGGGTCGTACCAAGTAATACCTTACGTGAGTAAGGGTCGATCCCACGAGAATTGATGGATTAAGCAACAATAGCGTTTGATAGGCTTAGTTAGATAAACAAAAATTGGTGTTGAGATGCAATATAAAAGACATTAAACAATATCAAAAATATTGAAGAAGGGCAAGTAATTGAGATGGGAATAATATATGGAGAAGACAGTTAAGGCTTCAGAGTCGTCTATTTTCCTGATTGACTTTTCTTATTAACTATTTTAATCATGCAAGATTTAATTCATGGCAAACTATTTGTGACTAGACCCTAATTCCTTAGACCTTCCTAGTCTCCTCTAAAATTCCTCAATTGCCAATTCCTTGGTCAATTGATTCCAATTAGAGGGTGATGATTAAATTCCAGTTTATATGCCACAAGAATTCTAATTATCCAAAAATAAGGGGATTATATGTCACGTATCCCGATAAATACAAACAATTAGAAATTCAGGATAATATGTTTTCAAGCTATTGTTCAAGTAAAGAGTTTTTCCAAGTTTTACAAGAACTCAAATAGAACATGGGTCATACTTCCGTTCCACCCAAATTCATAAAATAAAGAACGAAAATAATTATTGAAATATAAATCAAAACATGAATTAAAATAGAAAAATAATATTATCAATCCATACAAGAGACAGAGCTCCTAACCTTAACAATGGAGGATTAGTTGCTCATGGAATATGAAATGTAAATTTGTATGAAATAATATTGTGGAACCTCCCTCCTGGAACCACCCTATTGGGATTCCTTTTATAACTAATCCTAATAATCAAATATCTAAAAATTAAAATTAAAATAATATCTTTTCCTAAAATAAGATTTGAATTTAAATTTGAATTAATTAATAAGTCTTTAGCTGATGGGTGGGACCACTTGATTTGTCCATTCTGCAGCTTCTAATCTGTGATTTCTGTGCTAAGAACTGGGTCAAAACAGCCCAGAAATCGCCCCCAGCGTTTTTCTACATTTTCTGCACGTGGCGCATGTGACGCGTCCGCATCGTCCACGCGTTCACGTCATTTGTGCAGATTCCAGTCCACGCGATCGCGTCAGGCACGCGATCACGTCATTGCGATTTCCTCCATTTCGCGCGGTCGCGTGAGCCATGCGTCCACGTCGGTATTCGCTGGTCATCTCATTGGCTTCTTCTCTTTCTCTGCAGAAACTCTATCAAATTCCGCCAAATGCTACCTAAAATAAATAAAATTGCACAAAACTCAAAATAGCATCCATAGTGGCTAAAATATAATAAATTCTTAATTAAATTCAACAAATTAGATGCAAATTCACTAGGAAAAGATAGACAAGATGCTCACGCATCAGGGTGTTAATATAGGAAGTTAGGAAGATGGCCTAGTATGGGTAGAGTTCAAATATGAATAGTTACCAAACTTCTGCTATTACTGGGGAGATTGGACATGAAGAGAGTATCTATGCGAAGGCGATAAGATGAGAAGCCAAGGAAGAACAGTTCCAAGAAGCTGGGACCATGGATGATGGCAGAAAGCCCAGAAACGAAGGTGACCATAAGGGAAAAAAAGGAAAAGGTAAAAGGAAATAATGTAGAAGGAGAAGATCTAAAGAGGCAAAGAGTCATGGATGAGAAATTTTTGAAAAAACTAACAAAACTCACAGTCTCAAAACAGGCAGAAGAAGAAAATCTAAACACTTAGGCCTAAACTAACCTAAAATCAGGGAAGGAAGATAGCACAAGATGTACAGGTGAAATCACCATTTCAGAAGAGAGAAAGGTAGTGAGTAAAGACAAAGGAGAAGAAGGGAGAGTGATGGTAAAAGTCAAATAAAAAGGAAAAATGGAGATAATGCAGCAAAGAAAAGCGTGCTAGCCGATACCACCGATACAAGAAAAGCCAACGCCAAAACAAAAACTAAAATGTAGAAGAGGCTGCCCCATGAAGCAGCAGCAACAATAGGGGTAGGAAAGGAGAATACGGAGGCACCAAATCAAAAAAGGAATATACAAGAAAAAGAAGTAATGGAGATAGATACCACAAAACCAAAGATAAGAAATTTGACTGAGAAAGGAGAGAACACAATGGCAGAGGCTACTGGGTAGCCCTGCCAAGTACATGAAGATCATCAGTTGGAATTGTGGTGGTCTTGCGAACCTATAGACAGTTCGAGCTCTAAACAAGCTCATTAAACAAGAAGGACCCAACCTTATTTTTCTCATGAAAACAAGAAGAAAAGGAGATAGAGATTATAAAGTTAAGACATAGGGTTGACTTATCAAATATAGTAGGAGTGGACTGTGTGGAGGAGGAAAGACAATGATTGGGGGATTTATCTTTGCTTTGGGACAATTCGGTCAACGTCAGCATCAAATCCTTCTCAATTAACTATATAGTCATTGAGGTTGAAGAAATAGATGTAGATATAGGATGGAGGGCAATTGGATTCTATGGACGGCCAGAGAACACAAATAAGCACCTAAGTTGGGAGTTATTAAATGCTTTATGCAGAGACAATAAGAGAGCATGGCTAGTGTTCGGAGACTTTAATCGGGTTATGGGACAAAAAGAAAAATATGGGAGGAGCATGGTCAACTACACATAAGCTCAAGGATTTAAGGACGTACAAGTAAACTCCTTGACTTAGGATTCGTGGGTCATTCCTTCACTTGGACTAACAGATAAAGAGGCGATGACAACATACAAGAGAGACTTGACTGCACTTTGGCAATAGTTGAATGGAAAATTATTTTTCCAAAACAATTGTACAATACCTCAACAGATACAAGTCTAATCACTACTCAATACTAGTAGACCTATTTAGAGAAAGGAGAAGAAGAAGAAGAAGAAAACCTCAGCACTATTTTCAAGTTTGAAGAATACTAGTTATCAAGTGAAAATTGCGAGAAGACAATAAAAAAAGCCTAGGAGGGTAATAAAGAACTGATCCACATGAAAGTGAAGCACTATGGCAGAGAACTAGATAAATAGGAAGAAAATGAATTCAGTAACATTCCAAAGAGAATAAGAATTCTTCAAAACAACCTCTAACATTTAAACTCAATCAAACAAGAAGAAGAAGTAATCAAAAGAATCAAAGAACTGAAGCTGAACTGGATGATATGCTGAAAGAAGAGGAAGTATGGTGGGTACAAAGGTCAATTATAAATTGGTAGAAGTATAGAGATAGAAACTCCAAATTCTTTCACTACAAGGCCTTGCAAAGGAAAAACAGAAATTGGGTGAAGTCTATCCTAGATGATATTGGATGAGTTTTTGAATATGAAAAGAAGATAGAGAAAGTGATAATTAATTTTTTTGAGAATTTTTTTAGCTCTGAGAAGGTCGAAGATGACCAGAGAATCACTGAAGTAGTCAAGGACATAATCAACATGGAAATGAGTGAGGCTCTGGACAAAACATTCATTGCAGAAGAAGTTTTGGCAGCTCTAAAGTAGATGCATCCAACTAAGGTGCCAGGACCTGATGGCATGTTGGCACTCTTTTACTAAAAGATGTGAAAAATAGTCGGTGATAATGTTATAAATTGTGTGCTACATATTCTTAATGATAATGTTAACCCCATTCTCCTTAATTCTACTCATATTTGTATGATCCCCAAATATCAAAAACTCCTAAACATACAAAAGATTTAGACCTATATCCCTATGTAATGTCATATTTAAACTTGTAACTAAGACAATTGCTGATAGATTGAAACAGATCCTACCCTATATAGTAGGAGAATTTCAAAGCATTTTTGTGAAGAACGGGTTAATAACGGATAATGGGATTATGGCCTTCGAAATCTTCTATTATGTGAAGAAGAAGATTGGGGGGTCAAAAGGCTACATTGGACTAAAGCTTGATATGACAAAAGCGTATAACGAAATTGAATGAGAGTTCTTAAAGGATGTTCTAAAAGCCATGAGGTTCTCAGACAAGTGGGTTAGACTCATATAAAATTGTGTCTCAACAGTATCAATCTCCGTTATTTTGAATGGGACTCCTACCAAGAGCTTCAGACCCTCTAAAGGTCTTCGAGAAGGCGATCCACTCTCTCCATACTTTTTTGTATTATGTACTGAAGTGCTATCTAGATTATTAATCAGAGTCCAAGAAAGGTAAGTTATCCGAAGGATTTGTGTAGCCAGACAGGCATCATAGATCAACCATTTCTTTTTTGCAAACGATAGCATATTATTCTCAAGAGCGGTAGACTAGGACATCATAAGGATAAAGAAGATACTATCTCTTTACCAGAAAGAGTCAGGCCAAAGAATTAACTTAGAGAAGTCAAAAATCTCATTTAGCTGAAAGGTAATTGAGACGTGGGACTTTGGAAGATAGAGGATAGAAGGTGCATAAAATCTAAAAAATACGCTAGTTGTCCAAACAAAACAAGTACATAATATGGAGTCCTATAACAGCTTTAGAAGAGAATGCCACAGTGAGGGACTTGATAAATGATTATAGCACATATTGGGATGTGGAAAAAATTAGAAAAAACTTTCTATTGTTTAAGGCACAACAGATCCTAGAATTACCCCTACTAGCCACACAAACAACAAGACAAATTCTTCTAAAAATTTAATAAGGATGGAGAATATAAGGCTAGAGATGCATACCACTGAGTAATCAAGCAGAACAATCTCTAACACTAAAACTCCATATCCTCTAATCCAACAGAGCCAAACTGAAATAGGTTGTGGAGAGCAAAGACCCATCCAAGACTAGCACACTATGTCTGGAAAAACATAAAGAGATCCCTCCTAACATGGCTCAATTTGCAAAAAAAGAGAGGTATGAATTGCATCTCACTTTGTTCGATGTGTTGGAGGAAAGAAGAGTCTGAAGATCACCTTTTCAAAGAATGTGAGTATGCGAGAACATTCTGGCTTGGTAGTCCCTTAGCAATTCGATCACATGCACAACCTGAGAAGACCAGGATTGAAGAAATGCTAAGAGAGTTAGACCCAGATAGACAAGGGTTGTTCTTCATGAGCCTACAATTAATTTGGTCTGCGAGAAATGACATGGTCTTCAATGGCATTTTGAAACGTCCTCTCAAAGCAGCAGAAAATGCAATGAGAAAGCATGAAAATATTTTGAAAGTTCAATTGAGAGTAAAAAAGGGGATCCAAAACATACCAACAGGGATGATTAACCTCAATTTTTGGAAAGCACCACCTACCCACCTTATCAAAATTAATGTTGACGTGTCTTGCATTGATGATGGCACAGTTGGATTTGGCATGGTAAAACAAGATTGGCATGGAGAGATTCTCATGGCAATCATGTGGATGAGCTTCTTATCCCTCCATACCAATGAAGTATATAACACCCCGTTATCCTAAACCTTACCTCTAGTCATAAAGCATAGGATAACAAAGTGTCACGATAATTCTAAGGCTTATACATAAATATATATGGAAGGAAATAATAATTCTAGAAGCCCGATGAAGAAATAAGCTCAAAGACAGAGTTACAAAAGCACGAAACATTCACACGAAGCTAAAGCATAAGATACAAGAGAATATAACATATATAGATATAAGAGTATAATAATCATAAGGAACTAGCCGCAGCTCGCGAAGTTTGAGCCGACTAGTATATACAGACATACAGAGTTTTGAAAGTAAAGCAACGTATACAAATTACCTCTCTCAAAGTAAGCCTCTAAGGCAATATAAACACAAAAGTGAGAGAACTAGCCAAAGTGGTCAAAACGACAACAAAATGGAATAAGGTCCTCCGTTCTGTCACCATCAAACAACTCACTGATGTGGGTTGCGATCTGCATCTGAAAAATAATAACAAAGTATGGAATGAGAACCAGAGGTTCTCAGTATGGTAACAGTACCCAATAATGTAAGATATAAGGTTTCAGAATGCCGAAGGAAATCCTAGAACTTCACATCAATTACAGATATTCAAGCTTAGAATAAAATAAATAAAGAACTTAAACCATAAACAGGGTTATCTAAACTTAGGAAAATTCTAACTAATACTAATCACACCGCTGTATCCCACAGCTTTCGCCAACCTAACCTCCGTGTGATCCCATCGTCCCCGCCTACCGAGCCTCCTCAATCCCAGTAGAAAACACAGATAATATATACAAGTAAAGCACAAGTAATATAGATATACAGCAAGTAATCAAATAGCAAGTAGGCATATTATACAATTAGGCAAACTCAAGTAATAAAAGCAAACAAGCATATAAGAGATGCATATGATGAATGGCTGTCCTATTGGCTCGTCATATCACTTGTCCGTCCATAAATGCCAACCCGACACATCCTTCCAGATGTAGCCTTTTCTACCACGCTAGAGATATAGTGCCCTGCACACTCATGCAACAGCGAATCTGCTACGCCAGAGATATAATGCCCTGCACACTCATGTAGTAGGGAGTCTACTACGCCAGGGACCGCACACTTCATACAACAGAGAAGGAAACAACCACAACTACTCATGCAGCAGAAAAATCTGCCACACCAGGGATATAGGCCCCGCACACTCAATCAGTAGAGAAATCTGCCACGCCAAGGATATAGACCCCGCACACTCTCAACAACAACTACTCATGCAGCAGAGAAATCTGCCACGTCGGAGATATAGGCTCTGCACACTCCCATATAATCCAATAATTTTCTCATTCATTTCGAAGCCCTCAACTCATCCTAACCATCACCAGTTTCCAACTTCTCAAAAATCTCTTCAACCATATATTTCACAACTCAACACTCACCACTCAAACTAGAAATTACACAAACCTTCTAAACCTAAGTTACCGGCTCTAAACTCATAACTAAAATACCCCTTTTTATTCCTTTATTATTTTCTTCCTTGATTCAAAATTCTAAAACTAACAAAAAGGTTTTAAACAAGTGTTAAGGAAGTTTGCAAACTTGCCGAAAAAGTAAGACGGTTAAACACAAGGTTTTTATTGAAAAATAGGGCAGTGTGCATACGCATAGGATTGTGCATACGCACGATGTTGTGCGTACGCACGTTTTTAAAATCTCACAGGGTGTGCATGCGCACAAGAGTGTGCGTATGCACAAGTTAAAACATAGCCACTGTTCTGAGCACGCGCACAGCAGTGTGCGTGCGTACACAAACCAGAAATCACAATTTCTGCAACATCATAGAAATAAGATTTTTGACCCTAACTTCCGAAGTTCATAACTTCCTCTACAAAATTTCATTTTCCTCAGACTTTATATCATTTGAAAGCTCTTTAAATCATCTTTAATTTAAAATAAAAACTAATTAATTTCAAAACTCGAGGCTCAAGTTATGATCTGTCAAAGTTGATTAAAAATAAGTTTTTACCAAAAAGTACCAAACCTCAAATTTTCCAAATTCACAAGTCTCATTCATTTCAACCATACTAAATCTCAATCCTACTCATTCCTACACATTACCAATTACACTTTTATCATTATTCAACCACACCACACTTAAATCATTTAGTTTCAAGCCCTCCATTCCTTCCACAATTTCTACTCACAAACCTCCATTCTCATTAATCATCAATCCAACATTAAATAAATCACCTATCCACCATTCCAAACCCTCACAAACATTTGCATTAACCTATTATCATAATTCCTCATAATTCATCAATATCTAAAATCATAATTAATCATCAACAATATCAACAAACCCTCATCAACAACGATAAATCACAACATTCATCATCAACCTCTATACAACTTATCATCAAACATCAAATTTACATACAATTAAACATACACGCAAATATTCAATCCTATCTTAAGGTCAACTAGCCTAAATTTCACGAAACATTACATAAAGAAAATCGAAACCATACCTTGGCCGATTCCTAGTATGCGCCAAATACCAAAAGCTTGATTCCAACAAGATCAACAAGGCTCAAGTACCAACACCACTTCCAAGACTCACCAACTATCAAGCCATATATATATAACATACCAACATCAAGTTTAGGGTTTACAAAAATAACTAAACACAAGGGTTTAGTAAAATCTTACCTTACCTAATGAGATTAGGGGCAAAATCCAACAATACTCCAATGCTAGATCACTCCTAAACAACCAAAACACAAGGAAACTCAAAAATTCAAAGCCATTTTCGAGTTCAAAAAGAAAAATAAAAACTGGGCAGAGTACAAAAAAATACTCACCACAAAACCTAGATAGAATCGAGGAGCTCGACAAGAGCTTCGCGTGGCTACAACGACTCGTCAATCGGAGCTCCGTAGCTCAAGTTATGACTCCCGGAAGGTGATGATGAATAGTATCACCAAACCCTCACCTCTCTTCTCTCTCAATCCGAGCTCTCTCTCATATGGGGTGAAAATGAGCTGATTTGGCTCATTAATGTGTCTATATATAGTCCGATTTGGGTCCGGTCCAACTTGTTTAGCGTTTTAGGTCCGTTTGGCCCATTTTGGGCCAAAATCTTTAAGATTAGTGTCCGGTTTTTAATTTTAAATTATTTTTATCCTTTTAAAATAATAAATCAATTTTCAAAAATCTCATTTTCCAAAATACGCGGTACCGGACAGACTAGAGACAGTACTGTCGGCTTAAGTACCGGTACACATTTTTACAAAAATCTTTCGCAAAAGATACATTTTTCAACTTAGAAAAATTCATTGAAATCAAATTTCACCTTTTTATTTTCAAATTAAAACTTATAAATTTTGAATCTACTCTGAGCACTTAAAAATTATTATTTTATTAAAATGATTATGCTTGTTCTTACAAAGTAGAAGTCTTAACTTGTCTAATGAGCTTGGAGAAGGCCCAAAAATGATGCATGTTTGATTTATTCATTGAAGGTGATAGCATTGGGGCAATTGAATGTCTAAATTAAAATGGTTTATCTCTGATTTAATTTTTGTAATGTAACCAAGTTCAACCAAATTGGCACAAGTCCAACAAAAAAAAGCACGCACGCATCATTGCTTTCTCCTTCTCCGCTCTTCTCCAGCAAAGAAATTTTTGTTGAAGAGCATAAAAACTTATTGGTACAACACAGCAATTTTACACATAGCACAAAATATTTTGCATATAGCATAAACTTATTGATATAGTGTATAAATTTTTGCACATTTGCATGTATCACATAAATTTTTTCACATAACATATAAATTTTTTCTCTGAATGTATTTTGTTGGTTTGATGAATCAATATTTTGAGCATGTGGTCTTCAAAAATTTATTTGCCATGCACCAATATTTCTGGGCCATGCATCAAAATTTGTGTGCTGTGCATCAAAATTTCTGTGTTATGCATCAAATTTTTCTACTGTGTACCAAAATTTTTATATGTTGCATTTTTTGTTAGTTAGCTATCAATATTCTGAGCATATGGTCCTTCAAAAATTTTTGTATTGTGCACCAAAATTACTGTGTTGTGCATCAAAATATATGTGCTTAATAGTTTTATTGAACATATACAGAAGAAAAAGAAGAAAAAGAAGATGATAAAGAAGATGACGACGACGATGATGATAATGATAATGAGGGAAGATGAAAAAGATAAAAAAAAAGAGAAAAAGAAAAAAAAAAAAGCACACGTATAATAAAAGAAACTTGATTCGAAAAAGATTTGACCATCTAACTTTTAGGTCGTCTAGCTTTATTGTATATAATGTATAGTATAATGTAAACAAAAGAACTAAGAAAAACTGAGAGCACATTATTTTTTTATATTGGGGTGAAAATTGTGTTTTTTTTAGGATCATGGATTATAAGGGTGTTATTCTTAAATGTGAAATTTTTTTATTTAAAATGTAGAAATCGGACCCTTGAATTTTTTTGAAACAAAAATCGAACCATCCAATTTGTTAGAAACAAAAATCGGATCCTCTGATTTATGAATTTTTTTTTAAATCACAACAAACAAATCGGACCTTCCGATTTAATATTAAAAAAATTTTTAAAATTAATTTACAAAATAATCGGTAAATCCGATTATTAATTCTCATACCAAAATAAAAATACATGCACAACCAATAAAATTAAATACTTGAATTGCATATATTTCTCTTCTATAATGAAAAATTTTAGCCGAAAAATTGGATCAGTTAATAAAACTTAATAATAAATAGATAATTAGACACAAAAATAAAATGGGATAAGTTTAATACATTTATTGAATATATACTGAAAAAAAATGCGCGTACAATAAAAGAGATTGGTTGGATTTAATTTAAAAAAAAAAAGAGACTTGATCCTATAGTTTTATTGTATACAATATAATGTAAACAAAAGAAGTAAAGAACTAAGAAAACTGAAACATGTTGTAAAATAAAAGATATATAAAATAAAGATGTATAAATAGAAGACTCTAGTATTAAAATAATTAGCTCAATAATAATTTATATATATATAATAAAATTATATGTTGTAATGTATATATATATACAAAGATAGAAAGGAGTATAAAAAGTAAAGAGAGAGAGAATTGCATAAATATATATATAAAGATAGAAAGGAGTATGAAAAGTAGAGAGAGAGATAATAGCATTTGTTTATAGTAAGAGAAAGAAAGAGAATATTATTATATTGCTGTTGTTTTTGTATGTACGAATGTAAAACAACATTCTGCTATTTATAATGGTAACATACTTTACTTTTTCAACATTTCTTTAATGCCATTTACCATTGAGAAGCTGAGCCGCCCAGACATTAATGGGCATCCAACTCAGCTTTTATACTTATCACAACACTCTCCCTTTGGATGCCGATTTAGGATTATGCCTCATTAAAACCTTACTAAAGAAAAACCCAGTGGGAAAAAACCTTAGTGAAGGAAAAAGAGTACAATATCCTTTATGATGGAAACTGCCTCATTAAAAACCTTGTCAAGAAAAATCCAATGGGAAAAAAACTTGACCAAGGAAAAAAGAGTATAGTCTCCCCCTCTTATCGACATCATTTAATATTTCGAAATCGGCGCATCCCAATCTCATGTACCAATCTTTTAAAGGAGGATTTTGGAAGTGACTTTGTAAATAAATCTGCCAGATTGTCACTTGAACAGATCTGTTGGCATCAATTGTCCCTTGATTTTGAAGGTCATGAGTGAAGAAGAATTTGGGAAAAATATGCTTTGTTCTATCACCTTTGATGTATCCACCCTTAAGTTGAGCAATGCATGCTGTATTATCTTCAAACAGGACAGTTGGAGCTATCTTATGATCAATCAGTCCACATGATGACAGAATATATTGAATCAGACTCCTCAGCCAAAAACACTCACGACTAGCTTCATGAATCGCCAGTATTTCAGCATGATTAGAGGAGGTTGCTGCTATCGTCTGTTTTGTGGACCTCCATGATATAGCTGTACCACCATATGTGAACAGGTATCCTGTTTGAGATCTCCCTTTATGTGGATCAGACAAGTATCCAGCATCTGCATAGCCAACTAATTGTGACTTGGATCCATAGGGATAAAACAAACCCATATCAACCGTCCCATGAAGATATCGAAAGATTTGTTTGATTCCACTCCAATGTCTTCTGGTTGGAGAGGAACTATATCTTGCTAGTAAATTCACAGCAAATGATATGTCAGGTCGCGTATTATTAGCAAGATACATTAGCGCTCCAATGGCACTAAGATATGGTACTTCAGGACCAAGGATATCTTCATTTTCTTCTTTAGGACGGAATTGATCCTTTTTCACATCCAAAGATCTTACGATCATTGGTGTACTTAATGGATGTGACTTATCCATATAAAATCTTTTCAAGATCCTTTCTGTGTATGTTGTTTGATGAATAAAGATCCCACCTTTTATATGCTCGATCTGCAGGCCGAGACAAAACTTAGTCTTTCCAAGATCTTTCATCTCAAACTCTTCTTTTAGAGTTTTTATAATTGTTGGAATCTCTTCAGGAGTCCCAATGATATTTAAATCATCAACGTACACAGCAATTATAATGAACCCAGATGTAGTTTTCTTTATGAAAACACATGGGCAGATATCATCATTCTTGAATCCGTTTTTGGCCAGATACTCAGTAAGACGATTATACCACATTCGTCCAGATTGCTTTAGACCATATAAAGATCTTTGCAATTTGACTGAGTATAACCCTTGCGAATATTCACTGGATGGTTTAGATATCTTTAGTCCTTCAGGGACTTTCATATAGATATCACGATCTAATGAGCCGTATAAATAGGCTGTTACCACATCCATTAAATGCATATGCAGTTTATGATATGCAGATAAACTGACCAAATAGCGCAATGTTATCGCATCTACTACAGGGGAATACGTTTCCTCGTAATCTATACCGGGCCTTTGTGAAAAACCTTGTGCCACAAGTCGGGCTTTATAGCGCACAACTTCATTTTTCTCATTTCGTTTTCTCACAAATACCCATTTGTATCCAACAGGTTTTACATCTTCTGGTGTACGGACTACAGGTCCAAAGACTTCACGTTTTGCAAGTGAGTCTAATTCAGCCTTCATGGCTGCATCCCATTTTGGCCAATCATTTCTTTGTCGACATTCTTCGACTGATCTTGGCTCAAGATCCTTACTTTCATGCATGGTATTCAATGCCACATTATATGCAAATATTTCATTGACAATTGTCTTATTTCGGTCCCATTTCTCTCCTGTAAAGACATAATTTATCGAGATCTCGTCATTTTCACAATTTTCAGGTACCTGAACGTCTTCTGGCGTCATATCAGAATTTTGGACAACTGCAGGTGTCTTTACTATGTCTTTTTCAACAGGAATCGTATTTATCTCTTTTCTCTTTCGAGGATTTTTGTCTTTGGAACCGACAGGCCTTCCACGCTTCTGGCGTGTATTTGCTTCAGTGGCTATTTGTCCTACTGGGACATCAATTCGAATTGGGGCATTTTCCGCCCTACCACGCTTCTGGCGTGAATTTGCTTCAGTGGCTACTTGTCCTACTGGGACATCAATTCGAATTGGGGCATTTTCCGCTGGTATATAAGATTTGGTAATCCTCTTTGTATCGGAAAATGCATCAGGCAAATCATTTGCTATTCTTTGTAAATGTATAATCTTTTGAACTTCCAGTTCACATTGCCCTGATCGAGGATCTAAATGCATCAATGATGATGCATTCCAGTTAAGCTCCTTTTCAGGAAGCTTATTCTCTCCCCCTAATGTTGGAAAATTTGATTCATCAAAATGACAATCCGCAAACCGGGCTTTAAATACATCTCCAGTTTGTATCTCAAGATACCTCACTATAGAGGGAGAATCATATCCAACATATATTCCCAATTTTCTTTGGGGTCCCATTTTGGTGCGATTAGGTGGTGCAATGGGAACATATATCGCACACCCAAATATTCTTAAATGGGAAACATTTGGCTGCTGGCCAAAAGCTAATTGCATAGGAGAGAATTGATGATAACTCGTTGGCCTCAAACGAATAAGTGTTGCGGCATGTAAAATAGCATGCCCCCAAACCGAGGTTGGGAGATTTGTTCTCATAAGCAAGGGTCTAGCAATTAATTGGAGGCGCTTAATAAGTGATTCTGCTAACCCATTTTGTGTGTGAACATAAGCTACTGGATGTTCAACACTTATTCCATTAGCCATACAATAAGCATCAAAAGCTTGGGAAGTAAATTCACCAGTATTATCAAGACGAATTGCTTTGATTGGATTTTCTGGAAATTGTGCTTTTAATCGAATAATTTGAGCTAGTAATCTCGCAAACGCCAGGTTGCGAGAAGATAATAAGCACACATGTGACCATCTCGAAGATGCGTCTATTAGGACCATAAAATATCTAAAAGATCCACATGGTGGATGAATAGGTCCACATATATCACCTTAAATCCTTTCTAGGAATTCAGGGGACTCAAACCCAATCTTTACTGGTGATGGCCTTAAAATTAACTTCCCTTGAGAATATGCAGCACAACAAAATTCACTAGATTTAAGAATCTTCTGGTTCTTTAGTGAATGTCCATGAGAGTTTTCAATAATTCTCCTCATCATGGTTGTTCCCGGATGACCCAAACGGTCGTGCCAAGTTATGAATTCATTTGGTCTAGTAAACTTCTGGTTTACAGTGGCATGTGATTCAATTGCACTAATCTTGGTATAATACAACCTAGATGAAAGTGAGGGTAATTTTTCTAATATAACTTTCTTATTTGAATCATGAGTTGTGATATATAAATACTCATGATTTCCCTCATTCATCATCTCAACATGATATCCATTTCGGCGAATATCTTTGAAACTCAACAAGTTCCTCAGAGACTTGGTAGATAATAGTGCATTATTTATTATAAATTTTGTTCCTCCAGGAAACAAAATTATAGCTCATCTAGAGCCTTCTATCACATTGCCTGAGCCAATAATAGTATTAACATATTCATCTTTTGGCACAAGATGGGTAAAATATATATCACTTTTGAGAATAGTGTGTGAACTTGCACTATCCGCAACGCATACATCTTCATTACATATCCTTGCCATTCTCTTCAAAAACAAATAATAATAAAATGAGTAGTATGCATAGTTAAATTGAATACTTGATCAGAATTATTTTTCTAAGAAACACTGTACATAAAATAATGTCATATACTGAAATTTTATTTTAAAATTTAACACATTTAATAATTTCAAAATTCATAAACATTAATATTTCATTATTTATGTACATCATATTTGAAACTTAAATACATAGAAAATAAAACTTAACAATAAGTTCTTTACATTATTTATTTACATATATACTTCACAATCCCACATATTAAACTATTTCATCATTGATCAAATGACCAATATTTCCTTCAGGATCCTCAAAGAAATCAGATACATCATAATGAGTGGTGGAGTTCTCAGCATCATTTGAAACAAAATTTGTTTCCTTTCCTTTGTCGTTCTTTTTCAAAGATGCCTGGTAAAGATCGACTAGGTGCCTTGGAGTACGACAGGTACGAGACCAATGGCCCTTTCCACCACAGCAGAAACACTTCTCCTCGGTTGATTTATTCTGCCCGATATTCCTTTCTTTATCCCACTTCTGGTGAGATCCTCTCTTTTGAACATAATTTTTTTTCTTTCCATAATTTTTCTTATTATTAAAACCTTGCCATTTACCTCTTCTGGGGTAATTTGCCACATTTACTTCAGGAAATGGGGCAGCGCCAGCTGGGCGCGCTTCATGATTTTTTAATAACAACTCATTGTTGCGTTCAGCAACAAGAAGGCAAGAAATTAACTCAGAATATTTTTTAAACCCTTTCTCTCGATACTGCTGCTGCAGGAGCACATTCGAGGCATGGAAGGTTGAGAAAGTTTTCTCCAACATATCATGATCAGTTATTTTTTTCCCACACAATTTCATTCGTGAGGTGATTCGAAACATTGCAGAATTATATTCATTTATAGATTTAAAATCTTGTAAACGCAAATGCGTCCATTCATATCGGGCTTGAGGAAGTATTACCGTTTTTTGATGATTATACCTTTCTTCAAGGTCTTTCCAAAGATCTGCAGGATCTTTTAATGTAAGATATTCATTTTTCAATCCTTCGTCAAGGTGACGACGAAGAAAAATCATGGCTTTGGCTTTATCCTTTTGGGATGCATTATTTTCAGCCTTAATGGTATCTCCAAGATCCATTGAATCAAGATGGATTTCAGCATCTAATATCCATGATAAATAATTGTTTCCAGATATATCAAGAGCATTGAATTCAAGATGAGAGAGTTTTGACATAATGAAAAATTTGTTACCTGAGTCTTCCTAAAGATTTGATCAGAGTCTCGTGCTGATAACGTGTTGTAAAATAAAAGATATATAAAATAAAGATGTATAAATAGAAGACTCTAGTATTAAAATAATTAGCTCAATAATAATTTATATATATATAATAAAATTATATGTTGTAATGTGTATATATATATATATATATATATATATATATATATATATACAAAGATAGAAAGGAGTATAAAAAGTAAAGAGAGAGAGAATTGCATAAATATATATATAAAGATAGAAAGGAGTATGAAAAGTAGAGAGAGATAATAGCATTTGTTTATAGTAAGAGAAAGAAAGAGAATATTATTATATTGCTGTTGTTTTTGTATGTACGAATGTAAACAACATTCTGCTATTTATAATGGTAACATACTTTACTTTTTCAACATTTCTTTAATGCCATTTACCATTGAGAAGCTGAGCCGCCCAGACATTAATGGGCATCCAACTCAACTTTTATACTTATCACAACAAAACAATCAATAAAGCCCAGTAATAAATGGACAATTAGCACCAAATAAAATGGGATATATATATATATATAAACTTGTTTATGAATTAAATTTACTACAACCGACCTTAGCTCAGTTGGTAGAGCGGAGGACTGTAGTGGGGTTTCCTAGCTGGTATCCTTATCCTTAGGTCGCTGGTTCGAATCCGGCAGGTCGGAGTATTTTTCTTTATTTTCCCCCTTGCTTTATACGCCAACTGCGCTGGTTCAGAGAGGCTAAAATAGTCCAATTAATATTATTATTAATTTATTAGGTTACTTATTGTGGTCTATGGAAACATAGAGAGGCTAAAATAGTCCAATTAATATTATTATTAATTTATTAGGTTACTTATTGTGGTCTATGGAAACATAGGCACTGATCAACACTTAACTATTAAAAGAAATTGTGCTCCTAGACTTTCTCTTATTTTATATTATCATTATGGAACATTCTCCTTCATTTCTTCTCGTCTCAGTTATTCTATCTGAATTATTTCCCTCTCAAGTCTCAATTATACTATTTTCCCATAGTCATGGTTTCAACATTGTTTCAAACAGCCAGCCAAAAACTGAAAGGGAAAACATTTCAATAAATAAACATTGTGTTGTAGGTGAACCATGATGGGCAGATACATAATTGACCCATGATATCATATGGCCGTAAGTCATTCATATATATCCATGGAATCTGATTGTCCATATATATAATCCTTAACCTACATCCTACATATTCATAGTGAATGATCCGCACAGATTAGATTGGCGCAGAAATAGTAAGACAAAAATATCTACAACGTTGAAAGGTCTCTTTCTTAGGCCAGGGGTCAAACTCTCCTTCTAGTTTCTAGTCCACTTTATGACCATTGCTGTGGTTTTCTTGATTAGATGGTGGAGTTAGGGGATCAATGAGGAAGGACTTTATGTTTTTGTACGTTTCCTTGGGCTTCTCCACATTGATTGCATGCCCTGCATTCTTAAGTACCACCAGATTCGCCTTCTCTCCGATATGCCTACAGAGAAGTAACAATAATGTATAACCCGAAATTCAGATCAATGGGGAACAAACTGAAAATAACAAAGCTAGTTACAACTTACAAGAATGAATTGTATTAGCTTCATCTTAATGGTTTGATTCTACATAGGGTCCAATTGTAGAGTCGAGTCTAAACTATAGAGGACAAATGGTTTTGCTAAGGGCATGGGTTAAACGTAACCCGTTCCTTTTGGTTGACAAAACCCAAGATAAAATTATCAGAAGACTTGGTTTCTTAAAACTTTACCGTTTGAGTCTGTGAGCTAATTCCAGTGGGAATATCTGGTCTTGCTCCCCCCAGATAATTTGTGTGGGCTGCATCAATATTGAAAAGTCATGATTTCTAACAAGTATTTGGAATGCAAAATTGCCATGTGGTAAAAATAAAACTGAGCATACAAAATCAGTTTCAGAAGCAAACAAATTAACCAAACCTTGGAGATTTTAGGAAGATTAGACATCTTTCTATCCTTATGCAGTGCTTGGATTAGTTCTTTCCTCTCTTGGCGGTATTCAGTACACATCACCTGCAAGTACATAAGGCCATTTTCAGATGAGTTTTGGGAGGCAACAAAATTTTACTTTAGTTGCCACAAGCCTAACACAACCCTAAATATATCCAAAGAGTCATTGCAGCCATGCAAAGGGATGTGGCTAAGTTTTACATGGATGTTGCAAGCCTAACATGACCCTACATAGATCCAAAGACGTCACGTCGTGGCCATGTATTAGAATGTGAAGAAGTATTACATATCTGTCGCAAGCCTAACACAATCTTCCTTGTTTTTCAGGGATTAGGACAGATTATGTAAACATAGCCGAGTTAATTTATCAGTTATTGTTTATTACACAAGAGCTAGCTGATTGATGTTGCAAATAATCAATGCAACATTAATGAGGCAAGTATAAATATGTATACGCAGTTATGCACATGCCTATGAAAGTATGAATCATGATTGGCCTGCTATTATTCAGTCCAATACTCGAAACAAAATTGTAAACTTTACAAAGTCAGTGAGATTTCTTACAAACAATTCCAAGTAAACCATTCCGGAAATTATTTAAAATCAGAGCAACCTGTAACTATAAACCAAAGGATAAGATTACAATAAATAAAAAAAAAAAAAAAGTATAGGTAGACAATGAGAATACTAAATAATGTGAACAATGGATATGTCGGATGTTTAAAAAACAGGAAACTAAGCCACTTACATCAATGAAATCATTGAGGAAGCAACTAGGCAAAACTTTGATAGGCTTCACAAAAGTAAGCTTTACCAGCTCCCTAATCTTCTCCGGCGTCTGCGGCAGCAAGAGGTTCACGGCTTCATCCACAGTCCTCACCTTGAACATCCCTTCATCCATGTCCTTTTCCTCCAAGCACACACCAGCACAGCATAACACCAGCCTGTCTACACTCTCCGGAAACTGCGCTGCCATGCTGTACGCCACAAATCCGCCATAGCTCAACCCAACAATGTTCAATCTGCTGTGAACACCATGAGCCTCCAGCATTGCCATCACACACCTGGTATTACAACTCAAACAATTGGGGAACAAATGAGTTTCTTGATCTCCATTTATAGCGATTCATCGTTTCAACTAAATATAGACAACAGATCATCACATATATCAGCTGTTACCAAGAGAAAATCTTATACATTTTCAGAGAAATTCTTATACGCGCTCAAAAACAAGAAAGTAGAAAATAAATATACGATCCTGCCTTACACCATTTATACTATTCATGACAAAACACATCTATGATATTCTCCCACTTCTTGTGTTAAGCTTTTCAATATATACACCAGAATTTTAGCTATTATTTTGTCATTTCTTGTATAAGAGTTAACTTTATGAGCTCCAATATGCAACATAGCTGTTGCAAACAATTTTTTAAAATAGACGTGCTATTGACGCTGGCCAATAAAAATTCGAACGAACACACTTCCTTAAGCGACTTGCGAGCGAGCTAACCACGAGTTGGTCGTATAAATCTCGTACTTGCTCTTGGAAAACATAATTTCTAGTGTCATCAATTCTTTTGTAATCTGCACAACTGAATAACTAACTCTTTGGAGGGAAGTAACTAACTTACAACTAACTGAGTTAAGCGTAACTGTCATACGAGCTGTTTTAGTCTTTACAGTTATCAAAACAAAAAGAAAAAAGGAAAAAGTAGGAACCTGGCTTGGAAGGACTCGGATCTCTCGGGTTTGGTGGTGTAGGAGTCACCGAAGAAGACGAGGTCAGGGACGAAGACATTGAATCGAGACGTCAGAGACGAAACGAAGTCGTTCCACTGCCACATTGCATTGGCGCCGATGCCGTGGATCAACACCAGGAAAGGCTTCGAAGCTGCCATGCTCTTCGGCACCCAGCAGTGCATCACTGTGCCGCCGTCGCCGAGGTCGGTGGTCGCTGATTTCAGCCCTGCCGCAGAGAACGACCGCCGGAAGCAGCGGTCCTGGAAAGCCGTGAAGCTGAAGCATCTAGCGCCAGTCATTGAGCCTTTCTTTTTTCTGTTTTTTTTTTTTAATTATTATTATTATTTGACCTTTGTGTGTGTTAGAGCGGAGAAATTAAAAGTGCGTTGAGGAAGAGGAATAGGAAGTAGTATTGGAGTTTCAAGTTTCAACAATGTGTGCGCGTTGCAGAGTGTGGAAGTGGAGATTGATATTGCAGAGAGCCAGAGATATAGTTCACTTGTTCTCTTCTTCATTGGCTAAAAGAAAACGCTGAAGAAAGAGAAACTAACCCGTGATGGAAATGGAAGCAATAATTTTAGCATCATCTTTTTTTTCTTATTATTATTATTATTTTTTTCCGTTATGCAATGACAACGAAGTTTGAGTTTAGAATTGAAATTGATGCATATATGTATATATAAAAAAATTCAATCAATATTGTCTAAATCAACTGTTATTTATTTCTATAAACAAAATTTGTCATTAGATTAATTATATAAAATATATGTTAAAATATCAAATATTTAATATTGAATTTTAATATGCACTTAACGATTTTCTTTTAACTAAATATTTTGTTCACGTTGTGAACGAATTATAACTCAAACTTCAAATAGCATAATTTCTTCATGCTCATTTAGAGATTATGAGTTCGAATTTTTCTATCTTGAGTAAAAAAAAATGAATGTTTAGACTCAATGAGTACAATAAAGAGCACATTCAATAATAAATTAAAAAAATAATAATTATAACTAATTCCTATAAATTATTAAAAAAATTCATTATAAATTATAAATAATTATTTATTAACTAATTTAATCAAAATATATTTTTTCCTTTTTTGTAAAAAAAATATAAGTAATTAATTATTAACTAATTTTAGTTATGTATTTTTCATAAATAACACACATATAATTTATATAATTTTTGTGTATACATTATGTAATTATTTTTATAATGTATCTTTTATTTTATAATAATAACATTTAAAAGATAAATAAAATCAGTTAAAATAGTTTAAATTTATTTTATTTAATATTTATTAATTATCGTTACAATTAATAAATATTAAATAAAGTAAATTTGGTAAAGTTAAAATTTTTAATTAGAAAATTTTTTTGGTAAAGTTATAAAGTTGAATTTTTAACGATTTGTTGAGTATTTATTAAAATAAAAAATTTAAAATTTTTATTAATAACAATTTTAGTATGTATTCTTAAAAATTAGAACACATAATAATTAAATTTAAAATTAATTGATGTTTTACCAAAATTAAATATTAAATAGAATAAGAATATTTTTATATAAAAATAAATCAATGACTTGACATTATGGTTAGGGGTGACAAGTGGGGAAGCTCGTCCCGCCCCACCAGAAGCCCGCCCTTTGGTCTCAGAATCCCAACATGCCCTGCTTAACGGCGGGCTGGCGGGCCGGCGGGCTAAGGCCACTAAATATCTTTTTTTTTTTTACTTTTAACTATTAAATAATATATATAAAGGTATAAAAAAATCTCTTCTGTTTTTTTATTTTTACCTATTATAATTTCTAAAAGTATAAACAAATTATAATTTTTATATTCACAAACATTAAAGTGTTTGTAATTATAAATATCTAATAAACATAATTATAAACCAAGTTTTCATCCAAAACATAATTATAAAATTGTTCCCAAAGCAAAATAAACATAATCCAAAACATAATTATAAATATTGTCTCTAAAACAAAATAAACATAATCCAAAACACTCAAATTTCATCTTCATTCTCTTGTAAGTTGGGTTAGGGGAAGTTGAGTTTTGACAAAAAAAGGGTAAAAATACCGCTTGCCAAAAAATACTAAGTTCGATGGAAAAGCCCGCCCCGCCCCGCTAAAGCCCGCGAAGCGGTGCGGGTTAGGTGGGCTTTTGCTATTTGGTGATCCCAATTTTCCAGCCCAACCCGCCTTTTTTGGCGGGTTACACGGGCCGGGCTGGCGGATTTAGGCCTGTTTGCCACCCCTAATTATGGTGGTCAATGGATTTAATGCTAACTGACCAACAAAATGTAATATTTTTGGAAAATATTTTACTAATTTTAAATATTAAAGACTAAATTTTAAATCTTAAATTTTAAAATATAAATTTTAGGACTTGTTTGGGTGAGCTTTTAAGAAAAGATATTTTTGGAGTTATTTTTTTTAAAGATCTTATGAAAAAATAAAAATAATTTAATGTTTAGGTATTTCATGCAAAAAGATCTTTTTATCTATCAATTATGTTTGTGTATAATAATATAAAAGTACTTTTTTGCCTATTTAATACATGAAAAATATCTTTTTTTTAAAAAGAAAAAATATCTTTTAAAAAAATATGTAAATTACAGCTTCTCAAAAAAGATATTTTTTTTAATTTTTCTAATACTTTTACTTTCACTACTAGAAATTTGTCCAGCATACTAAAAAAAATTTCATTGAAAAAAAGATTTTTTTTATCAAGATAATGGCGCCCAAACAAGCATTTAATAATATAAAAATAAGGGCTGCACATGGATCGGATAATATCCGCATCCGATCCGAATTTTGCGGATATTAACCGATTCGCACTATGGTAGGATTGGATTGCGGATTTGACAGTGATATCTGCATATTCAATCCGCATATCCGCATATCTCATATAAATAGCATAGTTTGAAAAAGTAAATCCTAATGTGATATCAATTTTAGTGCGTTGTTTTATGAATTTTATGATATTTTGTTTTTAATTTTTTATGTTGTACTTCAACTTAGAACTTTTATTGATAATATTTTACGAGTAAATAGGTTTAAACAGGTAAAAAAAATGACTTTTTTGACATTTTTTATAAAAACAACCAAATAGGATCTTAAAACAGTTTTTTTTTTAATTATGAGGATATATCCAATATCCGATCTGATCCGATACGTAAGTAGGCGGATCGGATCGGATAAGATCCGGCCTAAAAAAATGTGGATATCTTATCCAATCCGATGAATGTAGTGCGGATCGGATAGAATTATAAGCTAATTCGATCCGATCTGTGTGCAGCCCTAAGATTAAAATTAAGTTATTAACTCAAAATATTAACTAATATTGATAAAAAGTGTTAACTCTTAGTAATTTTTTTTGAGGATGCTAAAAGATCAATAGAACTATAAATAATTATTTATAATTTATAATAACATTTTTTAATAATTTATAAGAAATATTTATAATTATTTTTTTAATTTATTACTGAATATACTTTTTATTGTATTTATTATGGATATTATTAAATGTACTCTTTATTATACTCTTTATATATGTTTGTACCATAGTAAATCAAATTAACATACATCCATTTATATATCTTAGTGAATACATAGTAAATCGAATTGCATTGTGTCGATTTATTAATGGTTTATGTGCATGTAAATCGAAGCAATCTCAATCGATTTATTTAGTTAATAATAACAGAGTAAATCGAATTATATTTATTTGATTTACTAGGGGTATAAGCATTCATGCATAAATCAAAGCAATTTGAATCGTTTTACCATATTCTCTACTAAATTGCCTCATTTGATTTATATAGAAATACGAAGATTGACATGCGTAATATTTTTAGTTTTGGGTGATATATGTAATATTTATCATGCTTTAGTTAATTTATTGGAGTGATTTACCCTTAAAATTTGTTAAAAATTTAACAAAATAATGTTATGTATTATTCTTTTATTTTTCACACAAAATCTCTGATTTCTAGCAAAAACTAAATAACAATTCAGACTTTCATAAAAAAAATAATTGCAAACTAACTACATTAATTTTTATAAAACAAGATATAAAGTGTTTCAATTTTTTCTTTTTTCTTTTTATATAACTCAAAACCAAATTGTATAGAATAAATTTTCAAATTTAAAGATCTACGTGACACGATAAACTTTTCAAATTGAAAATCACCACACAAAAAACGGCAGATTGCGGCGGTTTTTTGGCGGCAGTTACCAAAAACTGCCGCCAAATAAAATATTGTGGCGTTTCATGCGGCGGATAAGAGAAGGGCTGCTATTGTTTATAATTTTGCGACGGTTTTGGTATAACCGCCGCAAAATGGATTATTGTGGTGCTAAATAAGTTATTAGCGGTGGTTTTTTAACCGCCGCAAAATACATCTAGCTCTTTTTAAAAAAAATAACCGGGTATGATCTACTTACATTTTTATTATTTTATTTGAGAAATATGTTTGAATCACTGTTACTTAAATCGTTATACTGTTTTTATATTTGTTTTACGAAAAAAAATTTTAATCACTTACAAAAAATATATTTTGATTAAGGTAATCAACCTAAGAGTTAAAATAAAGGAGGCAAACAAAGTTCAATCAACCATTAAATTCTTAAAATTTTTTATTTTAATTAATTAAATTATGTATAAATTATATATATATATATATATATATATTATAATCCATGCCTTTATATATATATATATGTAATATATAAGGGCAAAATATACAATTAAACCAAAGAGATGACCAAATTATACAATTTTATCAAACTGAAAAACGTTACCTGGATCTCTTAAAAGAACATTCTTATATAATTCGAATCAGTCTCATTCGAATTAGACAAACTAACACTAATTTAAATTAGTCCTATTCAAATTAGTAGTGATGTTTGTAATTCGAATTTGAACAATTCGAATTATGTTTGCATCATTGCATGCAGTCTTAGGATAGTTCGAATAAGGATGATTCGAATTATGCATGTTAGGACGTCCTTAGTAATTCGAATGGGTCTGTTTCGAATTAATTTACATCTATTTATATATGGTCTAAAAGTATATAAAGATTACAATAAAGAGTACATTTAATAATACCTATAATGAATACAATAAACAGTACATTCAATAATAAATAAAAAAATATTAATTATAAATATTTTTTATTAATTATTAAAAATCAAACATTTTCCAAAAATAATAATTATAAATATTTTCTATAAATTATTAAAAATAATAATTAAAAATATTTTTTACAAATCATTAAAAATTAAAAATTTTATAATTTTACTAAAATTATAATTTTACATTTTAAATTTTTTATTATAATGATTTGTTGAGCATTTATTAAAATAAAAAATTTAAAATTTTTATTAATAACAATCTTAACCTGTATTTTTAGATATAAGAATTCATAATAACTAAATTCAAAATTAATTAATATTTTACCAAAATTAAATACTAAATAGAATAAAAATATTTTTAAATGAAAATCAATTAATGATATGTGTATTATTGTGGTTAATAGATTCAATAATGCTAACTGACTAACAATTATAATATTTTTGGCAAATACTTCACTCATTTTGAATATTAAAGACTAAATTCTAAATCTTAATAAATATTTTTAGAAAATGTTATATTTTTAAAAATTTATAAAAAATATTTATAATTATTATTTTTTTATTTATTATTGAATGTACTCTTTATTGAATTCATTATGGATATTATTAAATATACTCTTTATTGTACTCTTTATATACGCTTGGATCATATATAAATACATGTAAATTAATTCGATCTTCTATGGTCCAAAATTAATTCGAAATAGACCGATTCGAATTACTAGGGACGTCCTAGCATGCATAATTCGAATCACCCTAATTCGAACTCCCCTAAGAATGCATGCAAGCATAATTCGAATTGGATAAATTCGAATTACAAGCATCACTACTAATTCGAATAGGACTAATTCGAATTAATGTTGGTTTGTCTCATTCGAATGTGACTGATTCGAATTATATAAAAATGTGCTTTTAGGATATCCTGGTAATTTTTTAATTTGGTAGAATTGTGTAATTTGGTCCTTCATTTGGTTAATTATGCATTTTGCCTAATATATAAGGTGTCTATAATAATTACGATCAGATATAAAGTATATAACAAAAAATTGTGTGGCAATCAAATGTGTTCATATGATATATATAATTATTAGAGCTATATATATCGAAGAGTCATTTGGCTTGGTAGTAACATGACATTATTAAAGCTTTTCCTTCTTCCACTAAATACTGAAATTTGGTGGCGGGTTAGAACCGCCGCAAAACAAGTGTTATTTTCGTTTATTTGCTATTTAGCAGCGGTTGCAAATCGCCGCAAAATTGATAGACATTTAGCGACGGTTATTCCAGCGATTAGCATAAACCGCCGCTAACCGTTTGCTCGCGACCCATCTTTCAGCGTTTGGTTTAACTGCCGCAATATGTTTAGCGACGGTTAAAAACCGCCGCAATATAAGCCCCACAACTGCCACAATATGCCATTTGTGTTGTAGTGGATTTACATGTTGACGCTAATTTGTGTTTTTATTTTTAATTTGTCACATCAATATTTTAGTTTAGAATTTTAGTTAATATAAAAAAATTTTTTAATTAATATTTTAATAAATATAAATCAAATGTATTAAAAACTTAAAATTTATATTTTTATTAAAACATCTTAATTAATGACTTGAATATATGTACTAAAAACATATATTCACTAAATACTTTAATTTATTATATTGCCATTAAGTTGTTTCATTATCATTTTTTTTGGTGAACTGTTTCATTATCATTTAACATAAAACTAATAGCAATTATTAAAATAAATAATTTTTAGGTTTTACGTATAGAATCAAAATCTAAAAATAAATAAGTTATAAAAACAAAAAATGTATGTAAATCAGACATTTTATTTTTGTATGAATTATTAATAATAAAGTATGTATAAGATGCAGATTCCGATAAGATAAATAAAATATTTTCTTTCCTCAATAAAATAAGAACTTAAAAATGATTATAAATTGAAAATTGAAAAGCGGGGCGCGGCACGAGTCAAGGTGGCAATTATTTTATGTTCCTACCTTTATTGGTTGACACCTTTAGACTTTAGGACGGACAAATCTTGATTAATTAAATAAAGTTATAGTTAAAATCTTCTAACTAATGACAAATTACTCAAGGACTAAAGTCCAAATGAACCCGAAGAGTCGAAGACAATGTGAGGAATGAGAAATGTTTTCACTTTTCTGTGACATATTTTCTTAATCAATGTATCATTTTGTTATTGTAAGGATGAGCACGAGTAGCGGGTACCCGATTACCCGTTTGAATCCGAATCGAACTAATTAAATTGGTTCTGAAATCAACAAGTAATTGGGTTTAATCCGAACCAAATCGATAATTTTTGTTAGTGATTGGTTCGGGTATCGATTTTGGGGGTGTAAAACCCGAACCAATTCGCGAATCTGATTATATATTAATTAAATAAAAAAATAAAAATATATATATATGACTTTTTTATTAGACAATGATTATTTATTATTAATATGTTTGGATTTTAATGAATTTAGTTTTTAATGTATTTGGTGTTTAACATGTTTGGATTATTTCTATTGATGTTACATGTTTATTGTACTTGTTGAATTTTTAAGATAAAAATTTGTTTTTATGAATTTCAAAGTCATCGGGTATCCAATTATCCGAACCGAACCAATCCATTCTTAATCGGTTTGGTTTAGTTCGAATACATGTACAAAAAAATACAAATCCAAACCAAACCGAACCAATTATATTTTGATCGGTTCGGTTCTAATTTTACCATAAACTCGAACCAAATCGATCCGTGCTCAACCCTAGTTATTGTTACAAGACGGAATGCGTATTTATTTTGAAGATTAAGGCTCAGTTTGGGTAAAAATAGTTTAATTAAGTTTTTTTTAAAAAAAAAAGTTTAAATAATAAATAATTATATTAAAAATAATTTATAAATAAGTTATTTTGTATTTGAATTTTTAGTTCTAATAGTTCTTATTTTATAGAAATATAATAAAAAGTAGTAGTATTATGAGAGAAATTATTTTTTTAATTTCTCTATAAGCTCCTAAATAGCTGCTTAGAAAGCTATAATTTAGTTTTAAAAATTACACCAGACATTATACTACTACTTTTCATAAATCAAAGCTAAAAAAAATTACTTTTAAAACTTCTCAAACAGACCCTAAACCACATACAACTTTCACATTTGAGTTATTAGAATACTCACAAAAAAATATTTTTATTAACAATAAAAATATTTTAAAATAAAATAAAAATATCTAATATTAAATATATTTTTAAAAATTATTTTAAAAATTAGGGGTGTACATAGCCGAGTGAAACTGAGTTCGTGTTGATCCGAATCTGATCCTAAATAATGATTGGGTTTATTTTTTAGACCTTTATTCGGGTCTAAATCCGATGAAATCTTATTACTTTCGGTTTCACACTAAAGCTGAATTTAAGTCAGTGAAGTCCGAATTTTGATAAACTTTATGTCAAAAAATTATGATGCATTTATTTATAAAGAAGAAAAAACTTGTTATTGAGAAGTTGATATCCATATTTGAACTAAAATTTGTCCATAAATTTTAATTTCATCTTCTTTGATCTATTTTCTAATCAACACGTGTGATTAAAAATAAAATAATAAGCTTATAATTAATATAATGTATTTAAAATATATATACATTTTTTAGTCCCCTTATGATGCACATGGGTCAGGTGAAGCCGGGTTCGCCTTGACCGGGACCCAACCCTAAATAATAACCGTGTCTATTTTTGAGACCTTTACTCGATCCTAGATCCGGTAAAATTACACCAAATTAGCTCTCAAAGTGTTCAAGTCTATGTAGGATTTTCGAGTCGGATCGGACCATGTACACCTCTATTAAAAGCATAAGACAATTTTATTTTTAAAATTTAATAATTTTATGCTAAGTAAATTTTTTTATATTACGATTTTTTATTAATGATCAAGAATCTTTTTAAAAATAAAAAATTATAAAGATCAAATTTTTATCCAATTTTTTATATGTAATTTCTAAATAATTATTCAAATACTTTTACAAAATTTTGAATCAAATGCATAAGCAATTTGTAAAATATAAAAATTGTTTGTCACTTATAAAAAATTATTTTGGTTATTTTTATGTATTTTATAATATTTTAAAGACATTTTGTTGTTATTAAAAGTGTGAGTTATTTTTGTCAAGATCTCTATAAAAGTAAAAATTGAGTAATTTACCCTATTTTAAATTTGGGTAAAACATTTATATAAACCAAAGGAAACTCAATATTATATGAATCACCCAAAACAGAAAACGTTATGTTAATGTCTTCATCCATATTACTATATAAATCGAATTCACTAAATTCGAATTACAAATTATAGTAGTAAATCGAATTAAAGTGTATCGAATTAGTAGGGTTTCATATAAATCGAAGTAAGTATCTACGATTTACTAAGAAATGCACATGGTATTAGACATCATCCATAATAAATCAATACAGCCTATCTCGATTTAGCCCATGGTATTTGTACATAGTAAATCGACACACCTTGATTTGATTTATGCATATTCGCGTTCCAATGTAATTCGACACATCTTGATTCGATTTACATACATACCTCTATATATAGAATGAATTCGAATTGACTTGTTTCGAATTATATTTCATCATACCATACCCAACCAAAACAAAAAATCCAGAGCAATTAAGGGAATCTATAGTAGAAGATTGAAACTGCGGAGATGAAAGACGCTCCAAATCGAATCTATCGGTTGGATGGAGTCACCCATATTGTTGGTAACGTGCATAAAGAGGTTAATAAATGAAATTTATCTTTTTTTTTATTTTCTTAAAGAAATAAAGAACTGTTAGTGATATTAAATTGCTTAAAACTTGATTATTAGAATTATTAGAATCTTTAAATTTTAAATAGTAGTCAGAGTATTGATTTACAGATTTAAGGTGTTAGAAGATTGAAATCACAAATGCATGTTGGATGAGGGGTAACTAAGTATGTTGACGAGTAGATTTAACATGTTTGGTTAGAGTTTGTACATTTTTATTGTTAGAAGTTTAACGAGGTTAGAAATTTTGTTGGAGTTTAATTTAATTTAATTTAATTTAATTTAGACTTCAAGTGTTGGATTAACTAGGCAGTAGAAGATTAGCAAGAATTTAGAATTATTTAATTTATTTAAAAAATTGAATTATTAAATGTTAGATTAACGAGGAACTATAATTTTAGTTATATACTAAAGGTTTTAGCTTTCCGTCGTGAGTTATCAAATGTTAGATTAACGAGGCACTACCCGGCATCATCATCTGCACACCTTGTATCTATCGTTGCAACTCATTATATGACTTTTTTCAATCTTTGTAAATTTGAGCCACGGCCTTCTGCTTAGCCAACCAAACCCTCCTGTAAGTCGGTCTAAAATCAAAATGTGCTCACCAAATAGTCGGATATCACCTATTTCTCCGTTATGATTGTGGTTTAGATCAGCTGCAAAGGACGAGGAGGCAACTAAAACTGCCTCAGGTGCAATCACGGGCATAGATGAAGAGGCACCAAAAGGCATTGAACTAGAGCAGGCTGCTATTGCTGAAGATTGAGTATTCCGGTTCGAACCTTCTGAACCTCAGACCACATCTACAAGCTTGGCCAATAGTTCAGGGGTCCTCACCTCGAAAAACTGCCGATAACAATGGAACAGAACTTACAAATTCTTGTCACTGCTTATGACGAAGGAATCGTACTTCACATCATTCTGCAACACTAAAATCGAAATTCTATAGAATACTTCTCCACCCGTTTCACGCCTTTCATCCCCAGTTTATAGATTATAATATTATGAAACTCGTTAAAAGTTTGAGAAAAACACTAAGCGGATCATTATTAGTTAATTTAATTCGAGAACGCATTTTGTTTTAATCGACCCTCTATAGTGCACCAGAACTAAAAAACTATCATCACTAGCCATTGTGACTTCTACTATCATGAAGAATTCACGTTCAGCTCTTATTTATATACATTGATTTCATACTAAATCGAATTCTTTAAATTCGATATACATACTAATTTGAGAATAGTAGATTTGATTTATCCCTAACTACTATTGAGTATAAATCGAATTTGTTACATTCAATTTAATAAGGGAATGCAAATTGAATTGACTTAAATCAGGTTGATTTGATTTAGTGCCATTTAGTGCCACGTAAAGTAATTTAAATTAGGTCAATTTGATTTATACTTAAAATAATGTTCTCATGAAATTCGAACCCGTATGTTTTGATTTACTACTATAATGTGTAATTCAAATTAGTTTAATTTGATTTATATAAAAGTATGATTGGAGACATCCACATATTTTTTTTTTTATTTTGGGTGATTTATGTAATATTGAGTTGTCTTTGATTTATATAAGTATTTTACCCTTACTTGAGTCCATATTCAATTCTATAATAATTTAGTGAAAACTCATGAACATATCTAACACTTTTTAATTAGAATAGGATAAATGTATCATTTTAAATAATTTTCTATTTATTATTATTATATATATTTTATTTAATTTTTTTAACAGTATTTGAATAACTATTAAAAGATATATTAAAAAATAAAATAAATTTCGATTTCTAAACTTACTTTTTTAAGTTTCAAAAAAATTTGTCAATCACAAAAAAAATTGTAAAAAAATTCAATTGAAATAATCTCAGCAAATTTTAAAGGATAAAAATGTCAACTTTTTTAATCATACTTATAAAATTATATTAAAATCTAATCTTTAAAATTATTTTTGATAATATTTGATCTTTTTATTTTTTTAAAATATTTTGAGAATATTTTTTGTTTTGATTTTTTAAAAATATTTTTGTTAATGCTTAAATTTTAATGAAACGATCAATATTTTTTGTTATTCATTTTTAAATGATATTACGATTATGATTTTAAATACATTGTGATTAAAAAAAAAAACTTACTTTCTAAAGCTCACTAATTTACTATATATAAATTGTTGGCGCATCTTACGCAAATCATCTAACTTTATCAAATATTAAAAGCTAAAATTTGTTGTCCGAAATGTTTTTTAGAAAAATGATATTTGTATTATTTGTGTTGTATTCTTTTTGTATAATTTTTTTCGTAATATAAAAAAATTATTTTTTCTCTTTTTTATTAGTTATTTTTAATTCTATATATATATATATATATATATATATATATATATATATATATATATATAAAATGTGTACAAAAGTTTTGTTTTAATTTTTTTATTGTGTTCCAGTTGGTAAAGCACATACTTATCGGTCAAAACGGAATTTTACAGGACTATGGGACATTGGTGACACAAATTCATGACAGTAGTTTCTTCCCTTCTCCTCTTCATGTAATCTCGTGATCATAGTTATTTTTCAATTTATACATATTTTAAAAAAAAATTAAAATTTATTTTAATAAAGGTACCTAATTAAAAACATACAATTAATTTAAAGAAGAATGGATATTAAAGTATTAATTGATGTATAAAATAATAAAAAATAACTTAGCATAATTATTATGGTAAATTTTTTAGAAGGTTAAATTTCACGGTGTTTATATAATTTTCTGGAGTTTTGAAAATGCTTTAAATGGTTTCGGAACGTTTTAAAATATCTTGAAAGGTTCCGGAATATCCTAAAAGATTCTAGAAGGCTTTGGAAGGTCATACAGTATTCTAGAAGAGTGTGGATTTATATAGAAGAATGAAGAGTAATATGAAATAATCTATAAGTATTTAGAAAGTTGTGATACGATAGATAGTTGTAGAGAAAGTTTTGGATGATAAATCTGGAACGTCAATTAGATTTAATCCTAACCATCCATTTAGGAGGTGGATGACTATAAATAGGGGGTGAGAGTTAGAGCTTGGGTGTATGAGTCATTTGTAACAAACTCTTGAGTAATAAAGTGTTCTTTCCATTAAAGCTTTCTTTCTTTTATGTTCTCTTGTGTTCTTATCTTTCTTGCTAAGTATTGAAGATTAGGCTGACTTGGTCTTAGCTCAAGAGGTTGAGTAAGTTCGAGTGCCGGCACGGTAGCGTTAGAGTGTGTCCAAGGCTGTGACAATTTGGTATCAGAGCAAGGTTCGAGAGAGAGCACAAGTGATTTGTGGGTATGCCTTCTAGTGTAACCGTGGAGCATGTTGAATCTCAACGAAAAAGGGATACTATTCCTTCTCAATGGGGAAGCAAGAAGGTGCACTCTTCAAGTGAGTCTAGAGGTAAAAACTCTAACTTCTTAGAAGAGAGAGTTTCAATATTGGAGAATGTTCTATCCTCTATGGATGAGCGCTTCTAAAAGATAGAACATGACAAGGAGACCCTTGAGGCTCACGTATTGGAAGAACTAGATGCTTTCAAAGAATGAATGCTCCAAATCGAAGAGAAGTTTGTGAATCCTTTAAAGCTATTTAAGAAAGTTCGAGGAGGCAAAATCTCGACCAACCATTATAAGGGAGAAGACAAAGATTGATCTCCTAAAGTCGAAGGATTTCAAGGGCGTGAGGGATGCTCGAGAGGTGGAGAACTTTCCATGGTAAATGGAGAGGTACTTCGAAGGCCAAGGGGTGGTCAAAGAAGCAATAAAGATACACACTACAGCTTTCTACCTTTTTGATAATGCTACTTTATGGTGGAGGAGAAAATGTGTAGATATGGAGAATGGTACTTGTAACATACGCACATGGAAAGATTTCAAAAGGGATTTGAAAAGACAATTCTTTTATGAGAATGTAGTCTATAAAGTAAGAAAGAAGTTAAAGCACAAGAGTACGATTAGCGACTACGTAAAGGAGTTCACTACTCTCACGCTTTAAATTCCTAACTTAGCATCAGAGGATGTGTTGTTCTTCTTCATTGATGGACTCCAACCTTGGACAAAGCAAGAATTACAAAGGAGAAATGTTAAGAATGTCGAGAGGCCATCGTAGTGGCCGAATCGCTCACCGAGTATTATCGGGGAGACTCTAAACTCAAGTCTTCCTCCAAACCTAGTTTCACTAAGGGTGGAGAGACAAGAAAAAAGTTTTTCAACCAAGAAAGAAAGAAAGTACTCTTCAAAGAAAGAATATGAGGAAAAGAAGAAAGCTTTCGTGCCTAAACGAAGATGTTTCGTGTGCAAGAGACCACACCAAAAGAAGGACTGTCTTAAGCTAAGGACTCTGGCGTCTATTGCCAAAGAACGAGAGGCTCAATCGTAAGTGACTGAGTGTGTTAAATCTGTCCAACTCATGAATGGTGTGAATGGAAAAGAGGCAAGTCCTGTAGAAAAGAAAGGCTTGATATATGTCAAAGTCTTTATCAAAGAAAAATCCGTCATGGCTATGATCGACATCGATACTATACACAACTTTATCACGCCTGATGAAGCAAAGAGGCTTGGGTTGAAGATCACCGAAAAGAATGGCTGGTTCAAACCCATGAATACTAAGGGTAAACCTTTTAAGAGAGTAACAAAAGAGGTAGAGATGACTCTTGGTTCTTGGAAGGGTCTTGTGGATTTTTAGTAGCACCCATGGATGATTTTAAGATAATCATTGGACTCAACTTGTAAAGGAAGGAAAATATAATACTGATGTCATACTACGACATAGTATGCGTCATAGAGAAAGGGTCTCCATGCATGGTCCCTACAGTCTCTACAGCTAGAGGACTACCTATGCTCTCTGCTATGCAACTCAAGAAAGGATTCAAGAAGGGAGAGATTACATGTTTATCTCTATTACGAAAAGAGTCAACATCTGAAAGAGAAGACGTCTCTCCCGAAATCAAGGAAGTCCTTGAAGAAAATAAGGATGTGATGCCTTTCGAGTTTCCAAAACAACTACCACCTAGGAAGAAGGTGGACCACAAGATTGAATTAGAGTCAAGAGCAAAGTTGTTTGCCTCAGCACCTTATAGGATGGCACCGACAGAAATTGAGGAGTTGAAAAAGTAACTCAAGGATTTGATAGATGCTGGATTTATCAAGGCACCCTATGGTGCACCAGTCCTATTCCAAAGGAAGCATGATGGTCCGTTGAGACTATGCATCGACTATCGTGCACTTAACAAAGTCTTGCGACAGAATAATCTATATGTGAAGAAAGAAAAATATTCATTTGCAAGGGACGAAGTCCACTTCTTAGGACACATCGTAAAAGTGGAACTCTCTGCATGGATCAAGAGAGGGTGAAGGCTATCAAAGAACGGGAGCTACCAAATAAGGTAAATTGAGATCATTCCTCAAGTTGGCTAACTACTATTGGAGGTTTATCAAGGGATACTCTGCCAAGGCTTCACCATTAACTGAATCTTGGGAATGGTCAAAGGAATGTTAAAAGGCCTTTGATGAATTGAAGGCTGCTATCACAGAAGGACCAATACTAGCATTGTCCGACTACTCAAAGGTGTTTGAAGTCCACAATGATGCTTCTGACTATGCTATTGGAGGAGTTTTGATGCAAAAAGGACATCCCATTACCTTTAAGAGTCGCACATTGAATGATACAGAGAGGTGATACACTATCCAAAAGAAGGAGATGACTGCGGTGGTGCATTATTTGAGAACTTGGTGCCACTACTTGTTTGGTTTATACTTCATCGTCAAGACAAATAATATGGTTATAAGCTACTTCTAAACTCAGAAGAAGTTATCCCCTAAACAAGCTAAGTGGAAAGATTTCTTAGATGAGTTTGATTTTAAATTTGAATACAAGTCATGTAAGACTAATGTGGTAGCAGATGTGCTGAGCTGCAAGGTTGAGTTGGCAGCCATTTCCATGGACGAAGGAGATATTGTGCATGCCATCAAATAAGGGTTGCAACATGATCCATTGGCCAAGAAGTGATTGGATTTGTCTAGAGAAGGTAAGACAAAAGATTTTGGCTAGAAGACGACCTTCTCTACACTAGAGAGAGAAGACTATACATTCCTAAGTGGGAAAATCTAAGGAGAAAATTAGTGAAGGAATGCCACGACATTAAGTGGGTTGGTCATCAAGGACAACGAAGGACCTTGGCGCTCATTGAATCTTCCTATTATTGACCTCAAATGAGAAATGAAGTGGAGAGATATGTGAAGACTTGTCTCATATGCCAATAAGATAAGATTGAAAACAAGACATCAAGTGGTTTGTTGAAACCTCTGCCTCTGCTAGAGCAACCGTGGAAAAGTGTCTCTCTAGATTTCATCTTTGCCTTACTAAAGTCTGAGGGGTTTGGATCTATCCTTGTAATAGTGGATCTATTCTCGAAATATGCTACCTTTATACCTGCCCCTACTGACTGCTCTGCAGAGGAAGCAGCACAACTATTCTTTAAGAATGTGGTGAAGTACTGGGGATTTCCTAAGAGAATCATTAGTGATCGAGATCCACGCTTCACAGGACGACTATGGACAGTGCTATTCAAACTCCATGGGTCGGAGCTTCATTTCTCAACAAGCTTCCATCCTCAAACTGATGGGTAGATGGAGAGAGTGAATGATTTAATCGAGTGTTACTTGAAGCATTTCGTAAGTGCTAATAAGAAGGACTGGGCAAAACTCCTAGACGTTGCGCAGTTCTCATACAATCTTCAAAGGAGTGAGTCCACAGGGAAGAGTCCATTCGAGATTGTGACTGGACAACAGCCGCTTACATCACACTCTCTTTCTTCCTCTTACTCAGAGAAGAGCCTTGGAGCTTATCATATGATTAAGTCTTGGAAAGAACAAGCAGATATCACTCGTTCTTACCTTGACAAAGCTGCAAAGAGGATGAAGGAATGGGCAGATAAGAAGAGGAGGCCTGTAAGTTATCAAGTGGGAGATAAGGTAATGATTAAACTTCTTTCACAATAATTCAAAGCCTTTCGCAAGGTTCATAAGGGCTTGATCCGCAAATATGAAGGGTCATTTGAGATCATTAGATGTGTTGGGAAGATTGCTTACAAAGTACAACTCCCTCCCTCTATAAAGATCCATCCCGTGTTTCATGTGAGTATACTTGAGACGAAGAGGAACTGAGTAGGGGTGACTCGAATCAAGCTCCGCCCGTGGTAATTAGGTCATTCGACAAAGAGATTGAGGAGATACTAACTAATCGGATTGTGCGTCGAAGAGGAGTACCACTAAGAATTCAATACTTGATCAAGTGAAAAGTACTTCCGATAACCGAGTCTAGATGGGAAGCTCCTGAAGATCTGTGGCAATTTCAAGAACACCTAGAGCGCTATCATGAATAGAACACGACGGGGATGTCTGCACAATAGGTGGGTGAGAATGTCACGGTAAATTTTAGAAGGTTAAATTTAACAGTGTTTGTATAGTTTTTTAGAGTTTTTGAGAATGCTATAGATGATTTCAAAATATTCTAGAATATCCTAGAAGGTCTCCTGATGAGCGGATAATTTATACGCTTTTTGACATTGTTTTTAGTATGTTTTTAGTAGGATCTAGTTACTTTTAGGGATGTTTTCATTAGTTTTTATGTTAAATTCACATTTCTGGACTTTACTATGAGTTTGTGTGTTTTTCTGTGATTTCAGGTATTTTCTGGCTGAAATTGAGGGACTTGAACAGAAATCAGATTCAGAGGTTGAAAAAGGACTGCTGATGCTGTTGGATTCTGACCTCCCTGCACTCAAAGTGGATTTTCTGGAGCTATAGAACTCGAAATGGCGCGCTTCTAATTGCGTTGGAAAGTAGACATCCAGGGCTTTCCAGCAATATATAATAGTCCATACTTTGGCCAAGAATAGATGACGTAAACTGGCGTTCAACGCCAGCCTTCTGCCCAAATCTGGCGTCCAGCGCCAGAAAAGGATCCAAAACCAGAGTTGAACGCCCAAACTGGCACAAAAACTGGCGTTCAACTCCACAAATGGCCTCTGCACGTGCAACACTCAGGCTCAGCCCAAACACACACCAAGTGGGCCCAGGAAGTGGATTTATGCATCAATTACTTACTCATGTAAACCCTAGTGACTAGTTTATTATAAATAGGACCTTTTACTAGTCTTTTTGACCATCTTTGGATTACCTTATGATCCTTTGATCACGTTTTAGGGGGCTGGCCATCTCGGCCATGCTTGGACCTTCACTTATGTATTTTCATACGGTAGAGTTTCTACACTCCATAGATTAAGGTGTGGAGCTTTGCTATTCCTCAAAGATTAATGCAAGTACTACTGTTTTCTATTCAATCCATCTTATTTCGCTTCTAAGATATTCATTTGCACCCAAGAACGTGATGAAGGTGATGATTATGTGTGACGCTCATCACCATCTCCCCTATGAACACGTGCCTGACAAACACTTCCGTTCTACATGAAATAAGCTAGAATGAATATCTCTTAGATCTCCTAACCAGAGTCTTCGTGGCGTAAGCTAGAATGATGGCGGCATTCAAGAGAATCCGGAAGGTCTAAACCTTGTCTGTGGTATTCTGAGTAGGATTCAATGATTGAATGACTGTGACGAGCTTCAAACTCGCGAGTGCTGGGCGTTAGTGACAGACGCAAAAGGAGGGTGAATCCTATTCCAGCATGATCGAGAACCGACAGATGAATAGCCGTGCCGTGACAGGGTGCGTGAGCATATTATTCACTGAGAGGAGGGGATGTAGCCACTGACAATGGTGATGCCCTTGCATACAGCCAGCCATGGAAAGGAGTAAGACCGATTGGATGAAGATAGCAGGAAAGCAGAGGTTCAGAGGAACGAAAAGCATCTCCATTCGCTTATCTGAAATTCTCACCAATGAATTACATAAGTATCTCTATCCCTATTCTATTATTGAATTTCGAAAACTCCATTATCACTTTATATCTGCCTGACTGAGATTTACAAGGTGACCATAGCTTGCTTCATACCAACAATCTCCGTGGGATTCGACCCTTACTCACGTAAGGTATTACTTGGACGACCCAGTGCACTTGATGGTTAGTTGTATCGAAGTTGTGACAATTATGAATTAAGATCAAAGCACCAAGCCTTGGAGCCATTACCAGGGATTGTTCGAGCCTGGACATCACAATTTCGTGCACCAAGTTTTTGGCGCCGTTGCCGGGGATTGTTTGTGTTTGGACAACTGACGGTTCATCTTGTTGCTCAGATTGGGTAACTTTCTTTTCGTTTTCTTTTCAAAAATCTTTCAAAAATATTTTCAAAAAAATTTTCTCTTTTGTTTTTGAAAAATATAAAAATGTTTTCAAAAATTTTATTCAAGATTTTTAAGAATGAATTCTAGTGTTTCATGAAGCATGTGAAGCCTGGCTGGCTGTAAAGCCATGTCTAAATTCATTTGGACTGAGGCTTGCAATTTGTTATCAAGAGCAAATTAGTTGCTGCTCATCCACCTGCTGCTGATCCATGATCACCTGCTGAAGCTTGGCTGGCCATTGGCCATGTCTAGTGTTTTGGACTGGAGCTTTCTTTGAAAGCTTGGCTGGCTAGTGAGCCATGTCTAATTCCTGGACTGAAGCTTTAGACTAACAATGCAAGATTCCTAGAATTCATATTAAAAATTTTGGAATCCTTATTTTTCTTTTTCATATAATTTTCGAAAAATATAAAATAAAAATCCAAAAAAAAATTAGAAAATCATAAAAATCAAAAATATTTTCTGTTTCTTGTTTGAGTCTTGAGTCACATTATAAGTTTGGTGTCACTTGCATATGCATCTTGCATTTTTCGAAAATATCATGCATTCATAGTGTTCTTCATGATCTTCAAGTTGTTCTTGGTAAGTCTTCTTGTTTGATCTTGATGATTTTTTGTTTTGTATCTTTTCATGTTTATCATATGCATTCTTGAATTCTTAGTGCGTAAGCATTAAAGAATTCTAAGTTTGGTGTCTTGCATGTTTTCTTTGCATTAAAGGTTTTTCAAAATTGTGTCTATGATGTTCATCTTGGCATTCAAAGTGTTCTTGGTGTTCATCTTGACATTCATAGCATTCTTTCATGCATCACATGTTTTGATCTAAAAATTTCATGCATTGCATAATTTTCATATTTTTCATAAAAATTTCAAAAATCAAAAAAATATCTTTCCCTTTTTCTCTCATCAAATTCGAAAATTGAGTTGACTTTTTCAAAAATTTTTAAAATCAAATTGTTTCTCATGAGTCAAATCAAATTTTCAATTTGAAAATCTTATCTTTTTCAAAATCTTTTTCAAAAATCAAATCTTTTTCAAAATTCTTAGTTATTTTCGAAAATTTCAAAAAAATATTTTTCAAAAATATTTTTCTTATTTTTATACCAAATTTTCGAAAATAACATAAACAATTAATGTTTTGATTCAAAAATTTGAAGTTTGTTACTTGCTTGTTAAGAAAGATTCAAACTTTAAGTTCTAGAATCATATCTTGTGATTTCTTATGAATCAAGTCATTAATTGAGATTTTAAAAATCAAATCTTTTTCAAAACTAATTTCAATCATATCTTTTCAAAAATATCTTCTTATCTTATCTTTTTCAAAAATATCTTTTCAAAATATCTTTTCTAACTTCCTAACTTCTTATCTTTTCAAAATTTGTTTCAACTAACTAACTAACTTTTTGTTTGTTTCTTAACTTTTTCAAAACCACCTAACTAACTCTCTCTCTCTCATTTTCGAAAATATCTTCCCTCTTTTTCAAAAATTTCTTTTTAATTAACTAATTATTTTTATTTTTTATTTTTGATTTCAAAAATTTTCGAAAATTACTAACATTTTTCAAAAACCATTTTCAAAAATCACTAACTCCTTTTCAAAATTAATTTTCGAAAATTCCCTCCTTCTCTCTCATCCTATTCTATTTATTCATTCATTAACTAACATCTCTTCCTCACATCATCACCAAATTCGAACCCCCTCTTCTATCTGTGTTCGAATTTCTTCTTCTTTTCTTCTACTAACAATAAGGATCCTCTTTACTGTGACATAGAGGATTCCTCTTCTTTTCTTTTTCTCTCCTCTTTCTTATGAGCAGGGACAGAGAAAAAGGCATTCTTGTTGAAGCTGATCCAGAACCTGAAAGGACTCTGAAGAGAAAACTAAGAGAAGCTAAATTACAACAATCCAGAGACAACTTGATTGAAAATTTCGAACAAGTAAAGGAGATGGCAGCCGAACCCAACAATAATGCAAGGAGAATGCTTGGTGACTTTACTGCACCTAATTCCAATTTACATGGAAGAAGCATCTCCATTCCTGCCATTGGAGCAAACAACTTTGAGCTGAAACCTCAGTTAGTTTCTCTGATGCAGCAGAACTGCAAGTTTCATGGACTTCCATCTGAAGATCCTTTTCAGTTCTTAACTGAATTCTTGCAGATATGTGATACTGTTAAGACTAATGGAGTAGATCCTGAAGTCTACAGGCTCATGCTTTTCCCTTTTGCTGTAAGAGACAGAGCTAGATTGTGGTTGGATTCTCAACCTAAAGACAGCCTGAACTCTTGGGATAAGCTGGTCACGACTTTCTTAGCCAAGTACTTTCCTCCTCAAAAGCTGAGCAAGCTTAGAGCTGATGTTCAAACCTTCAGACAGAAAGAAGGTGAATCCCTCTATGAAGCTTGGGAAAGATACAAACAATTGACCAAAAAGTGTCCTTCTGACATGCTTTCAGAATGGACCATCCTGGATATATTCTATGATGGTTTATCTGAACTATCAAAGATGTCACTGGACACTTCTGCAGGCGGATCCATTCACCTAAAGAAAACGCCTGCAGAAGCTCAAGAACTCATTGACATGGTTGCTAATAACCAGTTCATGTACACTTCTGAAAGGAATCCTGTGAGTAATGGGACGCCTATGAAGAAGGGAGTTCTTGAGGTTGATACTCTGAATGCCATATTGGCTCAGAATAAAATATTGACTCAGCAAGTCAATATGATCTCTCAGAGTCTGCATGGAATGCAAGCTGCATCCAACAGTACTCAAGAGGCATCCTCTGAAGAAGAAGCTTATGATCCTGAGAACCCTGCAATAGCAGAGGTAAATTACTTAGGTGAACCTTATGGAAACACCTATAACTCAACATGGAGAAATCATCCAAATTTCTCATGGAAGGATCAAAAGCCCCAACAAGGCTTTAATAATGGTGGAAGAAACAGGTTTAGTAATAATAAACTTTTTCCATCATCCACTCAGCAACAGACAGAGAACTCTGAACAGAATACTTCTAATTTAACAAACTTAGTCTCTGATCTATCTAAGGCCACTGTAAGTTTCATGAATGAAACAAGATCTTCCATTAGAAATCTGGAAGCACAAGTGGGCCAGCTGAGTAAAAGGATCACTGAAATCCCTCCTAGTACTCTCCCAAGCAATACAGAAGAGAATCCAAAAGGAGAGTGCAAGGCCATTGACATAAGCGCCATGGCCGAACCTGTGAGGAGAGGAGAGGACGTGAATCCCAAGGAGGAAGACCTCCTGGGACGTCCAGTGATCAATAAGGAGCTTCCCTCTGAGGAACCAAAGGACTCTGAGGCTCATCTAGAGACCATAGAGATTCCATTAAGCCTCCTTATGCCCTTCATGAGCTCTGATGAGTATTCCTCTTCTGAAGAGAATGAGGATGTTACTGAAGAGCAAACTGCCAAGTTTCTTGGTGCAATCATGAAGCTGAATGCCAAATTGTTTGGCATTGATACTTGGGAAGTTGAACCTCCCTTGTTCATCAATGAACTAAGTGATCTGGATCAACTGACATTGCCTCAGAAGAGACAGGATCCTGGAAAGTTCATAATCCCTTGTACCATAGGCACCATGATCTTTAAGGCTCTGTGTGACCTTGGTTCAGGAATAAACCTCATGCCCCTCTCTGTAATAGAGAAACTGGGAATCTATGGGGTGCAAGCTGCTAAAATCTCACTAGAGATGGCAGACAGCTCAAGAAGACAGGCTTATGGACAAGTAGAAGATGTATTAGTAAAGGTTGAGGGCCTTTACATACCTACTGATTTCATAGTCCTGGATACTGGAAAGGAAGAGGATGAATCTATCATCCTAGGAAGACCTTTCCTGGCCACAGCAAGAGCTGTGATTGATGTTGACAGAGGTGAAATATTCCTTAAATGGAATGAGAAATCCCTTGCATTCAAAACTCAAGGATCTCCCTCTGCAACCATGGAGAGGAAGCAGGAAAAGCTTCTCTCCAAGCAGAGTCAACCAGAGCCCCCACAGTCAAACTCTAAGTTTGGTGTTGGGAGGCCACAACCAAACTCTAAGTTTGGTGTTGAACTCCCATATCCAAACTCTAAGTTTGGTGTTGGAGAGTCTCAACAAAGCTCTGCACATCTGTGAGGCTCCATGAGAGCTCACTGTCAAGCTATTGACATTAAAGAAGCGCTTGTTGGGAGGCAACCCAATGTTTATCTAATTCTTATTGTTTTTCATGTTTTCTTAGGTTCATGATCATGTGGAGTCACAAAATAAATATAAAAATTGAAAACGGAGTCAAAAACAACAGAAGAAAAATCACACCCTGGAGGAGCATCTGTCTGGCGTTCAACGCCAGAACAGAGCATGGTTCTGGCGCTGAACGCCCAAAATGGGCAGCTTCTGGGCGCTGAACGCCAGAACAGGCATGGTTCTGGCGTTCAACGCCAGAAATGGCACACAAATGGGCGTTGAACGCCCAAAATGGCCACCAACCTGGCGCTGAACGCCCAGAGTTGGGTACAAAGGCAGTTTTACATGCCTAATGGGTGCAGGGATGTAAATCCTTGAACACCTCAGGATCTGTGGACCCCACAGGATCCACTCAGGATCTGTGGACCCCACAGGATCCCCACCTACCTCCACTCACTTCTTCTCACCACTCTCTTTCACACAACCCCACAAACACTCTTCCCTAAAAACCCCTCACCAATCACCTCAATCTCTATTCCCCACTAAACCTTCACCACTCACATCCATCTCCTCTTCCCCATAAACCTACCTCATAAACTCCACCTACCATCAAAATTCAAAACCAATTTCCCACCCAAACCCACCCATATGGCCGAACCTTAACCCCCCCTCCCTTCCCTATATAAAGACCTCCATTCTTCATCAAATTCACACAACACACCCCTCTACACTTCTCTTGGCCGAAACCTCATCTCCCTCTCCCTCTCCATATTTCTTCTTCTTCTTCTTCTATTTCTTTTGTTTATTGCTCGAGGGCGAGCAATATTCTAAGTTTGGTGTGGTAAAAGCATAGCTTTTTTGTTTTTCCATTACCATTGATGGCATCTAAGACCGGAGAATCCTCTAGAAGAGGGAAAGGGAAGACAAAAGCTTCCACATCCGAGTCATAGGAGATGGAAAGGTTCATCTCCAAAGCCCATCAAGACCACTTCTATGATGTTGTGGCCAAGAAAAAGGTGATCCCTGAGGTCCCTTTTAAACTCAAAAGAAATGAGTATCCGGAGATCCGACATGAAATTCAAAGAAGAGGTTGGGAAGTTCTAACAAATCCCATCCAACAAGTCGGCATCCTAATGGTTCAAGAGTTCTATGCCAATGCATGGATCACCAAGAACCATGATCAAAGTAAGAACCCGGATCCAAAGAACTATGTTACAATGGTTCGGGGGAAATACTTAGATTTTAGTCCGGAGAATGTGAGGTTGGCGTTCAACTTGCCATACATGGAAGAAAACGCACGCCCCTACACAAGGAGAGTCAACTTTGATCAAAGGTTGGACCAAGTCCTTATGGACATATGTGTAGAAGGAGCTCAATGGAAGATTGACTCCAAAGGCAAGCCGGTTCAACTAAGAAGATTGGACCTCAAGCCTATTGCTAGAGGATGGTTGGAGTTTATTCAATGCTCAATCATTCCCACTAGCAACCGGTCTGAAGTCACTATAGACCGGGCCATCATGATCCATAGCATCATGATTGGAGAAGAGGTGGAAGTTCATGAGATTATACCTCAAGAACTCTACAAGGTGGCTGACAAGTCCTCCACTATGGCAAGGTTAGCCTTCCCTCACCTCATTTGCCACCTATGCAATTCAGCTGGGATTGACATAGAGGGAGATATCCTCATTAAAGAGGACAAGCCCATCACTAAGAAAAAGATGGAGCAAGCAAGAGAGCCCAGTCATGGAGCTCAAGAGGCGCAAGAAGCTCACTTCCATGAGATCCCTGAGATGCCTCAAATGCACTTTCCTCCACAAAACTATTGGGAGCAAATCAACACCTCCCTAGGAGAATTGAGTTCCAATATGGGACAACTAAGGGTGGAACATCAAGAGCACTCCATCATGCTCCATGAAATAAGAGAAGATCAAAAAGCAATGAGGGAGGAGCAACAAAGACAAGGAAGAGACATAGAAGAGCTCAAGGACATCATTGGTTCCTCAAGAAGGAAACGCCACCATCACTAAGGTGGATTCATTCCTTGTTCTTGCTTTCTCTGTTTTTCATTTTCTATGTTATGTGCTTATCTATGTTTGTGTCTTCATTACATGATCATTAGTAGTTAGTAACTTTGTCTTCAAGATATGAATGTCCTATGAATCCATCACCTCTCTTAAATAAAAAATGTTTTAATTCAAAAGAACAAGAAGTACATGAGTTTCGAATTTATCCTTGAACTTAGCTTAATTATATTGATGTGGTGACAATGCTTCTTGTTTTCTGAATGTATGCTTGAACAGTGCATATGTCTTTTGAAGTTGTTGTTTAAGAATGTTAAATATGTTGGCTCTTGAAAGAATGATGACTAGGAGACATGTTATTCGATAATCTGAAAAATCATAAAAATGATTCTTGAAGCAAGAAAAAGCAGCAAAGAACAAAGCTTGCAGAAAAAAAAAAGAAAAAGAAAAAAAAAAGGGCGAAAAAAAAATAAATAGAAAGAAAAAGAAAAAGCAAGCAGGAAAAGCCAATAACCCTTAAAACCAAAAGGCAAGGGCAAATAAAAAGGATCCCAAGGCTTTGAGCATCAGTGGATAGGAGGGCCTAAAGGAATAAAATCCTGGTCTAAGCGGCTAAACCAAGCTGTCCCTAACCATGTACTTGTGGCGTGTAGGTGTCAAGTGAAAACTTGAGACTGAGCGGTTAAAGTCAAGGTCCAAAGCAAAAGAAGAGTGTGCTTAAGAACCCTGGACACCTCTAATTGGGGACTTTAGCAAAGCTGAGTCACAATCTGAAAAGGTTCACCCAATTATGTGTCTGTGGCATTTATGTATCTGGTGGTAACACTGGAAAACAAAGTGCTTAGGGCCACGGCCAAGACTCATAAAGAAGCTGTGTTCAAGAATCATCATTCTGAACTAGGAGAATCAATAACACTGTCTAAACTCTGAGTTCCTATAGATGCCAATCATTATGAACCTCAATGGATAAAGTGAGATGCCAAAACTATTCAAGAGGCAAAAAGCTATAAGTCCCGCTCATTTGATTGAAGCTATGTTTCATTGATAGTTTGGAATTTATAGTATATTCTCTTCTTTTTATCCTATTTTGATTTTCAGTTGCTTGGGGACAAGCAACAATTTAAGTTTGGTGTTGTGATGAGCGGATAATTTATACGCTTTTTGACATTGTTTTTAGTATGTTTTTAGTAGGATCTAGTTACTTTTAGGGATGTTTTCATTAGTTTTTATGTTAAATTCACATTTCTGGACTTTACTATGAGTTTGTGTGTTTTTCTGTGATTTCAGGTATTTTCTGGCTGAAATTGAGGGACTTGAACAGAAATCAGATTCAGAGGTTGAAAAAGGACTGCTGATGCTGTTGGATTCTGACCTCCCTACACTCAAAGTGGATTTTCTGGAGCTACAGAACTCGAAATGGCGCGCTTCCAATTCCGTTGGAAAGTAGACATCCAGGGCTTTCCAGCAATATATAATAGTCCATACTTTGGCCAAGAATAGACGACGTAAACTGGCGTTCAACGCCAGCCTTCTGCCCAAATCTGGCGTCCAGCGCCAGAAAAGGATCCAAAACCAGAGTTGAACGCCCAAACTGGCACAAAAACTGGCGTTCAACTCCACAAATGGCCTCTGCACGTGCAACACTCAGGCTCAGCCCAAACACACACCAAGTGGGCCCAGGAAGTGAATTTATGCATCAATTACTTACTCATGTAAACCCTAGTGACTAGTTTATTATAAATAGGACCTTTTACTAGTCTTTTTGACCATCTTTGGATTACCTTATGATCCTTTGATCACGTTTTAGGGGGCTGGCCATCTCGGCCATGCCTGGACCTTCACTTATGTATTTTCATACGGTAGAGTTTCTACACTCCATAGATTAAGGTGTGGAGCTTTGCTGTTCCTCAAAGATTAATGCAAGTACTACTGTTTTCTATTCAATCCATCTTATTTCGCTTCTAAGATATCCATTTGCACCCAAGAACGTGATGAAGGTGATGATTATGTGTGACGCCCATCACCATCTCCCCTATGAACACGTGCCTGACAAACACTTCCGTTCTACATGAAATAAGCTAGAATGAATATCTCTTAGATCTCCTAACCAGAGTCTTCGTGGCGTAAGCTAGAATGATGGCGGCATTCAAGAGAATCCGGAAGGTCTAAACCTTGTCTGTGGTATTCTGAGTAGGATTCAATGATTGAATGACTGTGACGAGCTTCAAACTCGCGAGTGCTGGGCGTTAGTGACAGATGCAAAAGGAGGGTGAATCCTATTCCAGCATGATCGAGAACCGACAGATGAATAGCCGTGCCGTGACAGGGTGCGTGAGCATATTATTCACTGAGAGGAGGGGATGTAGCCACTGACAACGGTGATGCCCTTGCATACAGCCAGCCATGGAAAGGAGTAAGACCGATTGGATGAAGATAGCAGGAAAGCAGAGGTTCAGAGGAACGAAAAGCATCTCCATTCGCTTATCTGAAATTCTCACCAATGAATTACATAAGTATCTCTATCCCTATTCTATTATTGAATTTCGAAAACTCCATTATCACTTTATATCTGCCTGACTGAGATTTACAAGGTGACCATAGCTTGCTTCATACCAACAATCTCCGTGGGATTCGACCCTTACTCACGTAAGGTATTACTTGGACGACCCAGTGCACTTGCTGGTTAGTTGTATCGAAGTTGTGACAATTATGAATTAAGATCAAAGCACCAAGCTTTGGAGCCATTACCAGGGATTGTTCGAGCCTGGACATCACAATTTCGTGCACCATCTCCGAATATCCTAGAAGGTTCTAAAAGACCTGAAAGGTCATAGAGTATTCTAAAAGAGTGTGGATGTATATAGAAGTATGAAGAGTAATATGAAATAATCTAAAAGTATTTAGAAAGTTGTGGTAGGATAGATATTTGTAGAGAAGGTTCTAGATGATCAATCTAAAATATTGATTAGATTCAATCCTAACCATCCATTAAGGAGGTGGATAGCTATAAATAGGGGGTGAAAGTTAGAGTTTGGGTGTGTGAGTCATTTGTAACATACTCTTGAGTAGTAAAGTGTTCTTTCTACCAAAGCTTCTTTTTTCTTGTATTCTCTTGTGTTCTTAGCTTTCTTGCTAAGTATTGAGGATTAGGCTGACTTGATCTTAGCTCAACAGGTTGAGTAAGTTCGAGTGCCGCACAGTAGCATTGGAGTGTGTCCAAAGCCTTGACATAATGGTCATTCTTCGTGGCTTGTAGTCTGATGGACTTAGGTTCAAATTTTCTCTTTTATTTTGGAGTAATTCCAAAATCTCCTTAATTCTTTAGTCTAGTGTCCCACATCGATCACTAGAGAAAAGCCTTTATAAGGCTTATGTGAAAAGAGATTGGTAACTCGGATCACCTATACCGCTATTCTATTGTATATGTGGTTTTTAGCAAATCGGTTCTGATCTAGTATGGTTTGAGTTGAACTGTAAATTTTTACCAAGTTTGACTAAGTTAAACTGATTTGATCGGTTCAATTACATAATGATTATAGACCTACATTAGACCTATTTAGAGTCGAATTTACTAGTTTTTCAGTTGAAACGATCAGTCTATCTCGGATTTTGTAACACTACCCGCGACACTCTTTCTTTTCTCTCTCTTTATTTGTTATTTCTACGCTCTTCAGAAAACACACACACTCTTTACGTTTTGCTTTCACACACACTTTACCTCTTCTCTCTTTCAATTTTTAGTTTTTTTCTCTTTCAAACACACTCTCAAGTCTCTCTTTCAATTCTCGGCTTCTTTTCTCTAGATTACACACATACAAGCTTCCTCCAAAAACAAACTATTTATATTAAAATATATTAAATATAGAATCTTCATCTTCATCTACAGTTAAACCAATGATATTTTAATTTTTGAGTATGAGATTATGTTAATTATGAATTTGGGGGGTTGAAATTGATGAAATTGTGTATTGATGGGTTATGGATTGAATGAGAAGGGCTGAGATAGAGTTTAGCTTGTTATGGTGTTGTTTAAAAACTTGGAATGTTGATTTGGAGTTGGAAAATTTGGTAAAATTAGAGGTTGATGTTTTGGATGAAAAATCTAATTTTTGACCGAACTTCGGCGAGCCATAACTTGGCTTTCGGACCCCCAAACATTTCCAACTTGTCTTAAATAAAATTGGGTTCGTGAAGTTTACGTAGTTCGAGAATTGAGGAAAAATAAATTTTAACGAAAAAGTTATGCACGTCGGAAGTTCAGTGTGTAAAATGAAATTCTGCAGCATCTAACAGCTTTTTGGCATTTTTGGGAGGCTCGCATACGCGAGTGTACACGCAGCTGTTTGGTTCGGCTAGTTGTGCTCACGTACACGAGAGTATGCAGCGTATGCGAGATAGTGAAAATTTATATGCTCGCATATGCTAGCACATGCACGCGATGCGAGCAAACCATTCGGGCCAAGGAGACTTGCGTACGCGGGCAGGTGTTGCATACGCGAGCTGGAAAAAATCACATTTCCGTGTACGCGAGACATGGTTCGTGTATGCAGGGCCCTATTTTACAACAACTTGAGTTTTATGATTTAAACATGATTTTGAACCTCTAAATCTCTATTTTTTCCCTCTAAGACCCTAAAACTTAATCCTAAATCATAGTGTGGGGGTTTGATCCTTGAGAGGGTGGTAACTTAGGAGTAAGAAAAATTCTGAAGTAATGAATTATGGTTGAGGAAGTGCGGAATCAATGAAGATGTATGAAATGTAACTGAATTGAGATGTGAATGTTGAGATTGGCGATGAGTGAGTATGGCCGGAATGGCCGAGATGGCAAGGTCTGGGTGTGATCCTGCTTGCGTGTTAACTTGAAAATTTTATCGAGTGACAAGTTGAGGATGGAGGATTCCCTCTCTTTTTGTGATGTGGATGTGGGGAAGGTAGAAAGACACTCTCCTTCATATTGTTTCTCTCACATTCTTCTCTGGTTGCAAGGTGGAAAGGCACACTCCTTCGATGTGAAAAGGCACCTTCCTTCGTTAAAGTTCCTCCTGGGGATGCGCAACCTAGAGACAATATCCGGGTTAGCTGCCGGATATGTTGGGTTCTAGCGATTTAACCGACATGTGAGCTCACGGCCAATAGGATAGACATACATCATGTGCATATGTGTGTTTTGTTTGATTGTGCATTAATTGGGCTTGCCTATATGATTATTATTCCTAACTGCTATATTTGCTACTTGCTGTATCTGTATCTTACCTGTGTTTGCTTTGTCTATATTGCTTGTCTGTGCACAAGAGTTTGGAAGGTTGGAGGAAGGCAAAAAATCAGGGCTTAAGTTAGCAAGTAGAATTGGGTTAGACTTAAGAACCTTAGATAACCTTCCCTGTTTATGGTTTTCAAATTTATAAAATTTAATATTTGAATCTGTGTGTCGGAGTCTTGGTCACAGTGGAGCTGGGATGTTATGTTTTAGGTTACTCTGATATATATATATATATTGTGTAGACTTCTCCTTATTTTGTTTAGCTCTTGTACCTCGCAGAGGCTTGTAATAAAGAACTAGGGTATTTTGAGTACTTCGATCTTGGGTTGTATGTATATATATATGTGTATGATATTCTCCGGCCAGCCTTGCCTTCACGGGTTGAGTCTGGAACTCGAGATTTTGTACCTTTGGCACTCTCTATTTTTTTATGCTTATGTCTTTTCTTTTTTTCGTACGCAAGTTAACATTGTTTTTTAGTGTTGCGCTTTTATTTTCATGTCTTTGCTTTAACCAACCTTCAAGGCTCCTCGAATATTATATTCTTTCAACTATATTATGTATGTATATTTTATTTTAGAGGTCGTAATACCACACCATCTCTGTTTTACGGCTTAAGCATAAAGCTTTGTGTGGTAGGGTATTACATTTCTCCATTTTTTATGAGTGAAACACGCTGAATTGAAGAAGAGAGGAAAAAGAGAGAAACCCCAACCCTATTTAATCTTCAAAACTCCATAACTTTTGATCCGGAGCTTCAATTTGACGTGTCATTTGCGGCCACGCGTAGCTCTTCTCATCTTCTTTGATTCTATCTAGGTATTGTGGTAAGTATCTAATTGTCCTCTGTCTAGTTTTGTTTTTCCTCTAATTTTAAGTTTTAGTTTGGGTTTTGAGAAAATCTTGTGATTTTGGTTGTTTAGGGGTGCTCAAGTATGAGCTATTGATGAGTTTCATCAACTATTTCCATGGGTTAAGGTAAGAGATCCTCAAACCCTTGTGATTTATGAGATTTTATAAACCCTAGGTTGATGTATGTATGAAATTATGTATATTAGAGTATTGAGTGCTTTTGACTACACATTTGGAACTTAGAATTAGCTTGTGAAGCTTTTAGGTGAGCCTTGAAGTGGAGAATTCAAGTGTTGGGTATGAACTGCCGTCACTAAAAAGGTATGGTTTAAGTTTCATTTAATTACCGTGTGATGTGATGAGACTTTATAGGTTAGATGCTCCTAGGATTACGTTTGAATTGTATATTTGGATGGATTTAGTATGTGTAGAAGATATGTTGTGATAATTGATGATTTGGATGATGCATAGTTGTTGTGTTGATTGTAATTGGTGTTGGATGATGAATTATGCATTTATGAGTTATATATGCATTGAATTAATGAATATTGGGCCAGAGGCCATGAATTTTGGGCCGGAGGTAAAAAAAATGTAAGGACGGTAAGTGATGATTGAATTGTGTGATAGTGTATGAGATTGAATAAAGAATTGGTATGGAATGTATGAGAATTTAATTGATTGATGGAATAGCGAAAAATGAGATTTTTGAAATGTTAAATGGATGTATTTGATTGGAATGTATAGATGGAGTATGTTTGGATTTGGTTGAGGGTGATATGTGAATTGAGTTAGTTTGGGTTCATTTTGTTGGTTGAAAATTATTGAGGCTTGTGAACCTTTGAAAAATTGGTAAATATGTGTTTTTAGTAAAAATAGATTTTTGGCCAACTTCAGTGGGTCGTAACTCAGTCCTCGGAGTTGGAAAATTTTCAAAATTGAATTTTTATGAAAATTAGATCTTTCCAACGATTCAAGAATGGTTAAAAAATAAATTTTGTACAAAAAGATATGAAGGTTTGAAAATTGGGTTCAAAAACTGATTTTTACACTTAACATCTTTTGGTAATTCTGTAATACTTGCATTCACGGAGGTGCCACGCGACTCGGACACTGGGCGCTGTCCAGTGGTCCCGTGTACGCGGAAGAAGACATACATATGCGGCAATGTCAAAGTTGTCTACTCGCATACGCGGACGTAGTACGCGATAAGGGGAAGCTCCTGTCTTCAACACTCGCGTATGCGAACAGGGACTCGAGTACGCGATACCCAAAATTTCAACCATTTGTACGTGAGCCACATGCATGCGTACGCACAACCCCTAGAATTTGAAAAAGTGTGTTTTTATGTCTTTTAACCGTTCTTTTGGCCTTCTAAATCTTTATAAACTTTGATAAGAGTATAGAGACGATGTCATTAAGGATGAAAGAGTTAGAGACCAAATCTAAAGGGTTGAGTTAGTGAAATTGAAAAAATTGAATGAGGTGTGAAGTGATGATGCCTGATGAGGATGAATGTGATGACGAGTAATGATTGAGTATGATGGGAATGGTGATGATAATGAATGAAATGAGCGATGAGTGTAAGTTATTGATAATTAGTGAATGATGACAGATTGGGGATGTTGAGGATTCCCTTGGAGTTATATATTGTATAAGTAAGTGAAGTTTCGAACAAGATAATGATGGTGAAGTGTGATGGGCACTATATCCCGGAAATGAATAGGCGAGTTGAGGTAGAGGATTGATAAACCCCAATTTTAGGGTTTATCTTGTGTTGAATTTTGTGGATTTTATCAACTTTTTTCATATTTATTTATTGAAATAGAATGGTTTTGTGAATTTCTCCTAATTATGCTTAATGGTCAAAAACATGCTTTGTAGGCTTTTAATTCTCTAATTTTAATTTACTTTGATTTCACTCAATGCCTTGATATATTTGTTAGTGATTTTAGGCTTATGAGGCAAGGATTGGATCAAATAAGTGAAGAAAAAGCATGCAAGATGGAGAATTCATTAAAAATAAGGGTCTGGTGAATGCAAGGCCACGCGTACGCTTGATATCCTGTGTACGCGTGACAAGCAGCACATGACCAACTTAAAGGAACACGCTAGAGGCGATTTCTGAGCTCACCCATGCCCAAATCCAACTTAATTCTGAAGTATTTGAGACCAAATTCAAGAGGGAACAAGGAGAGAGCAATTAGTGTAGTTTAGAAACCATGCTTTAGGTTAGTTCTAGAGAGAGAAGCTCCCTCTTCTCTCTAGAAATTAGGGTTTTTACTTTAATTTCTCTTAGATTTAGGTTTAAATACTTGTTTTGGTTTAGTTTCCTTTACTTTTCCTTGTTCCATTGCTTTAATTTTCTTAGTTCTTCTTGTTTATTTCTCTTTTATGCCACTTTTTAGTTTATGAACACTATTATTAGTTTCAATTTCATTTAATGCAATTTGATGTTTTATGTTTGTTTGATGTTTGTTTGAGTTATTGTTACTATTTTCTTGCATTTGGTAGTCTTATAGTTTATTATTATTGCAATTTAATATGCTTTTCTTTTATACCTTCCAAGTGTTTAATAAAATGCTTGGTTGGGTTTTAGAGTATATTTTGAGCATTCTTGGCTTGGAAAGAGAATCTTGGTAATCTTGAGTCATTAATACCCAATTTATGTTAGTGATCTATATTTGTTAGTTAATCTTGTTTCCATTGATGCTACTTATGGATTGGGATTAACTAGGCCTACTTGATCTTCTCCCAATATGGAGATAATATAATAGGATTAACTCTTGGTAATTATTGTGTTATGATTAATGACTAGGATAGAGAACCTTGATTCTTAATCCTTACCATGAATGCCTCTTTAGTAATTGTTATCTTTAGTTGTTTTCTTTATTTTCTTGTCATTTAGATTCTTGCCTTCTTATCAACCTACCCCCGTAAATCTCATAACCAATAATTGAGCATTTGATTGCAATTCCTAGGGAGAATGACCCGGGAGTAATACTCTCGGTTATTTTTATTGGGTTGAACTTGTGAAAACAAAATTAAACTTTGATGCGGGTCGATTGTTGGTTTGGAACTATACTTGCAATGAAGAGATTCTCTTATTAAGAAGAAATTTCAAACCAACGATTGTCTCCCATCAATGATTTCCTCTCTCATGTTATGATTATGATTAAAGAGACAATAAGATTTGTGTTGTGAGGACGGTGGTGTTATCCCGCTCAGGTAAAGGCAAGTTAAGATTAAGGATTCTCTCACTTGCTGTGATAAACAAGTTGAGGTTGAGGATTTTCTCTCTTGTGGTAGACGAGCTTGAGGTTTATGATTTCCTCACTTATCACACTAGAGAGTTGAATAGAAGGTCGAGAATTCTCTCCGGTTTAATTCTATAATGATTAATTTGAATTGCGGGTATGTTTGCTTGTGTTGAATTGAAAATGAGTTTCGAATTGAAATGGTGAGGATGGTGGTTGGATCTCGTCCACTGATAGGCAACTTGAAATAGAGGATTTTCTCTCTTACTGTAATGGACAAGATGAGGTTGAGGATTTCTTCTCTTGTTGCATGGGCAAGCAAGGTTGAGGATTCGTTCTCTTGCTACATCGGAAAATTGAACGGAGAAGGTTGAGGATTCCCTTCAATTCGATTCTTGGCTGTGGTGTGAATGAGTTAGGTTGAGTATTCCCTATCATTACAACACATTCTCTCTCTGAATGGGAGGTTGAGGATTCCCTCCTTGAAGGTTGAGGATTTCCTTCGTGTTGAGACACGATATCCAGGTTAGCTACCGGGTGTGTCGGGTTGGCTGTATAACGGATAGACGAACTCATTGGCCATAGGGCAGGCTTACATCATTTGCATATGTTTGATTTATTTGGGTTTGCCTAATTATATTAGTTTGCCTAATTGAATATGTTATATGACTAAATGATACTTGCCTTAATTGCCTTACTTGTGTATTACTTGTTTGTATTGCTTGTGCTTGTACAATTGAGAGGTCCTTCATGCTGGTGGCGGTTGACGCTGAGGGAAGTATTTGTTGAAATGAAATGATGAAATAATTGATTAACAATGATGAATACTAAATGAGATTATTTGAGTTTCTTGGGTAGTCATAGTGAAATGATTTCACTTGCTCCAGATGAATATGTGAGGTATTGATATATAATCACCGAGTCAAATTAGCTGGTGCTGGTTCTGGTTATGGTTCTGCAATGAATTAGAAGTTGAAAAGTTTGGAAGGTTGGGAAAGATGAAAGGTTGAATTAGACTTAGCATCCCCTAAAATAGTTGCCTAAGTTATGGATTAGTGAAAACGTAGGGTGAATAATTGATGAAAGGGAGATTAGGCTGCTTAGTGAGTTTTTATTATAGTGCATTGTATTTATTTGGTACTTTTACCGTACTGGAAACCCATGGGTCGAGGGTTCTCATTCCGTATATATTCTCTATTTTTCAAATGCAGGTCCAGGTGCGCAGCAGTGAGCTGTGATTCATCTGGGAGGTGGCAAAGTTTACTTGATTCCTGTTCTACATTTTGCTTAGATTCTCTCTCCCTTATTTTGTAAAATCTTTTATGATATATGTAATTATTTACTTTTGGGGACTTGCCTATAGAGGCTATGATATATCTTGGGAGAGATAGTAAATATTGTTGTCAACTAATTTTAAATTTTGTAACCCTAGCCGACCTAAACTTCACAGGTTGTGGCTAGTGGCTATCATATTACCTTATTATATATACTCTGCCTTATTCTGTTATTCCTTTACTACTTTAGTTAATTACCGCTTTCCAAGCACATCTTATTTCTTTTCTTCGATACAAGAGTGTTATCCGTTTGCGATTTTATTTTACTCCTTTTTAGACTTCTCGTTTAATAACTTCCTTCAATTATATATATGTATGTATTATAATCCACCTTGAGAGTCGTACCATCTTATTATCATTGACTTATGACTCGATCATAAGAATATGAATATTAGGGTGTCACACGAATAAAGAAGTACCAAATTATTCTAATTTTGAATAAGTGTACGAAAGCATTGGGATAAAGAATTAATTTAGATAAATTAGGATTAACTTTTTGACAACAGGTGTCTATTTAGAAGAATGTTAATATTAATGGAATTATGGGAATAGTTTTTCGGGATGATCTCTAAAAGTATCTGGGTATTCCATCTCAATAAGGGTGATCAAAAAATAAGACCGCTTAGATTGAAGACAAAGTCATGGCAAAATGGATGGAGGGAAAGAAAATTTTTTTAGCCAAGCAGGAAAAGAAGTCTTGATTTAATCGGTTATACAAGCTATTCTTTTTTATGCAGTGAACGTGTTGATGTTTGCAAAAAAAATTTATAAAAGAATTTGTGCTAGATTTGCTAGATTTTGATGGGTAACAATTGACAGAGACAAGGGGATACACTAGAAAAGCTTAAATAAATTATGTAATAGTAAAGTAGAAGGGAGTTTAAAATTTAAAAATCTTCATTGTCAAAATATAGCTCATTTTACCAAATAAGTTTGGAGAATTCAAGAGAATTTGAAAGCTTTATGGGTAGCAATTTTGAAGGTAAAATACTTTAAAAATCTTGATTTTTGGAATACCAAGTGTGAAAGAGAAGCCTCTTGGGTATGGAAGAGTATCCTTATAGGCATAAATTTTTTCAAGAGGAATGAAAGATGGAGCATAAGGAAAGGTTCTAAAATCAGAGATTGGGATGACAATTAGATATTAAGAATGAAGAAGATTTAAAGAACTAAAAATCTCACAGTTCAACTTGTCAGAGATTTAATAATAGAAGGCATGGAGTAGAATGAGCAAAAGAATAGTGAAATTTTTTCTAATCACATTAGAGAGAAAATCTTGCTAAGACCTTTGAGTCTTCTAAGAAGAGAAGATCAATTGATTTAACCTCACAATTGGATGAAAACAACACTGTTAAAACTGGTTATCATGTGGCCAAGAAGAAACTAACAGAGCATAAAAATGACGATCCTTTATCTATTACGGATATGAAAGAACTTTGGAAGGATATTTGGAATTTTCAAACTCCTTCGAAAATAAATTTTTTCCTATGGAGAGCTACTCATGACATTCTCCTAGTAAATTATAATTTATTCAAGAAAAAATTATTAATAGTCCTAATTGTTTGTTATGCAGGGAGGATATAGAAACAATGGAACATGTTCTTTTGCTCTGTCTGTAGACTAGAGCTGTCTAGTTTGGTGGCCTAGTACAATATAATCCTACCAAAAAATTAGTTACAAATTTTGGGTTATAGCTAATTGAAATGTTCAAAAAAGCTAAGATGCAAGGAAAAGAGACAACAGAGCTTATAATGGCTAAAATAGGATTTATGTGCTAGGAAGTTTGGAAAATAAGGAATAATGCAAATTTTAAAATACGACAATAAATCCAAAAATTATAATCATCAGAGGAAAAGTCATTGAGACAAACTTCAGAGAAGCAATTAATTCTAAGCAAACAATCACAACAACCACAAGAATTCAAAGAATATGGAATGGCAGGAAAGCTACCTAGAGGCCTCCACCAAGGAAGTTGTTCAAAGCCAACATAAATGCGACATATTGGAATGAAATGAAAGAGGGAGTTATAGCAGTGGTTGTTAGAGATTTCAATAGAACACTAATAACTGGAACAATAGAGGGAATAAAAGCCTTATCAAGCCTATCTGCGGAAGCATATGCCATTAGAAGTGCCTCAATTTTGGCTAAGAATTTTCAAATAGAAAATATTATCAATGAATCATATAGCCTCACCTTAATTCAAGCGCTAAAATTGAAACGAAGCATCGGAGAGGTAGAATCCGTGCTGCATGATATCGGGAGGTTGGCTAAATTGATTTCCACCTGTGTTTCACCAAATGAATTGGCATACCAAGTTGCAAGAAAATATTTGGATAATTTCTTGGAAGATAATTGGAGTTGGAGATTAATAGGGGATATTAGGCAACTCGCAGATAAAGATGCAACAGAGGCACGGCGGAGATAATAGAATTTGGTTCAGACCTAGCATTAACGTCAACAGAAGCTAATCAAGAGTGTAAGAACCTAGTTTGTTGGGTATCAATGCAACCTTTTCAAAGGTGATGGGTGGCACCAAATTTCCAATCTTCTCCGAGAACTCACGTTTGTGCAGTAGAAGACTAGAGTGCTCCAATTCGGCTGTGATGGGTGAAAGTTGACAGTCATGGTGGATGAAGATTAAAAACTAGCAAGGCAGAAGCATGACACGATGGACATCATGGGGAAGTGCTGGAAATTCGGGCTAAAGATGCACTAATGGTGACGCAAGGAGGAGGCTTCGATTAGGCTACAATCTTGTTAGAGAGATGGTTTCTATCGGGGCAGGTTTGGTCTTGGGTTGGGTATGTTTTTGGGCTTGAGACCATGTCCAAAAAAATTATTTGGTAATTAAGTATATGACAGAACATAGAAATTACAGCTTTATTAAAATTTTAATATTACCCTTATCATAAACCATCACAACCACCACTTCTCTAATTCCACCTCGATCTAAACCACCACCATTAACCACTCTTAACCTAAAATAAAATTTCAATCCAAATGTAACAACAAAAAACATAATATTACTAAAAAATATCAATCAAAATCGATAAATCGAAGAAGAAAAAATCTAACCATTATAATATATTTTCAAACACTAATATCAAGTCCTCTTTTTTATAATATAATTTTATTCACTGAAATAATTTTTTCCTTCACTGAGAATGCAAAACAAAGACCTCTCAAGAAAGAAGAAGACTCACACTCCTAATAAATTTCTCTCTCAATGCACTAACTGAATTCTTCACCACTTTTATATACTTTGTTTATATTTTTTAATCAGACCAATACAAAATGGGACCGTCATACTGATAATTTGCCATACCCAAACTGACATCTCTTCATCTCCTAATTAACTATTCATTATTCCCTAATAGTCTTTTATTAATAAAATAATATTTTTTATACAAAACGTCAAGTCCATTTTGTTTAAAGCAAATAAAAAATTTTCTTTCGCAATATGTCATACTCTTTTTCAGGGGCAGAGCTAGATTAAATTTTAGGGAAGGACAAAAATTAATTTTGTAATATAGAAGAGACTAAACTAAATATTTTAGGGAGGCTAAATTAAAATTTATATATATTTTATAAAAAAACCAAAATTTAGGGGGCATTGCCCCTTGCTTGACATGAGGCTTTATCTCTGCTCTTTTTGTAGAGAAATGCTATTTGTACACCAAAATCAGCCACTAAAATCAGCCACCAATGTATTTGTATATAAATACATGTGTAGTTTAATTTATTTTCAATGTGTATTTATATTTCAGTGTGTATTTTATATTGGTGGTTGACTTTGGTGGCTAATTTTAGTGTACACGTAGCATAACTCCTTTTTGTAATACCAGAAAATTAAAAAAAATTCACAATTTGTCAAGAGCGAATTCATGGTGCAGTAAAACACCCATGCACTACTGTAACTAAATTATTCAATTTTTCTAATTTGGGATGATTCACTAATCTAAGCACAATATTTAAAAGAATTAGCCTATAAAAGTACTACATATAACAATTCTTTTTATGAATCTAATCATATTTAAATTAAGATATTAGAACTCACACATGATAAAAGTTAAAAACTAATAATAATTATCTGTTACTTTATCATTTTATGATTTTTCTTACTTTAGTTAATCTTTTTTTTCTAATTTATTGGGTCGGTCACCAAAGCAGACTTTCACTTGTATATATAACTAATAACTAAATATAAGAAGAAAATTTTTTAATATAAATTAATTTTAATTATTATCTTTCAACTGAAATAAAAATAACAATATTTATAAAAATGTGTTTTTAATTTTAAATTTGGACCAAAATCAGATGGATCTACCCTAATTCGAGTGAGAACCGATTGACATTAGTCTGATTTGATCGAGACTCGACCTAGTCCAACTTGATTTGAGGGTAGATTGGTGTAGTATTCACCAAGTTGTGTGTTTGTCCTGGTTGAGAGGTGGCATCTGAAAACACATACCTTTCACATATCGTGAAAGAACTAATAAAAGAGGTTGGAACTATCAAGGTAGAGAGACGAACAACTAGGATAAATTCAAAGAAAAGATGAGCAATTGCAAAAAAGATTTGAAAAAATAGAGCAGGAACACATTTTCTAGAGCAGATAAAGAGGTTGCAAGGCTTAAGGATAAATTGGAAAAGGTTCAAAACAATGATTTCTCTAAGGAGCACATTGGCAGATTCAAGAAATAAACAAAGAGATTGCACAACTGCGAAAGAGTGAGAAAAAATTTTAGGAACAACGATAAAGAGTTAAATGACTTAAGTGGGGTGATAAGAATACCTCATTTTTTCATGCAACCACTATCTAGAGATGTGATAAAAATAGAATAGAAAGATTAAAATATTTAGAGGACCTTTGGATTAGTGAAAATAGGGAGGTAATGATGCTCATTAAGATCACTTTGCTGAGCTCATTACTACTACTGCATGGGGAACACTGAAATTACATTAATAAAGTACTGAGTCGGATAACACAAGAGATGAATGAGAGGTTAACAAAAGATGTCACTAACAAGGAGATTCAAGAGACAGTTTTCAACCTAGGGAGTATGAAGGCACCTGGACCTATGGATTGAATGAGCTCTTTTATTAGAAGCATTGGAATGTTATTAGCAATGAGATAATTGTGAAAGTCAAATATTTTTTTCAAGCCAAAAGATCCCTAAAAGAATAGGAGAAACAACTGTGGTCTTAATTCTTAAAATTAAGCATCATGAGAGCCTTAATTATCTTAGACCTATAAGTTATAATTTTGTGTATAAAATCATGTTTAAGATTTTAATAAATCGGCTCAAGAACATCCTAGATAAAATCATTTCATCAATTCAAGGTGCTTTTGTAGGAGGTAGATACATACAAGATAATATTAATATAGTATAAAAGACTTTTCATAGCCTAAAGAAAAAAGGTAAGAAAGGTTCAGAGAGTTTGATAGTTAAATTAGATATGAATAAATCATGTGGCAGATTAGAATGCGATTTATAGAAAAAGTTTTTGTGGTTTTCAGATTTCATCTTAAGTGGGTTGAGCTTTGCATGGAGTGTGTAAAGAGCATAATTTATAGGTTCTCTCAAAAGAGATTATTTCACAAAGGAATTTGAGATAATGTGATCTGCTATCACCTTACCATTTTATTCTGGCATTGGAGGTTTTCTCCATCTTTATCGAAGAGGCTTTGAGAGATGGAAGAATTTCAATATTCAAGATAGCTCCAACTGCCCCATCATTACACATCTATTGTTTGATAATGATTGTATCATCTTTACTAATGCGAATGAAGAAGAGATGTATGAAATTATTCTAATTTTGAATAAGTGCACAAAAATATTAGGGCAAAAGATTAATTTAGATAAATCAGGATTAACTTTTTGGCAACAAATGTCTATTCAAAAAAGGGTTAATATTAAAGAAATTATAGGAATAATTTTTTGGGATGATCCTAGAAAGTATTTGGGTCTTCCATCTCAATAAGGGTGATAAAAAAATAAGACCGCTTAGATTGAAGACAAAGTCATGACAAAATGAATGGAAGAAAAGAAAAATTTTTGAGCCAAGCATAGAAAAAAGTCTTGATTTAATCAGTTATACAAGCTATTCCTTTTTACGCAGTGAACGTGTTGATGTTTGCAAAAAAAATTTGTAAAAGACTTTGTGTTAGAATTACTAAATTTGGTAGGCAACAATTGACAGGGACAAGGAGATACACTAGAAAGCTAGAATAAATTATGCAATAGTAAAGCAGAAAGGATTTTGAAATTTAAAGATCTTCACTATCAAAACATAGCTCATCTTACCAAACAGGTTTAGAGAATTCAAAAGAATTCGGAGTCTTTATAGGTAACAATTTTGAAGGCAAAATACTTTAAAAATATTGATTTTTGGAATACCAAGTATGAAAGAGAAGCCTCTTGGTTATAGAAGTGTATCTTTATAGGCAGAAATTTTTTCAAGAGAAATGAAAGATGGAGCATCGAAAAAAGTTCTAAAATCAGAATTTGGGATGACAATTGTATATTAGGAATGAAGAAGATTCAAAGAACTAAAAATCCCACAGTTCAACTGGTCAGGGATTTGATAATAGAAGGCATGGAGTGAAATGAACAAAAGAGTAGTGAAATTTTTTCTAATCGCATTAGAGAGAAAATCTTGCTAATAACTTTGAGTCTAGTAAAAAGAGAAGATCGATTGATTTGGCCTCACAATTGGAATGAGAACAACACTGTTAAAATTGGTTATCATGTGGCCAAGAAAAAACTAGCAGAGCATAAAAATGAGAATCCTTCATCTAGTACAGATATGAAAGAACTTTGGAAGGATATTTAGAATTTGCAAACTCCTTCAAAAATTAATTTTTTCTATGGAGAGCTACTCATGACATTCTCCTAGTAAATTATAATTTATTCATGAAAAATTATTAATAGTCCTAATTGTTTGTTATGCAGGGAGGATATTGAAACAATGAAACATGTTCTTTTGCTCTTTTCGTGGACTAGAGCTGCCTAGTTTGGTGGCCAAGTACATTGTACTCCTACCAAAGAATTAATTACAAATTTTGGGTTATGGCTAATTGAAATGTTCAAAAAAGCTAAGATGCAAGAAAGAGAGACAACAAAGCTCATAATGGCTAAAATAGGATTTATGTGCTAGGAAGTTTGGAAAACAAAAAATAATGCATATTTTAAAATACGACAATAAACCCAGAAGCTACAATTATTAGAGGAAAAGTCATTGAGACAAACTTCAGATAAGCAATTAATTCTAGGCAAATAATCACACCACAAGCAATCAAAGAATAAGAAATGACAGGAAAGCTACCTAGAGGCCTCCACCAAGAAAATAGATCAAAGTCAATGTAAATGTGACATATTAGAATGAAACGAAAGAGGGAGCCATTCTTAAATATGACATATTCAGGAGGTTGGCTAAATTGATTCCCACCTATGTTTCACCTAGATCACGAGAGAGGGGGAACGAATTAGCATACCCAATCGCAAGAAAATATTTGGATAATTGCTTGGAAGATAATTGGAGTTGGAGATTAATAGGGAAGATTAGGCAACTCGTAGATAAAGAGGCGATAGAGGCACGGTGGAGATAATGGGATTTAGTTCGGACCTAGCATCAACGTCGGCAGAAGCTAATCAAAGGTATAAGAACCTAGTTTGTTAGGTATCAATGCAACCTTTTCAAAGGCGATGGGTGGCATCAAATTCCCAATCTTCTCTGAGAACTCACATTTGTGTGGTAGAAGACTAAAGTGCTCCGATTCGACAGTGATGTGCAAAAGTTGACAGCCATGGTGGATGATGATTAAAGACTGGCAAGGCAGAAGTGTAACACCCTAATATTTAAATCCTTATGCTCAAGTCATAAGTCAATGATATTACGGTGGTACGACTCTCAGGTGGATTTTTAATACATAAATATAAGTGTAATTGAAAGGAGTATTAATCGAGAAGCCTGAAAAGAGTAAAAATAAAATCGCGAAGTCGTATCACTCACGTATCGACAACTAAAAGATAGAGCATGAAGCCAAAAGCGATATACAGATAAAGGCATAAAGGAGAATAAGAGAAAGACAGTATATAGATATATAACATAAGTAAATAGCCACTAGTCGCCACCCGTGAAGTTTAGGCTGGCTAGGATACAGTATAACAGTAGTTGACAACAGAAACTCCTAATCTCTCCCAAAAGAAACATAAGAGCCTCTATAGGCAAGTTTAAAAGAGTTCAATACATAATAAACTTTTCAAAATAAAGGTGGAGAGATTCTAAGTAAAATATAAAGTAGAGAATATAAAGATCTTCGCTGTCTCTCAGATGAACCACCGCTCACTTCTGAGTACCTGTACCTGTATCTGAAAAACAAGAGATATATACGAAATGAGAACCCCCGACCGATGGGTTTCCAGTACGGTAAAAGTGCCAAATAAATTCAATGCATTGCAATAAAAACTCACTAAGCATCCTAAACTTCCTTTCACCAATATTCACCCTATGTTCTCGCTAATCCATAAACAGGCAACTGTCATAAGGGAATGCTAAATCTAAATCATATCTTTCATGCTTCTCAACTCTCTCTAACTCTTCAATGAATCAGAGTTAGAGTCATAAACAAAACCATCACCAGTTATTCTGTCTCAGCAATTCTATATCAATACATCATATCTTCACCTGGAGCAAGTGAAATCACTTCACTACGTCTTCCCAGGGAACTCAAATTATCTCATTTAATAGTCATCGTTATTATTCAATTACATCATCAACTCATCTCATCAAGCACAGCCCTCAGCGTCCACCGACACCAGTATAAGGGACCTCTCGACCTCTCAGTTGTACAAACACAAGCAATACAGACAAGTAATGCACAATTAAAGTACAAGTAGAACAAGTAGCACATACTCAGGTAATATAGCATATATGATATAGCAATCCAAAACAAATAGGAAAACCCAAACAATTCAAACATATGCAAATAATGTATGCCTGTCCTATGGCTGATGAGTCTCATCTGTCGGTTATAAAGCCAACCCGACAAGTCCTGGTAGCTAACCATTGGACTGTCCCTTTGTCGTGCATCCCCAACTCGAGTTATTCTCAATCATAAACATGATCATAATCATAATCATACAACACCCACGCACACTGGTGTTTATCCACGGAGGCGAGCTCATCCGGAACTTTCACAGTGTCCGGCCACACTTACGACATAGGGTCAGCAGAGTATCGAGTCTCAACCTGGAGCACGTGGTGGCTAGTCACTGCTTTCATCATGAAAAACTCGTATCTCAGATAATCATTTCACATTCATTCATAACATTCCATAATCATTCATCATGACCATATCGTCATTTATACATCACATGATTACAAATTTTATACATCACTCATCATAATCCAGGGTAAGTGGAGCGAAACCACAACCCTTGCATCTACCCGGAGAGCCTCTATACTAACTAACCTGGAGCAAGTGGGGCACAACCACAACCCTTGCATCTAACTAGGAGGTATGTTCTCATATGCCCAAGAGGAACCAAGGAGGGGATCCTAACCTCCCACCATCTCGCTGGGGGCAATTTTACAATACCAGGAGGAACAAGGAAGGGGATCCTCACCTTCCTTCATCTCTCTGGGGTCACACTTTCGAGAAAGAGAGCTTAAGATAAAACAATCATTCAAAGCCATATTTTCATTTTCAGCCATAAATCAATATTTATCATAGCCATCCGGCTCATGGCATAACCCATAACCAGCCAATAATCATTATCAAATACAGCCATTTAGATCACGGCATACCCTGCACTTCCATCATCAGCCTCAGCAACTCATACAGTCATCATTAATCATAATCATCATTAATTCTCCCCTTACTTCGTCCACAAGTTACCCCATCTCCTCGCCTCTTTCCATCGCTAGGCATACTATAAGTATTTAGCACATAAAGGGTGAGAATGGAGACTTAGAAGTCTGAAATTTGGCTTGAAAACTCAAAATCAGCTTTGGGGTGAAAACGGGGTCACGTGCACGTCGCCCATGCGCATGCGTGGAAGCAGGAAAGTTATAGTGACACGTATGCATCGCCCACGCGCACGTGTGGATGGGAGAAAAGTAAAGTGACGCCTGCACGTTAGCCACGCATACGCGTGGGTGCGGTTTGTGCCCCACGCACAAAACCAGCACAATACCCGCACAACTCTCGGGAACTTTGGCTGGGCACTTAAATCAGTAAATTGACGTGTACGCGTCGGCCAGGCGCACGCGTGGGGGAGTGAAAATTTGAAAGTGAAGCGTGCGCATCGGCCACGCGTACGCGTGGGAGTACGATCTGCCAAAAATTTTACTAAGTTAAAAAGTTGCAGAATTTCATTTTTAAACCTCAAACTTCCACCACACATAACTTCTTCTACAAAATATCTTTTTCAACCATTTCTGAACCGTTGGAAAGATCTTTAAATAAACTTTCATAAAAATCTATTTTTGAAGAATTTCAAACTTCGTGAACTAAGTTACGGACCGCCAAAGTTTGTCAAAAATCAGTTTTTACCCCAAAAATAGAAATCACCAATTTTTCTAATGTTCACAAGTCAAATTCATTTCCACTCATCCAAATGACCACAACCCAACCACATTCACATAATTACACTCAAATAAACCAAACCTACCTCCTCTACACAATTTCACCCAAAACTATCAAATTCCACACCTCAATTCCTCAAACCTTATTATTTAATAACCAAGCCAATTACTCACACATTCAATATCTAAAATCCATCCAATCTCTTATATCATCACACAATACACATATCAACTTACTTTCCTTACCTCTTTCCGGCCTCCGGCCCAAATTCACAATTTAAATGTATATTCCACAAACCAATATTCATTATTCAAATCATAAAATTTTCAACACACCAAACATACAAATTCACACAATTCTCAACTCAATCATCAATTCTCATTACATAACAACTATACATATTAGTACCAACCATTTGCACAATCTAAACTTAATTCTAGGGGTATCTAGCCTAAGAATTCTCATCACACCACACGGTACTTAAATGAAACTTAAACCGTACCTCTTGTAGCCAAAATAATTGAGCTTCTTCTTGAGAGTCTCCACCAACCCTTAGCTCCAAGTCTCACCAAGGCTCCACAAGCGACACCAACCTTCCAATTGTGCACCAAAATCACCAAATACACTAACATAACCAATTTCACATATATACATTAACCTAGGGTTCATGAAAATGATAAATCACAAGGGTTAGAGGGTTTCTTACCTTAACCCATGAAATTAGTTGATGGAACTCACCAATGGCTCATACTAGAGCACTCCTAAACAACCAAAATCATAAGATTTCCTCAAAACCCAAACCAAATTCGAATTTAAAGATAAAAACGAAAACTGGGTAGAGGACAGTGGATTACTCATCACAAACTTAGATAGAATTGTAGAGGATGAGAAGAGCGACGCGTGGCGACAAACGTCTCATCAATCGGAGTTCCGGATCAAAAGTTATGGTGATTTGAAGATTGAAATTGAAGTTGGAACCCTCACCTCTCACCTCTCTTCCATTTCAGCGCCGCTACCCTCTTTCTTTAAGGTTAATGAGCTGAAATGCTCATAACTAATATTTATATATGTTGGGTCTTGGGCCCACTTGGACCCGGTTCACTTATTTTTGTCCGTTGGCCCAATTTTGGGCCAAAACCTTCAAGATTAGAGCTTTAAATCGCATTTTAAATATTTCTACCTATCCTAATTATAAATCCTAATTTCTTAGGCTTATTCACTTATAGTTAATTTTCTCAACTGCAGTACCAGACAGATCTCAGTCGGTACTGCCGGTCAAAATTCCAGTGCGCATTTTTACGCAGAAAACTATGTTTTCTGACTCAGAAAAATTCACTGAATCCAAATATCATACTTAAATAATCAAATTCCGATTATTAAATTTTCTAACTATATTCGCTCCTATTTAATTCATTATTTAATTAATTAGAGTTTGACCGGGTTTTATAAGAAGTATGACACAACGGACATCATGGTGAAGTGCTGGAAGTTCGGGCTAAAGATGCACTAATGGTGACGCAAGGAGGAAGGCTTCAATTAGGTTACAATATGGTTGGAGAGATGGTTTATATCGGGGCCGGTTTAGTCTCGGGTTGTGTATGTTTTTGGGCTTGAGACCTTATCCAAAAAAATTCTTTGTTAATTAAACATATGATAGAACATAGAAATTACAACTTTAGCAAGATTTCAATATTACCCTTATCACAAACCATCACAACCACCACTTCTCTAATTCCATCTTGATCTAAACCACCATCATTAACAACTCTTAACCTAAAATAAAATTTCAATCCAAATCCAACAACAAAAAACATAAGATCACTAAAAATTATCAATCAAAATCGATAAATCGAAGAAGAAAAAATAGATGACCCAATAAAGACGACAACAAGGAAGAAAGACAAAGGCAAAGGATTGACATGGAAAAGAAATATAGACAAAGGAAGACAATGACATGGAAAAAAGATGTAGTCAATTTGATAGAGGAAGAAAGAGAAATGTGGATTTGGAAGATCATGGTGCCAAAGACAAAGACAAATTTGACATGAAGTAGAGGTTGCAACAGATATAGGGTAAAAACAAAGATAAAAGCGGTGCGAAGCATAGGTGTCAACAATAAATCTTGTCGAGGCAGACACGAAAGTAAGGATAAGGAAGTTGATAAACCCCTATTTTATGATTCATCTTGTGCTCAATTAATTGTTTTTATCAATTCTTCACCCACTTATTCATAAGATTGGCATGGTTTTATAATTCCTTCCTTATTCTATGATATATGTGAAAACATGTTTCCTATGCCTTAAGAATAATTATTTTAATTATCCTTTATTACCATTCGATGCCGTGATCTGTGTGTTAAGTAATTTCAGGCTTCATAAGGCAGGAATGGCTTAGAGGACAGAAAGGAAACATGCAAAAATGGAAGGAACGCACAAAATAGAGTTTTGAATAAAATGGCAGTGATGCGCATGCATGGACGACGCGGACGCGTGCCTAGGCGCAGAGCACAAACGACGCATACGCGTGGCAAGGAAAATCTCCAAATGACGCGCACGCGTGACCCACGCGCACGCGTGACGGACACCACGTGCAGAAAATTGCAAAAAAATGCTCCCAGCGATTTCTGGACCCTTTTTCGACCCAAATCCAAGCCCAGAAACATAGAATAAAGGCTGGAGAATAGGGGAATCAAAAGGAGACAATACATACAACTTTCATATTCATAATTTTAGGTTTTAGAAGTAGTTTCTAGAGAGAGAGGCTCTCTCCTCTCTCTTAGGTTTTAGGATTTAGGATTTCTCTTAGCTTTAGGATTGTTCCTTCTCAATTCCAGGTTCAATGTTCCTTTAATTTAGTTTTTCTTCTACTTTTATTTATTCTATTACTTAGTTTGTTTATTTTCTCAATATTGGTTTATGAACTCCATGTTAGAATTGATTTCTTATTTAATGCAATTTGAGGTAATTCAGATTTATGATTGCTTTCTTTAATTTATTGATGCTTCCAATTAATCTTCTCCTGGTCAAGGCATTTTTATTCGAATAGATTTTTCTCTCTTTGCTTTGGTTGAGTAATTGGTGAAACTTGAGTTATCAAACTCAGCTGTTGATTGAAAATATGAATTTGCTTATTGATTTGGATCCCTCTAAAGCTAGTCTTTCCATAGGAGTTGACTAGGACTTGAGGAATCCTATTAATTAGTCCACTTGATTTTTCTTTATTTAGTAAGGGTTAACTAAGTGGGAGAAATAATCATCACACCTGATAAGGATAACTAGGATGGGATTTCCAGTTCTTGTACCTTGCAATGGTTTTTATGATAATTAATTTACTTTCTTGTCAATTTATTTTCCTGTTCCCTATTTCAAAAACCCAAAAATATATATTTTTTCATAACCAATAATAAATCATACTTCCCTGTAATTCCTTGAGAGATGACCCGAGGTTTCAATACTTCGGTTATCAATTTTATTGGGTTTGCTTAAGTGACAAACAAGTTTTTGTATGAAAGGATTATTGCTTGGTTTAGAAACTATACTTGCAACGGGAATTTATTTACCAAATTCTTTACTGATAGAAAATCCGTTTGTCAAAATGGCGCCATTGCCGGGGAATTACAAACGTGTGCTTTGTTATTGGTTATTGTAAATATTTTATTTTGCTTGTTTATTTGTTTCTGTTTTTATTTTTGTTTTTAATTTTTATTAATTACTATGAGTTCTCACCCCCGTCGCTTTGAGTTTGGTTCTAATGTTGTTGAAAGGAATGGAAGCTATAACAAGAACATGCATCCAATCAAAGATGGAAGGAGCCACGAGGATCTGATCAACCCTTTCGGCAACAACACCTTCCAAGATACCATGGACAACGACCATTCTACAATGCATGCCCAGACAATAGTTATGGTGGACCTCTTCGTGACAAACCACCTTCACCAATTTACTAAGGTCAAGAACCATTCCGAGGTGCATACCAAGATGATAGATATGGTGGACCCCTTTGTAGTTACCAACAAGCCCCGTCATATGCCAATGAATCACCTCCTCAACATAGCTTCGAACCACCATACTCACAAGCCAATCACAACCATTCACCACCATATGACCCTAACCTTTATCCACCCCAATTTCAATCCAATTACTCCCAAAAAACACCACTTCCATATGCACCATGTCCATATCCATCAACCCAAGAATCACAGGCTCGCCTCAAGGAAACAGTAGATCAATTTCATACAACCCTTCATCAACTAGAGCAAGCGATAAATCAATTAGCTTCCCGACGTTCGGACACTCAAGGAACTCCCATATCTTCATGTGGAGAATCTAATGAAGAACGTAGTATGAAGGAGACACTAGAAACTCCAGTTGACAGTATAGAGCATGACTTTGTACTGGAACAAGTAGAGGAAGCTGAAATTATCGAAGAAGAAGAATTGGTTGAAGACTTAGGAGATGCTGAACCTCCATGGAAATCAAGAATTGTAGAGAAATCCACCCAGAAATTTGCAATTGATGCTAAGGAGGATAGTGCACAACCCCCAGAGCATGTATCTTATGAAGAACTGGACGGGATAAATCAAGAAGCAAGTTTCCTTGGTAATGATGACTACAAATCAAGCTTTCCTAGTGATGAACTTGTATCCGTAATTGAATTCTTTGAGACTGAAGAATCTGCCCCAAGTGAATATGAAGATGATGTAGAGGTAAATTTTTCTCAACCTCCAACTTATGACTTGAGTGATGAGGAAGAAATCAAAGACTTTGATCAAGACATGGTTACAATTGAAGAGGTTTGTCAGGAAGTGGAACTATTCACAGAGGAGTACAAGGGAGTGGAGCTTGCAGAACCACCGAAAACACCTCTCCCACGGCCATTACCACCTAATACAAACTTCAAGTGGGTAAAATCCTTAGCCTTTATCTTTACCTTTCCACTTGAATATGGCTTGCTTGAGACCGATGGCCAGCTCAGAGCTCTTTGTGGCTTTAAGAGTAAAAGAGAGATGGTTAGCAATAGAAATTAGCACCCAAGGTTCAATACAGTTCCACGCTTCAATTTGAAGTGCAAGGATTGGTATAGAGCTCGATTGAATGAATGTCAGAAGAAGTTTAAGTATCTCAATGGAAATTCAGGTTGTGTACCGCCCGGTTGGAATAATGAAGATAGAAGTGAAGACGGGTTCAAAAGCAAGGTTTGGGATCCTGGAATTTATCCTGACAAACAATACTCCTGGAGCCTGAAAACCTGCGTTAACTTGCTCAAATTCTTTACGTGCCTAGTATGGGATTCCGGAGGCTATTGGAATTGCAAACGTTGGTGGAGATTTTTGGATGAGTTCAAACACAAGCCACTATAACAAGGAGCTCATCAAATGTCCTACTTAAGGACTTTAACTAAAAGTGCTAGGTGGGAGACAAGCCACCACGGTGTGATCATTCCTTTTTCAATTTTAATTTTATTTCATTTTGTTTGTTTTTGTTTCATTTTATTTTATTTCATTTTCCATAGAATCATTCATAACATCTGCATCTTGCATACTGCATAATATATATATATATATATATATATATATATATATATATATATATATATATATATATATATATATATATATATATCACCCCACGCGTTCGCATGGGCCACGCGTGGGCGTTGACTCAAAATCGACGTCACAATCCAACGCTCAGAAAGTTGGGCTGGAATGGTGCGGCTGTTATGTGTTAGGCACAATTTGGACCACGCGTACGCGTCACTTTCACTTCACACACACCACACGAAAGCGTGAGCGACGCATACACGTCGCGTGGAAATCATTGCCCTCTCAATTGAAACAGAGAGTTGCGCCAAAACGACGCTGAATTTGTGCGTTTAGCACAATTCTAGTCGACGCGTACGCGTGCTCCACGCGTACGCGTCATTTCCCTTATCCACCATTCATGCGTTCGCGTCAATGACGCTTTCGCGTCGTTGCACTTTCGCCTCAGCTACGCTTTCGCGTGATCCACGTGTACGCGTGAATTTGAATCCACTTAACCCCCGACGCGAAAGCCCTAATTCCAGCGTCGCCCCTTTTTCCCCCCAACCCCTCAGCGCTTCCTCTCCCTCCTCTCCTCCCACCAACCATCCAGCCATCACTGCCACTGAAACCGTCGTGCCGCCGCCGTCACCACCCTCACCGAACCACCCTCACCCCTCCTTCTTCTCTTTTTCTCCTTCCTCTTCTTCCCCTTCTACCCTCCCACCGCCCCTGCCTCCAAACGGCGGAACCAGCACCGCCACCACCACCTAGACCGCCGGCAACACCACCACCCCCCTCCTCGCCCCCTCCCTTCTCTTCTTCTCCCTCTTTCATCCCCTGCCCCCACCCGAACCACAGCTCGCACTCCCAGCGCCGCCGTGCCGCTTTCCATCGCCGCCGTGCCGCCCACCAGCACCACCACACCACCACCCTCTCTCTGCATTCAATTTTTACTACTGCGCACACCAGGTTCCACTGCACTCCGATCCCATTCCCATTCTAGTTAGTTAGTTGCATATTTTTCAAATTCTGTTCAAATTAGGATAGTTAGAGATGCATGATCGTAGTGGATTTTAGGTGGTTAGATAGTTAGGATGTGGTTAGTGGATTTAGGTCTAACAATTGTACTGTTCTTGCTGCTTGCTTTATCTATTTCGCAATTCTGACATTGTTGTGCTGTTCATTACTGTTTAATGTTGTTTTGATTTAAATTACAATTCTTGCTGAAGCTTAAGTTTGTTTATTCTGAATTCATTTGACTTGATAATTGTTACTCTTTTCTACACTACTTGAATGTCATATGAACTGATTTCTGTTGCTGTTTATTACCCGGGAACGTCCAATTTTTAGCCGGAATGCTGCCCGATTTTTTTCGCAAATTGTTTCACTCAACCCCCATTCATGAATTGGTTCTGGTACTTTTAAATTCTGCACTAATTAGTTTCAACCAAGCTAATTCATGGATGAATGGGCTAGCATTCTTATTCTTTCTAGTTCCCTTATTAGTTAATTCGCATTATTGATGATTTTATTTTCATTTTACAATTCTTTTATTTATATGATTTATCATCAATAAACTGCAATCTTTACTTGAATGTGAGTTGCTTGATTCTTCAAGTTTATGCAATTTTTGTTAATTAGGACATACAATACCATACCACTTACTTTAACCTTACTTTTTTAACTCTTAACTGTATTAATTTTCTAACTTCTCTATTAGTTTTCAACTAACTACTTTCAAACCATTTCAAGGCATGATTACTGTTGTTCCTGATAATCAAGAATTCCGCATATCATAGATTTTGGATTGTGATTTTTATTCTCTGACTTTTAACTTGCATACAGTCCAAAATTTACATCTATCTACCTCACCTCATGCTTATACTGCTCTTTTTTATTCATCTTTTGCCCCTCTATGCTTATATCGTTCAAATCCTATTTGCTTACCTGTTTTCCTGCTTTAGTTTCTTAAACTGTATCCTGGAACTTCTACTTTTCAGGATGTCTGACCCCAAAAGCAAAGAAAAGGGCAAGGCAAGCACAGGCAAAAGAAAAAGAGGAGAATCCTCTACCACTATTTTGGATATCCTCCATGATGATTCCTGGCAGAAAAAGAATTTTACTCCGCAGAAAAAGGCTGATCAGCTTCTGCCTACCACAGACCCAGTCAAGTTTGCCAACTGATACTGTGAACTCAAGTATCCGATCTTTGCAACTTCAAGGAACCTATACCTGGAAAAGACCCTCAAAATTCCAGAAGAACAACAATAATACACTACAGAACAGATAAAACAGAGAGGCTGGTTCTTTCTGGAGAGGAACTTGACTGAGGTCAATGCATCTTGGGTTAGAGAATTTTACTGCAACTACTTTAAAATGACCCTGGATGCAGTACAACTCAGAGGGAAGCAGATTCTGGTTACTGAGGAAGCAATTGAAGACATCCTCCAACTCCAGCCTAAGTCAGATGAACCAGATGGTTACCAAAAGGCTGAAGAGGATATGAGATTTATGAGGTTTGACTGGGACGTAGTGAAGCGGACTATAGCTCTTGATCCTACTGTCCCATGGGTCATAGGTAAAACAACAACAACCCCAAAGGGAATAAAGCTTATCTATCTGAATGATGAGGCTCGGCTTTGGCAGCAAATTCTGAGCAATTATGTGATGCCGAGCACTCATGAGACTGAAGTGCCAACTGCCATGATTACCCTCATTTGGTGTGTGATGGAGGGCAATGACCTATATTTTTCCCGCTTTATCCGGTACTACATGGCTAGGGTCCATGTCAGAGGCACTCTGCCCTTCTTATATTTGATCACTCAGCTGGGCCACCGAGTTGAGGTGCCCTGGGAGCTTGCAGATGAGAAGCCAACCGCCGCCGACTGCAAGAAGATTATCCCACACAGCAAGAAGTTCCAGGCTTTGGGCTATAGGCCGCCCTTTTTTACTACCTCCGCTGAGGCAGCCACATCTTCTGCTGCCCCTTCAGCTCCTGCTGCACCAGCCACATCTTCTGCTGCCCCTTCAGCTCCTGCTGCACCAGCCACCACCACAGCACCTCCACCTGCTTCAGAGCCCATCTACCACCTCATGCACCGCCTATTTGACCGGTTGGATCAGATGGAGCGCTACAACCAGCGGCGATATGAGAGATCTGAGCGTCGTAGCAAGCGACGCTATGAGCATTTAAAGTTGATGATCCGATCTAGCCACCATGACATCCCCTACGAGCCTGACACACCATCAAAGCCATCTGAGGAGGAGGCGGATGATCATGAGGAGAAGGCACGTGCAGAGCACTAGTAGGCAGCATCCTAGTAGGCAGAGCCCCAACATGAGGAGCCTCCGCAGACACAGCCATCAGACCCACAGGCACCGATACAGGCAGAGCCACAGGCACTCTCACTACCAGAGCCCACAGAGGCACCAGCAGCACATCTTTTCGGAGATAACGCTTCTTCACACCCAGCTTGATTGAGCATCGGGGATGATGCTATTATTTAAGTGTGGGGAGGTCACCATCTCTGGCGAACTTTATTTTTGGTGAACTACTTTCAGACTCTTTTTATCCTATTTTGTTTATTTTCTGTTTTTTTTATTTTATTTTATCTTATTTGTCTTTCAGTACTTGCACATTTTTCTTTTACTGTATTTCTGTTTATTTTATTATACTTTGTACTTTGGTTTATATATATCTTAAATATTTAGCTTAATTTGCACTTTTAGCTTATTAGTTGTGATATAGAAAATATGGATTAATTAGTTTAGTTTACCCTCTTAGCATATGATAATTTGGTTTAATTGAAAATAAAAGAGTAAACTAGAAATTTTAGTTTTTCAGAATCACAACAATACACACACACACACACACACATATATATATAGCAATAAATGTTGGATAATTGACAACATTTTTCAAGGAAAATACTTATTTCTATAAGAGCCATTCAATGACTCACATTGAGTTAAATGGAAACTTTTGATTTCTACTTGCATGATATACATAACTGATATATGGTTTTTGAGCCAAAGAACACACAACCCGTGAGTTTTTGAGCTTAATTGCATGGTTACATTTAACCATAGTTTTCATTCTTGTGTGTTTCGCCCTTCTTTTCTATGCTTGCAATCTTTACTTTGTTTCAGTCTATATGTCCAATATAGAATGTATTTACATACTTGCATATGATTGAGGCCATTACTTGTTTTTGCTCACTTATCCCAAATAAGCCTACCCTTTTTATGTCACCCTTGTTAGCTCCCTTGAGCCTTTTTAATCCCCTTCTGTTCTATAACTACATCACTAGCCTTAAGCAGAAAAACAATTTAAAAATTCAAAATTAAATCTTTGGTTAGCTTAAGATAGAGATTATGTATCAACTAAGTGTGGGGAAACTGTGGGAACTTGGGTTGATAGGAAGGTATTAACTCTATAAATCATTTGAAATTTGGGAGCATGCTCATGTGAAACCAAAATAATTAAAATACCATGTGCATTGAAATGTTGTGTTTATGAAAAAAAATCCCTTTTAATTAAATAAATAAATAAGGGAACAAAATTACCCCATTATTAAGTTTAATAGAAAAATCAATGCACATAGGATAAAATCAAAAATAAAATTGGTACATGAGTATGTGATATAAAAGTGAAAAAATTGGGTAGCCAGGCAAATTTTAAAATTGTATAGAGTATGTATGTGTTAGGTGAGATCTTAGACTAATCAAGGATTCAATTTATAGCTCACTTAGCCTTAATATATACCCCCACCTTTACCTTAGCCCCATTACAACCTTGAAAAAGACCTCATGATGTTTGCATGTATACATTATATATTTGTTAATTGGTTAGATGAAGAACAAAGTTTTAGAAAGCATGACTAGAGAAGAATAGAGTGATTAACCCCAAACACTGAGTGACTAGAGTGTATACACAAATCCAGTGAGGGTTCAATAGCTCATTTCCATATATCCATGTTTAATTATTAATTGTCTTGCAAGTTTGTGAAATCTTTTAACTCAACTCAATTGTGAATGTGTTTTAATATGGTTTGGCCTTAGTCGTACATATATGATTCCTTGAAAATATGAATTAATTTAACCACATGTAAGCTATATATATATATATATATATATATATAAGTGGATAGTAATTAGAATTGCATGATTTATTTAGGTAGCTTGCATTTAGAATAGATTGCATTGCATAAGATTCCACCATTCTACCTTCACTCTTTTCTCTTGGATTTAGCATGAGGACATGCTAATGTTTAAGTGTGGGGAGGTTGATAAACCCCTATTTTATAATTCATCTTGTGCTCAATTAATTATTTTTATCAATTCTTCACCCACTTATTCATAAGATTGGCATGGTTTTACAATTTCTTCCTTATTCTATGATATATGTGAAAACATGTTTCCTATGCCTTAAGAATAATTATTTTAATTATCCTTTATTACCATTCGATGCTGTGATCTGTGTGTTAAGTAATTTCAGACTTCATAGGGCAGGAATGGCTTAGAGGACAGAAAGAAAACATGCAAAAATGGAAGAAACGCACAAAATGGATCGGAGTTTTGAAGAAAATGGCAGCGACGCACACGCATGGACGACGCGGACGCGTGCCTAGGCGCAGAGCACAAACGACGCGTACGCGTGACTGACGCGTACGCGTGGCAAGGAAAATCTCCAAACGACGCGCACGCGTGACAGACGCCACGTGCAGAAAATTGCAGAAAACTCTCCCAACGATTTCTGGACCCTTTTTCGGCCCAAATCCAAGCCCAGAAACACAGAATAAAGGCTAGAGAATGGGAGAATCAAAGGGAGACAATACATACAACTTTCATATTCATAATTTTAGGTTTTAGATGTAGTTTCTAGAGAGAGAGGATTTAGGATTTCTCTTAGCTTTATGATTGTTTCTTCTCAATTCCAGGTTCAATGTTCCTTTAATTTAGTTTTTCTTCTACTTTTATTTATTCTATTACTTAGTTTGTTTATTTTCTTAATATTGGTTTATGAACTCCATGTTAGAATTGATTTCTTATTTAATGCAATTTGAGATAATTCAGATTTATGATTGCTTTCTTTAATTTATTGATGCTTCCAATTAATCTTCTCCTGGTCAAGGCATTTTTATTCGAATAGATTTTTTTCCCTTTGCTTTGGTTGAGTAATTGGTGACACTTGAGTTATCAAACTCAGCTGTTGATTGAAAATTAGAATTTGCTGATTGATTTGGATCCCTCTAAAGCTAGTCTTTCCATAGGAGTTGACTAGGACTTGAGGAATCCCATTAATTAGTCCACTTGACTTTCCTTTATTTAGTAAGGGTTAACTAAGTGGGAGCAATAAAAAATTCTCATCACACCTGATAAGAATAACTAGGATGGAATTTCCAGTTCTTGTACCTTGCAATGGTTTTATGATAATTAATTTACTTTCTTGTCAATTTATTTTCCTGTTCCCTATTTCAAAAATCCAAAAATATACCTTTTTCCATAACCAATAATAAATTATACTTCCCTGCAATTCCTTGAGAGATGACCCGAGGTTTCAATACTTCAGTTATCAATTTTATTGGGTTTGCTTAAGTGACAAACAAGTTTTTGTATGAAAGGATTATTGCTTGGTTTAGAAATTATACTTGCAACGAGAATTTATTGTGAATTCTAAACCATCAATCTTCTGTTCATCAGAAGTCAAAGAGAAAGATGGAGTAAAGAAAAGTGAAGGAAGAGACAACAATGTGCAAAACGAGGATAGAAAAGAGAGACAACGAACACAAATGTACAATTGTAACAAATGAAAACAACAATAATGATGGCGCAGATGATAGAGGCACTGAGGTAGTGAAGATTAGGATGAAGAGAGAAGGAGAGACAACAATGATCTGTGTTGTAAGGATGGAGGAGGAGAGACGATGATGGTTTAGGTGGAAGGAAGGAAAGAGGAGAAAATGGTGATACATGAGAGATATAGAGAAAGAAGAAGAACATATTTAGAATTATGACAAAAGTAATTTCAAGTTTAAGAATTTAGTATGGAAAAAGTTAAAAAAAAATTATTGCTAAAAAAATTATAATCCATGTCTTTGAATTAGTATTCTACCTTTCAGTGCAAGACACAAATTTTGTATCTTTGTGTGCTATTATGCAGCATTTGTTTTGTGATACATGTTCATCAAGACATAGATACAGTGGTACATGTCTCTCGTTTGGTTCATAAGACACAAATTTTTTATAAATACGATAGTACACAAGTGCACACAAAATATGTGTCTTTAGTGTCTCTCCTTTATCCTGAGGCACTAAGACATAACTCTTAAAACACAAAATTTTTCACTCTTGTCCCTTCATTTTTTATTAAATTCTAATTTTATCCTTGTGGTAACTTTAACCTTAATTCTCTTATTCCTTCTAACCTTTTTCTTTTTCTGATTTGTTCCACCGTCACCTGTCCTTCTTACCTTGTGGTAACTTTATCCCCTGTCCTTCCTTCTATTTCATTCCCTCCCAGTTCCTCATTTTCAGAGCCTCATCTCTTCCATCTCTCCTTCTTTTAAATCAAGATCCTCCCTCGCAGCTATTGTCGTCATCATCACTATTCACGATTGCATCTGCCCTTATTTTTAGATCCGCTGTCGTCTCTGCTTCAGGTCGCATTGTCATCATTTTTGGCGTTGCTAGCTGATGCATGAGCATCTTTCCTATCTTTTCCTAGTGAATTTGCATTTAATTTGTTGAGTTTAATCAAGAATTAATTATCTTTTAGCCACTATGGATGTTACTTTGAGTCATGTGCAATACTGTTTATTTTAGGTAGCATTTGGCTGGATTTGATGGAGTCTCCGTAGAAAAAGAGAAGAAGGCGAATAATGCTGTCAACCATAACCTCTCTGCACTCAAACATGAATAACTCAAGCTACAGAGGTTCAATGGACGTGATTCTAGTGGCGTTGGAAAGCTAACTTCCAGAGCTTTCAAACGATATATAATAGTTCACACTTCTCTCCCACCAATTCGGCCAAGGCTGCACCTAACTTGAGATTTCTCAAGTTAGGCGCAAGACAACAACAACAACACGTAACCATAGGCGTGACTCCTCAAGTAAGGCGCACGAATTCTCCAAGTAAGGCGCAAAATCATTCAAGTGAACTCAAAACCATACGGCCAAGCTCAAATAAGGCGCAAGGTATCCTTGAGTTAGGCGCAACACATGAGCTTGGATAGCCATTCCTCACTGCACCCTTCAAGTAAGGCGTAATGTCAAGCCAAGTTAGGCGTGCCTTCCTACGAAGCAAGTGGTCCCCATTCATCAATTGAAGACGCGCGGATTGTTTAATTAATTCTGATTTAAACTTTATTTTTATTTTAAAATAGGAAAAGATATTATTTTAGTTTTAGAAAATAGATTTTAAATTAATTAGGATTAGATATAAAAGAGAAAAGAAACTTCTCTTCGGGGATTATTCCACCTCATTTCAAATTTACAGTTTAAGAGAATCCTAGTTTCCACTCTGAACCATGAGCAACTAAACCTCCACTGTTAAGGTTAGGAGCTCTGTCTATTTATGGATTGATTCTATTGTTTTTCTATTTTAATTCATGTATTGATTCATATAATTCAAGAATTGTTTTCGTTCTTTATTTTATGAAATTGGGTGGAACGGAAGTATGACCCTCTTTCTAATTGAGTTCTTGTATAACTTGGAAAAGCTCTTTACTTGAACAAAAACTTGAAAACATATTCTCCTAAATTTCTAATTATCAGGACTTAACGGGATACGTGACATATAATCCTCTTATATTTGGGTAATTAGGATTTCTGTGGCATATAACTAGAATTGAACTTCACCCTCTAATTGAAATTAATTGACTAAGGAATTGGCAGTTGATGAAAGTTAGAGGAGACTAAAAAGGTCTAAGGAATTAGGGTTTAGTCACATATGGTTTGCCATGAATTAAATCGTGCATGATTAAAATAGTTAGCAAGAAAAGTCAATCAGGAAAATAGATAACTCTGAAGCCTTAACTGTTTCTCCATATATTATTCTCAACTTATTTACTGCTTGCCTTCTAATATTCTGAATCTACTGTTTAATGCTTTTGAACTCTCAAACACCATTTTCTGTTTGTCTGACTAAGCCAATTACTCAATCATTATTGCTTGATCCATCAATCCTCGTGGGATCAACCCTCACTCACCTGAGGTATTACTTGGTACGACCCGGTGCACTTGCCGGTTAGTTTGGGGTTATAAATTTCGCACCAAGTTTTTGGCACCGTTGCCGGAGATTGATAGTGATTAACAACTATTAGTTGTTTGATTGCTTAGATTAGGCGTTTTAATTTAATTTTATTTAAATTTTGCTTTAGTATCTTCGAAAATAAATAAATAAATAGCACTAATATTTTTTCTTAATTTCTGAAATTAAGTTTGGTGTTCCCTAGTTAATCTTATTTTAATTTTTCTTATTTAATTTGCCTAATAATTTCAAAATTTTTTGTCTTAATTTCAATAGTAATTTTTGAATTTTAGTGTTTATTTTATTCAGTATTTTTTATTTTATCTCTTTACACAAGTTACCTCATTGGGAATTCTCTGCACTCTGACGTGGAGAGTTCCATCTTTTCTTGTCTTCTGTCTGTTTATGCGCCAGAATAGAGACAATGAACCTCTCTTAGACTTTGATCCTGAACCTGAAAGGACTTTCAGGCGGCGTTTGCAACTAGCAAGACTTTACAAGGCTGCAGAATCCACTATGGATCATAATAATGCTGCTAATGCCAATATGGCCGAATGGGAATGAGCAACCGAGGATAGTGCTTGGCTCTTACTCTGCTCCTACTGCAGATCTTTATGGAAAAAGCATTGTGGTGCCTCCTATAGCTGCGAACAACTTTGAGTTGAAGCCACAATTGGTCGCCCTGATGCAACAAAACTGCCAGTATCATGGCCTTCCCCAAGAAGACCCAAATCAATTTATTTCTAATTTTCTGCAGATTTGTGATACTGTGAAGACAAATGGAGTGAACCCTGAGGTGTACAAACTCATGCTCTTCCCATTTGCTCTGAGGGATAGAGCAAAGCTATGGCTAGATTCACAACCCAAGGAGAGTTTGGATACTTGGGACAAGGTTGTTACTGAGTTTCTTACTAAATTTTTCCCACCAAAGAAGCTGACTAAGCTTAGGGTGGAGGTTCAGACCTTCAGGCAGAAGGATGGTGAAACTCTTTATGAAGCTTGGGAGAGATACAAGCTACTGACTAGGCAATACCCTCCGGACATGTTCTCCAATGGACCCAACTAGATATCTTTTATGAAGGCTTGGGTGAAATGTCCAAGATGTGCTTAAATAATTATGCATGTGGTTCATTGCACAAGAAGAAGACACCGGAGGAGACTATTGAGCTTATTGAATTGGTTGCTAGCAACCAATATTTATATTCATCTGACAGGAATCCTGTGAACTCTGAGACCCCTCAAAAGAAAGGCGTTATAGAAGTAGAAGCTCTTGATGCTATCCTTGCTCAGAATAAAATTTTGAGTTAGCAGATGAGTTTAATTTTTCAACAATTGAGTAGGATACAGGTTTCAGCTGTCAACACTCAGAATGCACCTTAAGAGATCCCTTATGACATGACAGGTAATTTTGTGCAAAATGAAAATTATGATTATACTCAATTTTCTTCTGAACAGGTCAATTACATGGGGAATGCTCCTAGAAACCCCAATAATGAGCCATACTCTAAGACCTATAATCAGGAGTAGAGAAACCACCCAAATTTTGGGTAGAGAGAACTACCTCAGGGATCACAGAATTTTAACAATAATTCTCAGGGCGGTTTTCAGCAGAATAATCATAATAACCACCAATTTCAATCTCATCATCAACCATCACCTCAGCAGGAAAATTCTCAGTCCCAAGAGAACACTGATATGGAGCGATAATGACTCGTTTTATGCAGGAAACTAGAGCTTCTCTCAGAAACTTGGAGGTACAGGTAGGCCAGTTGAGCAAGCAAATACCTGAGAGGCCTCCAAGTACGTTCCCTGGTGATACAGTGGTGAATCCAAGAGAGGAATGCAAGGCTATCACCTTGATAAGTGGACAAGTGGCAAGTACGAAAGCACAAGTTAATGAGGAGCCAGTTGAAAAAGAAGCTCCAAAGGAGAAGAAGGAAGAAGTAGAGCACGCCCCTTCAAAGCGTGCGAACAACCCGTTCCCAGACTCTCTTAACACTTATCCTACATTACCAAAGGCTCCTGAGTACAAGCCTAAAATGCCATATCCTCAGAGACTTCAAAAGGAGACCAAGGACAAGTAGTTTTCAAAGTTCTTGGAAGTCTTCAAAAAGTTGGAAATCAATATTCCTTTTGCTAAGGTTTTGGAGCAAATGCCTCTCTATGTCAAATTCATGAAGGAGTTGTTGTCAAAGAAGAAGCCTTTAAAGGGAGATGAGACAGTGGTCCTGACTAAGGAATACAGTGCTATAATTCAGAATAACTTGCCAAGGAAGATGCCAGATCCAGGGAGCTTTCAAATTCCATGCACCATTGGGAACACAACCTTTGAGAAAGCGTTATGTGATCTGGGAGCAAGCATCAATTTAATGCCCTTGTCTGTGATGAAGAAGCTCCAAATCCAAGAGGCACAACCCACACGGATAGCATTATAGATGGCAGACAAATCTATAAAGCCTGCATACGGATTAGTGAAAAATATCTTGGTCAAAGTGGGTAAGTTCTTCCTCCCAGCAGATTTTGTGATTCTTGACACAGGGGAGGATGAGAATGCCTCTATAATCCTAGGAAGACCTTTTCTAGCCACTGGAAGAGCTCTAATTGATGTAGAAGTGGGTGAATTAGTGCTTAGAGTGCATAATGAGCAACTGGTCTTTCATGTCTTCAAAGATATACATTCAGCGGGTAGAGAAGAGAGGTGCATGCAGACTGATCTTATTACTCCAAACCTTCAAGAACCCCCTGATAATGCACAGCAGAATCTGCAGTTCAAACCTCCTTTGGTGACAATCAATAAAATTCCTCCTGACATCAAACCTAAGTTTGGTATTGGGAATGCATCATCCACCAAGGAGGAGGGTCCTAAAAAGAAAGTACCCAGAGGATGGAGAAACAAAAAGATCCCCACTGAAGGTTTCTCCCCAGGAATGAAGGTGGTGTTGACTAGAAATCCAGTGTTGACTTATATAGTAAACCGAATCCTCTCTCTGGAGCATATTGAGCTACTTTATGGAGACACAGGAAAGAAGTTCAAAGTAAGGGGTGAAGAGCTGAGCCCCTATGATTCTCCTCCCTAGAGGAGCTGACCGTCAAGCTAGTGACGGTAAAGAAGCGCTTGTCGGGAGGCAACCCGATGTTTTCGTATCCTTTAGTTTGATTTCTGTTGGTTTAATTTTGTTCTTTATTTATTTTTCATTGAGTTCTTCCTGTTTTTCCTTTGTTTTACGTGTGTTTAGATCATGCAGAGTTATTGAAACAGAAACAGGTTCCTGAATACAGAGCTACGAACGTTAGGAGATGAGTATATTGATTCCGAAGAGTTGACGCCTAACTTGACAATTTCAAGTTATGCGCCACATACTACGCGCAGTGGAAAATTCTGTTCTGGAAGGTCTGCGCCTAACTTGAGAATCTTCAAGTTAGGCGCAGCAGGATACGCATCAAGAACGATTTCCCTCTGGAGGGTCTGCGCCTAAATTGATAATTCTCAAGTTAGGCGTAAGATATGACAACTCAAGGCGAGTTAGGCGCAAAGGAAACCAAGTTAGGCGCCGTGCACGTTAGTCCGCTCGGGAGGCTCTGAGTTAGGCGCAACGTTTTCCAAGTAAGGCGCAGCAAGAAAGGGGTGTGACATTAAGTTAGGCGCAATGCCTTATTCATTGATCCAAGTTGGGCACACAGTGTGGCTTCCTGCCTCAAGTAAGGCACAAGGAAACCTTAAGTAAGGCGCAGAACACGCCTCTCACCATCCCCATATATTCCCCTTCCCAAACTCCAACCAAACCCTAGCCTTGAAACCTCCCTAATTCCCGTGATCACCCCCACCTACCCCCTTATTCATTAACCATTAGACCCAACCCTCTCTCTTTCCCAACTCCAACCCAAACCTTCTATATAAATCCCACTCCTTCAAGCCTTACTCACAACAAACACTACCCTTCACCGCATTCCCAGCCTTCTCTCTTCATTCCCTTCCCGACCCAAGTTCCTTCTTTCCTTCTTCCCGACCAAAGCCAGCCCATGCCTTCTTCAATCACTAGACCCCCATATCTTCATATCCTTCCCCTCCCTTAAACACAGACCACCCTCTTCCCTCTGCCCCCTCGTCCCCCTTTTCTTTTTCTGTTTTAGTTTTTTTCTGATTCAAAAAAATAAAAAATAAAAAAATAAAAAAATAAAGTTCTCTATTTTCAGTATTTTCTTGCTTGAGGACAAGCAAACTTTTAAGTTTGGTGTTGTCGCTTCGCTTGTGACTTTTCTGTTTATTTTAATGGCACCAAAGGGAGGCGAATCATCTTCATGGAGGAGCACAGCCTGAAGAATGAGACGGCCACTAGGATAACTGAGGTGGTTGAATTCCTTTCATTCTATATTTTCTCCCGTTCTTATTATGTTATATTCCTGTTTTATGCTATTTTACTTGGTTTCTGCATGATCCTTTGTTATTTCGATTTCTAGGTTCCAGTTTATTTTGCTATTTTTTATTCTGTTATTTTCTTTTAATTCTTGAAGGGTGTCTCATGTATTGCCCACTAAGCTTGAAATCAAAAAGAAAGAAGAAAAGATGTAGTGCATGAGAAATTGAGTTTAATTTTAAGAGTAGTCTCATTCATCCAAATGTGGTGGTATTTTCTGTGACTCTGAATGCATGACATGAACAGTGCATATTTAAATTTGAATCAAAGAATGTTGATGTACAAGGAACAGAAATTTAGAGAACTATTATGAATTCTCTACAATAAGTGAAAGTTTAATCCTTGAAGCAGAAGAAAAAGTAAAAGAAAAATAAAAGCAAGGTCCAAGGCTCTGAGCATCAACGACTAGGGAGGTCAGACATGATTAAAAGCTCAAAGAGTTGTTTCCCTGGTCATATGCTTGTGGTGTGATTGTGTCAAGTAATCCTTGAGACAGAACACTAAGAGTCGAGATCAAATGCATTTAACAGAGTATGCCAAAGGCTTTGAGCACCACTGTCTGGGAGTAACTGAAAAGAAAATCAGAACTTAAAGAGAGTTCCCCACTTAAGTGCTTGTGGTGTTTTTGTGTCAGTGAAGCTTGAGACAAAACATTTAAAGTCACGGCTAGGCTCAAGGTGCAAAGCACCAAAGAAAAGAGAATCAAAGGAAATTTGCTGTGTTCAAGGATTAAATTGAAGTACAAAAGATCAGAGAATTCATAATATTATCCAGATTCTAATTCCGAATGATAAAGACATCCTTCTAATTCAAAGGAGAATGGGATGCCAGAACTATTCAGGATTGCAGTTGTAAACCCCACTATAAGAAGATACATGAGCTTAATCGAACTCTTATTCTCATGCAAATTCACATCCTAAGCCTATATTAGTTTGGTTGCTTGAGGACAAATAACAATTCAAGTTTGGTGTTGTGATGCGTGAGCATCTTTCCTAGTGAATTTGTATTTAATTTGTTGAGTTTAATCAAGAATTAATTATCTTTTAGCCACTATGGATATTACTTTGAGTCGTGTGCAATTATGTTTATTTTAGGTAGCATTTGGCTAGATTTGATGGAGTCTCCGCAGAAAAAGAGAAGAAGGCGAATGATGTCGTCAACCCTGACCTCTCTGCACTCAAACCTGAATAACTCAAGCTACAGAGGTTCAATGGACGTGATTCTAGTGGCGTTGAAAAGCTAACTTCCAGTGCTTTCCAACGATATATAATAGTTCACACTTCTCTCCCACCAATTTGGCCAAGGATGCGCCTAACTTGAGATTTCTCAAGTTAGGTGCAAGACAACAACAACAACACGCAACCATAGGCATGACTCCTCAAGTAAGGCGCACGAATTCTCCAAGTAAGGCGCCGAATCATTCAAGTGAACTCAAAACCATGCGGCCAAGCTCAAATAAGGCGCAAGGTATCCTTGAGTTAGGCGCAACGCATGAGCTTGGATAGCCATTCCTCACTGCACCCTTCAAGTAAGGCGCAATGTCAAGCCAAGTTAGGCGTGCCTTCCTACGAAGCAAGTGATCCCCCATTCATCAATTGAAGACGCGCAAATTATTTAATTAATTCTGATTTAAACTTTATTTTTATTTTAAAATAGGAAAAGATATTATTTTAGTTTTAGAAAATAGATTTTAAATTAATTAGGATTAGATATAAAAGAGAAAAGAAACTTCTCTTCGGGGATTATTCCACCTCATTCCAAATTTACAGTTTAAGAGAATCCTAGTTTCCACTCTGAACCATGAGCAACTAAACATCCACTGTTAAGGTTAGGAGCTCTGTCTATTGTATGGATTGATTCTATTGTTTTTCTATTTTAATTCATGTATTGATTCATATAATTCAAGAATTGTTTTCGTTCTTTATTTTATGAAATTGAGTGGAACGGAAGTATGACCCTCTTTCTAATTGAGTTCTTGTATAACTTGGAAAAGCTCTTTACTTAAACAAAAGCTTGAAAACATATTCTCCTAAATTTCTAATTATCGGGATTTAACGGGATACGTGACATATAATCCTCTTATATTTGGGTAATTAGGATTTCTGTGGCATATAACTAGAATTGAACTTCACCCTCTAATTGAAATTAATTGACTAAGGAATTGGCAGTTGATGAAAGTTAGAGGAGACTAAAAAGGTCTAAGGAATTAGGGTTTAGTCACATATGGTTTACCATAAATTAAATCTTGCATGATTAAAATAGTTAGTAAGAAAAGTCAATCAGGAAAATAGATAAATCTGAAGCCTTAACTGTTTCTCCATATATTATTCTCAACTTATTTACTGCATGCCTTCTGATATTCTAAATTTACTGTTTAATGCTTTTGAACTCTCAAACACCATTTTTTGTTTGTCTGACTAAGCCAATTACTCAATCATTATTGCTTGATCCATCAATCCTCGTAGGATCGACCCTCACTCACCTGAGATATTACTTGGTACGACCCGGTGCACTTACCGATTAGTTTGTGGTTATAAATTCCACACCACTAGCTTTTGGATCTGTTTTTCTCCCTCTCTTTCTCTGAATCTGCCTCTCTTTCATGCAATTACTTTCTTCTACCTCCATATCTATTTTCACTATGTCTGTTGCATTTGGATTTTTGTTTTTTTTTTTATTGTTTATTTATTTTTTTATTCATTTAAATTTTAATTAATATTTGTTAGATTTGACGATGATATTTTGTCTAATTACATTTGTTAATTAGTTTAAGAGTTATAAATGGTGGTAGGAAAGTGGTGCTAGTAATGACAGAGAATGTGATAATGATAGTAGTGGTTTCACAATACTAAAGACAATATTGACATTTACATTTTATTGTTTTGTTTGTGTATGTAGTTATTAAATAAATCGAAAAAATTATATTTCATTATATTTATGTCTTCTATATCTATATTTTTTGTATCTCTATCTCAATTCATATATCAACCAAACATAGTCTTATATCTTTTTTTTCATTTAATATTTATGTCTCATCAAACCAAGTAATAAACTTGTGCTCTCATGATAGACATAAACTATAACCAAATGTTGCCTTACTATTGAAACATCTGATATTGCATTGGAAGATCATCATGCCTCCAAAGGCTATGACCATCACATTACATACTCAAATATATGTAGCTCTGGTCATCGTTTTCGCTACTAGACCACACTATGATTGACCATCACCACACAAATAAACTATCGAAACGACGACAATTTTCCTTCTTTATCACTTCATCCGTTAAACTAGTTTTCAATGGTTTTTGTTTTCTATTTGCTTTTATTTTTTTTAATTTGTTTTGCATGTGCTCTTTTCTTTTTCTTAGTAATTTTTTTTTGTTTTATAAGTTTTTATATGGAAGTGAAAGAAATAATAAGATAATGGAACAAGAAAAATGCAGATTAGTAAAATTAAGTCAAATCAATTTTTAACAATTGTATATTTCAAATATAATAATTAATTTATAAATAATTTTACATAATTTTTCTTTGTCTTTTCAAACACATCCAAAAGACAGTTTTTTCAAAGTTTGGTGTGGCTTTTTCCTATAAAAACAGCTTAGTTCAATTAAGCTGTACATATGTGTCCAAGCACCACGCTATAACAAATAGGGAAATAAAATAATCAAAGATAGATACTAAATTACTAATAGAATCCCAACTTTGCCAAATTTCTCATTGTCAAATCATAGGATGAGGCTGATTGAACCCAAGGGGCTCTAGAATGACATTTTCATTTGTAAATTTTTGTTCTTCAAATTTAAATATTTTAATTAATGTAATAATACAAGATTGATATATTAGCCAATTTCTAAGAAAAAGTAAATGATAGTAAAGTTGATAGTATTCTGTACAAATAATTTGTTGGTTTTTGTCCCTAACGTTTTGGATAAATTATATTTGTGTCCCTAACGTTTAAATCGTCTTATTTTTATCCTTAACGTTTGTAAAAGTGATTTAATGTTATCATGTACATCATGAACGCTTTAGTTTGAGTTTTAAAAATCTCTTCTTAAAGTTAGAATACAAATGTCTGGGATAGAATCGATGATCTACTCCGAAAAATAGCTCATCAAATATTGAAACTAATTTCTACAATATTTACATAATTCACTTTTCTAGGGACATAATTGAATCTAAACACAAATAGTGGGTATAATATTAAAATCGAACACATCCAAGTGAGACCTAATTGAAAATGAATACATCCAAGTGAGAATAATTGAAAAATATAATCTGATTTGTTAGTATAATTGATAGTAGGATAACATTGAATCACTTTTATAAACGTTATGAATACAAATAGGACAATTTAAACGTCAAAGACACAAATAGAATTTACCCCAAACATTGAGGACAAAATCGGATACTTTACTCTAAAAAAAAGTCATATATATTTACACATTAATCTCAATCTTATTTCGTTAATTTGTTCTGATAGTCAAAATGCTTAGTGTTGACCATGTCTTTAGAGTTTAGACCATTACTATAAATCTATAATATACTGTCAGCAATACCCTAGAAAACAACTATAGAATGTCACCTCTTGTTTTTTCTCTTATTTATTTTTTTTTAGCATTAGTTCAATTTTTAAATGGGTAATTTGTTTTAGAAAATTTCTTTGATGAAGAATAGAAGTGATTAAGTGAAGAATGAAGTTTTCTTTATTACATTTAGAAAAAAAATATGTGCATTACATATGATAATTTTTTATTAATTTATTGGTGCATTGCATAAGAGTACTCTCTTTGTTTAGCCAGCCAACGATTCGATAGTCCTCTCTACTCTCTAGCGAAAAAATACCAGCGACTCTTCTCAAAATATTTATAAATTGTATCTATACAATTTTTTTAGAAATTATATTTTTTCCTTTCTTTTGTTTTCTTAACATTTATCCTATGCGTCTTCAAACCTTTGCTCCCATTAATCCATTTCCCAAATCTTCTGCTTCAATATGTTTTGTTAGTAGCAGAAATTTTGGTACCAAAAATTATATCAATATATTTTTTAGTGAAATTTAATTATTTCATGCCAAAATGTTTCTCAATATTTATCGAATATTTTAATAAGTTAAGTTTTAGCATATTGATAATATAAAATATTTTATATATCAGTAATATACTAATATTAGAAAAATAAAAAAAAGATCTAAACTTATTATTTTATTTAATATTTATTTTACTCTAATAATAATTAATAAATATTAAATAAAAAAAATTAATTATTTTTGGTTAAAATTTTTTTGTTGCCAAATATTTTTGTTTATATAATCGTCTAATTATATTTTTTGGATAATTATTCACAATATTAATATAAAAAATAAAATAATTTTTATTAATATAATATTATATAATTAGATATACGTGTAAAGTTATTTTATTTCAAAATTAATTCTACTTTAATTTAAAGAATACATGAAAAAGTTTACTATTTATTAATATTTAAATAATAATGCAAAATTTGGAAGAATGTTAGTGCTAATATTAGAGATATATGTTATATGATAAAAACTCAAATACAATTATTTTTGTAAAAAGTTATTAATTAAAAATTATTAAATAATTTAATATAACTAAATTATTATTTAATATCTCTCAACTGTCAAATTTAAAAGAAGACACTTACATATACGTCTTCTCCTTGTTTTATATAGGAAGTGCAGTAGTGCAGGCCGCATTGTATACGATCCACAAGGGATGCAAGTATACAAATACAAGTAGAACAAGTTAGGTATGTATTTAAGTCTTACCTTTTACATAACTTTTCAACTGCAAAATGTATGCGTGCGTGTTAGAAAGAAAGCCCGATTGAAATCGAATTAAATTTGAAAACAAATAAAAACTAGAGTATTAGTACTTATAAGTTTTGCAAGAATTTTACGACGAATTTATAGGTCATTAAGAAAAACAATTATTAAGTTTTTGAAAAAAAAAAAGTGTAGACTTATAGTTGTGAGTTGTGACAGAATGAGATAAAAGGCTAGGAATATGAATTGTATTTAGCGCTGCAATTTTTCAAAGATTTGGTGTTTCAATTTATAGGATAAAAGACTGAGCACGATGAACTGTGTCCAATATTACAAATTTTCAAGAATATATATATATGTCTATCATTACTTGTTTGATATTCTTTTAAAAAACTTGCATGATATTTTACTTTTTCATAAAGACCTATAAAATATAAATTCAATACGAAATTTTATGCGACTGACGTATCCTAATACTCTCTAAAAAAAATTGCTTTATATATTTTTATTTTGTGAAATGGAGGTTCGAGAAGCTAGCAGTGGTAGTGGACTAGTCATCCAATAAAGTCCAAGTAACGACCAGTGAGAGACACAGACATCGGCCAATAATTAATTGGTCATAGTCTTAAAGTTAGTTGTTCTACCTAGCACACAATGATATGGATAGACTCCACTATCCAACTATTATTAATGTTGGAATCTTTTAGTTTTGCATACATTTTATGCATTTTCTTTTAGTTTCTAATTAATTTATTTGTTAAAAGCATTTAAAAGAAACAAATAAAATAAAATAAAAGGAGAGAATCTTTAAAATTTGATATAATTTAACGAAAAACAAAAAATAACTATCAAATTAATTATTATATATTTATATATAAATATATATATTGTTTAATTTATTTTTAATATATATATATATATATATATATTATATTTTAATGTGTATTTTATATAAATAACTAATTTGATAATTAATTTTTTGTTTACATATAATATAATTAAAAAAATAAAAAAAAACTTAAAAAAATTAATTGATTATTGGTTAAAAATATATTAATGAATTCAATTTTAACATGCTGTGAATTTAAAATAATTTTATACATATATTTAATTATTTTAAATTACATTAACAAAATTAATTACTTTTATATTAAACACCTGAATAATTATTTAAAAATAGATATAATTAAATGATGATATAAAATATTTTATGCTTATTATTTTTTCTATGCGATGTGTATAACAAAAGGATGAGACAATGTTATGGAATTAAAGAAATTGGTGTCTGTGATCTCTTATTTAGTTGTACAATGTCCAAAAAATTGAGTCTACTAATTTAAGTTGTTTAATTTTTAAAAAAAAATCACAAATTAAATCATCCGATTTAAGGTTTTGAAAAATTAAAAAAAAATTTATATTAAAATTTTGTTAACTTGTGCCTTAAAAGACAGAAGTTAAGTATATCACACAAAAAAATATTTTATAAAAATTAATTTTTTTATATTTTTAATACAGTAAATATATCAAAAATATTAAAAAATATATTATTATATTTTTAAAATGTGTTTTCAAAACACAAATTAATTAAATTCTAAATATTAAAATTAAACTTTCTAATTTTTTTAAAAATTAAAAAATTTAAAAATTAAAATCAAACCCTCTAATTTATAATTTTTTTTCTCTTCAAATAAATCAGATCATCCGATTTGATTAACATCAATTTAAAAAATAAATAACTCCATAAAAAAACAACAATGTATTACACATATTTAATCCATATAAAAAAAGTTAGCCATCTAAATGAGCTGTCTCTCTGTTAGTTTAGTATTCACTAATCACTAATCAGTATTCTGCTTCTCCTTCAATGTTCATTCAAAACACTCTTTTCTCACCTAGTAGGCTAGTACGTACCTCACTTCCACACATTTACTTCCTTTATTTCTTTCTTTAATTATTTATTTTACTTCTTTATCTTCCACTCACAAAAAATGACAAGAAATAAAAAGAAAAAAGAGACAATGTTTCATATTTTGTCTTCTACTCACCGCAACTCTATTGATGACCTAATGAGTAATGACTAAAGACTCTTTCTACATAGTTCCAATTCTGGGTTCGTTTTCTCTTTCTTGTTCTTCTTTAACCGTATCTGTTAGTATTAAGTTTTCTCACTCATGCTTTTGGCAGATATGTCATATGTTTTTTATTTTTTATTCCTTTCTTTGCTCTGATTTTTTCTTTTGCAATAAACACTTATTTTTTTAGTATTTATTTTTGCTCTGTTCATATTGACAGTTATTTTTGAAACGGAGGAAGAAATTATATATATAAATGAGGCATACATGTAAGACATCTCTATTATGAAGAGCTTTTTTTTTTTTCTTTGGAGGTTCATGACTTTGGCATTTTGGTTCATATCTTTATGTGGCGTTTGTCTTTATTGTTTTAATTTAATTGTTTCATCTTAATGGTTTGATATTCTGCATTGCAGAGTTGAAGGTTGTTCGTTATGCTGATTGATTATCATGCACATGGTGCAAGTGGATGATATAAGTAGAAATGGGTTTCATAGTGTTGTTTTTGCTATTGGCTACACTATGTTCTTCAGAGCTTGAAAATAATTCACAAGGTACAATCTTGTATTCATCTTACAAAAAAAATATTGAGAAGCATGGGAACTATGTAACATTTAAGTCAAATTGTAATAATCTTGTTTCCTTTTGTTCTTGTTTCCATGGCCAATTTCGGATTTCAGCTTTAAAGTGGATAACAATTGAGGTTTCATAAGAAATTAGATTCAATATTAACTTTATTTCCCTCTGCCACTGGAATCAAAATCGGCTTTTAGGGTTAGGAGGAAGTTGGTTGAGCTAGTGTGATAGAGGATAGGGAGAATTTCAGAGTGAGAAGTTGAGTCACATTTGACATAAAAACCCCAAAGACTAATATTGCTATTTTCTATTGTACTAATCTAATTCTACTAATTGTGCTATTTGGCTCATTATACATGTTAGAGCTATAATTTTTTCTATGCACCTTCTTTTTTCACTTAGTCATATCTTCTGGTAGTATGAGTGCTTGTTTCGTTTGAACTGCTGACAATCTTTATGTGACGTTTGTCTTGTATGAATGATCATTATGCCAATTGTAGAATAACCATTTTCGTTGATTATAAAACTCTGGAATTCTGGTCATTTACTTATTGAGAAAGAAGATGTTTCAGAAATTTGAAAAGAACCCGCTAATGTTGTATATGGGATATACATAGAAAATGTTATGAATCTTAGACATAATTGCCTTTTTGTTTTTGTGAAAGTTGCAAGTACTGATGACTTCTAGATTTAGTTGCAATAGCTGTATGAATTATGATGATCCTGTTATTTCAGAGGAAGCCCTATATGCATTGAAGTTATCATTGAATGCTTCAAAAAATCAGCTTACTAACTGGAATAGAGACCAAGTTAGCCCGTGCACTTGGTCTAATGTTTACTGTGACCCAAGTGGCAATATTTATCAAGTGTAAGATATTCTTAACGCAAATCTCTCTTGATTATTTTCTTTTAAATATTTGATGTGCAGAATAGGTCGATGGACGTCTTTGTTACTGTAAGTATTATCCATGCCGCATTTTTATATATTGAATATTTATGTGCTGGATAATTATATAAATTAGTTTGTTGCAGTTCACTAGCATTTATGGGATTTACAGGATACTTGACACCAAGAATAGGAGCATTAAAAGGTCTTCAAACTCTGTAAGTCTTTATAAATGAAATATTCACACATGGGTAAAATTTTATAGAAACTTTGCAACTGAATTTTACTTCCCTTCACTTGCCCACATTTTATTTGCTAGTCGTATCTTTCTTGGTCTTTTGCACGAGTATTATAATCTGAACTGTGAAAGCATGTAAATTCTCGGTGCACGTTTTATCACAGGATTAAATTTTAGACAATGAATATAGAAATATGTGTCACATGTGTAGTCCTTTGCTTGCTTTCTCCCTGCTCTCTATGTGTTTGTATGGGACTGTGGATGTGTAGAGATTTGGATAGTCATTTGATATTTTTCCAGAAATGTATTTTCTTTTAATGTGAGCCATGCATGTGCATCTTTGTATTGTAATCTGGTTATGTTTTGAAAAGTCATTTGTTGCTTTTTCAAACTGTATTTAGTATTTAGTATTTACTCCTACTATGAACCTCACAATTAAGATTTAAAATGTAACAAATGGCTTATGTCTGTATTCTATGCATATAGTGTTCTAAATGGGAATGGCATCACTGGAGGTATACCAAAAGAATTAGGAAACCTTACAAGATTAGTCAGATTGGATCTGCAAAACAACAGATTAACCGGTGAAATACCCTCTTCCCTTGGTAACCTTAAAAAGCTTCAGTTCTTGTAAGTATGGAAATCTGTTTCCAAGTTCTACAGATATATAGTGATTAATAGCATTTGTTTTCCATTGTTAACTTTTTTTGAATGCATCTATTTTTTGTCTTGCAATCAGAACATTGAGTCAAAACAACCTCAACGGATCTATTCCTGAATCATTAGCCAATCTTCCAAGCCTGATCAATGTGTATGTAATATTTTCTTAGATGCAGGCATAAAACTTTCACTATCACTTTATGATCTGATTGATTTTTTGAATTTCTGTTTTGCAGTCTTCTAGATTCAAATGATCTCAGTGGTCAGATTCCAGAAGGCTTATTCAATGTTTCTAAATACAAGTATGTATGGTAATCAACAGTTACTTGAGACATTTAAACCCTAGTTTAAAGCTACCTTATCTTTCCCTGACTCAAAGATCATAGGTAGTCACAATGTCCAAAAGAATCCGACACAAGATGCCATATGAAATAGGCATACTGCATGAGCAGGGAAATTTGATGACATTTTAGTTAGTTTAAGAAAGATACTCTGTATTATAGCAATCAAGAAATTAAACTTGTAAAAATGCACCTCTGTCGTTGTCCTTGAATTATTTGTGTCTGTCAGGGTGCTCCTGCTGTGAGAAGTGAGAGTGTTGTGTTGGAATGGCCACTCTCGTATATTCAAATTTCGATCCATGCACTGTTTTTGCTTGTTAATAGCGGAATTAATTTAACTTTTTAATACGTTCCACTTTGTTTCTGTGTTCCATGTTGCAGTTTCACTGGAAATAAGTTGAACTGTGGCATGAATTATCGTAAACTTTGTGCATATGATATTGCAGACCAAGGTTACTTGTTTGAAATATTTGCTGATCCTTTTCTATTTTTGAAGGCTATTTACCTCACCCACCCCTGCTACACACAGCATTCTGAAATTAGTTTTCCTTTGTTCAGCAGGTTCATCGCATAAACCGAAAACTGGCATCATTGTTGGAATAGTTTTAGGTTTGGTTGTTATTATTTGTCTTGGTGGTCTACTGTTCTTCTGGCGCAAGAGCTACAAGCGTGATGTTTACGTAGATGTTGCAGGTTCGTGTTCTGTTTATACTCTTTGCAATTTTTTTTTGTTAAGCTTTTCCTACATTTTGGTCGACTAGGGCAAGATTCAGTTAAATCTCGATAATCTACTGATTATACCTTCTAGTACTGCTTTCATTGTGAAACCATGTTGAAATAATGCTATATAATATATATTATGTTAATTTTCATACAAGGATGTTTTCAACATAGAAAAGAAGAACAAAGAGGAAAAGTTATCTTTTAAGAGATGAAAAATTTAAATAGAAAGAAAAAGAGAATTCAGGAAACTGGAAGCTTTTAATGTAGAGTGTAATGACAATATGAAATTAATTAATGTAAATTACCTATCTCCCTTGCTTGTTCAGGTGAAGTTGATGGGCGAATTGCATTTGGTCAGCTGAAAAGATTTGCTTGGAGAGAACTGCAAATAGCTACAGACAACTTTAGTGAGAGAAATGTTTTAGGACAGGGAGGCTTTGGGAAGGTTTATAAAGGTGTTCTACCCGATGGCACAAAAATTGCTGTTAAAAGGTTAACCGATTATGAAAGTCCCGGTGGAGATGCTGCTTTCCAGCGTGAAGTTGAGATGATAAGTGTAGCTGTCCATAGGAACTTGTTACGGCTGATTGGGTTCTGTACGACTCCAACGGAGCGCCTATTAGTCTATCCCTTCATGCAGAACCTAAGTGTTGCCTATCGTCTTCGAGGTATTTAACCATCAACTTATATGGCACATGAGCAGTCCTGCTAGTTATAAATCAAATTGGCTTTGCGAGAGTAATATTTTTATTTATTTTTATAACTGTGATCGCACAGGTTCTTCGTATAGTTGAAGAGTTGCCTCCATTTTGCATCCTTATTTTGTTTCATTCCTATAGCTATTTAACATTCCAGAGTATAATTATCATCATCATAACAGAGGCTTAGGGAAATAAAACACGAAAGAGAAAGATGAAGTTGATCTATATAATCAATAGAACTGTCATAATGTAGGCTTACCCAATTTCAAATGTCCACTAGTTAGCATAAAAAATTCTGTATCCTGCTCCGCCAAATTTAAATTTATATTGATAACATAGAACTGTATATTGTTGTTTATGCTGGCTCTAAAACTTGGGTCATTTTTTTATGAAGAACTTAAACCTGGGGAGGCTGTTTTGGATTGGCCTACGAGAAAAAAAGTGGCTCTGGGAACAGCCCGAGGCCTAGAATATCTTCATGAGCAATGCAATCCTAAGATTATCCATCGGGATGTGAAGGCAGCTAATGTATTACTGGATGGAGACTTCGAGGCAGTTGTAGGAGACTTCGGTTTAGCAAAGTTAGTTGACGTTCGAAGGACTAATGTGACAACTCAAGTTCGTGGGACCATGGGCCACATAGCTCCTGAATACTTGTCCACTGGAAAATCTTCAGAAAAGACTGATGTCTTCGGATATGGAATAATGCTTCTAGAGCTTGTTACAGGTCAACGCGCAATTGACTTTTCACGTTTGGAAGAGGAAGACGATGTGCTGTTGCTTGACCATGTAAGACAACCTCCTTTTATCCTAACCTTTTTGTCTGCTCCCCATGTGTGTCTGGTTGTTTTTTAAATGTAGGAACATGCTCTAAACTTGCTTCGATGCCTTGATGACTTCCGGTTTGGCATTTTATTTTATCAATACACATTGTGAGTATGATTGTATATGGTAAATTACAGTGATCTCCAAGTTAAGTGATATTAGACTCAGCACCCGTTTATCTATCATATTTACACCTACCACTCTCAATCTTATGCTTGTAGTGGAGATCAGTTTCATATTACAAAAATTAGGAATAAAAGGGTATTAAGTATGGTATTTTTAAACCTCGGGGAAGTTGGTGTTTGCTTTTGTCCATAACTTATTGTTTAAAGTGTACGTTTTGCTTTTAAACGCCCTTACCTTGATCGACTAATGCTAGGGAACCAATTTTTTTCAGCCAACATTAGCCAATTTTTTTAAGATTATTTTGTTTATCTTAAATTCTAAACCCTATATCAAATCCTATTATAAATCCTAAATGTTAATCCTCCAAAAAATGAAAATTTTTATAATTAAAAAAAGAAAAGTTGGCTAATATTACTAACTCAAAGTTGGTTCCTTATACTCTCACCTTGATCATATTGATAATTGATAATGAATGGTGAATGGTGAACTAATAATAAGAGACGTGGAGCTTGTGCAATTCAGTTTGTGCTTTTTGGTTACTGTTTTTGCCATATTTGTGATGTTGAAGGTTAAGAAACTTGAACGGGAGAAAAGACTAGATGCTATTGTTGATCGCAATCTGAAACAAAATTACAAAATAGAAGAAGTTGAAATGATTGTTCAAGTTGCATTACTCTGCACACAAGCATCACCAGAGGACCGACCAGCAATGTCGGAGGTCGTGAGAATGTTGGACGGAGAAGGACTGGCCGAAAGGTGGGAGGAATGGCAACACGTAGAGGTCAACCGGAGGCAGGATTACGAGAGACTGCAAAGAAGATTGGGGTGGGGAGAAGATTCAATAAATAACCAAGATGCCATTGAGTTGTCTGGTGGAAGATGATACGATCAATGAGGTCATCAGTGTCTTTGTAGAACAAAAAATTTCTGTTATTAGAGTATCCAAATTACAATCACACGTCATAAAATGTTGACAGCTGTGGTTGAAAAACATGAGCCAAACCCAAAAAATTTGGGGGCCAAACAATGTAGTCTGTTTTAGTGAATTACAGAAATTCTTCCATGTAATTCCTTAAAGTAGTACATGTGCATAGAGCAAACCCTTGTGAGAATGCATGAGACTTTTCAACCAAAGCTATGAACATGACATTTTGGATCTTTCTTTTCCTTTTCTAAGCCGTGATTACAGGTTTTGCAGTCTGTTTAAATAATGCATGGATGTGTGAAACTGAGCAGGTACTCCTCAATAGCTCTAAAACCCAGTTTTAGGAAACCGAGAAATCGAGGCTCCGTTTGTTTCTGAATTTTCAGTTACAAGAATTCTATGTTGTCCTATGGTAATCATTAAGGCACAAGATAAAGTTTTAACGTAGATAATCAAAGTGTACATCATAACCTTTAAATTTCTCTTCATAAGGCTAGAAGCAACCGTTAAGATAACCCTTAAATTTCTCTTCATAAGGTTAGAAACAACCGTTAAGACAGTGGCGGAGCTTAGTTCAGACAAGGGGGCCATGACCCCCTAAATTTTTTATAAAAAATTTAGTAGTATTTTTTCAAAAGATAAAAAATAGTTTAATTGACTTAAATACTTTATTATGACTTAAAGTATCTAATAAATTCAATAAATAATACTCTCTCTATCTTTAGATTCAAATATAAAAAATTAGATATTTTTATTTATTTAATTTAATATTATTTTATATTTTACTATTTATTTAATTTAATTTTTTATATGATAAAAAATAATAGAATATTCAATAAGTATTAATATTATTGTATTTGTATAAATTGATAAAAAAATTCAATAAATATTATAAATTTTAATATTTGTTCTTCTAACTTTTTCTTTATATATTTTACAAAATATATATTTAAATTTTTATATAAAATAATAATGAAAAATCAAAGAATTGATACATTTTTTAAAAGGAAGGCTAATATTTAAGAAGGAGAACATATAATTTTTACAATATCAACACATGTAAATAGTTCTTCTACTTTAATGAATCACGAAGAAAGTGAGATATAACCTTCAAAAGTTCAAAAAGTTATATCTGATGACTTTAACCTTAACTTTTTAGAACGAGATCTTGAAAAACGGTTTTAAATTTGGCAATATCACCCAAACCAGAGAGATGAGATTAAACGAGCTTATCTTAAATGGGTCCATATCAAAAATATTTTGACAATTATTTTCTATCTGGCCCCCCAAAATTTTGTTTCAAGTTCCGCCACTGCGTTAAGATAAGCTGAATTTATGAATTTGTAATGCAAGCATGATTTTATAGTTAAGCTCATATTAAATATGTCGAGTGGAGTTTGTGTAAGTTCAACTTATTGGTTTGTGTTAATTCGATTATATAAATACTAGTGTTTTTGCCCATAATAATATTACGAAAATATAAATCTTTTGAAATTATGTTGATTTTGTTCTGGCATTATATATTAAAAAAAATATTTTTTTATTAATACTTAATTTTAACATTTATTTTTAAAATTTAAAAGAATTTAATGTGTATGTTTTTACATTTGATTTAGTGTTAAATCTGTTGTACAAATAAAAATAATTAATTTTTATGCTTGTTATTTAAAAATAATATTTTTTTATATATTTAAAGTATATTATTTTATTAATTTTATTTTTTGTAGAATAAAAAGATAGAGAAAGATAAGGACGAGGAAGGAAAGAGAGAGTTTGTCAATTTTGGAAAAAAATATTTTATTTTAATTGTAATGAAAGAATATCTCGTGGCACATTTTGATTTGTCAAATTAGCAATATAAAATATAAAATATATATTATAAGTTATATATAGAGTGGGAAGGATAGAGAGAAATAGATAAATAGACAAAGAGAAAAAGGTAGATAAGAAAATGGAGGAAAGAAATTTATTAATTTTAAAGAAAAATATTTCATCTTAATTTTAATGAGTTTCATGTGACACATTTTAGTTGTTAAATTAGTAATATAATATAGTTATATTTCAATTTTAGTTTCAACTTTAATTTAATTTTAATTACAATTAGAGAATGTCATGTTGTATATTTTAATTATCTAATTTAGAATTAGTCATTGATAATTATATATAGGAGAGATAGAGTAGGGACTGAATTAGAGATAGAAAGAGAGAGGAGGAGATAACTCTTTAATTTTAGAGAAAAAGTTTTAATTTCAATTGCAATGAGAGAGTAATATATGATATATTTATAAAATTAGTAATATATATAATTTTAGTTGTTAAATTAATAATATAATATAGTTATATTTTAATTTTAATATTTTAATTTTAATTTTAACTTTAATTTAATTTTAATTACAATTAGAGAATGTCATGTTGTATATTTTGATTGTTAAATTTAATAGTCAATGATAATGATATATAAGAGAGATAGAGTGGTGAAAGAAAGAGAGATAGAAAAAAAGAGAAAAAGGATGATAGAACTCTTTAATTTGGAGGAAAAAATTTGATTTCAATTGTAATAAAAAAATAACATATAACATATTTTAATTATAAAATTAGTAATATATAACAGATTATAATTATTTATATTAATACATATATTATGCGTTTTATACGTTTAATTTATGATAGCAATAATTATACACACAAACTCATAATTTTTATATATAGTAGAGGACTGAAAAAATGGAAGTTTTTTATTATGTTATAATTTATTTATATAGAATTATATATTATATTTATGTTATTTGAGTAAATATGTGAGCTTTTTGATAAGTCAAAATTTGAAATTTATAAATAAATTCAATTATTAATGAGTCGAATATTAATTTGAGCTTAATTTTCGTGAGTAGAATTTAAGTTTGGTTTGACTTATATCACTTCCAACCCTAATTTCACACAAACTTAGGTAGTGTTCATACCCTATCCCAACGATTAAGGCCCAGGATCCAAGTAAAAAGGCCCAATCCAAAGGGTTGACCTCACCTTTCACCAGATCAGCCACTACGAAGTCGGTACTCGTCACGACTTGCTCTAAAGAAGTCGGGAACGAGGGTTAGCTGGCAGATAATCACTCATTTGAATGAGTAACTGCCCCTAGAATCTCTCTAACCACTTCCACGAGCCATATCTTAACTTCCCTAAGATAAAGGGATGGTTAACACCCTAGAAAAGTGGCACTACTCCAACGGTGGTTATTGGTTCACCACTATAAAATACACTGACACCCCTCAGGTATCTCTAAGTTCCAATATTCTCTAGACCTGCCAACACTCTTGCTGACTTAGGCATCGGAGTGTCCTTGCAGGTACCACCCCCCATTCATTCATACTCACAAGTCGGACGGAGGCCCCCAAGGCGCAGACCCTCTCAAAGGCTTCCTCCCTCAGACGATTGGGCCAACCAACGCCATCCAGCCCATTAATCTCCGGTTACCTGCCGTAACATTGGCGCCGTTGCCGGGGACTCAAGAGATCAACCAGTGATGGCGGACAGATCCCCTGAGGAGGGTCATGTGGAAACAGATTTTGAATAAGAGAATCTGGATACCGGAAATAATGACGCGGACCTAACCCTCCATCAGGAAACCAACGATCAACACAAAGAAGGAACCTCCGGAGTCAAAACCCCGAAGGTGAATTCCTCAGAAGGCCGTGAGTCAGAGAAGGACGGACAGTCCCACGCAACTGAGCTTATGAGATTAGTCCATGTCCACCAAAGTCGTTTGGAACAACTAGAACAGGAACGGGAGCGACAAAGGGAGATAGAAAAGCACCTAAGAGAGGAGATGGATCGACGAAAAGAATTAGAGGAAAAACTCTTAAAGTTAGAATCCTCCCTCAAAGGTCGGAACTCCCGTGACAGTAGAGAAGAGTCGCCCCTAGGGGGGAAGATCCTTTTAGTGAGGACATAATGAGGGCAAAAGTTCCGAGAAACTTTAGAAGCCCCGATATGGACCTCTACGACGGAACCACTGATCCAAAGCATCATTTGAGCAATTTTAAAAGTTGGATGTATCTGGCTGACGCTTCTGATGCTACGCGATGCAAAGCTTTTCTGACAACCTTGTCGAAAGCGGCGATGAAGTGGTTCGACAGCCTCCCCCCGAGGTCGGTTACCAGTTTTGAAGACCTCTCAAGGAAGTTCTTGATGAAGTTCTCTATCCAGAAAGACAAAGTAAAACATGCACCAAGCCTCCTGGGAATAAAACAGGAGGTCAGAGAATCCTTACGAGCCTATATGGAAAGGTTCAACAAAGCATGTTTAGAGATTCAAGACCTGCCCACCGAGGCAGTCATAATGGGGTTAGTCAATGGGCTCAGAGAAGGTCCCTTCTCACAGTCCATATCCAAAAGACACCCCATCTCTCTAAGTGATGTACAGGAAAGAGCTGAAAAGTACATCAACATGGAGAAAAATGCTAAGTTGAGAGACCTGAGCTGGCGACCTGGGCACCCTCCCTCAACAAAAGAGAGGGAGAGGGAAACCAAGAAGAAGGAAGAACTCGGTCTAGATAGACCAAGAAAATATCACTCTTATACTCCTCTGAAAGTTTCTATAGTGGATGTATACAGAGAGATTTGTAACACCGAAAGGCTGCCACCCCCCAGACCCATTAAAAATAAAAAAGGGGGGAGCCGCAGCAACTACTGTGAGTACCATAAAATATATGGTCACTCCATAAATGACTGTTACGACCTCAAAAATGTGATAGAAAAGCTGGCTAGAGAAGGTCGGCTTGACAGATATCTCATAGAAAGGTCGGACAGCCATGGGAAGAGAAAGCGAGATGATGTGGATAGAAGAGACCCACCACCACAGACCCCGGAGAGACATATCCATATGATCTCAGGAGGGTTCGCGGGAGGGGGACTCACCAAATCCTCTCACAAAAGGCATCTCAAGAGAGTCTACCAAGTCGGTGGAGAGTCATCCGACCTCCCCACCATTTCATTCACAAAAGAAGATGGGCAAGGAATAATCCCTGGACACGATGATCCAGTGGTAATAACTATGATCCTAGCAAATGCTCCTCTCCACAGAACCCTAGTAGACCAAGGAAGCTCAGCGGACATTCTTTTCAAGCCCGCTTTCGACAAACTAGGGTTGGATGAAAAAGAGTTAAGAGCCTACCCCGACACCTTGTACGGATTAGGTGACACGCCCATAAAGCCACTGGGATTTTTGCCCCTCCACACCACTTTTTGAAAAGGGGAAAAATAAAAAACTCTAAGTATAGACTTCATAGTCATCGATGTAGGGTCAGCATATAATGCTTTAATCGGCAGAGCTACCCTTAATCGACTCGGAGCGGTGGTATCCACTCCTCACCTTTGTATGAAATTCCCGACCTCAGCGGGAATAGCAACGGTAAGGGGAGATCAGAAATTGGCAAGAAAATGCTACAATGAAAGCCTAAACTTGAGAGGAAAAGGCAGAGAAGTTCACACAGTAGAGCTCGGAGGCGCAAGGGCTAAAGAAGAGCTGCGTTCACAACCGGGAGGAAAAACCGAGGAGATACAGGTCGGCGAAGAGGAGGGAAAAAATACTCACATAGGGGCCGACCTAGAGAAAACCCTAAAACAAGGGTTGACTAAGCTCCTAAGATATAACTCCGATCTCTTCGCCTGGAAGGCCTCCGACATGCCTGGGATAGACCCCGAGCTCATGTCTCATAAGCTCTCGATTTACCCGGGGTCCAGACCTGTACAACAAAGAAGACGCAAGCTCGGCCCAGAACGAGCCCTAATAGTAGAAGAGCAAGTACAAGCGCTCCTAGAAGCCGGCTTCATCAGAGAAGTCAAGTACCCAACATGGCTAGCCAATGTAGTGCTAGTCAAAAAACAAAATGGTAAATGGAGAATGTGTGTCGACTATACCGACTTAAATAAGGCCTGTCCCAAGGACCCTTATCCACTGCCCAGTATTGACACCCTGGTAGACTCCAGCTCGGGGTATCAATACTTGTCATTCATGGACGCCTACTCGGGGTATAACCAAATCCCGATGTATGAGCCAGATCAGGAGAAAACATCATTCATCACGCCCAGAGCTAATTTTTGCTACGTGGTCATGCCGTTTGGATTGAAAAATGCAGGGGCCACATACCAGAGGCTGATGAATAAGGTGTTTGCCTCTCACCTTGGGAGCCTAATGGAAGTATACGTCGACGACATGCTGGTAAAGACCAAGAAAGAAGTCAACCTCTTGGCAGACCTCTCACAAGTCTTCGACACCATAAGGTTACACGGGATGAGACTAAATCCCGCAAAGTGTGCCTTCGCGGTAGAGGCAGGAAAATTCCTAGGGTTTATGCTAACACAAAGAGGGATTGAAGCTAATCCCGACAAGTGTAGAGCTATCCTGGAGATGAAAAGTCCGACTTGTTTAAGAGAGGTCCAGCAGCTGAATGGCCGACTTGCAGCCCTCTCCAGATTCTTGGCAGGATCAGCACTAAAATCCCTTCCACTGTTCTCCTTATTGAGAAAGGGATGTCAATTCGAATGGACTCCTGAATGCGAGGAGGCGTTCCAGGAGTTCAAAAGATTCTTGAGCCAACCTCCTATTCTGGCCCGATCTACAGCTGGGGAAGACCTCGTCCTATACTTATCTGTAGCAGACAAGGCCGTCTCGTCGGCCCTGATAAGAGAAGACGAGGTCGGACAGCACCCAGTATATTTCATCAGTAAAGTTCTACAAGGCCCTGAGCTAAGATACCACAAACTAGAGAAGTTTGCCTACTCCTTAGTGGTAGCCTCACGAAGGCTACGACCTTACTTTCAAGCTCACACAATAAGAGTCCGCACGAACTAACCCATGAAGCAAATCCTCCAAAAGACGGATGTTGCAGGGAGAATGGTTCAATGGGCAATAGAGCTCTCCGAGTTCGACTTGAAGTATGAAACTCGGACGGCGATTAAAGCCCAGTGCCTCACCGACTTCATCGCAGAATACGCAGGAGACCAAGAGGAAAAACCAACTGCATGGGAACTCTATGTAGATGGCTCCTCAAACAAAACAGGAAGCGGTGCAGGCATAATATTGGTGGATGAAAGAGGAACCCAGATAGAAGTTTCCATCAAATTTGAATTTCCAGCTTCAAATAATCAGGCAGAGTATGAAGCCTTGATTGCTGGATTGAAGCTGGCGGAAGAAGTCGGTGCTACAAAAGTGATGATATACAGCGACTCGCAAGTGGTGACCTCCCAGATAAGTGGAGAGTATCAGGCAAAGGACCCAAATATGAAAAGGTACTTGGAAAAAACTCTGGAACATCTTGGGTGCTTTGCAGAAATCGAGGTCAAACACATAACTCGGGATCTAAACAGCAGAGCAGACGCCCTATCCAAGTTGGCAAGTACCAAGCCAGGAGGGAATAACAGAAGCCTGATCCAGGAAACTCTCCAGAAACCCTCTGTAGTAAAAGAAAAAGACAAACAAGAGGTCCTCGAGGTAGTCGGATTAAACCTCGGTTGGATGAACCCCTTGGTCGAGTACATGAAATTCGACATCCTCCCCAAGGAGGAGAAAGAGGCTAAGAAGATCCGGAAGGAAGCACAACATTACACTTTGGTGAGAAATATCCTCTACAGAAGGGGGATATCAACACCATTATTAAAGTGTGTACCGACCTCAAGAACCACCGAAGTGTTGGAAGAAGTCCATAGTGGGATCTGCGGAAATCATCTCGGAGCAAGGTCACTAGCCAGGAAAGTGATCCGAGCTGGATTCTACTGGCCGACCTTGCAGAAAGATGCGACCAAATTTGTGAAAAAGTGTCAACCATGCCAGATGCATGCAAATTTCCATGTGGCTCCCCCGGAGGAGCTCATCAGCATCACTTCTCCATGGCCCTTTGCGAAATGGGGAATGGATTTATTAGGTCCTTTTCCCCAGGCGCCAGGACAAGTCAAATACCTGATAGTGGGAATAGATTACTTCACAAAATGGATAGAAGCAGAACCATTGGTCACCATCACCGCACAGAGAAGCCGGAGGTTCCTCTACAAAAATATCATCACAAGATATGGGATACCCTATTCCATTACTACAGATAATGGAACCCAGTTCACCGACTCTACCTTTAGAAGCCTAGTAGCCAGTATGAAAATCAAGCACCAGTTCACCTCGGTGGAACACCCGCAAGCCAATGGGCAAGCCGAGGCAGCCAACAAGGTCATACTGGCAGGGCTAAAGAAAAGGCTACAAGATGCAAAAGGAGTCTGGGCTGAAGAGCTCCCACAAGTGCTATAGGCCTACAGGACGGCCCCCCAATCCGCCACTGGAGAAACACCCTTCCGACTAGTTTATGGGGTAGAAGCCATGATCCCAATAGAAGTCAACGAGCAAAGCCCAAGAGTGATTCTCCATGACGAGATCGGAAATATACAGGGGCACAAAGAGGAGCTTGACTTGCTCCCCGAAGTCCGAGAAGAAGCCCAAATAAGAGAAGCAGCGTTGAAGCAAAGGATTGCCACAAGATACAACAAAAAAGTCATTCGAAGAGCATTCACCCTAAGTGACTTGGTCTTGATCAGAAACGACATTGGAGTCAACAAATCAGGGGAAGGAAAACTCGCTGCAAATTGGAAGGGACCATACAAAATCAATGAGGTCTTAGGAAAAGGCTATTATAAAGTGACCGACCTGGACGACACCGAGTTACCAAGGTCATGGCATGCTTGTAATATGAAAAGGTACTATAGCTAAAAGCGAACTCTACTCCCTGATGTACTCTTTTCCCAACTTCATGATTTTTTCCCAAAACCAAAGGGTTTTTCTGGAGAAGGGTTTTTAACGAGGCATCATAGTAGGGGCTAAGGGAAATAGACTGTCAAAAATCCTTAGCAGCAATAAAGTACCTCCCCAATTAATAAAGATCTTTTTTACAAATATCTCTTAAATTCCTTTGTTGTTTTCTCTTTCTACGAAACGCGCCGACTTAAGCTCTACAAAACGTGAAAATCCCATGAACCGACCTAGATGGTCGTCAGGATAAAACGACGAGGTACAAGTCGGTGTAAAGAGGTTATAAAAGGTGATCGTAAGAAACTCGGAAACATTCCGACTCATAAGTCGAAATGAAAAGACCGAGTAGAAATAGAAAACGAATCGCAAAAATAACCTAAGTCATGAAAACTCAATAAAACAAAATTGAGTACTAGGAATAACGAAAGAGATAGGAAAAAAAAACCCAAGAAAAATTAAAAGGCTGTCCTAAAGATCCTTGAAACTAAAAGGTTCAGAAAGACAGACAAGCCAAAGAAAAGGTTTTCCAGAAAAAATCAAGGGGAATTCGAAAAAATCGCAATCAGAAAAGCATGCACGCATAAGGTAACTTAAACCCTTATCCAAAAAGGGTATTTATTTTTTAACTTAAACCCTTATTAAAAAATGGTATTTTAAATGTTTTGTTTACGGCCTTATAAGGCCAAAAGCAAATTGTTCAGAACATCACCACCAACACAAATAAAGAAGTTTAAAAAAGGGGGGACCCACAGGCCGGGCCCCCAAAATAGCCAACAAATTAATTTTTAGGAAGAAGAGTAGACGGATCACCACCACCAGAGTCAGGAAGAACGCCGCCAGGACCAGGAAGAGAGGCATCCATAGGAGACGAAGAGGAAGTCGGAGGAACTGTAGAAGAACTCGGAGCGTCCTTAGGGCGAGGAGGGGACTCTATAATTCTCTGCCCCCGAGTCTTCAATTCTGACTCGGAAATAATCTCGGGGACAGGGGGATCCACAATGGAACCATCAATGACAACTTTATCAGGATCTAAAGGGGAAAGGTCCAAGCCAGGAGCAATGACTCCGACCTGCTCCCTAAAGATCCTCCAAGCCTCCTCAGCCCCATCAGCAATAGAGTCCTCCAACTCGGTATAGGCCCTCTGAGAATTCAGCAGCTCATTTTTCACAGACACAAGATCGTTAAATAAACTTTGGTAGCTGTCCTGTGCTGTCTTCCTCAAGCCCACCTCCATGTTGCACTGGGCTTGCAATTTCCTCTCCTTCTCCCGGAGGCTATCCCTCTCCTCCTTCAACTTGGCGACTTCCTCCTTTAACTCCCTCTCCTGCTCTTGATATAAAAGAAGCCTTCCTTCCAGCTCCTCGACCCTCGAGGTCATCCCTAAAGAGCTGAGAGGAGCCTTCTCAAAAATATCTAAGAGTTTGCCACAAACCCCCGCCGCCTTGAGGCTCTCCTCAACCAGAGTGGTAAGGTGGCGCCGAACAGAAACATCATCCATGCTTATACGAGCATGGGGATAGATGTTCTTTCGGATGAATGCAAGAGTATCCGCCTTAACCTCACCAGAAGAGCCAGACTCTAAAGTCTTGCGCTTCTTCTTCTCTGGCTCAGGAGAAGATCGGGCGGAGGGGGGCGGCTGAGAGAAAGCTGAAGAAGAAATCACAATGGGCCGAGAGGGAGTCCCAACGTTTCGAGGAGGAGGAGGAGGAGAAATAACCGCCCTGGCGCCACCAGTCCTGGCGCGAGACCATGCTTTAGCCTCCTGGACTCTTTGGTAAGACTCCTGAGCGTTTGTCTTCGCCATCTCTAAAAAAACAATAGATAATAGATTAAGACAAGTCGGGAAGGTCAATCAGACAAGTCGGTAATCTAACAAACAAATAAAAGCTACCTAGCTGTGCCTGGACAAAGGTCGGGGACCCCTGGAGAAACCTTTTAGTGTCCAAATATAGGGCTCTCCCCCACACTTCTCGGAGGAACCCCACAATGGCTGCTTCTACTCGTCCAGGTCATCCAGACCATATTTCTCGCAGGGGGAGGCCTCCAGCCAGTATAAAGGAAATCGGGGAGAAGAATTATCATCCAGAAAAAAGGGGTGGTGACCCTCTACAGCTTGAACTTTGAAAAAATAATTTTTAAAGTCATGGAAGGATTCATCAAAAAGGGTAAAAACTCTCCGACCCTGTATGGCTCGGAAAGATACCCACTATTGCTTATTGTTCAGCCCACTGAAGGGTTTGGTCATGTGAAAGAGATAGAAAAAAATCTTCAAAGAGGTCAGGAACTCCAAAGCTTGGCTAATAAATTGATAAATTTTCAAAAAACCCCAAGAGTTGGGGTGAAGCTGGGTAGGGGCAACTCGACAGTGATGCAAAACAGACATCTCAAAGTTTGAAAAAGGAAGAAAAACACCCAAACGGGTGATCATACATTCATACATAAAGAAAAAATGAGGGGCCGCCTCATTGGCCCTCCCAAAGCAAACCCGGTCTTCAGGACCCGGGACTACCAACTCATACTTCGGCTCGTCCTCCTCGAAAGTACAAATTCTGTGGTGAGTACGAAGGTGGGTGATAAAATCAGTATCGACCGAGGGTTCCTCCCCTAGGACCATGACATCAACCCACTGAGAAAGGACATCTACAGAAGCCATTTCTTTTTTCTTAAAAAGGTAACAAAAACCTACAAAGGAAAAAAATAAAAGGAAAATAAAAAACACGGTCTCTAAAGGGAGGGAATACGGAACTAAAGTCTACAAACCAACCTATCTACAAAATAAAGGCATGCAAATAGAAAAGCATGTTCCAAAAAGAACTAACCTTTATCTGGAAATGAGGGTTGGAGGAAACGAAAGCCTTCGAAGATACAAGAATGCAGCACGAACGAATGAAGGAGAAATTTGAAAAATCGCAGAAACGAAACAATGAAAGAGAGGGAAAGTATTTATAAGTATGTTAGGGGCACTATGGTAAAAACGGGGCAGTCATTAATGAAAATGCACCGTTACCAAGACCATCAATCCCTACGCACATCCCTAATGGACACGACGCTTGATTAGACGTAACTGCCAGAACCAAAAGGTCACGAAAAGTCACGTCAGTTTCAGAGCATCACGTCGGTCCTCCAACAAGTCGGTTACAACCCCGAGTAGTATACTCGAACCCAAATCTTAAAGAGAAATTGGGCTCGAGTAGGGGCACTGTTCATACCCTGGCCCAACGATTAAGGCCCAGGATCCAAGTAAAAAGGCCCAACCCAAAGGGTTGACCTCACCTTTCACCAGATCAGCCACTACGAAGTCGGTACTCGTCACGACTTGCTCTAAAGAAGTCGGGAACGAGGGTTAGCTGGCAGATAATCACTCATTTGAATGAGTAACTGCCCCTAGAATCTCTCTAACCACTTCCACGAGCCATATCTTAACTTCCCTAAGATAAAGGGACGGTTAACACCCTAGAAAAGTGGCACTACTCCAACGGTGGTTATTGGTTCACCACTATAAAATACACTGACACCCCTCAGGTATCTCTAAGTCCCAATACTCTCTAGACCTGCTAACACTCTTGCTGACTTAGGCATCGGAGTGTCCTTGCAGGTACCACCCCCCATTCATTCATACTCATAAGTCGGACGAAGGCCCCCAAGGCACAGACCCTCTCAAAGGCTTCCTCCCTCAGACGATTGGGGCAACCAATGCCATCCAGCCCATTAATCTCCGGTTACCTACCGTAACAGGTAGCATTTGGTGGAGAGACAGAGATGGAAAGACTGAGACTGAGAGACAGAGACTAAGAGACAGGGATTGAAATAAATCTCAGTATTCTGTTTGGTGCAAAATAAGAGACAGAAATTGAAACAAGAATGAAACTCTAATTTAATTTGTACAAAGAGTAAAATTGGAATTAATTAATTGAAATGAAAGTATTTTAGGTATAAAATGTTATTAAAATTTCAGTCTCAATCTCTAAAAATTTCAGTCCCCTGTGTCCCTACTTTTTGGAGGTACTGAAATACTGAAATTTTAGAGACAGAGACAGAAATTTTAGTACCAGTCTCTGAACTAACAAACACAATACTGAGTCTCAGTCTCTTAGTTTTTGTCTCAGTACCTCAAAACAAACGCTATTTTAGAGTTTAATGTTTGAGTTATTTATGTGTAATAAATAAAGTTTGAAGCATTCAATTTCCTTTTTTTTCTCTTTAGGGTGTGCTTGAATAAACCCTTTTTTTAATTTGGTGTATAAAATATAAGAGAATTTTAATATTATAATTAATTTTTAAATTTTAAAATATCATTTTTAGTTGAGATAATGATATTAGTTTATTTTTAAAATATTGTCTTATAAAAATATTTAAATTATGTTTATTCATAAAATACGTAGTTAATTTTATAATTTATTAGTTTTGAATGTTACTTATTATAAATGCATTTTAAAATGAAGTAGAGAATGGAGGAAATTAAAATTCCTTTGTTATAAGTAAAAATTAAAATTTCTTATTTTTAATAGTTGAAATTCCTTTTAAATTTGAAAATTCTTTTAAATATAAATCCAAATATAATATTGTCTTTAAGAATTTTTAATACTTTCAAAAATACATTTTCTCATCGAAATACCTCATTCAAACATGATTTTTTTTAGTAAAGTACTGTTTTATTCTCTAATATTTAGATTAAGTTTTAATTTTATCTTTAATATTTAAAACATCTTATTTTCATCCTAAATATTTTATTTCATTTTATTTTAAGTTTTTGGTCAAAATTAAAATTTGTTCTTCCAAAAATATTCTTTTTTTTTATTATTATCTTCTTTTTTCTCTTTTATTTAGTCACTTTGTTCTTAAATCACTACAATTATAATTTTTGTCACTATTTAAAAGAAAATCATGAGGAAAAGATACTTTTGGAAGAAAAGTTTTTAATTCTGACTAGAAGATTAAAATAGAGGATTTTTTATTTTATAAATTAAATAAATGTAATAATTACTGAAATAAATAATTTAAAAAATATTTATCGAAATAAATATTTTTCTTTTATCTCGTTTACATTGTAAACGATATAATTTTGCATGTATTGCGTTTACAGTGTAAACGAGATATGTATAATTTTTTTAAGGAAAAGTCTAGGGGACCAGCAACTTTTTCAAATTCTGGCCAGTATGTAACCAGCAAAGATAAGTGAGCCATTGGATGAAATTTCACACCAATCTCACACCATTAAAATCATCATTGATGGCTATTGGATGGCTACAAATCACAAAAGTTGCTGGCCCCCTAGCACTCCTCATAATTTTTGTATATCTTGTTTACAGTGTAAACGAGATAGATGTATTTATAAATAATTAAATATAATTTTTAAAAATAATAAAAAATATTAATGATTTAAATTAGACATAGCTCTTAAAAATGAAACGTTTTAAATAAAGAAGAGGGACGATTTTAAATAATAGGGAAGATAAAACATCTATTTTAAATGACAGGGAATATAAATTGTCTATTGAAAATAAGCACGTCAACACGTGCACTGTTAAACTGCCAACTATTAATATGATTACATTTTTTCTAACTATCCACTATTAATACTATTATTTCTAATTGACAAAATTTTTAAATTTTTTATATACTCTCTTGAGTATTAATTTTTAAATTCAAATTATATATATTTCAAATTTCGTTTGTTTTATAGAAGTACATAAAAATTTGAAATATAATTTAAATATAATTATATTTCAAATTTTGTTTGTTATATGGGAGTATATAAAAATTTGAAATATATTTAAATTTTGTTTGTTGTATGGGAATATATTTAAAAGATGGGAAGCATGAAATTGATGCACGATAAATAAAACATAAAAAATTGAGAAGAGAATTGAAACGGTTATCTCCCACTTAGTTGTTCTTATCAACCTCTCCTAACAATTGCCAAACCTCACGATTGGCAAACGGTTATCTCCTACTCCTCCTCTGTTTTATTTATCCCCATCAACCTCTCCTAACAATTATCAAACGATTATCTCTCTCTTCTTCTGTTTTATTTATCTCCCTAACACACGATTAAAACGATTATCTCCCCATTTTTTCTCTATTTTATTTATCCATCAATTCCACACTTTTCATCTTTCAATTTTTAGAGGTGGCACAGTTACGTATTTATTCTCATCATGGAACTTGAACATCATACGAGTTTTTATTTTTTAAATTTATTAATATTTTTTATTATTTTCAGAAAATATATTTTTATATTTACAAATACATATATCTCGTTTACGAAATAATTTTTCATGTATCTCGTTTACAGTAATATATGAAAATTGAAAAACTACACATATCTCGTTTACACGGTAAATAAGATACATGTAAAATTATCTCGTTTACAGTGTAACGAGATAAGAGAGATATTTATTTCAGTAAATATTTTTTAAATTATTTATTTTGTTAATTATTATATTTATTTAATTTATAAAAATAAAAAATCCTTAAAATAGAACAATACTATATGTTTGGAAATAAAAATAAGACGTTTCAAATGTTAGGGATAAAATTAAGACTTAACCCAAATATTAGAGATTAATACAATATTTTATCCAAATAAAAAAAGATAAATATTATATTATACATATATGTAATTTTTGAGACATTTATATTTTTGCATTTCATATTATATCTCATTTATAATGTAAATAAAAATAATAAAAAATAAATTTATTTTATTTGCACATGAGATAAATAACCGCAGTTGCTATTTATCTTGTTGGTTGTGTAAATTAAACAAGATAAGGATAAATGAACAAGAGAAATATGTGAATTTTTTTACATTATTTATTATTTATAGAAATAAAACATACAATTTTTTATTGACAAGAATTAGAGGAGGAACAATACCCACTTTTAAATAAATACATTAGCAATAACATCAAAATTTTTAACGTAAAAATCTCTTTAATGTGAGAATTGAGAAGTAAAAACTACGAGTTATCCAAATTAAAAAATAGTAAAACTATAATTAAAATAGGGTAAAAGAGAGTCACAAATCACTGTACAAAAAGTGTATACAATAAGCCAAATAACCCAAACATAAAAGCTTACAAAACAATAACCAAAAAGATGAACATACCACAAAAATAGAGCTGCCGTTACATGGCCAATATCTCTAATTACAGATCTCTTATTGAAGATCTGAACGGTAAAAATGAAGAACTAGGTGTTTGAAACACATTTAGGCTTGATCCAACGGTTAACAAATTTACAATCACTACAAAAAATCGGCAGATAGCGGCAAATATTTAGCGGCAATTTTTTTAAACTGCTGCTAAATAAAATCTGCCAGCGGTTCTTGTGGCGGATTTGAGAGAGGCTACCAAAAGCTCTCATTTTGCAGCGGTTTTGCTGTAACCGCCACAAAATGTCGAGTTGGCTAATATACTTAGATACTCTTTTTGCAGTGATTTTCTTCCAACCGCTGTAATATTATTTTTAACTTGAATTTTTTTTATTTAAACATTGCCTTGTTAAATCTATTCTAGTCCTCGCTATTTTTTGTTATGAAAAACATGTTTCAAACACTACAACTTAATGCATTAAATAAATTTTCGATTTTGTGTTACGTAAAAAATAATTCATTAATTAAAAAAATATTTATAAATTAATAATGTGCACAAATTTACGAATCAGGTTTTCTCTTGTACTATCAATGTATTTTGAGTTTGTATTCAAGTATAAATGGTAAGGAAAAAAATCAAGTGAACGTCTGAATTCATAAAGTCAAAACAAAGTTCAATAGAGCATAAAAATTAGAATGACTAAAGTAGACAAATAATTATTGAGTCAAAATTTTTCATCAACATCGTATTGACCTGGCCAGAAATACTCTGTCAAAAATCTACTACAATCACGTGATAAAGGATCTGATAAGTCATCTCCAAACCATGGCTTTTTGTTCAGATCGAAGCCCCTTTTTGTGGCATGTACGTCATCTTCTCTATGTTAGGTGTATAAAGTTTCATTGTCTTCTTCTGGAACCTTATTGAGCTCAACATTCCTGGAGATGTCATATCCACCGGAGGAGATAGCATCTAAATCGTCTTCTGAATCAGTGTCTATCCCATCTAGAGTGTCATCAACTATTTCGCCTGAATATTCAGCTGACATTGAAAATATGAACATGCAACCAACAACATAAATCTACTTAAAAGAAAATGATAACTTCTAGATCATTACCTAGTAATTAAGAAAAAAAATTGCGGAATTATGGGAAGAGGACTTTAAACATTAACAAATACAAAATTAACGATTACCCATCTCCTTCGTCAGTAGTTTGGACAGATTTCTTGGAAAGAAGCTCTCTAATAGAACGTTCTATATACTTTAATTCCTCTTTTGAAGCAATCTGCAACTCAACAACATGCGTGTTACTAAAGCGCGTCTGCATCATAATAAAATGTATAGTTCATGGTCTTTTTTGTAAAACATACTGTGTCTCTGTGATTCACTTTCTATGCTAGAAATTTATTTCTAACCTTTAATTCAGCAAGTATATCTTCATAGGTCCTACCAGCTACAAATGTCACAAAAACATACCCAAATTTCTCCTCGTACATTGATCCCCATTGGAATTCGTAAATTATAATTCTAGGGCACAAATAATTTGGTCAGGTTAAATTTCTACCAACCTCATGCTTGAACCAGTGAGAAAATTCTGCATGCACAACACGGTCTATCTTAGATTGCGACCTTGTTTGATGCCGTAATTTTCGGTTTGTTTCTGCCCTAAATTTACTTTATGACACAACATCAAATTAGGCCAACGACTGATTTTGTGAAATGGGTTATAATCATGCTTCAAAAATACACGTGCATACTTACTCAATAAATGGAACGACGGCCTCGCAATTCACTAGCACATGACGATGTGCCTAATCTTTTTCCATTGGAGTCAGTACAAAATGTGAAACAGCCCCGGAAGCCTTTCCAATTTCTGGGAATATAGTTTTTCCTGTATTGTCTAAAGGATTAATCAAATGCCAAGGAAACCTCGGTATACCATTAGTACTGTAGCCGGATATATAGTTGCCCCTGATAGTCAAACCCACGCTACTCTGGTGAGTTAAGTAATGCACCACTTATTTCAAATGTTGATTTGCCTTTTAGGATAGACTTTTATTCAATATAATTTGTGGGAATACTGAAAAAATTGGTTGATGTACTAACTACTTTATTTTTAGCACACGGATGGAACGAAGGACACGGGAGCAAATACTTCAAGTGCACAGCGACGTGCTAGAGTGCCTCCACCTCCGCATTCCGGCAACGGTATTCGACAATCTCGTGTTAATGCTGTACCGTTTTGACCACCGTGCAATGAAACACGGCTGGCTCCGTCAAGTGACATGGGGGACACTCGAGCTCCTGCAACACGCACAGAGCATCCGGATTTACATGAAGTTGTAGATAACCATTCAGAAGATGAAGACTATGACCCGGAGGCGGATGAGGTCGAGTCGTTTGATGACCATGTCGACGACTTGTTTGTCGTGCATGAAGTTGAACGTTAAGGCAATGCCAACAGCAAAAAAAGGACACCGATTTTTGGGTTGTTGATGTCATAGGTATTTTTTTTGCTTGTTTCTTAGAAAGTGTAATTACTCTTCTCCTTGCATTCAAATTCTCTTAGTAAACTAACGTTTAAAGCTTTTTCCCTCTGTTAGAAAATGGTGTGACTTCTTGTATGAAGCTGACTGTTAAGGAGGCATTAGCACTTCCTCCTGGAAAGAAGATTGTACTCCAACATAACAGAAAGTTGCAACAAGTTGGTCAGGCAGCGGGCCTATTGAGCGAGTTCTTGGGGACTTTGGGGGATGATTTTCAACAGTTACCAATTTGTGAAACTAGTTGGAAGACAACGAATAAGGCTTTCAAGGAGCATGCGTTTGACCAGGTTAAGGTAATTTTTAATGTTTTTCATAAAGTAAGGTGTTACCAATGCTTGAAATTTTTTTGGGTTGTTCAACCATTTTTCAAGTGTAAAAAGCTTTTTTTTTATCTATTAAATGAACAGTACAAGGGAAAGATTAAGACGCACACACATGATATCAACCATACAAATTTTTAGAGAATATCAATAAATATATAAGGACTTTTTTGTTTAGTGTAAATTGCACTACGTTATTATATAGCTCAGTCCCCAATTAATCCGGTCCTTTGTGTATAGCAATGTAACTAATAATTATAGTAATAATAATAACAATAATAATAAAATTTATAAACCTCATGAGAATGTTAAAGCTGCTCCTATAGTAAACAATTAGAGAGTGACTAGCTATTATTTATGACTTTTGGTTAAATCAAAATGTCAAAAGAAAATAAATATGGAACACATTTGCACAAGTTGAATCCTTTACCCTCCTAACTTTGAAAATTTGAATGTTTTGTGGTTTTAATTTTTTATTGAGAGATTATTTGATTATTAATTAGCTCTGGTTATGCTGTTTTTTTGTGCTGCTATTCTCCGTCAGTAGGTGAATTTCTTTGGTTTTCTATTTTTCTATTTTTGTCTGGTAAATTAGAGAAGGATAGTGCATGTTGGGTTTCTTTTTGTTCACTGCTTTGAATTTGTTGCCGAGAATTGTTCATGTCTAATGATGTGTCTTTTGATAATATGTAAGTCTATTTCAGGTGGTTAATTATTATATGTTTTCTTTCTGTTAATTTTTAGTATGCTCCTCCTTAACCCTCCTGACCAAAAATCCCTTCACCTTTCAACTTTGTTATTGTTGTCCCTGCCTGTAGAAAGCTATTGTAGAAGAGATTCAGCCTGATTCCTTTAATAGGATTTGATGGGTTCCTTTACCAAAAAGTTTTAACAGATTGTATTAGTAACTAAAATCATTATTTAATGAAGTGATATATACTTGATCACTACTAAGCTGGTCCAGCAAGGGGGATTCTTCTCATATCTTGAAGGTGATTTTTCCATTATCATTATTGGGAACCTTCTGTGGCATGTATGATTAGGTGAGCGGTCCATCAAGATTTGATTTGATCCTGTTACTGATAAGGTGTATGTTAGGAGGGAATATAGACGGTAAGAGTGTCTTTCATGCGCTTGTTCCCAGTTAAATTTGATTACTGAAAAACAAATACTCAATTTTGAGCCATCTTTGTCAAGGGTCTCTTTATTCTTGAAGTTCATGATCAAGGTCCACCTATTATGATTTTTTGTCTGTATGATAAGCTCTTGTTAATCTTTATGTGAACCAAGTTATGTGGCCTTATGTGATTAGGCATGCTTATATTAGATGTGATTCTTGCTCTTTATATGGTTATATTGGTTGTGAAACTTGCATTTTGAACTTAGCCTTTAGGATAAAGTTTTCATGGTGGAAAGCTCTCCATCATATTTGCTTGTGTGTTTATTTGATCACTCGTGTATAAAGTTCTGTGATGTAGAATGGATATGGAATTAAAGTTAAGTGGTTACAATGACGGTGTGAAAGCACTAATATAAGATCTTTATCATCTTCATTGTGTTATCTTATGATCTGAACTATTTGTAGCAAGTCTTTCACTATGAGGACGATGGAAGAGGGAGAATAAAGCGGGGATTGTACAAAGAATAGGAAGATCCTGGAGGAACACAAGAAATCATTTGTTCCATAAGGTTTATGACAAAGAACTGACTTTTGAGGAAAACCTTAAGTGTAAGCCATCAGGAATAGATGCAAATCACTGGAAATGGTTTATTGAATATCGGTTGAAGGAGGACACACAAGTAACAAATATTGAGTTGGTATTTCATTGTATTCGATTTTAAACCATTATGAATTATTACTAAATATGCTGAATTTATTGTGATAGTGGAAAACCTACTACCCAAGATATCTTCGCCTTATCATTTTTTGTGTTTTCTGAAGTTGTACATGGCTGACTTATAGACCATTAACATTGTAGTAATTTATCCCGATAATATTTATGTTTGTCTTTTTGTTCGTAGGAGAAGTGTAGAAAAAATATCATTAATCGTTCAAAGCAATTGTACACACATACCGGAGGTTCTAAAATAATGGCAAGAAAGAGACACGAAAAAGTAATTAATTTAAATTCAGTTTCAGAATTTTGACTTGTTTTTGGTAATATAGTGTTGTCTGTTATATGATTGTGTCTTGATGAATGTTATAGGAGCACTGACAGGGAAGGGCTATTGGTAGAGGAGAGATATGGACCATGAGTCATAAAAAGAATAATGGTTCGTATATGAATGAAGATGCGCGTGTTGTTGGGGTAAATCATGTTCTTTAATTTTTCAAATTTCTTTTTGCAATTAATACCATTGAATTTAAATTAGTGTAAATCTGAATATCACATGTCTGCAGGAAGTAATTGAACATATTGAGAGCCAAGACGCCTCCAGTAAGGAATTTTCACAGAATGATTCCCTTGCACAAGTGCTTGAAAAGGAGCACCCAGGAAGAGTTCGTGGACTAGGTTTCGGTCCATATCCCACTCAGTGTTTTCGTAACATTCCACAGCATTCTGACTTCGGTGTGCAGATTGAGGAGTATCAGATAAAAATTGTAAAACTTAAGGCAATGGCAGCAGAACTCAAGGCAGCGGCAGCAGAAGAAAAGGCAAAGAGACAGAGAATGGAGGCAGAGGCAGTAGAGGAGAAGGCAAAAATGAAGACAATGAAAAATTTGTTAAGATACATAATCCAGCAACAAGGAGGTAATTTGCCACCTGAAATACCTGCAGATCTGGATTCTTTCAGAAGTGTACCGACCTCATCCCATGCAAGATGATGTGCTGGTACTAATGATCTGAATGATAAATCTTGGAATCTGAATATTTTTTAACTGTTCACTGTCCTAATGATTTTTGAGATATTTAATTGTAGTTTACAAACATCGATGCACTAAATTCAAATTACTATTATAATGATTCACTTTTGCATATATATATTTTTGTTCTGTTTTGTGTGTTTTAGTTTGATTGGCTATTAGTTGTTTTAATAAATTAAAGCAACTTAGTGGAAGAACGTATAAGGAATAAAAGAATTGGCATATATTGTTATAAATTCGGATTTAAAAAAAAAGTATAACTCTACATTTGGCAGCGGTTACAAATTCGCTGCTATATCTTAACAAAACTTTTCAACATATGGCATTTTGCAGTGGTTAACAACCGCTGCCATCTCCAAGCAGTCCTATTTATGATTTCGTAGCGGATAGAACCACCGCAAAACTATGCCGTTGCAAAATACCATTTAGCAGCGGTTACTATTAATCGCTGCTAAAGGTTTAGCCACACGCTATCTTCCAACGGGTTATCAACCGCTGCTATCCGTTTGGCAGCGGTTTTCGACTGCATAACCACTGCTATTTGCCAAATGTGGTGTAGTGAATGGTCAATTTACAGAAACAACTTTGTATATGTGCAAAAATAACTTTTTCTCTTTTCTTCTCTCTAGTGTTTGCTGTTTTTCTCAAATGAGACATTTCTCTTACAAGTAAAAGCTTACAAGTAGTTATTTTCATGTAAAGTTAATAGTTAAGAACTGTTAAATAATTTAATAAATTTGACTAAATTATCATCTAACAGTTTTCAATTATACATAAAAATAATTGCACTTGAATTTCTATCTATTTTTGTGATGAAAGATTTAACCGTTATGCACAGTTATTGTTTGTTGTCAAGTAACACGTAGAAACATCATCATCGTCATCGTCTTCTTCTTACCTCAAAAGATGTTGAATCAAATAAGAAAAGCGGTTCTCTGTATGGTGGACCGTTTACAACAGAAATTCGACATCAACCAAGATCCTCTTCTGTGGAGAAGGACCTCCATTCGATGGATGATCTGCTCACAGAACTTTGTTTCCTACTAGACCAGATCACAGGATTGGAGCCCAAAAATACACAATACTCGCCTGTAGATCTTCTATCATCAAGATCGTTAGCCCAATCTGAATCTACAAAGGCAAGGATTCTAAAATCAGAATTTTTAGTGAAGTAAAGACTTGTGGAACTACACTTGAGAGATATCTTAGAATCCATTTGACAGCACTCCAATGGTGTTGGAGAGGTCTGTGCATGAATTGGCTCACATGATTCACCGCAAAAGCAATCTCAGGATGTGTTTAAGTGGAATATTGAAGTCCTCCAACTATAGATCGATATAGAGTTGCATCCTCAAACAAGTCTGAACCTGTAGTTGTTAATTTAAGTGTAGAAACCATAGGTGTAGGCATTGGCTTAGAATGCAACACGCTAGCTCTGTGTAAAATGTCTAACATATTTATGTTGAGATATATGAAGTTCTGAATCAGATAGCTTGGAGATTTCAAGACTAAGAAAGTAATGCAGTGTACCTAAATCTTTTAAAGAAAAAAGGAATGCAGACTTGAAATTAAAGAATTCACTTCATTAGGATCACTGCCAGTGATGACTATGTCATCAACATATGCTAAGAGAAAAATAGTAGAGGAGTTAGTAAATCTAGTGAATAAAGAAGGGTCAGCACGAGTAGAAGAGAAACCAAACTTTGAAAGAGTCATTCTCAGCTTTGTGTACCAGGCTCGGGGTGCCTGTTTCAAGCCATAGATGGTTTGATTTAACTTACAGACAAGAGCTGAGTTGGCTTTCTCAAAATCTGGTGGTTAAATCATAAACACAGTTTCATGTAAATCACCATTTAAAAAGGCATTATTAAAGTTAAATTGTCTTAAACACCGCCCTTTTGATAAGCAATAGTGAGAATAGTCCGTATAGTTGTAGGTTTGATCACTGGACTGAAGATTTCATCAAAGTCCACACCATGCTCTTGATGACAGCCCTTGGCCACATCAAAATAGAATTATCTGGAGCTCATTTAATAGCATAGACCCAGCGGCAGCCAAGGACAGTCGAGTTTGGTAGTAATGGAGTAAGTGTCCATGTGTTGTTTTGAAGAAGAGCTTCATACTCTTCCTTTATTGCCTGAATCTTGTAAGGGCAAGTTAGAGCTTGTTTAGTTGTGCTTGGAACATTTTGAACCAAATCGAAGTCGGGAGCAACAGCAGAAAAAGCCTTAGGCTTATAAATCCCAGCTTTAGAGCGTGTGACCATAGGATATTTATTATGAGTGATATGAGGTGATGCAGAAGTGGATGATGCTGGGAGAGGGAGGGGATAGCCAAACACAGGAGCATGCTATAATCAGGCTTTTTATGATGTAGTAATTCATAAGGAGTTTTCATAGCAAGAACTTCTGTGGGAAGGCGATTAATGAGGGATGCTACTGTCAAAAAGGCATCCTCCCAAAAATGTGGAGGTAAAGTCCTATTTCCACTATGTGTCGATGCTTTCTTTCAACAACTCCTTGTTGTTGATGAGTACAAGGACACGAGAGTCTGTGCATGATGCCATGTTCCTGTAAAAAATTCTGGAAAGCATTGGAGAGAATCTCCTTTGCATTGTCAGTTTGCAAAGCTTTAAGAGATGAACCAGTTTGTTTTTCAAGCAAGGTCTTATATTGAACAAAAATTTGGAAAACTTGTGCTTTGGAGTGTAGCAAATATAAACAGGTATAACGAGTGAAAGCATCCACAAAACTGATGTAATATTTAAAGCCTGATCTAGAAGTCACAGGGGCTGGTCCCCATACATCAACATACACTAATTCTAGAGGAGAATTATACGTGGTGTTAGAATCAGCAAAGGGCAATGTGTGCATTTTAGCAAGGCAGCAGTCATTACAGAAAAAATCATTCTTATTGATGTTAAAAGGAACATTACAAGATTGCATCACAGCTTTAACAACAGAATTGGAAGGATGGCCAAGCCTTTGATGCCAAATTTTAATTGCAAGATTACATTGATTTACAGAAGCATGATATGCAGAAATATTATGAACAAGTTTGTTTAAAGTGAGGCCTTGAAACTCATAGAGGGCATTTCTAAGATGTCCCTATAGAAGGATGTCTTTGATAACCTGTGATTTAACAAGACAAACAAACAGATGGACTTCAAAATAAACGTTATTATCTAAACAAAATTGAGATACACTAATGAGATTCTTAGTGATTTGGGGAATATGAAGAATGTTTTTCAAAACAAAAGTATTATTGTTTTCAAAGTTAGTGAGATATGTCATTCCAATTTGTGAAATTTGCAAACCTGTGCCATTAGCAACATATAACTGATCAGATCCTTGATAATCTGATGCAGAAGAGAGATTTGCAGGGTCATTAGTCAAGTGATGTGAAGCACCCGAATCTGGGCACCATGAAGATTCAAAGATGCTAGAAGGTGTAGTTAGGTATGAAGAAGGTTGATGAAAGGAGCTGGGAGGTGGAGGAGGATTTGAAAGGTCTACTTCCTAATCGCCAAGAGCCTCTTCTCCTTCTGTTAAATCTTCCTCCTCTACCACCATAATTGCCTCTGCCAAAAGAAATTGGAGCAGATGGTGAAGACTGAGCTAAATTCACTTGAGCAAGAGTTGAAGAATTTTGTTTAGAAGAGCTTCCACTTCATTGATTGTGTACATATCTGATTTTGCTTTCACAGTAATAACAAAGGGAGCATATTGTTCGGTAAGACCATCACATAGAGCTTCTATGTGATCATTATGTGAGATTGGAGCTCCAATTGCTACAAGAGAGTCAACTATTCCTTTGATCTTTGCTACATACTGAGAAGCAGAAAGATTAGTTTTCTTGATAGTCTTGAGTTCTTATTTGAAATGTTTAGATTTGATCTTGGTTGAAGAAGCAATGCACCATCTGATTCCAAAAAGAGACATCCATTGATGCTAAAAGCCATGAACCTAGATTGTAAGCCTGCAGATTCCAATCAGTGTATGCTGTCGAAACAGTGCCTGCAACTCTATCAGCATCAGTGGCAAATTGAGGTGGTTGCTGATTGGGTTGGATGTGGTTTTAAAGATTCTGACCAAAGATTGCAAATAGTGCTTGCTGCTGCCATGTAAAAAAGTTGTTTTCATTCAACTTATCTGGGATTGGATAAAGAAGGGGTTTGGAGTTTAAAGATGAATCAGCAATGGTAAAGGCCATTGAAAAGAAAGAAAAGAAAACCAAGGATCTCAAACTCTTGATACCATGTGAAGATTATTGAATAATAAGAACAGAACGATTAAGAAAGAGTGAACAGAAAAGTGTTGCCAAGAATATTAGAGAACAATAAAACTATCTATTCCCAAATGATTATGAAGAAATTGAGTGTATTACTACTTTTTCCCGAACTGTACAAAGGGCTGCACTACTATTTATAAACTAAGGTAGTGCAAGAAGGTTTATTAATATCAAAAGAAGAATAAATGATCATTTGTACCCATGAGAGTTTAGAACGCTGACATTTGTACCCATCGTAGATGAAAACTGACTTTGTACCCATGCAAGATTGCCTCCGTGTGACAAAAGTAGCCTGTCTTGGATTGGCACTTGCTTCGTGGTTATACAACCCTATGTGGCTCTCCGAACCTCCCAAAGCCCTATCTATGTGGAATTAAACAATTTTTTTTACTAAGGGTTGGGAGATTGAAGAACATTTTGTGGGAGACTCTGCTGTGCCCTAGTAGAGGTCGTCGCTTCGTTCCCAACTCGGAGAAGACGTCTAGAGCACTCCCAAGCCATCACCCTGAAGCTAGGGGTTTCACCGCTATCATTCCCAACTCGGAAAAGACGTTCAGAGCAGTAGCAAGCGATCAGTACGAAAACGTGAAAGAGGAACGTGCAAGGATTAGCGAGCAGAGCTCGAACCCAGGGTTTTCGTCGTCGACGGCGCAGAGGTCACTCCCTTTGGTCAGCAGAGAGTAGAGGTATGTCATTGCCAATGTTGATTAATTTCAAATGTCATTGCCATTAGTTAGACAGATTATATTACCATATCAAATCCTGTTTGAGAATTGTTAAAATAGTTGATTTAGGGTTTGTGTTAGGTGTAGTAACATATAATGTTTTCTTAGAATGTGTTGGTTAATTTCACTTTCAGAAATGGCCACCATCTATATAACATTGTGTATTAATCATAGAGGACGGTTTAAGAGAGGGCCGTGTGGGAAGGTTAGTTACGTTGGTGGTGAAGTCACAGAGATCGAGAGGGTTAATGTTGATACCCTGAATGGTTTTTTCGTATCTGATTTGCTGAAGGACATTAGATATACATTTGTTACTAATTTTTTCTGGCTGGAACCTGGGAAGGAGCTTGATGATGGGTTGAGGGACCTAAGGTTTGATATGGATATAGTTAGAATGTATGAGGTAGCTGTGAAGAACGGTAACAAAATAAATGTCTATACAGAGCATCCGGTGGATCAGTCCATGTTAGTTGAGGAGAACAATATGACTCCATCAAAGATGAGAGTAAAGCACTGTGCTAAAAGGGTTCCAACTCCAAAGAAGAGTCTAAAAAGAAGATTGATAGTAGTGGAAGATTAGGATGATGCTGAAATTGTAGGTAACGTGCAAGTTGGGATGGAGGACCGAAAAAGGAGTGAGGCCCAGAGAAGGGAAGAGGACTATGAAGCACACTAACAGGCTGGAATTGAGGCCCAAAAAGAGGACAATGTCAGTATGCCCCAGGAGACAGCAGATCCACTACTTTCAGTATCTGATGAGGCAGGACAAGTTTTTCAGCTTCCCCCAACACCTGTCCTACCAGATCAACCACCATCAACTCAGTTCCAACCTTCCCAGCCACCTATTGAAGAAGATCAGCAACCAATACACACTGATTGTTCAGACCCAGTCCCGCCTTCTGAACCGAATGTCTCTGCACCTCTTGAACCAGAACAACTAACCCAATACATCCCACAGCCGTATGGGAATCCACTTTCACAATCAATCCCTCAGTCAGTCCCACCCTCTGACTCTAATAGGACTCCCCAAAGTAATCAGAGCAATCCTTTATATGAGATTGAGGGAAGGCCAAAGGTGAACAAGAGGAGATCAACAAAGAGGCCTCCCCCTACAGGGCAGTCTTTCATCCCAAACCCCGATCCGGACAAGCCACCAACCTTCTACGTCCCCGTTGACGAGGATGATTTTTCTGATGAAAATCCTGGACATCATTGCTATGAATCAAAGGAATTGCATAGCATAGCAAGTGACGAAGATACTGACCATACGTCAGTTTTTCCTCAAAGCAATGCTGATGCCCCGGTTAGCCAGGTGCGGTTGGAGTTGGGGATGGAGTTTGAAACTCTCAGCCATTTCAGGAAGGCTGTCCGAAAGTTTAATATCAATATTGGAAGGAGCATATTCTTTACTCGTTGTGATTCTACAAGATCGAAGGCTATATGCTATGATGAAGACTGTCCTTGGCAAATATACTGTGCCAAGAGAACATTTCCAGCAAGTTATCAGGTAAAGACCTTTGTAAATGAACATACCTGCAGTAAGGACAATCACTGTAAGTCAGCAGATAGAAAATGGGTCATAGATGAGCTAGAGGAGAGGATACGAGTTCAACCAAACTTGACAGTGAGAGAGGCTGACCAATACTTCAGATCTGAGTATGATATACTAATCAATGAGAAGGAAATTTACAGAGCTATGAAGAAGGCAAAGGAGAGGATTGAGGGTTCTGAGATTTCATAGTATGGACGACTTCGTGATTATGTTAACGAGATACTGAAGACTAATCCTGGCTCGACAATAAGGATACACACAAATCCTATGCCTGCTTCAAATCCTATCTTTCTGAGGATCTATGTTTACTTTGATGCGTGCAAGAAAGGGTTCATGGGTGGATGTAAGCCTTTTATACGGTTGGATGGGACCTCCATTAGAGGGTATTACGGGGGGTAGTTACTGACAGCAATAGGACAGGATGCAAATAATCATATCTATCCTATTGCCTATGCAATTGTGGAATCAGAAAACAAAGAAAGTTGGAAGTAATTTTTAGAGATACTCTAGGAAGATGTGGGAGATTTTCAAGCTAACGGGTTTAACTTCATGTCAGATATGCAGAAGATACTTGTGCATATTTACTTGTTAAGTCTGTTAGGGCAAGTTAATACCTTTTCTGTCTCATTAAAATATGTTATAATGATCTATGTCTGATTGGAATTTATGATTTTTGAACTTAATCTGATATACACAACTGATTCATGTGTTTAGGGAATCTGATAGTTGGTCTTAATTTGGTTATGATTTTGGCCTGTCTTGAAATTTGATGTACGGACTTGTTCAGGTCTATTTTAGAATTTCATTGAAAGGTCATTACTTAATTATTGCTAGCTTATTATTGAATTCTAATTTACATTTTCAAAGACCACATGGATTATTAAAATCTGATTTATGCAAGTAGTTGCTAGCTTATTTTTTGAATTCTATTCTACAATTTCACTAACCACATTGATTATTGAAATCTAGTTAGCCAAGAAGTTGCTAGCTAAATATTGAATTCTGTTTTAGAATGTCACTGATATTGGATTATTGGAATCTGGTTTAGGTACAAATTTGGTAGCTACATATTGAATTCTATGTTGATAGTCATTTACTTTACATGCATACCTACAGGGTTTAATATCGGCCGTACAAGAAATGTACCCAAATGCCAACCACAGATTCTGTGCAATGCATATATGGCAAAACTTTCGCAAGAAATGGAGTGACTTGCAGTTGAAAATGTGTATGTGGTCTTGTGCCAAGGCAACCACAACACAAGACTTCAATGCTGCCATGGAGAGACTAAAAAGGATCAATGCTGGGGCTTGGGAGTACTTGGAAAAGATAAGCCCTAAACAATGAAGCAGAGCTCACTTTAGTGAATACCCCAAGATGGACAACTACACAAACAACAATTGCGAGATGTTTAATGCCAAGGTGAAGAAGATGAGGGGTAAGCCGATAATTATGATGTTGGAGGAAGTGAGGTGCTACGTAATGAGGATTATAGCTAGGAACAAAAAGCTTTGGTTGGGTACAGCAGAAGGTTAGCCCCAACCCAATAGAGCATATTAGAAAGGGAGAAGCGAGAGAGCAACAAATGGAGGCCTCTGCCTACCGGAGATGACGCAGGAAATGTGTATGAGGTGCAATGTCTGCCGATGAAGGTAAGTGTGGATCTTAGCAAAGGTACATGCAGCTGTCGACTTTGGCAAATCACAAGGCTACCATGTAGACATGCCTGTGCTGCTTTGGCTTACCAGAACAGAAGGCCCAAAGAGTATGCACACAACTGGCTCACCATGGGTGCATACAACGCAGCGTATCAGACTTCCATGCGTCCAGTTCCAAGCCAGGAGTTCTGGGAGCACCTTGACACCCTCCCCATTCTTCCACCACGGTACAGAAAACCAATCGGAAGACCTACAACCAAGAGAGACAAGAGAAATGATGGCCCTAAAGAGAAGAGTGACCCTCGTATAACAGCGAGGAGGATTGGGACTATTATCTGCAAGTACTGCCTCCAGGTATGGAAGTCCAATTCTAGGTGAAATTCTTCCAATTCTATAATTATTGATTCATGTGATTTAACTTGAGTTTACGAATAATACTTGTTTCCTTAGGCTAGTCACAATAAGGGAAGTTGTAAAAAGAGGAAGGAAGCAATGGGTGAAGGGAGTTCTGCACTGCAAGCACCTGCAGATGATGAGGATGAGGATATACTGGCTGAAATGTACTGGAAAGAGACATTAGAAGCTGCAGAGGCTAAACAAGAGGCCACTGAAGAGGGAAATGGAACCGCAACAGCCCACACTGCACAAGTAAGTGCAGTGCATTAATCATTTTGTTAATCTGCCTTGTAAAACTTGTGTCATAATGACTGCATTGTTCTTTGAAATGCAGCAGCCTCAACCAATGCCTCCCCCACCAACCACACAACCACAACCTCCAACAAACAATGCAACAACCAGAAAACAAGTTAAAAGGAGAAGTGTTAAGCGACCGCCTCCGACCGGACAAACACAGCAGCCAAGGACACCACCACCTGACAACCAGCTAACTACAACTCCTTCCACACACAACTCTCAAACTATACCTCATCCACTGTAAGGTGCTAGTGCAGGGACAAGCACCCGGTTCATGCAATTCATGCCCACATATGGAGTTGTGACTCCAACTACTAGAGGCCGAGGCACAACTGTTAGAGGGAGAGGTCAAGGTAGAGGTCGAGGCAGGATATGTGGATCAAGCGGAGGAAAAAATGGTATCTCAAGTGGGAGCAGTAACTCAACCCCAATTTCGTAGACTAGTTATGGTTGCTTTTTGTTGTTTTTGGTATACATTAGAAAGATACATAAATCTTGTATTTTGTTATTCACTTTCATGGTATGTCTTAGATATGACTTAGTTATGCTTTTTTTGAGGGTGTGATTTGAGTTGCCAATACTTGCCTTCTTTGGCTTATGTCACAATGTTTGAAACCTGCAGCATCTATATATATAAGGAACAAACTCTTGTTACAGAATCTATATACTTGCCTTCTTTTGCCTTTTTTTGGTATCACTCTTGTTACATCATTTTGTTCTTAATTTGGAATAAACTCATATATTGAAAAGCAAAACCATCAGGTTACTATTTTACGGATACAACTTATTATTGGATCCTTAAGGAGAAAAGAGAGATTCATGTCCATTTTCAACAGTATTGTCTACATATAAGCGTTATCAAAATCATTTCAGATTGCAGCAACAAGTTCAAAGCTTGCATATCTACATCAATGTATCACATGTAAAGAAACCAGTATAGATTAGAAACAAACCATATCATACCAATATCAGGAGAAAATTTAACTATCATGCACAAAGATCCCCAATTTTACATGTCTTATAATTTCATCACTAAATATAATGCACAGAACAAACAAAACACTATCCCCAGTGCAATAGTTAAAATCAACACTCTAATTTTCCTAATTTCACCCCTAATTTCAACCCTAAATTTGTTTATCTTCCTAGCCATCATTGAGGATGTTTGCTGATTTTCCCCCGCTGCAGTGACAGTCAATCCATCATCATGCCTTGCATAAGAATGCTCTGATTTTCTCTTGGCTAAACATCTTGCCAGGCCTTCCCATCCTTGTTCAAGTTCATCCACTCAAACAAAGTATCTGTAGTCTATTGTCTTAAAAAAATGCCCTAAAATGTCAACTAAAACTCAGAAATAATTTTCTCACCTCAACAACAACAGTGTCTGGCCCTTACTGCCCATAGAGGACATCTGATGAACCATCTATTAGGGTTCGTAATCGTGCCAGACTCCATCAACATAACATCCCTCCCACAGAAACATTTGTCGTCGAGCTTCTTCTCCTTTATCTTCTTTGAACTTGAAGAACTGCTACAACTTCCATCATTTGCAACAGAGTTAAATCTGCGTAAAGACATTCCTGGGGTTACGAGATAATTCTTTCACTCTTTGGGTGCACTTGAATTTCAGCAATACTTCATTTTGGGGGTATGGTTCGAATTGGGGAAGACAAGTTGCTAGGGTTTTGATTTCATGCATAAGGCCCTTTCTACCTTCATATAAAATGTTCACATCCACGTAGATAGGGCTTTGGGAGGTTCGGAGAGCTACGTAGGGTTGTATAACCACGAAGTAAGAGCCAATCCAAGACAGGCTACTTTTGTCACACGGTGGCAATCTTGCATGGGTACAAAGTTAATTTTCATCTACGATGAGTATAAATGTCAGCGTTCTGAACTCTCATGGGTACAAATGGTCATTTATTCATCAAAAGAAACTAATCTCAAGACTCTCTCTTGATGTTGACAAAAACAAAAAACTAACTCTCAAGACACTCTTGATTTTTCTATTTTTTGAGGTGATGTCTATTTAACATTTTCTTATCAAGATATTTTTAAGATTTTGATGGTCATTCATTGTTTTTTTTTTCATGGCATTCATCTCTGTTCTAGTTAAGATTTATTAGGCTCTTTTTCATATTATCTTGCTATATCATCATTGGTGTGAGGTATCAGAGATTCAACCAGTTTCAAGAACAAACAAAGAGAGAGAGAGGAAGAAGCTAGAACATAATGATCTATATATTTTTTATTGAAGTTAGTATTACAAGTGCAGTAATGTGTATTTAACTATTTATACAGTGCAGAGTGATAACTAACTTTAACAGCAAGTAATAAAGAAACTAATCTAGCTGGCACAACTGTGTAGCCTACCTAGTTAGTTTGGTCAATCATCCTAACATGTCCCCTCAAGCTGGAGGGTCTATTTTGTATACTTTAAGCTTGTTTTTGAATTTGAAAAAGGTAGGTGTGGAAAGTGATTTCGTGAGTGTGTTAGCAAGTTGATCTTGAGCTGGAATGTGTTAGATAAAGACTTCCTTCTTGGCCACCTGATCTCCGACGAAGGATTGATCCAATGCAAAGTGTTTGGACTTATTATGTAAGATCGGATTGGCACAGAGTAGTACTGAACTCTGCTTGTCACAGAAGATTAAAGCTTTGATGGAGCAAGACATTATGATTTCACTTATCTGCAGCCGCATGATCTCAGTAAGTGTATAAGTAATTCCTCTAAATTCAGCTTCTGTGCTGCTCTGAGATGCTGCTACTTGTTTTCTGCTGGCCCATGAGATCAAGTTTGATCTGAGAAAGATGTCAAAGCCATTTGTGAATTTTTGATTGTCTACATCACTTTCCCAATTTGAGTCATAAAATCCATATATCTAAAAACCTGAAGTGCTTCAAAATTGCATCCCATAATTTAATGTTTCAGCCAGGTACCTGAGAATACTCTTGACGGCTTTTCAGTGAGTTTTAAGAGGATTTTGGAGGAATTGATCTATTTTTTGACAGTATAGGTTATTGCTGGTTTTGTGATAGTGGCATACTGAAGACCACCAACTATGGATCTGTACAGCGTCAGATTGTTGAAGATGGTATCTCCAAAGGCAGAAAGTTTCAAATTTGAGGTCATAGGTGTAGGCATAGGCTTGGCAGCACTCATATCAGCTTTTTGTAACAGGTCTTTAATGTATTTTGTTTGATGTAGGGAGATGGTGTTAGAGGGGCTTCTCCTGACTTCAATGCCCAAGAAGTAATGCATTTCACCAAGGTCTTTGAGATAGAAAGTGTTGTTAAGCTGTGAGACAAGGAATGCAATTTTAGCCTCAGAAGTTCCTGTGACAAGGATGTCATCTACATACAGAAGAATATAGGTGGAGGAGGTTGGGGTAAACCTGGTGAACAAAGACACATCAGATTTAGTGCTAGAGAACCCATATTTATGGAGAGTGGAACTTAATTTTGTGAACCAAACTCTTAGAGCTTATTTGAGGCCATAGAGGGACCTCTGCAATTTGCAAACTTGTTGGCGATTTGAGGAAGTAAAGCCTTCGGGCTGGACTAGGTAGACATCTTCATGAAAATTGCCATTGAGGAAAGCATTGTTGAAGTCATATTGGTGAATCTTCCACCCCTTCGAGATAGCTAAGCTCAAAATAACTCTTATAGTCGCAGGTCTCACAACCAGGCTGAAAATTTGATCATAATCTACTCCTTGTTTTTTATGGAAGCCTTTGGCAACTAACCTCACTTTCTATTTTTGTATGGTGCCATCAGGGCACCTACAACCTATTGGTACATGCTAGAAAGAAGCATCAACAAGTCTTCAGGTATGGTTCCTCATGAGAGTTGTATACTCTGCTTCCATGGCTTGTTTCCTCTGCGCACTGGCAAGAGCCTGTGTAATCGACTTTGCCAACTGATCATTGGGTTTAGACGCAACAGTAGTGAAAACTCGAGGTTTGAAGATACCACTCTTGCTCCTAGTTTGCATGGCATGGGTGTTTTCAACCAGATGGGAGGCAGACGGTGCAGTTTAAGAAGGTAGTGCTCTGGGGCCAATTACAACCTCTAAGGAAACTATCTCAACTGAACCTGCACTTGGAAGAATATTAGTGGAACGAGAAATAGATGTAGAAGATATTAAAGCAGATAGATCATTACTATTATAGGAAGATTGAGTATGCATATGCATGTCTTCGGGTGGATTGGATCTGTAGAGAATGGGATATGTTGTGGGTGGGACTATGGTTGATGACTGTGGCTCATATTGACTGTGACTTAGGATGTGAGTAGACATTGTGGGATATGGAAATTCAGACTAATGAAATAAGACATTTCTTGATATGTAGATTCTGCCGGAGGGAGCTAAACACTTATAACCTTTTTAGTTTTGGACATAGCCTAGAAATACATATTTTTCAGATGTGTGATTGAATTTGTGTTGGTTGTAGGGTTGCAATAGTGGATAGCATGCACAATCAAAGACTTTGAGGAATTTGTACTCAGGAATTTGGTCAAAGAAAATTTCTAAGGGAGTTTTGTAGTTCAGGCTTGGTGTTTGGAGTCTATTGATGAAGTATCTATCAGTTAGTATGACTTCATTCTAGAGAGAAATGGGTAGAGAGGCTTGGGTTAGGAGGGTGAGGGCTATTACAGTTAGATGTCGGTGCTTCCTCTCAGCAGTTCCATTTTGCTGAGAGGTGTATGGGCAAGTTAATCTATGAGTGATGCTATTTGTAGTGAAAAAATTTGTGAAGGCTTTGGATATAAATTCAACCCCATTATCTATTTATAGGGATTGAATTTTGTGACAGGTTTTGGTTTCAATAAATGCTTTGTATTGACAGAAGGCTTGGAACGTTTGTGATTTGGTTTACAAAAGGTAAGTGCAAGTGTACTTGCTGAAGGCATCTACGAAGCTAACATAGAATTTAAAGTCGAATTGGCTGTGTATTGGGGCTGGTCCCCATAGGTCGGAATAGACAAGTTGTAGGGAATGGGTGTACAGTGTGGTTGAATGACTAAAGGGTAGTTGATGCATTTTGTCTTTGTAGCAAACATGACATATGAAGGGGCTAGGATATGGGTTTGAGGTTGTTATGTTTAGTTTGGACAGTATGTGTTAGGTGACTTTGTGGAAAGGGTGACCAGGTCTGTAGTGCCATAGGTTGAGTGAGGAATTTGTATTTTCTATTTGGTAACTCAACATTACACTAGCTTGAGTTCTTTGGAAATATCTGCAAATTTGGTTTTGTTAGTGGTAGCTTCATTTAATTTGACAGCAATAGAGTAGCACCTTGAACTGTGGAAGCAGAATTAGTAGAATGACATTTTGTATTTGTAAAATCAGTAACATGACATTTTGCATTAAGAACTATATCAGTACACATAGCATTATGATGAAAACAATTTCTTTTATTGAATGTAACCAAGTTTTCACTATCACATGTATCAACACACTTTTCATGCTTTTCACGATTGGCATTTGCTACATTTTTGCTACTGCATTCACTTATTGGTGGAGACCTACAACTACTGTATATTGAATCTTTATTTCTAGGGACAATGTTATCTTTGTTAGAGCTTTTTATAGCCACATTTGCATTAAATCAGACTGCAGCATCTTGGGCTTTCTTTTCTTCTTTATTTATGCAAATTAATCTTGGGATTTGAACATTCTCAAATCTGTACAATCCATTTCTAAGTTTGCCTTGAAGAAGAATCTTCTTTGATTCTTAACATTTTACATTGCATAGGTAAGGCCAAAATTCAAAGAATATACTATTGTCTAGTGTAAACTTTGCTACACTGATAAGGTTCTTTCATATGCTAGGGACATGTAACAAATTCTGAAGTTTGAAGGAATGATTAGACATGAATGAATGCATAATGGATCTTTCAATATTAGCAATGGTCATACATTTTTCATAACCTCCTAGTACCTGCTCTGGACCATCATATTCTGATGCATTAAAAAGATTCATCTGATCAAAGATGATGTGATGGGAGGCTCTTAAATCTGAATACTAACCCTGATCTGCGGCAGAAGTGAGGTATGCTTGAGGGTTTGGACTTGTTCCTGGATGTTGTGAGTGCTAAACTTACTGCTGGTAGTGAAATGCCGCATTCGGTGGTGGGGGAGCATTGGACTGGTGAAGGTGTGGGTTTTGATAATGTTGATCAAATTGATGATAGCACTACCAGACTGTGTGACCCACTCAACTGCAGAGATGACATTGGGGTCTGCTCCCTTGCCACTAGGTTGATCTGCCTCCTCCTCAAAAGGACCACCCTCGACCTTTTCTGCCACTGTAGTCTCGATTGTAACCTTCATATTGTGAGTTTTCATCTTTTTCTTTTTCCAGAGTAGGTTCCTTGTGTGCCAAATTTGCTTGTGGTAAGCTCAGGATAACTTTCTTGAACCTTTCATTCACTTCCTCTTGTGCAAGGAGTTGTGATTCAAATTCACTAATTGTCATGTGTGATGATCTTGAATTAACCATAGTAATAAAGGAGCCAATTTCTTCATCTAAACCTTCTAGTGTAGAATCTAGGTATTCTTCCCTGGACAGTGGTGCTCCAAACGCAGCAAGAGAATCAGTTACCTTGTTTATTTTTGCAATATATTCTAGAGTTGTTAAGCCTTATTTCTTGGTTGACTTGAGTTGAGATTTCAGCATCTTGATTCTGGATTTTATTCATGCACCAAAGTGTTCTTATAAAACTTCTAGAATTTGACGGAGGAAAATTGTCAGTAAAGAATTTCTCAATGAAATCTCGTTGCAAGTATAGTTCTAAACCAACAAATAATCCAAATCAAAATTTAATTTGTTTGTCACAAGTACAAACCCCAATAAAAATAACCGAAGTATTTAAACTCGGGTCGTCTCTCAAGGAACTACAGGGAAGTGTTTATGTTATTGGTTATGAGAAAAGTATTTTTGGGGTTTTTGGAATAATAGACAAGAAATGTAAATAACAAGGAAAATAAAATAACAACTAAGAAAAGTCCTAACAAGGATTGAGAATTGGAATTTCTATCCTCATTATCATCATCAAGTGTGATGGTAATTGCCTTTTGCTTTCACTTAGTTAACCTCTAACAATGAAGGAAAGTCAAGTGAGAAAAATCAACTTAAGTTCACAAGTCCTAATCAAAGACTAGATTTAGTGAAGCCTAAGCCAACTGGCAATTCTCAATCACCAATCAACAAAAGGATTTTGATAACTCAAGAGTCTCTAATTGATCAATCCAAGCTAAGAATATAAAAATCTAATTTAAAATCAAACCAAGCATTTTATCAAACACTTGGAAGGCATAACATAAAAACATAGAAAACTAACGAGACATAGCAAAATCTAAACCAACCAAAGCAAAGAAATAACAATGACAAAGCAATTGAACAATAAGAAATGTGAAACAAAAATTGCATTAATGAAAATTGAGAGTAACAATAATGGTTCATAAACTAAATTGGGAAATTAAAGAAATCAACAAGAGAAGTAAATGAACTAAAATACTAGAACAAATAAAAATAGAAGAAAACTAAATTAAAGCAAGGTAGAATTCTGAAATTGAGAAGGAACAAGACTAAAAACCCTAAAACCTAGAGAGAGAGACTGTTCTCTCTAGAAAACTACATCTAAACCTAAAATTGTATGAATGAAGTGTGTGAATGAATGATTCCCCCCTCTGTAGCCTCTAATCTGTGTTTTCGGGTTTGGAGCTGGGCCAAAAACAGCCCAGAAATCGCCCCTAGCGAATTCTGATATTTGCAGCACGTGGCGCTCGTCACGCGTACGCGTCATCCACGCATACGCGTCGCCTTCCTCTTGCACTGGTCACGCTGATCCTGTGACGCACACGCATGGGCGACGCGTGCCCATCACCTAACTTCATGGAAACTATAGCAAATTGCATATTCTTTTAAAGCCCCGGATGTTAGCTTTCCAACGCAACTAGAACCGCCTCATTCGGACCTCTGTAGCTCAAGTTATGATCAATTTAGTACGAAGAGGTCAGGATTGACAGCTTAGCAATTCCTTCAATTTCTTGTGTTCCTTCCACTTTTGCATGCTTCCTTTCCATCCTCTAAGCCATTCTTACCTTATAAACCCTAAAAACACTTAACAAACATATCACGGCATCGAATGGTAATAAGAGAGGATTAAAATTAGCAAATTTAGGGCCAAAGAAACATGTTTTCAATCATAGCACAAAATTAGGAAGGAAAATGTAAAACATGTGAATTCTATGAATAAGTGTGAGAATAATGGATAAAATCCACTCAATTCAGTGCAAAATAAACCGTAAAATAGCAGTTTATCAGAATTTCATGTGCATAGCTGCATTCTATTATCTTGTTTACAAAGTTGCTGCTCATGGAGGAGAGCATCCATGCTACAAGACATTCATTACATTGCTCTCAATTTTAGAGTTCTTAAGACACTTTACCTTGTTCTCTATCTGCTTCAGTGTTGAACATTTGTAGAATTGTGTTTCTGGTGAGATGACTCTAAAGTCGATTAACTTTGATGCACGCTAGTGCTTGCTGTTTCCAAACCTTAAAATTGTCTTCATCTAACTTTATTGTTGCTGGAAAGCTAGCAATTGCAGTCATTGTCGACATCGCAGCGTTGTTGATGGAAGTGGTGGAAATTGCAGAAGGAGTTTCCATGGATCAGAACTACAACTCTGATACCATGTGAGGTATCAGAGGTTCAATCAGTTTCAAGAACAAACAAAGAGAAAGAGGGAAGAGAGAGAGAAAAAAGCTGAATGATCTAGATATTTTTCATTAAATTTAGTATTACAAGTGCAATAGTGTGTATTTATATAGTGCAGAGTGATAACTAACTTTAATAGCAAGTAACAGAAAAACTAATTGAGCTGGCACAACTGTGTAGCCAACTTAGTTAGCTTGGTCAATCATCCTAACAATTGGTTCGTTGTTTTCTTTTTCTTTCTTGCATGGTATTCATTATCAAGATTCTATTATGTTTCAATATATCTTGTTATAGGGTACATTGCTAATTAAAAGTTAACCAAAAATTTTATATTTGGTTTGATTTATTTGTTTTTTCCTTTCAATATTCTTTAAAGAGTCAATATACGATATTTTTACTTAGTTTTATTTGGAATAAGATCAAATAAGGGGTTGATATATTATAGGTTAACATTCCAAAATCATATTTTATTTATAATTAATCTCATTCTGATAAATTAATTGGTCTAGTGGATACACAAAACGACTTAGGCACATGGACACTTCTCAATTCAATAAACAAAATGGAAGCTGAGTTCACTACTTTAGTGAGGAGGGAACCACTTTTATAGAGACACTAAAAATATCTTTTTTTAAGACGTTTATATGTGTCATGTTATTATTGGACGTCTTTATTAAACCGGTTAATAATTTATTTTTTAATAAACCATAACAAAATCGGTTTATTATAGCAACAATAATAAATCCAATTATTCACATTATAATTATTAGACTCTATTTGATCCGATCGATTTACACAATCTGAACCGAATCATGTTTAAATTTTTTGATAAAAAGATAAATACATTCCTAACTTTTTGTTTCGCGGACATTTAAATCCCTAAAAATTTAAAAATATAATTAGGACCCTATCCCCTTGCCCTAGCCCAAGAATAAGCCCAATCTCTCAATAACCTCTCAAGCTGACCCAAAAAAAGAAAAAAAATCTAGCCCTCAGCATCTCCTTCCTCTCCCTTTCTCACTGAAGCTCGAGCTCCTCATCTCTTTGCTCACTGGCTCTCGCAATCTCAAGCTCTCTTCCTCTCTCGTCTCCGGTCTCGCACCCAAGGTCCTAGTTGCTTCCATGTCGTCAGTCGTCACTGTCTCGCACTCAGTCGCGCTCGCACGCCTTCCCTGAGCTCGTCGTCGCCGGCAGGAGAAGTAGCCGGTCCCAAGGCTAATTGTTGGAACTAAATAGAGATGGACATGTCTCCTTTGACAATTTCAAAATGGAGCTTCCTTTAGAGGAGCAGATAAGATTGATCAAGAAAGCAACACTGTTGCTGGAATCACAGCTGGTGCCACAAGTATCTCCAAAGAGTGAGAATTTGGCTGCAGCTTCTGCTGACAACATAGATGCAAAGCCTAAATCCAAGCCTATCGACAAACAGGTAATACTTTAATAGTCAGTGTTGTAGGAAGTTTCTCTTTATTTTGAAATCACATTTAGGTCATGTGTGAATTAGTAATTACTAATTAAGTATTTGGGTTTGGAATCATGACACTGGGGGTTGGTTGGAAAACTTAATCATTCTTCTGTATTTGGTAATTACTGATGGATGACATAAGTTGGTTTGAGTTAGCAATAGAAGCAGCTGATCAACAAGCCATAATTAACACATTATTAGAACAAGAAATCAAAATACGAACCATTTTATAATAGAAAATTTTCACACAAACATAAATTTAATACATAATCTGACATGTACGAATATATATAATAATTTATGAATCTCACCTAACATTTATGCTTGAACATTAAACTTGTGTATAAATTTATAGCAATACTTGGAGCATCAACTAGCTGCTGCCTCCATAATCAACATAAGACATAAATATAAAACTATACAAACAAGTAGAAAACACTTGTGGAGAGAGGCAGAACATGATAGAATTGCAAGCTACTAGCTAGCTATATGTGCTAGTTTTATTCTCAGTCATATCCAATACATTAGATACACCATAGTTATATTGATGAATATAATTTTGTGAATGAAGAAAAATAGTTGAGGAAATTGCTAGAGATTGAGGAAGACAAACTCTTCCATAGCAGAAAAGATATAAGCAACTTGATGAATCTTTAAATAGAAGTCCTATTTTTATTTACGTCTCAACCTGCTAATGGTCGTATTTTGGTCTTCATTCCAATTCTTATCTTCATTTATTGAATAAAGGGCAGCGGCAAAGAAGTCTTAATCAAAACAAGGATATACCTTGTTAGTTGTTAGTGGATATCTAAATAACATTGATTCTTCAAATGTATTCAGTTTTATTTTCTATTTGTTATTTTACAAAGATGAAGTTGTTTGTCATTGTCTTTCCTATTAGCTTTGGGTACTTTGATCCATTTAAAATATTACTGGCAAACCAATTATTTAGATTAAATATCTCTAAACTTTTATCCTGTTTTTTTTTTTTTTTAAAAAGAGTCTCTTATAGGTGAAGGTCTTCTTTGAGAAATGTGAATTTTTAAAGTACAGATTTAATTTTCTGGCTGTTTGTTCTTTTATTATATTGTTTTGTTAATGTGTGCCTTGAATTGTGGCGAAGGAATGACTATGATATTTGGATCGCTCAATGGATGGTCCTCAACCACTATTGGAGACCCGATAAGACATGAGCAAGAAAAACGTCATTGTTTATGAAGTTAAGTTTATTCAATTATCTAATATCATTGTTAATGTCTGTTAGAATGTCAATAATTACTCAAGGATGCAACTGACGGTGGATTTGGTGTATGGCGAGTACAACTTGAAGCAGGATATGATAAAGGAGCTCGCTGTAGCTGACTGGAATAAAAAGATGCAGTGATCTGCTTCAGACTTGGAATTTTATGATACTTTTTATTAGAACTTAATTAATCGTAATCGTGTCTTTCAAGAACTAACACATTTATTTAGTTAAAATAGTTACGGATTGAATTAGGCTATTTTAATTTCTTTTGAAGAATAAATTATCTTTATATTTTGGACTATTTAGATATATATTGATCTTTTTATTTATAATGATTTATATATTATTTTTTAGAGCAACAAATACAATTCAAAAAAAGTTATAACAAGAGCTCCGCAGAAAAGGGTACACTATTCACAGCATATTACACAACAATCAAACTAAATTATAAGGACAAATAAATTATGACATCATATAGATGGTATAGATAAACATAACTGACAATGATAAAAAGATCAAATAATCACAGTCAAGATGCGGCTTAATTACAGATGCATTACTGAAACACCCACAAAGTCAATGTATAATCAGCCAAAGAGATATCAAATTTGAAGAGAGTTTAACTGTGAAACATCCTAGAATAACATCAATATAGCATCAATGTATTATTATTTCAACTTTTTATTTCAACTTACAATTTTAAATACTTTGATTTCTTGCGATTACAACGATTGCAGTTCCAGTCTCACCCACTCAATCTAACTTACACATTTTCTTTTTAAGACTATTCTGATTAAAATTTTCGTCAACAGTAGAATGTGACACATGGGAACTAGTCTCAGCTGACTGAAACCCAATGGCCGGTGAATTCAGTTCCATTGCTGATGAATCTTCAACGGTATTGTACAAAACTCAGATGAACTGCACGGGACAACTTGTCATTATTCATGACCAACTTTTTGTCTAATTTTGAGACAATTTCAGGCAAAGTGCATTGCTGTGAATTGTTATTGCATTTTGCAGAATCCATTGCTTTTCATGCCAAAAAAAAGACTTTTCTCAAACAGATTTTAAATGATCACCTTGAGTTCTTCCTTCCCAACCTGATAGTTTCAAAGTCGCCTTCGGGTACCACGGTTCATCACAGAAACAAGCTTCAAACAAAAGAAATAGAGCTTCTACGGGATTTGTTTGCTCATCAACACATCCCAAAAAAAAATTTGAAAATATAGAGATCTTTATATGTTCTAGTTACCTGCTCTCTTGATCAGTTATGTAGTTCAGTTATGTTCTAACTACTGCTCTCTAAATCAATTATGTGAGAATTCAGGAATGCCAAATCACATCATTCTTGGAACAGAAAGTGAAAAAAAAAAAATCATAATTCAATGAGTTATGTAAATTAGTCGGTTCGACCAGATTTGATAATAATTAAGTTTATTGTTGTTGTTATAAAAAAATTGGTTAAAAAAATCAGAAATAATTAATTCATTAATACATCCAATAATAATGCAATACGTAAACGTTTTTTATAAAAAGACATATTATGTGTCTTTATAGAAAACATCCGAGAAATACAAAGAGTACTTGCTTTCCAAATTAAAGATGTTAACAGGTTTAACTTATAATTGTCTTATACTATATAGATTTTAGTATACTAAAAATTGTTATCACCAGAAGAAGCTGCGGCAATTTTTACAGATCTTCTAAACTCTAAAGGGATATCTATCTATCTATTTATCTATCTATCCATAGTGATGGTCTAGATAATAATGATTAACTATAGCTATGTTTTGACTGACCAACAGAGGTATAACATGTGGCTCAATAAAATCTTAGTTTGTTGGGGGAACCATTTAGGCATTTATGCAATTTTACACTTTTCTAAATTCCTTTTCTCTCAAATCACTACTTAGTTTTAGCACATAATGTAGTTATAAATGTCGTAAGAATTTTTTGTGGATAGTACAAAAAAAATTTTAATTTACTTAACTAATAAAATAAATTTAAACATGTTTTAAATTTAAAAAAAAAAAAACATCAATTACTTGTCTTGGTTTAGCGATGATAAGTGCTGGGTAGGGTGTGCACGCATTGTGAAACTATGGCAGTGAAGATAAAAGAGTGATATAGCCAAAGAATGTAAAAAGAATGTGACAAGGGCAAGTGACATGATTTGAGTGTTACCTTTTATTCATGATTAATTGCATTAATTTTATGTGAACAGAGATATGAATTCATGAGGCAGTAAGTAGCTCATGAGTTCGTGACTGGGAGGGACGGTTAACTTTTGCTTTCATCAGAGCGAGGCAATGGTGAAAAGGGATTTAATGGGTACTTAAGGCAATTGTTTGAGTTGGTTTGTAAGTTTTTTTTTTTTTTTTTTTTTGAGTGTGATTCTTGTGAATTATCCTTGATGACAATATTAAAAGAGATAGGGGACTATGACTTCATCGTGAACTCTCTAATCTCTGGTTTGGAATCGAGTTTATAACCTAAATGACTTTTTCTTTTTAGAAATGTACTTTGGAATGAGCGAAAAAATGACCATGAATAAAAAAAATTGTTATTCGTACACTAAAATATTATTTTTCTTAAATTGATATTTTATTTTGAGAAAATTTTATTTTCCTCTTTTGTGAGATGCTAAAATGACACTCTTCTTCTCTCTATTTTATAAATGTACATTCTCCTCCTTTCTAACTTTTATAAAACGTCATCTTTAATCCATTTTAAATTTTTTGTGTTAACTAATGTTAACTTTATCTATTTTTTAAAAAAAAATAAAATATTTTTTGAAAAAATACCTATTAACAAAAATTTTATTTTTTATCATTAAATTTTGCTTACTAAAATACCTTTTAATAAATTATTCTTTTATTAATTAAATTGTATTTTTACCAAAATATTTTCAAAAAATTAATAATTAAATTATTTTTTCTAAGATACCTAGTCTTCAATAATTTTTTTAATTATTAAATTGTGATTTTACTAAATTTTTTGTTAATAATTATTTTTATATTTACTATTAATTTTTTGATATCAACTGTTAATATTAATATGTATAACAATTAATATATATTAATATTAAAAAATAATTTTACTAAAATTTTTTATTTAATGTTAAAATAATATATATAGATATCGAAAAATTAATAGTAAAATATAAAAAAATTGTTAACAAAAATTTTGGTAAAATTATAATTTAATAATTAAAAAATTATTGAAGGGTATTTTAGAAAAAAATAATATAATTATTAATTTTTTTAAAAAATATAATTTAATCAATAAAAGAATAATTTATTAAAGGATATTTTGGTAAGCAAAATTTAATGATAAAAAATAAAATTTTTGTTATTGGGTATTTTTTAAAAAATAATTTTTTTTCTTAAAAAATGGATAAAGTTAACATTAGTTAATACAAAAAATTTAAAATGGATTAAAGAGGAGATTTTTTTAAAAGTTAAAAGGAAGAGGAATGTACATTTATAAAATAGAGGAAAGGGAAGTATCATTTTAACATTCCGCAAAAAAAAGAGAGTAAAATTTTCTCTTTTATTTTTGATAATGCTACATGGCCAACTCATTTTGACAACTACATTTAATTAAATTGGTCTAATAGTTTATAGACACATAAAAAAAAAGAGACAAACATAGGTACATATTACAGAACTATGACTGAATGCACTTATACATAGGGGTGTTATCGGTTCGGTTTGGTTCGGTTTTGGATCAAAAACCAACCGAACCGATCTGTTCGGTTTTTACATAATACCAACCAATCGATTTGCTGTTTGCGCAACAATCGAACCGAACCAAAAGCAGTTTGGTTCGGTCGGTTTTTCGATTTTTAAATCCTAACTTAATAGAAAATTAATCTTAGTAAAATGATATTCAAAACAATCAATAAATTAAAATAATATTACATTACATTCAAATTCAACACAATTTCAACTCATTCCAACAACTAAACATAAAACAAACACATTTGTTAAGTCTAAAATTTCCATTTCAATGTATTACTAACCACTTCTGCGGTTCGGTTCGGTTCGGTTCGATTTCTGTCGAGCCAACCGAAAATCGAACCGAACCGATCGGTTTACATCGAAAAAACCAAAAAAACCAACTTTTTTCGGTTTTTATTCGGTTGTTGTAAATTTCGGTTCGGTTTTACGATAAATTTTGGTTTGGTTCGGTAACTTACACCCCTACTTATACACATGCATTGTGTAACATCTCATTCTTCGTGACATGAAAAGATAACAGAACTTGTTCTTTGTTTGAAGCTACGGCTTTCGCCCATTCTTTGAGCTTCGCTTTCATCCACACTGATGGACACATTGCACTCAGCTTGAAGTTGCAATGGAGGAGGAAGAGGAGTGTGTTGTGAGCTAGCTATGTTGATCACCCCATTCCTCTAAATTGGTGTCACATCCTTTGTAATCGACACCTGCCATAGCAAAAGCTTCTATAGACATGGTTCTTTAAAATGACGAGGATTGCTCGGATAGTAATGGTAACAAAAAAAAAAAAGACTAGTTTGTTGGAAGTTTTGTAATTGGGGTAGCAACTAAAGGAGCATTTATATACTAACACAAGCAAAGGGTTTTATTCGTGCGTTTAGGACTTTAGACAACTAAAAATCACGGATAGTGCATGTGGTTAAGGTTTCATTGTATCTAATATCTATGTTTTCATAATAATACATGTGATCCCCCATCTCTTTCGCTTTACTCTTTTATCTTACAAAAATACTAAAAAAACAAACAAAATAGTGCAAATTTATTAACTTATTTAATATTCATAACTCTAACAACAATAAATAAATACAAAATAAAATAAATTCTAGCCATCTTTTGACAAACTTTTTTGTTATCAAATATTTTTAATTGTTTTTATAACATTCTTTTTAGATTGGAAAAAAATTGAATACATACTCCCAAGATATATTTAATTTGTTAAAAAATACATATTTTAGAGCATTCAGAAATAAAAAATTAGTCAGAATATTTTTTTATACACATATTAAGTAAAAGCATTACTATAGGAAGAGGCCACCACTCAGATAAAAATCCCAAAAACAACTTTTGTTAAAGATGCCTACGTGGCAAGACCTAAACCATACATTCTAAAGCCACACTTTTCACTACAAAACATTTAAAATCATAGTATTTTATAAGAAAAACGTCACCTAATGGAAAAAAAGTAAATTAGAAGATTTAAGAGAAGAAATAATTAAATTATCAAAATTAATAGATCAAAAACTAATGATTTTAATTAATGTTAATTGTAATAACACCGAATTCTTAAAATCAATACAAAATGATTTTTCTCAAAATCTTTATTTTACTATAAGTTTTATTGAAGGACTTCAAAAACCTGAAAAAACTTATATTTCACACGGAGTTTCTAAAAAATGTTACCATGGAAATGATTTTCCACATCTTTATCATACTTTTAACCCACAATTAAATTCTATAATAAATATGCTTGAAGAAAATATTAGAATCCATAAAATTTTAAAGAAATAAGGAAAAAGAAGAACCTAATATAAACGAAATTAAACAGATATTAAATAAATATTTTTAGAAAGATAATCCCAAAAAAGAAAAATTTCAAAATATAGCCAACATAACAGAACAAAAAGTAAAACCACCATTGAAACTATGAATATTGAAGAAAAATTAGAAGAAGTTACAATGCTTTTTAAACAATTAAAAATGGCTCAAGAAAATAATATTATGGAACAAGAATTTCAAATAGAAGAAGAACTAGTAAATTTTGAAAATATAGAAAATGAAGAACACATCCTAGATTATTCAAGTGATGAAGAACCAGCAATTCCAATACAAGTAAAAAATGAAGCTGGAACATCTAAGGATAATCAATCTCAATTTAAATGGGAAACAGGTTTTGAAAATTATGCTTTTAAAAAGAGATTTATGAATAAAAATTCAAAGTATACAAAAATACCATCAAAATACGTTCCTAAAATTCAGGAATTGGAAGGAGAAAGAATGCTCGATTTAGACTGTAAAAAGAATGAAAAAGAAATTTTCGAGAACTGGTTGAATTCCTTCTTATTAGAAGCCTTTACTAATCCAAAACTTAGTGAATTGTTTGGAGGAGATATCTGGAATTATATAGGGTTTCATACTAAAGGAACTGTAAGAGATTATATGACATCAATAGAAAACCAAAATAATAGAAGAATTAACAACAAAAACAACAGTTTATGATAAGATATTACATATAATGATGATTCTGTATAGAGAATTTTTCGGAAAAAATATTATAGATCATAGACAAGAAATTTATAATAAAGAATATCAAGAAGCAAAAAACCATTTAGCTAATATTCAAATATATGATTTATGTAATGTGGAATCTTATATATGTGAATATAGAATACATTATTATAAATTAAAAGAAGAAGATAAAGACCATTATCTTAGTATGTATATAACAAAATTTCCATACCCTGCTAATGAATTTATAATGGGAAGATTTATAAGAGAAATAAATAGAGGAACAATTGAAAATAATTTTGGCAGAGCAACTTCTGCAATAAGAGAGGAAATAAAAGAACGTTGTATGCAAGAAGCGACTCAAAAAAGATTTGAAAATATAATTAGAATTTGCTGTCAAGATAATGAAGAGATTTCTCAAAAATATGGTCTTAATAAAAATTTTCAAAGAAAAAGAAAATATCAATTTAGAAAAAGAAAATACTATCTAAATTGGAGAAAAAAGAGGTATTTTAGAAAAAGAAATAACAATAAAAACAAAAGACAAAAAAATAACTATTGTCCAAATAAAAAAGAAAATTGTAAGTGTTGGTATTGCAAAGAAGAAGGACACTATGCAAATGAATGTCCAAAAAAGAAAGATAAAAAGGACCTTACCAAACAATTAGAAATTGCTAAGTCTTGTTTCATGGAACCATTAGAAGAATCAAATGATAATTTAGACTATATTTTGAATATGTCTCAGAAACAGACTCAGAGACTGAGCAATAATGCTATATTTATTACTATAAAAATAACAGAAAAGTTTATAAATGCTTTCATAGATACTGGAGCAACACAATGCTTTGCTAGTACAAATATAAAACTTGATTGGAAAAAATTAAAGAAACCATTAAGAGTTAGAATAGCTGACAAATCAATACATAAATTGACCAAAAAGCAGAAATGGCTGAAATATTTATTCAAAATTATAGGTTCATTGTTCCATCCATATATATGTTAGATTCTGGAATGAATTTTATCATAGGAAATAATTTCTTAAAGCTATATTATCCATTCATTCAAGAATTAACATATATAGTTTTAAAAGCTCCACACGATTCTTCAATAAATCAAAAATCAAAACGTATAAAAATACTAACTACTACTATAGATAAGATTTTAAAATTTAAAATATTTTCTATATTAGAAACATGTTATTTAAATTTATATTTTTAGATAAATATCCCAAAAAATAATCTTAAAATAAAAATAGAAGAACTTTTGGGTGAAATTTGCGCTGATAATCCTTTAGATATTAAAAATACAAATAAAGAATTAGTAAGCATTAAATTAAAAAATCCTACAAAGGAAATAAATGTTCCAAATAAAATTCCTTATTCCGTAAGAGATAGAGAGGAGTTCTCATTAGAATGTAAAGATCTTTTGGAAAAAGGAATTATAAGATTAAGTAAAAGTTCTCATGCGACTCCAGTCTTTTATGTCGAAAACAATAATGAAATTAAAAGGAAAAATCAAAAAATGGTAATTAATTATAAGAAGATGAATGAAGCAACTGTTGGTGATGCTCATAAACTTCCAAGAAAAGATTCTATTTTAAAAAAAAATCAAAGGAGCAACTTAGATTTCATCTCTCGATGCAAAATCAGGATATTGATAACTTCGTTTAGACGAAGAAACAAAGAAATTAACTGCTTTTACTTGCCCAACAAAAGAATCAACAAGTGTGTTGCTCTATGAATGGAATGTTTTACCATTCGAATTAAAACAAGCCCCAGGTATCTATCAAAGATTTATGGAAGAAAATCTAAAAGAGTTAAATGAATTTGTTTTAGTTTACATTGATGATATATTAATTTTTACAAAACAGGATAAAGAAGATCATCTTCAAAAATTATTAATAGTATTAGAAAGATGTAAAGAAAAAGGATTAGTTCTTAGCAAAAAGAAAGCAAGAATAGCAAAACAAGAAATAGAATTTCTTGGATTAATTCTATCCACTCAAGGAAAGTTAAAACTTCAACCAAATGTTTTAGAAAAGGTAAATTTATTTCCTAATAAAATAGAAGATAGAAAATAATTACAAAGATTTTTAGGGTGTATAAATTATATTTCTGATCAAGGATTTTTAAAGAATATAACAGAATACACTAAAAACTTATTTCCAAAAATAAGTACTAAAAAAGAATGGAAATGGGAAGAAAAAGATAGTATGAAAATTCAAAGAGTCAAAGAATTATGTAAAAAGCTTCCAGAACTTTATATTCTAGAGAAAACGACTACTTAATAGTAGAAACAGATGCTTTAGACATAACCTGGTCAAGATGTCTAAAAGCTAAGAAAGCTATAAAAAGCTTGGAACAAGAAAAAGAATCACTAGATTCTAAATATTCCCCAAAGGAATTATTTTGTAGGTATATTTCAGGGACATTTACACCAACAGAACAGAAATATACTACTCATGAAAAGAAAACTCTAGCAGCAATTAAAACTCTTAAAAAAATAAAAAATTGATTTACTACCCTAAGAATTTACATTAAGGACAGATTCAAGTTATCTAACAGGTTTCATACGATATAATTTAAAAGTTGATTATAATCATGGACGATTGGTTAGATGGCAATTATTTTTGTTACAATATCCAATAAAAATTGAATATATTAAGGGTGACAAAAATATTATTGCAGATACATTAACAAGAGAATAGAGTTCGTTTACAACGCATTAGATCAAGAAATTCAAAAATACGAGCAAGAACTCGAAAAATGCAAGCATTGTCAGCAAATAAGGACACAGATTCAATCCCTCAAGAAGGCCATTGAAGCAATGAAATCAATACAACCATCAAAGTTCAGCCAGCTAAGCATGGTGGACAAGCTAGGAGAAGAAAAAAATTCAGAAAATAAAACAATTGCTGAAATTATTAAAAAATCCACCTAAGATAAAAAATATTATGTAATTTATAATGGCCCCATGAAAGGAGTATATGATGCCTGGGAAAAAGCAGCACTATTCACACATCAATCAAAGATAATTCATAAAGGAGGATTTTTAATGCTGGAAGACCTTCAGGGAATATGAAGCTCTTCATCCAGAGCAAACCCTAAGAAGAGCAGGTAAAGCTCCAATTCAAGCCCAAATAACAGGAATAATGAGAAACATTCCTACAAGGGCTAAAATCAAGAAAAAAAAAAGGGTCTGTAGATCAAATCTCAGAGAAACCCTTAATATAGTCCTGAATTGGACTGAAGAAAAAAGGACAATTTTGAGATATTATCCTATTGCCAAAGAACAACTAACAAAGCTGGTTATTTTTTCAGATGCTTCCCCATCTGACACTTATCAGTTTTTCCAGTATGGATTAATTGATACAATTTTAATTTTTAATGATCTAAAAATTATTAGTGAATTTCCTGCAGGATTCGTTGATGCAGTAAAGAGATTTAAAAATATAATTGACAATGTAAATCCAAGGGATGTATCCCTAAAATTTATAAATAGAAAACCTATTTTTAATGAAGAAAAATAATGCTTGGTTCCAGCATACCAAGTAATATTCATGTCCATTTTTTCAGGAAATTTTCAACCAATTGATCAAATTCAAGATTTAACAATTTACAGTCATGAAGAAAGACTAGCCAACACATTAGCAATGGTCTTTGAAAGAACTCAAAAAATAACGAAGAAATCTCACATAAGAATTAATTATAAAAGTAGAAATACTCTGCTTGTGTTCAGTAAAAGAAATGAAATTGAAGAAAGAGATATGAGACTCTTGGTAAAATTTGAATCAGCATTCTACAATTTATTTGGACTTTTAGAAAAGCTCTCTGAAGGGATAAGAAGGAATCTCTGCTATTTGATAAAAGACAGAAAAAACCACAAGTGCCAGCTATGCGCCTCGAAAATATCTGAAGAAAGCAATAATGAAATGGGATCCACCCACATAATAAAAGAAGATGACAGTGCATCTGAAGCATCCCTCAACATTATTGCATAATGACATAAGCGCTTATGTCATAAAGCACCAATAATGTAGCTGGTGCAAGATAGTAAACAATGACGTCATAAGAAGGGTAAGGATGGAAATTGTCCATCAGACCCAACCATTATAAATAGATTACTTAGGCAATTGTAGAAGGCATCAGAAAACAAAAAGCAGAAGGCTAAGAGTACTCATATGATAGGAGAGCAAGGAGGAAGCTGCCGAGGCGATTCTGTAGTCTGACAAAGAATTCTCTTAGAGAAAAATAGTTTTAAACTCCCCTCTGGAGATAAAAATACCTTATGTAAAATATACTAAATAAAGGAAGTTTTTCTCCAAAATGGTACATATTTATCCTAGTCTCTTAGTTATGAATTATTTAGAAAGCCTAGAATTAACGGAAGAATCTGATTATTATAGATTAACTGCTTTATTAGATAATGAAAGACAGGCTATTCTAAAAACAGAACTAAATCTCAAATCAAATGAAAATTTTAATAAACAAAGTCTTTTAAAAGAAGTTTTTAATAGAAAAAATATAATATATTATGGAAAAATTCAACTTGAAGCCCCTGTAAAAATAAAATCTGCTAATGGAGAACTTGAAATAGCTTTGATAAATGATGAAGAATTGAGTAAACAGATTGAGAAAATTAAGGATCAACAAAAAGATCTAAAATTGGATGGATTCATATTAGTACCATACAAGTCTTAATCAAATCTACATATATGAAAGGAATTAATTCACCAATAAGTTTAGCAATATGTGACAAAAGAATTACTGATGACCCAATAGATCAAATAATTGGAATTGTTCATGGAAATTTGGTAAATGTAAATGTTAAATTTAATGCCCATCTTAGATATGCTATACCTTTATCAACTGAAAATCTTGGAAGATCTATAAGTTTAGCTTATAAATTTCATAGAAAAAGTTTAATGGAACAAGATGATGAACCATTTTCAATTACATATGCAATAAATTATGCTTTAACAAATAGCCATCATAGTATAATATTTAAAAACAGAGAAAGAATTTATGTCGATGAATTATTTCAGAAAATTATAAAAACAAAAATACCAAAATATAAAGCTATTGAAAACCCAGTTTTATTATTAAAAGAACCATCAAGAAGATCGTTTTCATCAAATTTCCAGATAAGAGAATCTAAAATCAATAGTCCTTTAAGTTTATCTAAATTAAAAATTAAAGAAGAAAACTCTGAAATAAAAGAATTAACAAAAAAGGTCGAAAAATTAAATGAGACCTTAAATATTAAATTATGACAATAGATAAGGAAGAAATATATATAACTTATCAAGATAAGAAACAAGAGTTCTTTGAAAGAGAGAATCGTTTGAATTATTTACAATTTTCTGAAATAAATCAAAGAGCATTTGAAGCTCTAAAAATAATCTATAACAAGCTGAAAAAAGAAGTTGAAGAGCTAGAAAAATTAATAGAATCTCTAGAAAATATTCATGAATCGATGATAGAGTTTGCAGAAATTCTAAAATAAATAATGTTAAACAAAACTATTTTTAGGAATTATAATAAGATTACCTAATTTATGATGCATAAAAAGATTGAAAAACCAGAAAATAAAATAAAAAAAAAGAGCGAAAAAATTAAAAAATAAAATAGATGAGTATAAAAAAGAATTAAATAATCTTCAGGACGAAATTGATGATCTTATAATAAAAAAGATAGAAATAAGAATAACTATAAACAAGTTGGAATTAAATTTAAGAAATTTATAAATGCCTGGAAAACCATATTACGATTTAAAAGAATTAAAGCTGTTAAAAGAAAAGATGGAGAATGAAATTGAAAAATTAGAAAGATATTTATAAATAAGAGAAAGTGTAGAAATAAAAGAAGTTATTGAGGATTTAAGAAATTATATTAAAAAAAAAACAAACAGATAAAAGATTTTATATATAATAATCCATGTAAAAAAGAATATTATAATTATGATAGAAATTAGAACAGAATTAAAAAATTATAAATATGAAATCAGAATTATAAATATACATCAAGTACTAGTAATAAATAATCATATAACAAATACAAGAGAAATTGTCGAAATGATTAATATTTCAGATTATAAAGTTGCAAATTATTTTTATCAAAATCATTTGAATAGAGCACCACTAATTGAATCTATACAAATTATAAACTTATTCGAAGCAAAATATGAAGAGTTAGTAGAAATTTCGAAAGAAGAATTAAAAGAAAAGTCGAAATTGAAAAATTGGTATCAGAGCCATGTTAACAATTAAGGGTAACACTTTTTCTTTAAACAACACTTTTAGTGATACGTTTTTAAATCAATAACAACCACAAAATAGAAAACGTCTTTACAAAAAGATAAAAAAGACAACTTTATCGTAGTAGCATCCATAGGAAGATGCTATTACCACACCCAAAATGGCTAGCTATTGTTACACCCTTCGTATTTAATTTTTGGACACTCTTCCTTGTGTATTCTTTCTTTCTTAATTAGACAAATAAATAATTCAATGAAGCAATGGTTTAATACATTATGGAAAAGTTTAGGGTTAACAAATTTTGTATTTTGTGGCCAGCACTTAACCATCAAAAGAAAAGTGAGTGATTTCTTATCATTGGATGTAATCTCACACCATTAAAAACATTATTGATGACTAATTGATGGTTACAAAATACAAAAATTACTGATCCTCTAGCACTCCTCATATATATTTATAATTTCTGTTATTAGATTTTCATTGTTGTGAAATCAACAAATACTAATTAAATTCATATATAATGTAATTACCATAAAAGATTTAATTAAAAATTTTTAATATTGTAACTTCTAAAATAACGATATCTAAAAATCTTTTTTATTTCTTATATAAAAAATACTAATATTAAAATATCTAATACAAATATCCAATATTATTCCCTTTAGTGTTTATAAAGTTAAATTATATTAGGTAGACATATATATAACAGGTTAACCCAAAAAAAAAAAGGAAAAAGAGAAACTATTTTTTTCTCTAGAACTAATTCTTTAGGTTTTTAAATACATGATTTTAAAATATTGGATATATTTATTGAATACTGTTTTTGTTTTTCCCTTTCTAATTAAGAATTGTAATAGTATTTTTTTATTTTAAAAACTTAATAATTCAATAATGTTGGGATCATATATATAACTAAAATTGAAATATACCTTCCTATAGTGTTTAATTACTTTAAAATAATACAAAACAAAAAAGGAAAAATTGAAACTAAAAAAAAGCAAAAATTATAACTTGTACAATTATGCATTAAAAAAAGGGGATTTTTAGAGAGAAAAAATAATACTAAATTAGAAGAGTGTAACAATATCTATGTTAGGTGTGACAGTAATCCCTTCCCATCCTGTAATTACCTTCTTTTGGTCTTTTGGACTCACTCTTGATATAAGAAGGAAGCGATTTAGCGAGTCATTATGTTACTAAAGTTAGTAACTTAATGTCTGTTGGTTAGTTACGTTATAGGTAGTGATACGAATACCTTGTGTTTTTATTTGGTATGCTTTTGTAAGCAACTACGTCACATAATGTTAGAATAGGATATAATATAGTACACATGTCTCTCACCCTAAAGCTTCTTGATGAGTTTGCAGGCAAGAAACATAACAAGCTCGTGACCATCATATATATAATCAGTACTGTAAGAGAGTGAATGAAACTTCGGATCCTAATTTTAAATGTGATCAATTTGGAAATAAGTCAATAACCATGTGCGTTTGATTAGTTTCGCCTGCAATACCTTGGTTCAAGGCATGAAAGGATTAAAATTGACAACTGTTACATTTTTGGCTAAGGTTGAACGGTATGGCATAATTAGTGCTTGTGTGCGTGTTATTATCTTAATAATTTTTTTTTATTTGTTAGCGTATTTAGTAATTTTTTTTATTTTTTATTGTATTTGATAAATTTTTAGTAGTAAAAATAAAAATATTAAAAAAATTATTTTTTTTAAATTATAATTTACATTTTTTTTAAAAGATATTATTTTTTTAAAAATATTTTTTATGTAATAAATAAATTAAAAAGTATTTTTATATTATTATATCCAAATATAATTAATAAATAAAATTTTTTTTGTATGAAATATTCAAACATAAAATTATTTTTATCTTTTTATAAATTTGTTTAAAAAAATAACTCAAAAAATATATTTTTTTAAAAATTCATCCAAATAAATCCTTATCCTTAATATAAGGATAGATATAAGTTTTTTCTCGTAATGTATTGTTTAAGAGCAATGCTAAGAACCAAAAGGATATTAGTCAAAAACCAGTTAAATATTTTTGGGTGAATTTAAAATTTCTACGAGTTAATATATATGGATATTTTTTCTGTTAAGTATTATAATGTTTCTTTTTCATACTAAATAGATGTTCTTTTATATATTTTTCAAATTTTTTTGTATTATAAATGTGAATGTCTCTATTTCTTTAAGAATTTCATAATTTTTTTTTTAAATTTTATAGATATTTAATTATTTTTACTAAAATATAACTGGATATTTCTTTTGTTAAGTATTAGGATGTTTTTTTTCATATTAAATGAATGTTTTTTTTATATTTCTGTAATTGTTCAAGGACTCATTTTGACTAAGATCAAGTGTGTAGTTTGCAGTCTCTTTAATCATGGGCATGTGTGCGAAAGGTTAGTTGCTGAGCCAACCTTTGTTGAACTGGTTGCAGGGTAGAACGGTAGTTAATTGGGCCAGGTTGTTGATTGGGATTATAAACCGGCTACTGTTGGATAGGAGGGGTACCTTGGCCTTGAACAGGTGAAGCCATATGCAGTCTCTGTAATTGCTTCCGGTCGAAGGAGCTAGTGGAGGTGATAAAGATGTGTAGGAAGATGAAGAGGATGGTGCCGGAGATATTGGAGGTGGAGGTTGATCCGAAGGGAGGGCCAGGGATAGTGGAGGCCGCGATGAGGGTTTATACGGAAAAGGAGAGTGTGGTGCAGGTGTTGCAAGCGATGCAGGGAATAGAGGCGACGATGAAGAGATCCTTCTTTGGTTACAAGCAGGTTGTGGCGGCGGTGATGGGGAGTGCTGAGGCTGGCGGGAACCGAGTTGGTTCCGGCGACTCGCTGATAGAAGAGGAGTGGGTCGCGGTGGGGAGGCGGAGAAGGCCTGACGGTGAGAGAGAGAGGTCTGTATGTGTGATTGTTGGAGGTGGGTAGGTTAATATGAGAGAGAAGAGGAACGTTTTTATAAGTTTAAATTAGGTTTACTTGATCTTTTAAATTTTTTAAATTTTGAATTTAAAAAATTTTAATTAATTAATTATTAATATAAATTAATATAATTTTGTTTAGTTTTTGGCTGGTAACCTTTTGGTTCCATATACTTTTTCATTGTTTAAAGTGTACATGTTTTGCTTCTAAACGCCCTTAGCTTGATCATATTGATAATCAATAATAAAATGGTGAATTAATATTAAGGGTAAATGACCTTCATAAATTAAAGACATGCAAATTTTATATGTATCTTGTAAGACCCGGTTAATTAACGGCTAATTAACCCATATATGAGAATTTATTCTAGAAAGCCAAAAATGATATTTTTATGGCTTAATATGATAGAGGAAATTGAGACGAGAATTTCGGTACCAATTTTATAGAATTCGGACCAAGATTGGACCGAACGGGCCAAACCGGGCCAACCGGACCCAAAGTGGGCCCTTGGCCCAACATAACTAAACCAAAACCCTAGTTTTCAGCACTCTCTCTCCTCACAACACACTCAAACACGCTGAAATTGAAGAGAGGGGAGGAAGAACACTCTCTCAAGTTCTTTCTCTCACTTGATCTTCAAACCACCATAACTTTTGATCTAGAGCTCCGATTGCCGCTCCGTTTGCGGCCACGCGTTCACCGCGGAGAGCTCTACAAAACCCATACAACTAATCTTGAGGTAAGCCACGTGTTTCTGTTCGAAATTCCAGCCCTTATTTTCGAGTTTCATGGGTAAAATGTTGAGATTTTGGGTTCTTTGATGTTATAGGACCCAACTCTCTTGAAGGAGAAGGTTAATGTTGTCTCCTTGGACCTTGGGTGTGGTAAGATTCTCAACCCTAGTGTGATTTTGTTGTTCTATGATGTTTGGGTTTTGAGATGTTGTGTATGGGTATGATGGTTGTGGCTTAGGTTGTGTATATGTGAATATTGGAGCTTGATTGGTGACTTTGAAAAGCTTGGAAAGGGTTTGGTGGTGAAAAATCTGTTCTTGGAGGTGTTGAGGCCTTGAGAGCTTGTGGATAAGTGGTTTGGAAGTGCTCCGGGGGAGCTTGGGAAAATCGGCTAAGGTATGGTTTCGGTTTCCCGTATCTAATATGTAATGTGGTAGGAAATACTTAGGCTAGAGGCCCTAAGATAGGCATTGAATTGTTGATGTTGTTGAATGATTGAGATATATGATGTGGTCATATATGTGATGATGATTATTAAGGCCTTAGTGGTATGATGTATGAGAAATATGCATGTTGTGATATATACTTGATGATTGGTTATGGTTGAATTGTGGGTTGAACCATGTTGATGGTGAGTATGATGTTGATTGTGTACAATAATAATTTATTGGAATTGGTGTTGTTGAGAATTGGCATGAGGAATAGTATATGATATGTCAATGTGTTTGAGTTTGAGCCACTTGGGTGAAGTGGGGTAAAATGATGAGATAGTGATTTTGGTAATTTGTGGTAATGTGTGTCAATGTGTGAGTTGAGGAGGCTTGATGTTGAATTTGATATATTTTGATTGATTTCAAAGAAAAGGGATGAACCTAGCATGTTTTGATTGGTTTTGAAAAGAGTTGGAAATGGCTTGTTTTGAAATTGGCACTTTGTGGTTTTGTATAAAAATATGGTTTTTGGGCACACTTTGGCGGGACATAACTTGGACTACGGATCTCCGTTTTGTACCAAATCTGTTTAGAAATGAAATTGGATCCGGGATGTCCATGCCGTTCAAAGAACGGGTGAAAAACGATTTAAAATGAGGAAGTTATGTCCGTTGGAAGATTGGGGTTTAAATCTGTGAATTCTGCAGCTTTTAACTTAGAAAATTTTTAGCAGAATGACCCCTTGCGCGTGGGCGCACCTGGCGCGTACGCGCCGATCTTCCAGAAAGCGCCATCCACGCGTGCGCGTGATGTGCGCGGGCGCGCCGATTGTGCTGCACCCAATGCCCAGCCATTTTCCAGAGAGTTATGCCAGAACTGTGCCAGTGTTGTGCCTGGGGCACGAGAACACCCACGCGTACGCGTGGTTGGCGCGTGCGCGTCGATTGGCAAATCTTTAATCCACGCGTTAGCGTGCATGACGCTTGCGCGTCGATGAGTTTTTGAGGCCATCCACGCGTGCGCGTGGAGTGCGCGTACGCGTGGCCCTGTTTTCATCCCAAAGTTGATTTTTGAGTTTTAAAAGCCAAATCTCATACTTCTAAGCCTCCGATCTCACCATTTATGTCTTAAATCATTATGACATGCCTAGCTATTAAAAAGGGGCTAGTGAATGAGGTAACTTGCGAGTGAAGCAAGGGAAAAATGAATGATCAATGAGGATCAAGATGATTATGTGAGATGCGGAGGATGGTGGTGGAAGTGCTTGTTAAGCCATGGGCCGAAAGGCTATAATTGCTAATGAAACGGCTGGTTATGGATTTAACCGTGAGCCGGAAAGGCTGTGTATAATATGAATATTGGCTGGTTCTGGACTGAACCGTGAGCCGGATGGCTGATATGGATGTTGATCCATGGATGAGAATTCATGCATGCTTATGCTGAATTATTGATAATTGAGATTTGCACTTCCACTATCAGAGGCACGAGATCCCTGGGAGGAAGCAGTGGCTAGCCACCACGTGCTCCAGGTGGAGGCTCGAGACTCTGTTGACCCTATGTCGTAAGTGTGGCCGGGCACTGTGAAAGACCCGGATGAGCTCGCCCCCGAAATATTCACCAGTGAGGGTGATGGATATGGATCATGTTTATGATCAAGTTTATAACGAGTATAACTCGAGTTGGGGATGCGCGACAGAGGGACAGTCCAATGGTTAGCTACCAGGACTTGTCGGGTTGGCTCTATAACCGACAGATGATATCATCAGCCACTAGGGACAGGCATTCATCATATGCATACTATGTGAATTGTTTGAGATTGCCTATTTGACTGCATATTACTTGCTAATTGTCTAAATGTCTTAACTGCTCCTATTTGTATATTCTTTGTCTGATATAACTGTGTTTGCTATAATATACTCCTGCTGGTGGTTGGGAGGTTTGAAGGAATTGGAAAGGGAAGTATTAGTTAGACTGAAGAATCTTTAGTCAGATACCCTTATATGGTTTAGCTTGTTTATAAGCTTTGATATTATCTGGAGGAAGTTCTAGGATTGCCTTTGGCTTTCCTCTATTATTATGTATTATATATGTGGAAGCTGTTACCGTGCTGGGGACCTCTGGTTCTCACCCATGCGGATTTTGTGGTTTTCAGATGCAGGACGCGAGGCTTCTCGTTGAGGCATGCTGGAGACTTCTGGATTAGCGAAGATCCTTTGTTCTTGGGACTCTGTTTTGGTTTATATATCTTGTTTAGATACTTTTATCTCCATTAAATAATACAAACTGTGATGACTCCTTCTAGAGGGGATTTTGGAGAATAGGTTGTATGTATTTGTGTCCCTTTGGGTTTCCTGTGGGGTTTCCTTATTTTATTATATGTATATATTATTATGCTCGGACCGGTTATCTTCGCAGCCGGATTTTGAGTCTTGATATTCCCGTTTTTGACACTCTTTATATATATGATCTTGCATTAGCTTATCCTTTGCTCGTTACGTTATCGATCGGAGTGTTGCGCGTTCGAGTTACGGTTTTTGTTTACCCCTTTTTCTACAAAGGCTCCTAGTTATAATCAATTATTCATACTACTATACGTACTAAATTTTTGTTTTAGAGGTCGTAATACCTTGCCATCTCTGAATTATGACTTAAGCATAAGACTCTGTATGGTAGGGTGTTACATTATGGTATCAGAGCAGTTCGTTCCTATAGAGCCTGAGGGATGGACTGACTATGCTTCTGTGCATTCTCTGTGTGTGTGTTATGTGCTATTAGTATATCTGCTTGATATAATTGGCATAAACGTTCATGAGCATGCATTTGGGACTTTGAAGCACTAGACTTCCGATATTGAGACTGATCAACTTAATATCGATTGTTGGGTGTGTATAGGAACCAGATGGCGCCTCGTGGACGCGGTAGAGGTAGTGCGAGAGGTCGTACAAATGCTCGTGCACCGGAGAATAACCCTAATGACCCGGTGAACTTTATGGCTGCGTTGGAGAACATGGCTGCTGCTATGCAAGCCACTGCTGAGGCTCTTGGTCAACAGATGAACAACCATGGTAATGATGGAGGTGGAGTTCAGGGTCCGATGACCTTGGCAAACTTTTTGAAGGTTAATCCGCCTAAGTTCAAGGGAACTACTAGCCCGACTGAGGCTGATACATGGTTTCAGGCTATAGAGCGAGCATTACAAGCACAAGTGGTACCTGAAGGACAGCGTGTCGAGTTTGCCACTTATATGCTCACCGGTGAGGCGTCGCATTGGTGGCAAGGCATCCGACGTCTTCTGCAGCAGGGTGATGACTATATCACCTGGAATGTCTTTCAAGAAGAGTTCTATAAGAAGTACTTTCCGACTTCTGCTAGGACGGCTAAGGAACTTGAATTGTTACAGCTGAAGCAGGGTACTATGTCCATATCAGAGTATACTGACAAGTTTGAGGAGCTGTTCAGGTTCTCTCGTATGTGCCAAGGGACTCCGGTGGAATATGAGGAATGGAAGTGTGTTAAGTATGAAGGAGGACTCCGGAGTGATATCTTCAGTTCAGTAGGACCAATGGAGATTAGGACTTTCTCCGAATTAGTGAACAAGTGTAGGGTTGCTGAGGAGTGTGTGAAAAGGGCAACCGCTGAGAAAGGGAGTCACAAAGGTTCATTTCCACAGAACCGAGGGAAGGGCTTTGCACCTAGAGGTCCGTCTTTCAAGAGGGGGAGCTCTTTCAGGAGGCCTAACAACAACAACAATTTCCAAGGGAAGAAGTTTGGGAAGCAACCTCAGAATGAACAAGCTTGTACTAGGTGTGGGAGTCACCATCCGGGAGTACCATGCAAGGCCGGATGGGGTTTGTGCTACAATTGCGGAAAGGCGGGGCATAAAGCCGCAAGTTGTCCAGAGAAGCAAAAGCAAGGTGCTGGGAAAGCACAACAGACGGGTCGGGTGTTCACCACCTCAGCTGTGGGTGCAGAGGGATCCGAGACACTCATTCGAGGTAACTGTGAAATGGCTGGTCAAACTTTAAATGCTTTATTTGATTCGGGAGCATCGCATTCATTCGTTGCATTTGAGAAAGCCCATGAGTTAGGGTTGAAGATCGTAACCTTAGGTTATGACTTAAAAGTGTATAATGCTACCCATGAAGCTATGGTAACTAGACTAGGATGCCCGAAAGTTTCGTTTAGGTTCAAGCAGCGTGATTTTGTCCATAATCTAATCTGCTTACCGATGATCGGTCTTGATCTTATCTTGGGATTGGACTGGTTATCCGAAAACCATGTCCTGCTTGATTGTTCTACCAAGTCGGTGTACTTTATGCCGGAGGATACAGAAGGGCCGGTTGTGGTGAATAATTATTACTTGAATTCAATGATGGTGAACTGTTCTGGAACCGAATGTCAGGGTATCCTGTTGTTAACCGCGGGTGTTTCGGGTGATGATCAAAGGTTGGATCAGATTCCGGTAGTGTGTGAGTTTCCGGAAGTGTTTCCCGATGATATTGAGGAATTTCCACCTAACCGAGAGGTCGAGTTTGCTATTGAATTGGTGCCTGGGGTGGGACCAATCTCAAGTGCTCCTTATAGGATGTCACCGTTAGAGATGGCCGAGCTAAAGTCTCAGTTAGAGGAATTGTTGGGTAAGAACTTTATCCGACCAAGTGTTTCCCCGTGGGGAGCTCCAGTGTTACTGGTAAAGAAGAAAGATGGAAGTATGCGACTCTGTGTGGATTACAAGCAGCTGAACAAGGTCACCATAAAGAATAAGTACCCATTGCCGAGGATTGATGATCTCATGGATCAGTTACAAGGAGCTGGGGTTTTCTCTAAGATTGATTTGCGATCCGGTTATCACCAGATAAGGGTGAGGGGTGAGGATATCCCTAAGACCGCTTTCAGGACTCGTTATGGTCATTACGAGTACACTGTAATGTCCTTTGGGTTGACGAACGCTCCTGCAGTATTCATGGATTACATGAATAGAGTATTCCGTCCGTTTTTGGATAAATTCGTTGTTGTCTTCATTGACGACATACTGATTTACTCCAAGACTGAAGAAGAGCATGCGGAACACCTGAGGACCGTGTTGCAGATTCTAAAGGAGAAGAAACTCTATGCGAAACTGTCTAAGTGTGAGTTTTGGAAGGATAAGGTGAAGTTTTTGGGTCACGTGGTGAGTAAGAAGGGAATAGCCGTAGATCCAACCAAGGTAGAAGCTGTGATGGATTGGAAGCAACCAACCACAGTAACTGAGATAAGGAGTTTTCTGGGTTTAGCTGGCTATTACCGAAGGTTCATCAAAGGCTTTTCGCAATTAGCTTTGCCGTTGACAAAGTTAACTCGCAAAGACACTCCGTTTGTTTGGACTCCTGAGTGCGAGGAGAGCTTTCAGACATTGAAGAAAAAAAGTTGACCACTGCACATGTGTTAGTGTTACCTGAGCCGAACGAGCCTTTTGAGGTGTACTGTGATGCATCGTTAAAGGGCCTAGGGTGCGTGCTGATGCAGCACCATAATGTGGTGGCGTATGCCTCACGACAGTTGAGACCTCATGAAGTTAGTTACCCTACGCACGATTTGGAACTCGCTGCGGTTGTGTTTGCCTTGAAGGTGTGGAGGCATTATCTCTATGGGGTTAAGTTCCAAGTTTTCTCTGATCATAAGAGCTTGAAGTATCTCTTTGATCAGAAAGAGCTTAATATGAGGCAGAGAAGGTGGATGGAATTGTTGAAGGACTACGACTTTGAGTTAAATTACCATCCTGGAAAGGCGAATATAGTGGCGGATGCGTTAAGTCGAAAGTCGTTATATGCGTCTTGGATGATGCTTCAAGAGGAGAAGTTGCTCAAGGGATTCGAGAGTCTAAAAATTGGTGCTCAAGAAGTATCTGGAACCTTGTGTTTGAGCCGATTAGAAATCTCGAGCGACTTTAAGTCCGAACTCCTAAAGGCTCATGAAAATGATGAAGCGTTATGGAAGGTGTTACCGGCTATCGAGCAAGGAAAACAGTGGAGAGTGTCGGAAGAGATAGATGGGTTATGGAGATTCAAGGGTAGGATCATGGTGCCGGATGTTGGCACTTTGAGGCAAGATATCTTAAAGGAGGCACATAAAAGCGGATTCTCCATTCACCCGGGAAGTACTAAGATGTACCATGATTTAAAGGCGATGTTTTGGTGGCCGGGTATGAAGAATGATGTGGCGGAATATGTTTCAAAGTGCTTAACTTGTCAAAAGGTAAAGATTGAACATCAAAGACCTTCCGGGATGTTGCAACCCTTAGAGGTTCCGCAATGGAAGTGGGAAAGTATTGCAATGGACTTTGTGTCGGGATTGCCAAGGACTAGGACTGGTTTTGATGCTATCTGGGTGATCTGGACCGACTGACGAAGTCAGCTCACTTTTTACCCGTTCGGATGACTTACACCCTTGAGGAGCTAGCTCGGTTATACATAAAGGAGATTGTGAGACTCCATGGTGTACCTGCTACTATAATCTCTGATAGAGATCCTCGTTTCACTTCGAGGTTCTGGGGTGCATTTCAGAAAGCTTTTGGAACTCGATTAAGCTTGAGTACAGCGTACCATCCTCAAACAGATGGTCAATCCGAGAGGACGATCCAAACACTAGAGGATATGTTGAGAGCTTGTGTTTTGGACCAACCAGCGAGTTGGGATCGGTATATGCCGTTAGTAGAGTTTGCATACAATAATAGTTACCATGCGAGCATCGGAATGGCTCCGTATGAGGCTTTGTATGGGAGAAAATGTCAATCTCCACTATGTTGGTATGAAGCTGGAGAGAAAGGCTTGTTGGGGCCGGAAATGATAGCTGAGACCACTGAACAAGTCAAGAAGATCCGAGATAGGATGCTTACGGCGCAGAGTCGTCAAAAGAGTTACGCCGATCAAAGGCGGAAGCCCTTAGAATTTGAGGCAGGAGATCATGTTTTCCTGAAAGTTACTCCGACCACAGGAGTAGGTAGAGCGATTAAAGAAAAGAAGTTGAATCCTCGATACATTGGTCCATTTCAGACCTTGGAGAGGATTGGGCCAGTGGCATATCGGGTGGCTTTACCACCCCATCTTTCAAACCTGCACGACGTATTTCACGTGTCGCAGCTTCGAAAGTACACTCCTGATGCTAGCCATGTGTTAGAACCCGAATCGGTTCAGTTAAGAGAAGATTTGACGCTTCCAGTGGCTCCAGTCAGAATTGATGATACTAGTATCAAACGGTTGCGTGGAAAAGAGGTTTCATTAGTCAAAGTGGCTTGGAGTCGAGGCGGTGTTGAGGAACACACTTGGGAACTTGAGTCGGAGATGCGAACGGATTATCCGCACTTATTCTCAGGTAATTGAATTTGAATTTGAATTTTGTGGGCAAAATTCCCAATTAGGTGGGTAGAATGTAAGACCCGGTTAATTAACGGCTAATTAACCCATATATGAGAATTTATTCTAGAAAGCCAAAAATGATATTTTTATGGCTTAATATGATAGAGGAAATTGAGACGAGAATTTCGGTACCAATTTTATAGAATTCGGACCAAGATTGGACCGAACGGGCCAAACCGGGCCAACCGGACCCAAAGTGGGCCCTTGGCCCAACATAACTAAACCAAAACCCTAGTTTTCAGCACTCTCTCTCCTCACAACACACTCAAACACGCTGAAATTGAAGAGAGGGGAGGAAGAACACTCTCTCAAGTTCTTTCTCTCACTTGATCTTCAAACCACCATAACTTTTGATCTAGAGCTCCGATTGCCGCTCCGTTTGCGGCCACGCGTTCACCGCGGAGAGCTCTACAAAACCCATACAACTAATCTTGAGGTAAGCCACGTGTTTCTGTTCGAAATTCCAGCCCTTATTTTCGAGTTTCATGGGTAAAATGTTGAGATTTTGGGTTCTTTGATGTTATAGGACCCAACTCTCTTGAAGGAGAAGGTTAATGTTGTCTCCTTGGACCTTGGGTGTGGTAAGATTCTCAACCCTAGTGTGATTTTGTTGTTCTATGATGTTTGGGTTTTGAGATGTTGTGTATGGGTATGATGGTTGTGGCTTAGGTTGTGTATATGTGAATATTGGAGCTTGATTGGTGACTTTGAAAAGCTTGGAAAGGGTTTGGTGGTGAAAAATCTGTTCTTGGAGGTGTTGAGGCCTTGAGAGCTTGTGGATAAGTGGTTTGGAAGTGCTCCGGGGGAGCTTGGGAAAATCGGCTAAGGTATGGTTTCGGTTTCCCGTATCTAATATGTAATGTGGTAGGAAATACTTAGGCTAGAGGCCCTAAGATAGGCATTGAATTGTTGATGTTGTTGAATGATTGAGATATATGATGTGGTCATATATGTGATGATGATTATTAAGGCCTTAGTGGTATGATGTATGAGAAATATGCATGTTGTGATATATACTTGATGATTGGTTATGGTTGAATTGTGGGTTGAACCATGTTGATGGTGAGTATGATGTTGATTGTGTACAATAATAATTTATTGGAATTGGTGTTGTTGAGAATTGGCATGAGGAATAGTATATGATATGTCAATGTGTTTGAGTTTGAGCAACTTGGGTGAAGTGGGGTAAAATGATGAGATAGTGATTTTGGTAATTTGTGGTAATGTGTGTCAATGTGTGAGTTGAGGAGGCTTGATGTTGAATTTGATATATTTTGATTGATTTCAAAGAAAAGGGATGAACCTAGCATGTTTTGATTGGTTTTGAAAAGAGTTGGAAATGGCTTGTTTTGAAATTGGCACTTTGTGGTTTTGTATAAAAATATGGTTTTTGGGCACACTTTGGCGGGACATAACTTGGACTACGGATCTCCGTTTTGTACCAAATCTGTTTAGAAATGAAATTGGATCCGGGATGTCCATGCCGTTCAAAGAACGGGTGAAAAACGATTTAAAATGAGGAAGTTATGTCCGTTGGAAGATTGGGGTTTAAATCTGTGAATTCTGCAGCTTTTAACTTAGAAAATTTTTAGCAGAATGACCCCTTGCGCGTGGGCGCACCTGGCGCGTACGCGCCGATCTTCCAGAAAGCGCCATCCACGCGTGCGCGTGATGTGCGCGGGCGCGCCGATTGTGCTGCACCCAATGCCCAGCCATTTTCCAGAGAGTTATGCCAGAACTGTGCCAGTGTTGTGCCTGGGGCACGAGAACACCCACGCGTACGCGTGGTTGGCGCGTGCGCGTCGATTGGCAAATCTTTAATCCACGCGTTAGCGTGCATGACGCTTGCGCGTCGATGAGTTTTTGAGGCCATCCACGCGTGCGCGTGGAGTGCGCGTACGCGTGGCCCTGTTTTCATCCCAAAGTTGATTTTTGAGTTTTAAAAGCCAAATCTCATACTTCTAAGCCTCCGATCTCACCATTTATGTCTTAAATCATTATGACATGCCTAGCTATTAAAAAGGGGCTAGTGAATGAGGTAACTTGCGAGTGAAGCAAGGGAAAAATGAATGATCAATGAGGATCAAGATGATTATGTGAGATGCGGAGGATGGTGGTGGAAGTGCTTGTTAAGCCATGGGCCGAAAGGCTATAATTGCTAATGAAACGGCTGGTTATGGATTTAACCGTGAGCCGGAAAGGCTGTGTATAATATGAATATTGGCTGGTTCTGGACTGAACCGTGAGCCGGATGGCTGATATGGATGTTGATCCATGGATGAGAATTCATGCATGCTTATGCTGAATTATTGATAATTGAGATTTGCACTTCCACTATCAGAGGCACGAGATCCCTGGGAGGAAGCAGTGGCTAGCCACCACGTGCTCCAGGTGGAGGCTCGAGACTCTGTTGACCCTATGTCGTAAGTGTGGCCGGGCACTGTGAAAGACCCGGATGAGCTCGCCCCCGAAATATTCACCAGTGAGGGTGATGGATATGGATCATGTTTATGATCAAGTTTATAACGAGTATAACTCGAGTTGGGGATGCGCGACAGAGGGACAGTCCAATGGTTAGCTACCAGGACTTGTCGGGTTGGCTCTATAACCGACAGATGATATCATCAGCCACTAGGGACAGGCATTCATCATATGCATACTATGTGAATTGTTTGAGATTGCCTATTTGACTGCATATTACTTGCTAATTGTCTAAATGTCTTAACTGCTCCTATTTGTATATTCTTTGTCTGATATAACTGTGTTTGCTATAATATACTCCTGCTGGTGGTTGGGAGGTTTGAAGGAATTGGAAAGGGAAGTATTAGTTAGACTGAAGAATCTTTAGTCAGATACCCTTATATGGTTTAGCTTGTTTATAAGCTTTGATATTATCTGGAGGAAGTTCTAGGATTGCCTTTGGCTTTCCTCTATTATTATGTATTATATATGTGGAAGCTGTTACCGTGCTGGGGACCTCTGGTTCTCACCCATGCGGATTTTGTGGTTTTCAGATGCAGGACGCGAGGCTTCTCGTTGAGGCATGCTGGAGACTTCTGGATTAGCGAAGATCCTTTGTTCTTGGGACTCTGTTTTGGTTTATATATCTTGTTTAGATACTTTTATCTCCATTAAATAATACAAACTGTGATGACTCCTTCTAGAGGGGATTTTGGAGAATAGGTTGTATGTATTTGTGTCCCTTTGGGTTTCCTGTGGGGTTTCCTTATTTTATTATATGTATATATTATTATGCTCGGACCGGTTATCTTCGCAGCCGGATTTTGAGTCTTGATATTCCCGTTTTTGACACTCTTTATATATATGATCTTGCATTAGCTTATCCTTTGCTCGTTACGTTATCGATCGGAGTGTTGCGCGTTCGAGTTACGGTTTTTGTTTACCCCTTTTTCTACAAAGGCTCCTAGTTATAATCAATTATTCATACTACTATACGTACTAAATTTTTGTTTTAGAGGTCGTAATACCTTGCCATCTCTGAATTATGACTTAAGCATAAGACTCTGTATGGTAGGGTGTTACATATCTCCAAATCAAAAAATATTATGATGTCTCTTTGCATGTTTTTATATAAATCAAATTTATTGAATTTGAATTACGCTTAATAGTACTAAAGCGAATTTATTTAATTCGAATTAGTTGATTTGGGGGATTACATGTAAATCGAATTCACTGAATTTGAGTTAGGCTAAATTGCACTAAATCGAATCAATATATTTCGAATTATATAGATCACTACTAAATTGAATTAAATAATTTCGGTTTAGTACTACTCTTAATAAATCGAATGAATTGAAGTCCATTTACAATGGGTGTAAATTAATGGGCTTCGGATTGTACCTACAGTAAATTGAAATAACTGGTTTCAATTTACCATCCCTACTAAATCGAATGTAATGGCTTCGATTTACAGCCATTGTGAGTCACTAGTAAATCGAACATATTGGGATTGATTTACTTGCATGAGGCCTATATATAGAATTCAAATTCAACAGATTCGAATTACAAATCACTCTCGTCCAACCCCACCACAAACGAACCTAGCTAGATGAAAACTTTGGAAAGAAACCCACAAAATTTAAATCTGAACACATGGAGGACGATCCAAATCGTATCTATTAGTTGGATGGAGTCGCGCATATTGCTGGTGCCGTCAATGAAGAGGTTAGTGAATGAAAATTTTTGTTTTCAACATAATTTAGTCATGCTAGTAATGTTAACATATTTCCTCTACTAGTTTTTTTGTAGTCGTTAGTTAGGAATTAGAAAATTAATTTTTTCGATATAAATGCTAGTTAGAAGTAGTAAGCTATTAGTTAGTTAGATTTTAAGAACCTGAAATGGTACCTAAAAATGTTAGTTAGAATAGTGATTGTAGGCTCTGTTAGAGTTTTTAAGTTATTAGTTTTATATTCAGCGAGAAGTAGTTTAGGATTAGGATTCACTTTAACTTTTACCGTCATGATGGTAATTGAGTATTCTGATATCTAATTATAATTTAGATAAATTTTAAGTTATTAGTTTATCATTTTTTCTTTTGTTTGAATGTGTGAGATTCTATGTTTGGGTTACGGGTTTTTTTTTTTTTGAATTAGGTCATGCATTATTTAGCATTTTATTGTGGTTCCTATGAACAAAATTTTCATGGTTCTTATAAACAATTTTTTATAAATTAGGGTATGCAATATTCAGAGTTTTTAGAATTTTTTATTAATCGAAAAATGTTTTGTTATGGTTGTTGTAAATAATTTTCTATCGTTGTGCAGCTCCAGCGATATATCACCAGTATGAGAAGGCAACATGGTATGCTCCTAGATGACAGGATTGTGCTGTACTTGCAGATGGCCGGTTTATATCATCTTGCAAGGCTGAACGAGACTTGGTTTAGATTGGATGAGCCATTAGTGAGTGCATTCGTGGAGAGATGGCCTCCGAAGATGCATACTTTTCACATGCCATTCAGAAAGTGTATGATCAAACTGCAGGATATAACGTACCAATTAAGGCTCCCAATTGATGGTCAGTATGTCAGGGATGCCTCACGAACTTTGAGGGATGCATCGACAGTGGTTGCCCTGTGTGGGCATGGTTCGAGGAGATATTGGGTATTTTACCTCCCACAAACTGTATCGACAAGTTCACGGTGAAGTGCACTTGGATGTAAGAGACATTTATTGAGTATTTAGGGTTTCAATATTTTCATCGTTAATGTTATGTTGGCATTATTACTGTTTATGATGACTAACAATAAGTACTTCTGTTCACAGTTCGTGTGGATTCCATATAGCTTGTCTGATGTCGTTCAGGTGGTGCACCCTGAGATATTGGAGCCACGATATATGGTGTTGTGGAGGGCATTGATAATATTGATCTATTTTGCTGTCATAAAGTGGCATCAAGTGGATCAAGTGCTACCACAGCTTGGTGGTGTATAGCATCGACTTCGTGCCGCACTGGACATCAATTTCTTGATGTCAAAGGACGACAGAGGTGCGGATTGGTTGTTTTCTAATAAGTTATAGAGTTGGCACATTCATTAGGCCAACAGAGCACAACATGTGTTATAGTTTGATGTTGTTCCAAACTCAGGATCTTCACATGCGTACTTGGAGTGCTGGCATGAGTACGACAGAAGATTCTTGTTGCCTAAGCTCCTATTTGGTGACCCCAAGGCAGTTGTGATACCAGCTAAGGCAATGCAGCAAGGTCCAAGACATGTTCCTTATATGAACCAGGTGCTGATGTCCCAGACATACGTCGTGTTGAGCGGAGACGTCGTATTGGGACACATTCGAGTCAGCGTGAAGGGAGGGGTTGTGGGCGGAGAAGGGCGAGGGCTCGCGGCTGTAGAGGAGCTAGAGGCGGTGGTTGAGGTAGAGCCCGACGTGGAGAGAGAGGTGATGGTAGCGATGAAGACAAGGGTGGTGATGGTCGAGATGATGGGGGTGACGACGGTGATGAGGGAGGTGATGGTGGAGGACACGACGGTGGTGACGGAGGTGGTGGCGGTGGTGGATATGATAGATCCAACGGTGGTGACAGAGGTAGTTACGAGGGCCATGGTGGTGGAGGTGATGGTGGTCAGGGTGGGAGTAGTTGAGGTAGTGAGGATGGTGGTCATGGTGGAGGAGGTGAAGGCCAGGGTAGTAAAGGTGAGGCAGGTGGGCAGGGAGATGTATATGGTTGCAATGATGTATATGGTGGAGGTGAAACATGTGGCGATGTGGTCAGACGAGGGTTTGGTGATTATTTCTTTGGGGTTCCTAGCAGTGATGTGGCGATGCACGAGAGTCAGAAGTGCATTAGCCTAGGTCAGATGCTATTGAACTTGCTTGGCAGTGAGGGCCTTGACACGGACTTTGGTGAATCACGCTTCCTTGACGAGATCAGCATGATCATGCAGGAGGATGACTTGGCTAGACGCAGATCTCAGGTAGATGGATCCCAGGCACACCTTGATGTCAATCTGAATGAGCCTCTTACTGGACTTGTGGATGACACATTTGCATTGGGTGGTACACCCCCCTCGTCATTCGCAACACCTACTCTGGCACATCCCGGTCCATCCACATCACAAGAGCACATACCGGACGAGATGGAGCTGGACAGGGACGGAGACGGACAGGCAGACGAGGTCCCTCTGACCCAAAGAGCATGACAGATCAGGCTCCCCCGCCACTGCTTCACATGATCGCATCTTTTCTGACTAGTGATTATTTCATTATTCAGTTCATGTTATGTATTTCGTGTTATTATGTTTTCCATGTAGTTATATCTTGCCGAGGAACAACTTAAGTTACCACCTGTATGATGTATTTTATTACATTTAGAAGGACATGTACGTCATATTGTATGGAAGCCCGGGTTTGTTATATGACTATTTCGTAATGTATGATAAAGCTGTCTTATAACACGAGTCCATAATACATAATATACCAACGTTAAAATAAACCGTACAACAGACACCAACATTAAAATAAACCGACAACGAGTCTGAAGACAAAACATTACAATAACTAAGCACAACCCTACATATTACTGGCGGATGCAGAACCGATGGTGACTCCTCCCTGTGGACACCTCTTACGAGTGTGGCCAGGCTGTCTGCAAAGTCCACATCTCTTGGCCTTGTTCAGGTCAGACTCGTCTATGGTAATCCGGATTCTAGTAGTCCTGGGACACCCTTCAAACGCATGTCTCTTGGTAGGATCAGGTATGACTCTTAGACCATCATATGGTGGCCAAAACCTCTCAGGGATTGGAGGTATGAATCCCATCCGATAGAGATCGAATACTGAGGTAAGGCGATACACCTCATGGACATAGGTGGACTAACTCAGACGTGTGTATACACAGCATAAGAGCCAAGTGAATATAAGAGCCAAGTGAGAAGCTCCTGGTCGGAGTGGTCTCAGCTATAGTGA